>NC_045597.1:15605000-16211666 GCF_009762305.2 Zalophus californianus
ACTGAAGTAGGATGGAAGTGCCAGGAAAAAGATTTTTGGAATAGAGTAAGCAGAGCCAGGGAAAAGGGGGAGATTGGAGATGCTAGAAAAAGAGAATGCAAAATTGATAAAGAAAATTTCTGGAGGTGGCAGGAGGAGCGTCGTGTTCTAAGGGAGGAGGGGCGCTTCCCCAGAGAGGAGGGCAAATGAAGCATTTCTGACGATGTAGAAAGAAAGGCAGAGGTAGAGATGAGGGAAGTTAAGGAACTTGGAATTGAGTGGTCTTTTTTTTTTTTTTTAAAGACTTTCTTTATTTGAGAGAGAGAGACTGTGAGCAGAAGCAGGGGGAGGGGCAGAGGGAGAAGCAGGAGCCCTGCTGAGCAGGGAGCCGGAGGTGGGTTTCGATCCTAGGAATCTGGGATCAGGACCTGAGCCGAAGGCAGATGCTTAACTGACCGAGCCACCCAGGCGCCCCCTTGAGTGGTCTTGATTTCCTCTGTAAGAGGTGAATTTATGCAGAAAGAGTCATGAGGTGAATTGTAAGTTCAGAGAGAAATGGCTTGGATAGGAATGCAGTTAGAAGCTAATTAAAAGGAGAGCTCAAAGGGGCTATCACCTACCAAGCCCAGGTGAGGTATATACATACAATAGAGTAATACTCACCCTCGAAAAAGAAGGCAATCTTGCCATTCCTGACAATGTCGATGGACCTGGAGGACATTAATGCTGAGTGAGAATCTAAATAGTCAAGCTCATAGAAGCAGAGAGCAGAATAATGGTTGCCAGGGGCTGTGGGGAGGAGGAGAGGGGGAACGCTGGTCAAGGGGTATGGAGTTTCAGTTACACAGAGGAATAAATTCTGGAAATCTGATGGATAGCATGGTGATGATTGGTAATAATATCATACTATCTACCTGAAATTTGCTCAGAGGGTAAATCCTAAGTGTGCTCACCTCCTAAAAAGACAGATGGCAACTGTGTGAGGTGATGACTATGGTAATTAGCTTAACTGTAATGATTATTTCACCATGTATGCATATATCAAACCATCAAGTTGTGCACCTTAAATATATACACAAAAAATAAGAGTAGACGTATTAATAGCAGTATTAGTGGTAGATGACATCACATTGATTGTATCGTCTTATCTAGAAACCTCAGCAGCCTGGATGAGAACAGGCTGGAAATAAGGGTGAGCCTGGCCAGCAGAAGGTCAAAGGTAAAGGAGTTTTCAGGGGGTGAAAAGAAGTCTATTTCAGAGACTGATCAAAAAGTCAAACAGAGTAGGCATTGGGGGTGAAGCCAAGGAAGGCAGATATTCTGGCAGAAGAGAGAGGGCCTGAGGCCTTTGGGAATATTGGGATAGAGGAAGGAAGTGAAAAGAGAAGAAAACCCAACGCGTCTAAAGAGAAGGGAGCAGAGAGAACCAAGACTCCACCTCGGGTGTAATGGCTAAAAGCCACACATCACTGCTGGCCATCCTTACAAAGGTCCCCTCTTTGGGTGTGGCTTCCCCCGCCCAAATTTACACCAAAGCCCCCTCCCTCTGCCTCCCATTGTGAGTAGAAACAGCAAAGCTGGCCTGGGTTGCATTTATAAAATGCTGATTATCTATAACTGGCTTTTAAATTTTCAGATTTGTCCTTCACTCCACAGCTTTTGATCCTGCACCCAGCAGCATTTTACGAGGGTCTGGGGGTGGGGGGGAGGGTGGGGGGAGGAAGGAAAATGTCCTCAGAAAACAAAAACAGTATTTTCAGAATTGCACTCCGCTGCTTTCAGACTATTTCCATCAACCCTCTTATTCATTTTGATTTATTTCTATCCATAAGCAGACTAACGCTTCTCTATGCTTTTATTGTTCTTCAAGAATAGGCCTTCTATTGGAGAAAAATAATGTCTCTACGACCACCACTTTGCTCAATGCAGATCTTCATTAATCTGCAGCCGCAGAACAGGCTTTTAGCAGGAGCACTTGGATGGGAATTGAATTTGATATTGCATTATGGTTGTAGGGCGTCTCACAATAGACTGTGTTCTTTTCTGTGTCTGAGCACAATCATAGAGACCCAATTAAATAATTTGGTGCAATAATGGAGAACAAAGGAATATGAGAGCTTAAAGTGAGGACTTCAGCATCTGTATTCTCCCCTTTCTGTATCATGTTCATTAATTTGCCTCAAAACCAAAAGAAAGAGCACAATATGGAACGGCGTATCGACAACATGTAGACTCTTTAAATGCAGATGCCAAACCAAATGGACTCTGAAGAAAAGGGCAGCGTCCCGCAGGGGCTCTGCCAGGACGGTTGCAAGTGAGCTTACCAACCTGGGGGCTTAAAACCACACCAATGATGCTTTCACAGCTCCGGAGGCCAGAAGTCCCAAAGCACCGTGCCGCCAGGGCCACGCTCCCTCTGAGGGTCGGGGAAGAATTCCTCCTCGCTTCTTCTGGCTTCTGGTGGGGCCGGTGGTCCTTGGCATTCCTTGGCTGGCCTTCGCAGCCCTCAGGCCCTGCCTCCATGGTCACATGGCCTTGTCCCCGTGTGTCCCCGCCTCCATATGGTGTTTTCCTCTTCTTGGTGGGGGGCGCCAGTCATATTGGATTAGGGCCCACCCACTAATAACCTCATCTTAATTTGATTACTTCGGCAAAGACCCTATTTCCCAATGAGGTCGCATTCCCAGGTACCTGGGGTTGAGACTTCACATATCTTTTGGTGGGGACACAATGGATCCCATAACAGGCGTTCTCTAAATTTCCAGGTAAAAAGTGAAGTTGTTACTCATGCTGATGCTGCATGATTCCCGTCTCGGTCCAGGTGACGGTCTTTGACGTCTGTGCTCTTGAGAAGACAGACCTTTGGAGCAGCATGAGAGGATCTTCCAGGAAATACCGTGACTCTAACATATACCCAGGGATGGGAACATGAACTCAGCTAGCAGCCCAAGAGGACAATGGCTCGGTCAGACCCAGAGTTGGTAGAGCTTCAATCAAGTACTTTAGACAAAAGTGCCCTGGGAACTTGAGCTCTCAAAAGTGACTTTTTCTAAGGCAGTCTTGGGCCTGTAAAAAGGAGCATTGCCCCTGCAGAGGGTGCTTCTGTGCCACGGAGAGCTGGGTGGGCGAGTTTCATCTTGATGCCTTTAGTAGCTCTGCTCCTGGTCGGGGGTACAACTTACCTTTTGGAGACTGTCCTGGGTTTCTGCTGAATCGGTTAAAATCTACACCTGGAAAAGGATGGCACTAAATGGAGGTGGGCATGGAGTTTGTTGTGCGAGGTACGTCTGTCATCCTGCCCTAAGCAGTACGTTGGACTAACTTCCCAGACCGAAGTAAATGACACCTCTTTGTACAGGCTGCTCCAGGAGTGTCTGTATCTAAAACTTCGTTAAATTAATGGCCGTTGTATATGTTGTCAGCAAAGGAGAAATGATCATTAAACTGGAGGTAAGTAACATATTCATTAGATAGCCTGGCAGTAAAGGGAGCCAGATGGGATGCATCTGGCAAAGCAGATAAGAGTTTAGAGCTCATGGGGTCTTGGGGACATGCAGGTTCACTTTTTAGGGTGATCCAGTTCTTGCTATCTTAGAAAAGGGCAGCAGGGTAAGGGTGGCACTGGTTTGGGATGGAGTCTTACGCCTGTGACCCAGGCACGAGAAATAGCACAAGGGCCTCGGAAGAAGGAAGTGGGGAAGGTGGGTGCTGGCCTTTGCCTGGAGCCCCAGAACATTTTGGGTGGCTGGCCCTGCCGGGATTTGGGATTTGGTTCTAGTCCACTTTGAAGTTCAGCTTGCACCATGAGACAAGTGCTGGGGCCAGGGGACAAGAAAGTTGAAGAAGACTGGAGTGGGAAAACCGAAGAAGGCTCTGGAGTCAGACCCACACCTGAATTCAGGCGAATCCACATACTCGTTCTGTAACGGGTAACCTGGGCCGCCTACTTAGTCTCTCTGAGTCTTAGTTTCTTCATCTGTAAAATGGGATTCCTAGAACATTCCATGGGCAGATTATAATTGCTCCATAAATACCAGTTTCCAACGTTAGCCCTCAGAGGGTCACCAGCAGCCGGGCAGCTGAAGGCCCTTCCCTGCTCATCACAGAGGAGGGCTTTACCCGGGGAATGCTTCCAAACATTTGTACATCACGGCACATGCGGAAGATAGAAATACTGGCGCAGTCCCCCGGGGTAATCAGCTGAAACCGCTCCCAGGCCACCCTCTGGGCTGAGGCCCAGGTGGCAGTGTATTTAAAAAATGCCCCGGATAGTTCTGATGTGTTGCCAGGGGTGACATTCACTGAAGGTGCGTGTCCTAAGGGGAGGTTTTGAAACTTTGGGCAAGCCGTTATTTTGTAGAAGTCAAAGCATTCAGATTCAAATAGCATATATGGAGCATCAGTCCCAGAGGTTATTTTTAAAATCGATTTAGTACTTTTTGGCCTTTTTTAATTGTGGTAAAATAGACGTAAGATCCAGCCCTTTAATAACCATTTTTAAGTGTACAATTTCGTGGCATTAAGAACATTCTCAATGCCTTGCAACCATCACCACTATCCATTTCCAGAACTTCTTTTATCATCCTACTCAGAAACTCTGTACCCATAAAACAGTGACTCCCCAAACCTCCTTCCCCCCAGCCCCTGGCGACCACCACTGTACTTACTGTCTCTATGAATTTGACCATTCTAGGTACCTCTCATAGTGGAATCATACATTTGTCCTTTTGTGTCTGGCTTCCTTCACTTAGCTTGATATCCTTAGGGTTTATTCATGTTGCAGCATGAGTAAGCATTGCATTCCTCTTTAGGGCAGGATAATATTCCACTGTATGTGTATACAACATTTAGTTCATTCATTCACTGATAGATATTTGAGTTGCTTCCACCTTTTAGTTATTGTGAATAATGTTACTATGAACATTGGTGTATCTGTATCTGTCTTGAGTTTCTGTTTTCAGTTCTTTTGGAGATATGCCTAGGAGTGGAATTGCTGGATCATATGGTAATTCTATGTTTTGTTTCCGGAGGAACAGCTGAATGGTTGTCCGCAGCACCCGAAATTTACGTTGCCAGCCATGCAGGGAGGTTTTGATTTCTCCACGTCCTTTGTTAACAGCCATCCTGATGGGACTGAAGTGGTATCTCGCTGTGGTTTTGATTTGTATCTATTTAGTTTTATTGCTCACAGTAACCCCATGAAGTGAGCATTATTAGCCCCTGACTTTAGAGATAAGGAAAGCGAGTCCACAAACTTGTCCAAGGTGACTTGGTCAGTGGCAGGCTATGTAACAGTGTCGTCTACAGCGGAAGTGCCCATTTAAAGAAATTCTGTGGATAACCTTCCTATAGAGAAAAACCTTCTGTTAAGTAGACCTTTTCATTTTTTTCTAGGTCCAGATGGTCCTAATTTGCTTAAATTGAGGTCACCTTGCCTAATACCACCAGTGGGCTTTGAATTTCTGCAGCCTTTCTTAAAATAGAGTAGTGCTGCGCTCCCCTCAGAGAATCCTTCTATTTTTTCCCCCACATGTCACCAGGAGTTTTGTTAGTATTACCGAGGGCTGCCGTGACAGCCCTCAAGAACAAGGACTTACACCACTGTCACGGCTGGGCTCCCTGCTAACAGGCGCCCCATCGTGACAACACTCCAGTCGTCAACTCACCTCCCACTGCAGGGGCAGGAGGGGGAGCTTGGAGGCAGGGAGGCCAGGAGTCATGATTGCTCCTCTGAGTCCCCAAAGAGAGAAGCTGTAGGGCACGTTGCTTTCTTACCATCTGCAATGAATGCATCATGGAGAAATTCTTTGTTGTTAAAAACATCAGATAATAAAATACTTAACATGCTTTGCATGTTCACGTTTTGGAAAAAATACAAACCTGATGAAAGCCACTTTGAAATCCATCAGTGGAAGGCCATTTTAGATTGCAAGGTGACTGCTGTGGATAGCCCTGCCTTGGTGGTAGACAAGTTCCTCCTGTTCCCCCATGTCACGCTGGTTTGAGTGGAGAGAGAGAACCCCGCCACCCCCCACCCCCCACCCCCACACAACCGGCTGTATTCTGCTCTGTTGGAAGGGGTGAACCGTGCTGCCTGATATGGAGCGAAGTCAGAGAGCTTCATGAATATAGGATGTTACTCACCCTCGATCCTGAGATTCCCAGGGGAGCCAGTAAAATCATGTTAAAAACTTTAACGGTAGGAAGATAGGCAGAAGTTGGTGGGATAGCGGAAGATGGCAGCAGAACTAGAGTAGCTTAGAACCTTCTGTCTTCCCTGTGAGGCCATTGCTCTCTGTTCTCATCTTGCTTTAAGAGCTAGGTCAGAAAGAATAACGAGTCACTTCCCACTTGAGAAGACTGCCTAGGCACTGCTAAGTATGCACAGTACTTTAGAGTCACAGCCTTTGAACTTGAAGGAGGAATGATCCTCTTAAATCTTAAATTCTCAAAATCTCTTGTGATAATTTTTCAAGAAGCGTGGCTTCAATACCTTACATTTCAAATGAATCATAATATCCGAACCCTTCCCAGTGCTCACCGCCCAACAGAGTTTACCCAAGTGGGTATTAAGGTGCTCAAAGCCCAACCAGCAGCTTGCTCAAGACAGCGGGGTGAGTCTATGGTGCCGGTAGATGGGAGGACACCACGGGGCCCCGCTAGCTGAGTTCCTTTTTCTGACCCCAGCAGATTTCTGTCTCGTGAGGCCACAGATTGGTAACTGTACTTGCAACCCGCTAGCTAGGGGATGGAACCAGCCATTGTTACTTTGCTAGCCCATTTGGGAGGACTTGCAACTTATCTTTATTAGCACTGTCCATTCTGGTGGCTCCTCCGGCAGTCATTGAAATAAACGAGGCGTGCCGTTGTTACATTATATTTTTGATTCCTTCAAAGAGGAGGGAGACAGATGAAGGCAGAATAAACAGTTTGCTCAGGTCTTCTTAAATGCCTACCGTAAGTTGGCAGGGATGGGAGGTGGGTTGGGGCCGGGGGCGGGGGTGGGGAAGGAGGTGGGGAGGGCGACGGAGGCACAATCCGCATTTCCTCATATTCTCAATTAATTCAGCCTAAAAGTATCACTCTTATTCAGCAGCAGTTAAAATAGGCTGTGATGAGAGCATGACAATTTCCAGCTAAACTAGAGGATAATTAGAAATGCCCTGTAGCAGGCAAGTCAGTGCTTCAATTTATTTGCTGTTTATTACCGAGTCCCTGCCCCTTGGGTGTAATGACTGGGAAACCACGCCGGCAGCTTCCCTGGGTTTGATTTAGTGCCGTAAATGGTGCTCAGAGAGTAGATTAAGCTGGAATGTGATCAAACCTTATTTGCAATCCGATTATACAAACTGCTCCTTGCACTGACCAGATTGAAGTAATTTCCCTATAGAAACGTTACACTCACTTTGGTGTAAAAATGATTAACATTCCCTGACTGTAGGTCAGCCTTTCACTTCTACTGTAATTCTTTATCAGGCAACATGCCCATCTTTCTCTTAGGTTTGTCGCGTTCATGTACTGTGTGGTATTTAACCAAGGCACAGCATCTCAGCCAATTAAAAAAAAAAATTATAAGTAAGCTCTCAGGCTTACAGTGACGAATGATTACAATAAACAAACACGCAGGAAGAAGCGGATTAATAGCATATTTTCTTCCGGTTTGATTGTTGAACATTATTGACATACTTAATGATCTAATGGAGAACTCTCATGGACCTCCAGAGAGATCTCCATATCCTTCTGGAAAAGGCTGCCAAGGTGCTTGGAAGCAAGTGGTCCACGGGCAGGGCTTTAACTGCAGATGGGTGTGATTTGGGGACCAGCATTAATCTCTGAGCCACCCTTCAAAAAGTATTTAAACACCAATGGCTACTACTAATCCTTCCTCTTTTAAATAATCATCCACATAGGGTGTCTGGGTCCCCAGGAGTCTCCCTCCAACCCCCCTTCGCGTATCAGGATTTCTGGATGTGAATACAGTTTTCATACAATTAGCCTCTGGTAATGAAATGCAACCAACTCCGTGCCCAACCCTGAATGCAAACCCTAGGCTCCTCACATATTTCTGTGACAATCAAAGAAAATACTTGAGTCTGAAATTCATTATCATAGCCTAACTCCCATACCCGCAATAACATGTTTTGTTGTACAACATATTTAAGCTGATTTTCTTCAGACATTTTTGGCCTTAACCCTTTAATAACTGTATGCTCTATAAATACGTTCTTGGGATTCAGCTAGATAATTGAAAAATGCCAGGACAGCAGAGGTTAATTATCTTGGGGAGTATTTCTGAGTGATTTAAAAAGATGCAGATGGCATTAAACGAAGGGGCCACATTTAGATAAATTCTTTGTAGAGCATTTTTGGGTGAAATGTAAGTGGTGTATCAATTACATCCAAAGGCTGTGCAGATTGGACGAGAGAACACTTTTTTTTTTTTTTTTAATTTTGTCCCTGCCCCAAAAGACTGTATTTCTCAAAGTCAGAAACCTTCGGGGGTAACAAAATCATTGTAATTTTAACAGTGTTGCTAATTTTCTTTGCAATTTACAATCCACAGACCGTGTGGGAAATAACGTCAGACAACCGGACCCAAAGCTTCAGAAGTGGGATTGTACGTTCTTTTCTTTCTAGGAATCAGGGAACATTTTAAAGGCAGAAAGTACAATACCATATGATTGAACTTGACCTTTCCCACATGGTGTGTATATGCATGGGTGTACATAAGAGGCAGAGTTTATATTGACCGTCAGGAGTCAGCAAATCAATAACAAGGAACGCCTTCTTGATTTCCCATCTCCTTTTATAGCAGCGATTCATTAATGAATTCGAAATTCATTAATGATTCAGAAATTAAGTCTACTAAAAGGCATTCTAAAACCTGTTCTTCATTTTATTTGTTATGAAGTCTGAGAAATCACTTGACATTAAAACCCACTTGAAGAACATAATTCACCCGCCACTAACGAAAGGAATTCTGCCTGTGGGTTTTAAACAGGACAACACGAACGGCAAGTAAACAAAGAGCCTTAACATCAAACAAACCTCTGAGCTACCATCTCCGTCTTTTTGCTCTTGGGGTCTGACACACAGAACATGCAGAAGAGACGACAGGACACACCTGAGCAGTGACTGTCATAACCCCCTGCTGCAAATACACCTGCACATCCAACCTACAGCTGCCTTAGGTGAACAAAGCGGCCAGTTGTCTTCTGTAGTGGTCGTTGCTATAAACCCAGATTGTGATCACAGGTCGCTGCGTAAACCTAGTCCTATGGCAAGAAATGCAGTAGAGTGGGAGGTTAGAGCAGTTCTCTCTGAGATGCTGCAAGAGAAGTCGTCTTTGGGGGATAAACAGGGAAGATGAGTCTGCCTGGTGAACCAGTGTCCACTGAGTCCGTGGTGTTTGCTGGCCTCTAATTTGGTCCTGACCTGAGCTTGGAGGGATGGGGCTCGGGGAGCCATCCTGCCCGGAAACAAGGAGCCCTGGTCCCCAGGTAGTAGCCTGGGATGGAGATTAGCAGCTGAACAGAGAACCAACAAATGCGCTCAGAGAGCTAGACGACCCTCTCTTCCCCTGTTCTTGTCTCACCAGGAGCCTTCTCGGTCACTTTCTTTGAATGCTAGGTTCTCTTTTTGGGACACTCTTCATGCCTGTAACTTTTACTAATGTGAAATTTTCAGAATAATAATTTGTAAAAACTGGGGAAGAAAATCATGCATACCAAGGAGAATTCAGGGGATGTGGTTTCTAACACCTCATTTCATGGACACTCTGAATACATATAATGTTTTCTGGACATTTATTCTTAAATTATTGCACCTTGAGGGAAAATGCAAGGTTGGGACAAAACATGAAATTTATCTCAAATGTGACAGCTCTGAAACTATCTTGTGAGTAATGCTTTGTTGGCACAAATAAAATATTTTCACATTGAACATAAAGGACAGGGTCTGTTTCTACTTCTGCCCCATGTCCCAGAGGTCTTCCTGTTTCATGTTATGCATTTTTTACAAAGCATGCTGACTGGCTAATTTTGTAGTGCCATGTATAAAATAAGTAGCATATGTATTATTTCCAACCTATAAAGTCCAGGATTCAAATATCATCAAAATCACTGATTTGGGAAACATACATATTAACAGTGTTTAGTTTCTGGTTTTTCATACTGTCCAACTGAGAAAACAGATTGGAGGGCGTGATCCATCGAAGCAACTTAGACATTGCTATTGGAAGATGGCTTCTCACAACTAAACCTTTAAAAATAATTACTGGGCTAGGGGCGCCTGGGTGGCTCAGTCGTTAAGGGTCTGCCTTCAGCTCAGGTCATGGTCCCAGGGTCCTGGGATCGAGCCCCGCATCGGGCTCCCTGCTCCGCGGGAAGCCTGCTTCTCCCTCTCCCACTCCCCCTGCTTGTGTCCCCTCTCTCGCTGTGTCTCTCTCTGTCAAATACATAAGATCTTAAAAAAAAAAATTACTGAGCTAAAAGAGGAATTATTTTGAAAATACGCAAAGTTGGGAGCCATCTTATATGTATTATAAAATTAGACTTAGACCCTACTGTCTTTGCCCTCCAGTGGTACTCTGATATGATCATCAAAATAATTTTCGAGTGATTGCTTTCACTTTTCAAAACACCCCTCCTGTCTGCCTGCCCTTGAACTTGACAGTACAACAGCATACTCCGAACACAACAGTTCACAAGGTTCCTCGCAAGCTCGGAAAAGCACACAGAACGTACACTCTGCTCGACGCCGTTAGATGCTTTAGACCTGTGACTTTTTGCAGATGATCCTCCTTTCTCTCTGGTGGCTGGTCACACTACAACAAGTATAAATTATTTTTTGAAGTCGTCTCCAATTATGCAAGACATTTAGTCTTTTATTTCTAGTGCCAATCATCCCTGAATAAAAGTAGGCAGACTTGTTATAAAAAAGAAAGTGGTTCTCCAGAAAAATCAAAACAAAAATCAAGAAACAGAGAAGACTTGTTCTTTCTGTCTCTGTCTCGCTCTCTTTCCCACCTCCTTTTCTTCTTTTTCTGTTCTTCCCTCCTCTGGCCCTATCTGGATGTGTGTTAAGTCTGTTATACATAAAACAAAACTTTGTAAACACAGCAGATGACAGGCACAAAGAATAGGAAGATCCAGGCAAATTTTTTAGTGTCCAAGTCTTAGGCAGTGTTAAGGTGGGATCCACTGTGCAGTTCTGCAGGGCTATTTACACATACACCACAGAGCCCTCTGGCAGAAGAGAGTAGGGTGGATGAACCGCAGAACACAACTCTGAAACAGGCCCACAGATTGGAGCCCACATTTTCTGACTTCCCTTATTTGTGAGGAAGGCTATCCAAACGAGCACCATGGGTGTCTCTTCTTAAAAGCAACAGAGGCTGGGTGTACCTGGGTGGTTAAGCATCGACTCTTGATCTCTGCTGGGGTCTTGATCTCAGGGTTGCGAGTTCAAGCCCCGCGTTGGGCTCCACGCTGGGTGTGGAGCCTACAACAACAACGGCAACAGCACCAACAAAACAAGGCCGTGTAAAGTGGAAATTTGTATGACGTGTCATTAAATGTAGGCAGCACAAAACCCCTAAAATTGCATTCATTTCTTCCGGGACGAAAGTGAGTTCACCCACCCTTTCTTCCATGTCTAACTTGGGCATGTGATGCTCAGTTTGAACTGGAGACTTTCCGCATGGCTTTTGCTTTGCCACATCTCCAGTTTCTTGTCTGTTCTGCTACAGGCTTAGTGCTCCGTGGTACATGTGCAGACGTTAAGGGTGCGTCTGTGTGTTTAGCTCTAATTCTGTGGTCTTTCCAATATTTCTGCAACCATCACCTATGAACCCTGCAAGGGAACCTAAGTGATGGCTTTGAAAGATGACATGGCTAGCCCTAACTCTTGTCCGGATGAAAATTCAGTGTTCCTTCATGGGTTTCCCGACTCCTGGAAAGACACCACGACCATAATTGCTGCATCTGTGGCAGGTTTCTGCTTGGGTTTTGGAGGGACGTTGGTCATAATTTTACCAATGGGGAGACTGAGATGTTAAAATTCCTGCCAGGAATCAAATCCAGACATCATCCTGATTTGTTCTGTTTGTTTAATGTACCCTCTTCAGTAACCAGGAAATTTCAGGACTTCCTGATGCTGTCGCTAATGGGCTCGTTTGGCAAGCTGGGACAAAACTCAATTTTGGAAGTGAGGTGATAGGCACCAGATGATGGGGCACACATAGCATTCCCCTGAAAAGTTAAGGGCTGAATTCCTAAAAAGCACAATGTCATCGATTTTGGAATATGCCTTGCATGCAGCTTTATGAGGGCATTTCTCGGGCAGAGGTACAAGAATGGCAAGCTCTATTTTACTTTCAATTAGGTTGGAGTGATTTGATGCTAACGGGAGGGGAGGCACGGGTCTCATCCCGTCCTTGCCTGCCTTTGGGGACAACCTGGCCCTGCCACCCTCCTCTGGCCCTTTTGTGTCTCTACAGGGGTCTCCTCTCCAGGGGCAGCAGTGAAGGGAAGCTGCAGAGGAGACAGTGCAGGTGGGGAAATGCACCCCCACCCCCACTTTGGAACAGTCCTGGGCTGGTTCCAGCGGCCGAGAGGCTGCAAATAGTCCTCCCAGGGGCAGCTGCAGCTGGGGGTGGACAGCCTGGAGCTTGTCCTGCGCGTTAACAGCCGGGACAGCCAGCCAATGGCTGCCCAGCAACGCAGAGCTGCAGAAGGATGGAAAACATCTCCCCTCACCAACATTTCTGCAGAGTGCTTACATAACTCCTTCCTGCCAGTGGCTTCCTCAGGACACAGCAGCAGCAACCCCTGGCCCCTGGATGGCCTGGCCAAGGGACACACGTGCCTCTTCTCCCAGGTCCGCATTTCGTTTGGGGGTCCAAATCCTGCAAAGCGGTCCAAATGCTACGGAAAGCAGAAAAGCCACTAAATATATTTGGGCCCAACTTAGTGCATGCAGTCAAAACAGTTCAGAAGGGCTGTCTGGGTTTATCTGAGCTAGCACCTCTTATTTTTCTGAAGGGAAATCCGGATTCTTCTTACTCACGGGGTCAGAAGACACAATACTGGTTTGTGGCAGAAGCGGGTTTGGCATCCATGTCTCCTGATCCTTGTGATTTGTTTTACCTTTTCATCACCTAGCACAGCGCCAATTTTTCAGAAGGGATTTTTTTTTAAAGATTTTATTTATTTATTTGTCAAAGGGAGAGAGAGGGAGAGCACGAGCAGGGGGAAGGGCAGAGGGAGGGGGAGAAGCAGGCTCCCGGCTGAGCAAGGAGCCCGACGCAGGGCTCAATCCCAGGACCCTGGTAACATGACCTCAGCCGAAGGCAGATGCTTAACTGACTGAGCCACCCAGGTGCCCCTCAGAAGGGATTTTTAGTACCTCCCTAAATGCTGGACACTGTGCCAGATGCTAAACCCACAGCTGTGACCAAGGCAGGCCCACACTGGGCCCACGCCCTGTAATAGCTAGTCAAGAAATCATTTCTGGGGGCGCCTGGGTGGCTCAGTTGGTTAAGCAACTGCCTTCAGCTCGGGTCATGATCCTGGAGTCCTGCGATCGAGTCCCATATCGGGCTCCCTGCTTAGCGGGGAGTCTGCTTCTCCCTCTGACCCTCCCCCCTCTCATGTGCTCTCTCTCTCTCTCTCTCTCTCTCATTCAAGCTCTCTCAAATAAATAAATAAATAAAAATCTTTAAAAAAAAAAAGAAATCATTTCTGAACGAATGAATACAGATTGCTTTTTTACCTGCCTGCAGTATAGGCAAACTACCATATTTCAGTATCAGCTGACCCGTTGGCAAAATAAAAACAAAACAAAACTTGGAGTGGAAAATATTTAAATCCATTGGTTTAATCCAGCCTGTCCTTCATTATTTTTAGAAACTGATGTTAATGGGCCGTCCAGCTATGCTATATAACAGAAGACTGTTAGAGCTTTTTAAATGTTTATTATTGGCCTCGATTTTCTTTTAGAATTATATTGTGTTTCAGCTACTCTAGCATTCTCATGATGTTGGCCAAAAAGCGAGCGCAATGGTAACTCAGAAGCTTGCAGGCCGCTGGATAAAGGCAACCTGAGATTAAGAATAAAAATCATGAAATGTGGGTGGACTGGAAAGCTGCCTGTCCTGTGTTGTTGCATTCAGTAATGGTGCTGAATTTCGTTCAGGAGTTCCTGCCCGCTGTTGGCTATGTTCGGGCAAATGAGGTGCCTAAATGGGTCCGTAGGGTCAGGCCCAGAGTCCCTTGGTCTTCCTTCGTGCAGCCTATCTCCTCCACGAAGAGCAGGGACTGGATTGGCAGGAGCCCAGTGGGATTGGCTGTGGTTGGAAATGGGGAACAGGGAGCAGACCGTATTTGTATGTTAGCGCGATAGGATAAAGGTGCATAGAGGCTTTGTACACGAGACCTGTATCTCTATTGGATGAGGTTGGGAACATAAAACAGAAGAGCAGAGGCACCCTAGAATCCTATAAACTAGCCAGGGACCCAGCCTTGCCGTGCTTGAGCAGATTCCAAAGGCTTCTGGCTAATTCACTTGCATTAAACACAGAGATGATGGATTCTACCGTTTCATACTAAGCATTTAAGAGTATACTTCAGGATTATTTCTTATTTACTTGATGGACTTAAAATGGCTATCTGGAATCGGCCCACAGAAAATCATTAAGGACACATCTGTCCTACAAAGCTTTCCTGTGAGTGTTCCAGTTCCTGGCACCCCTCCGGGTCTGCCGCAACTCCCCTAGGAGTTGCCTGTCCTTCCTCATGCCAAGTGACAGCTAGCTGAGCTGGGACAATCTGTTGTGTTGATGCGGAAGGTGGTGCTGATTGAGTGAGTGCTACCTCCTCCCTCTGACTAGCACACTTACCCCCGGAGAAGGCTCTCGGGAGCCAACACTCTCACTAGAAGACATTACTCTAATGGGGGTTATTTCTGGGACTGTGACTGGATGTCCTTCTCAGTCTTCAAATCACAGCCCAAAGATAGCTGCAAACTCTTCAGTGCATAAGAGTAACCCTATATGTACCAAACAAATCACTCCAACGATGGTAGCTAACATGCGTGTATATACATGGGTTTCTTGAGAAGACAATGACTGACAAGTTTTTATGTTTAATATCCAGGCTGTGAAGTAATCCTATTCTCCAAGGCTTTGATGGGATTGCTGCTACTTTTGGAACTGGGGAGAGAACTTTCTGGGCCTCCCTCCATATACCTGTGCAACGTTCAATAGTTTGATGTCATGGTCCTTCTATAGGCATGGTGGTTGGAAGAGAGGAGCTTTAGACGTAAGGAGCCATTTCCTCCACGAAAATGGGGCAGAAGAAGAGGCACCAACCCTTGTTTTCTGGCCCTTGCTCCCTGCCCCAATCTGTTCTTCCACCTAACACCCAGGGTCAAGGCATTTTGGGGGCTTCACAGGGGATGAGACCAGATGACACATTTATCCACAGAGCCGCGGAATGGGTGCTGGTTAGGGGGGCAGCCGCCCTTCCTCTCTGACCACAAGCACACCAGAGCCCACTTCTCAGTGTCAAGTAGGCTGTTATGGCCTCGATTGCCCTGTCCCCTTTTCCATAAAGCGCAATACATTGGCTAGCCAGTCCCAGGGGAAATGACTCTAAAAAGTGGATTTGCGAGCTTTTCCATTAGAAGTGCACTCTACAGGTAAGTTACTTGGGAAACTGGCAACTCCTCTTTAGGCTTGTTTTATAAATTTCTGAGAAGAAACAGCTGTCCATATTCTCTCCAACTGAAATGCAGAAGCAAATAGTCTTACGAAGAGAGACTTCTATGGGCAAGTAAATTGCACACTGCAATTTGGGGCAGTGATTTCTTGCATTTCTGCGAATTCTCTGTGTTCTCAGATAAATTGCAGAACCCTGAAATTATGGGGAAATAGAAAATTGCATGAATCAACTTTTCCCTATAAAGTGAATTTTGAAATATCCATCACAATCTAAGCAAACCAGGTGAAAACCTCTAGTGAAGTGTTTAAAAGACTCATTGTAGTCCATCAAAGAGATGCTGGAGGTCATTGTCCAGGCATAAAGAATAAGTTTAACCATTAAAATGGTCTTTTCCCTGGAATTACAGCTGTCATGCAAATATGAGCCCCTTCTTACATTTTATCCTTGCTGAGTTATTAATTCTGATTGAAATAACTCTTATGAGAACATCAAATAATAATGCTTCAATCATTTCCTTAAAAAACATCAAAAAAGTTTAAAATTACCGTCATATTCTGACCCTAGCATTCAGGTTCTACAAATACACTTAGAAAAGTACACAGATCGTGAGTGTCCAGCTTGATGGATTTTTACAAAGTGAAAACACTCAAGTAACCGTTAGATCAAAAAATAAAATACCACTAGAATCTTATGTCCTCTCAGTCATTACTTGCCAAAAGCACCCACTGTTCTGACTACTACCACCAAAATACATTGGTTTTGCACATTTTTGAACTTAATTTAAGTGGAGTCATACAGGATGTTTTTTTTTTGTTTGTTTGGCTTATTTCACTCAGCCCTAAGCTTGTGAAATTCATTCATATTGTGCTCTCTAGCTGTGGTTTATTTTCTCTAATTATGCTAATAAACCACAATTTATTCATGCATTTGACTGTTGATGAATGCTTGGTTTATTTCCAACTTTAGTTTATTTTTGACTTTTGGAATCGCATTGCATGCCCCTTACAAACCTTGCTTGCTTGCTTTCCTTCTTTCTTTTTCTTTCTTTCTTTCTTTTTTCTTTCTTTCTTTCTTTCTTTCTTTCTTTCTTTCTTTCTTTCTTTCTTTCTTTCTTTCTTTCCTTCTTTCTTTCTTTCTTTCTTTCTGCATGTGCACATTTCTGTTGGGTATATTCCTAGGCGTGGAACTGCCGGATCATAGATTATGTGTACAACCAGCTTTAGTAGTTATGGTCTAACAATTTCCCAAAGTACTAAACCAATTTACATTTTCTCCAGAAGTGCATGGGAGTTCCAGTTGCTCTACATCCATGCTCCACATTCCAAATTCTCAGTTTCGAAACAGTTTGTCATTCTGGTGAGATAGATACAGTATCACACTGTGGTTTTGAGTAATGAGTAATGAGATTGAGCAGACTAGATGTTTATTTTAGCTACATGGCTGTCCTTATTTTGTGAATTCCTTATGGAAATCTTTTGTCCGTTTTGTAGAAACTTGACTTGCCTTTTCCTTATAGATTTGCAAGAGCTCTTCACATATTCTGAATATAAGTCTTCTGTCAAATATATTAATTGGAAATACTTTCTCTCCATTCTTAGAATGGGTGTTTTCAGATAAACAATAGTTCTTAATTTCAATGAGGTCCAAACTATTAATATTTTTTATGCTTCATTTAAGAAATTTATACCTCGGGGCACCTGAGTGGCTCAGTTGGTTGAGCATCCGAGACTCCTGATTTTGGTATGGATCATGGTCTAGGGTTGAGATAGAGCCCTACCTCAGGCTCTGCACTGGGTGTGGAGCCTGCTTGGGATTCATTTTCTCTCCCTCTCTCCCTAACCCCCTCTTGTGTGCTCTCTCTAAAAATAAATAAATAAATAATCTGTACATCTCCAAAACCAAGATACTCTTCCAGGTTTGCTTCTAGTGGCTTTTAGTTTTATTGTTTTATTTTTTTCTTCATTTA
Source organism: Zalophus californianus (assembly GCF_009762305.2). Lineage (NCBI taxonomy): Eukaryota > Metazoa > Chordata > Mammalia > Carnivora > Otariidae > Zalophus > Zalophus californianus. The sequence continues at coordinate 15,622,668 of NC_045597.1, forward strand.
TATCTAAAGTCAGCTGGAACGGACTTCATGTGTATGGTGCGAGGTAACTGTCAAGATTCCGTTTTTCCATGTAACTATTCAGTCAACTTGAATTCTGCTTACCCTTGGCTTATTTGCTTTGTGGCTTTCCTTCCCACCTGGTCCACTTCCCAGTCACTCCTATTTTGAACCCTTTCCTTTCTGCCTTTCATTTAAACTCCCGGTAAGAGGCTCTGCCCATCACTGCCCCTGTGTTAAACCCATCATTTGGGCAGATTTTTGTTACCAGGTGGAAGATGCTTCCATAGTCGTGACAAATGAACCATAGTCATGTAAGATGTTAACATCAGAGGAAGCTGGATGAGGAGTGAGTGGGAATTCTTTGTATTCTCTTTGCAACTTTTCTATAAATCTAGGACTATTCTAAAACTAGAAATTGGTTCAAAACTTCTGCCTCTAAAAGAGCTCATGAGGATTGAGCCAGCATCTGGGTACAAGTTTGTCCATGGTTTTTGTGCTCGTTCCTCAGTTAAAAGCTTGAAGTTAAAGTTGGATATTCATCTATTTTTAAGATTTGTTTTCTTCCGCAACGAAGGATGTTCATTCACAGAAGCTGCAAGCAAAGAGCAAGTATTTGATTCCCCCATATAGGAAGTGATGATCAAATCTTAAGATGGGGTATGGAATTGAAGCCTTGGACTCACGGGATCATTTGTTTGGGGCGATGTTCCTGCTGCATTGCATAATCACCATCGTGATCTCCACTTAGCAGCTGTGATTAAGAAACCCTGTGGGGTTGATAACAGTAGTGCAGAGCTGGCTTCTCCCCCCAGTCATCCTGAGTTAGAGGTCTATTTGAACCACGGTCCACAGCTTCCTTACCAAAGTATAATTCTATCCAGATAGTTCTGATTATGCTCAGGTTCCTGACACAGCTGCTTTCTCCAGTAATTAATTAAGATTTCATGCAGCAGTATAATGTTTAGTGAGTCCTTATATTGTGGTAAGCATTGGCCTGTATCTTCAGTGTCCAATTACAGAACATTCCAAGGATGGCCAGGATACAAGCTCTCTGAGGACGACTACTTTGTAATGTTGTTTTGCTCCTTAAGTACTCAGGATGTACCATATCATAAAAACACTCAGCGGGGAGGCATCCATGCTATGGGAATGGCTATGCCTTGAAGTGGGAAGAGCAGGGGCTTTGGAGTTAGACATCTGGATTTTAGTCCTGCCTCTTACATTTATTTGATCCCCGGGAAGTTGCTTAAACTCTTGAGTCTCAGTTGTCCTATCTGGAAATGAGGGTCCTAACATCTTCCTGGGAGTACCGTTGGTTGGATTGGAGAGTGGATGTGATACGCCAGGTACATCATAACCTTTCAGGAAGTGGTTCCCTAAGATTATTTCCTGGTAGACCATGAGCTCTGTTAGGAGTTTCTGTAGCTGACAAAAGCATAACCAGTAAAAAAGCCAGCCACCTCTTCTTCAGGGGTGTCCAATGGAGGTGGCAAAGACAGTTGTGCAGAAAAATAATGACCATCCCGTGAACTCAGTAGAGAAAGCAACTAGCTCTGAGTGGCTTCTCGGTGCCACCTTGAATTAAGTCACTGTCATTACGGTGGGCATTAACTGAGGGGTAAATATAGTAGAACATTATCACCCATTAATAAGTGAACATGGATCTAGGCATTTGAGAAAAGAGCTGTCGTCACAGACTCGTGGCCCTGGGGCAATGGGCCCAAGATGGGTGTCTAGTCAAAAGTCATGCCTGAACTTCGCCCCAGCATGGACACTGTCTCTTGCTGCTGCCTCTCAGGACTCAGAGGAAGAAGAATGAGGACAAGTGTGTGCGGCTGTGTGTGTGTATGATGTTTATTCTTTCATTCCTTCCACAAATATGTACCAGGCTCCTTTCATGCATCTGGCACTGAGTTAGACAATGGGTATTCACTTGCAGTCAATACCATGATCAGGCCAGACCATGTCTGTTCTACTGTTAATAAATAGACAGACACTAAGAAGTGCTATGGAAATTGCCTAAGATAAACTGTGCCTGGCTTAAAGATTTTCTGATATCTAGCTCACACTGTATAACTGAAAAGATACTGAGCAAATATTGACAGAGTATCTCCCAGTCGTGAATTGAGAATGAATGGACGTGGATAATGGCACCCACTGAACAGATTGGTTGGACCCCCTGAATGAATGGGCCTTCCCCAAAGGCTGTGGAATTTGATGGAAACTGAAATGGACTGAGAGTCCAAAAGGATATTTAATATGCTGCCCATTCGCCATATTAGAGCCAGGTTTCCAAAGCTAAAGCACCAGGAATGGTCGAATAGATCATTCAGATGACTTTACCTTCTCTCAGCACTCTACTCTTCTCTCTCGTGCCCGCTTTCCTCCTGATCCACAATCACGTTTGCTTAAATTGCTTAGAAAAATGACTTAACTTTTCCATTTCTTTGACTACAGAAGTACGGTCCGTCAGTTTCTAGAACAATTTCTTTTGTCTGTTCAGTCAACAAGTGCTGGCTAATCAGGCTCCACTATTCTATATCATACATCAGTGTTTGGGGCAACTAAACTCTGGGTAGAGATCTGGGGTCATAATCAAACTTTAAGTTAATTATGTTTTTTTTAAATATGGAAAATAAGTATTAGTCTATAAAAGTTAGTTCTGATAAATTATTAGCCACTAGTTGCAGGAAATCACTCCAAATTTTGTTACGGTAGTATTTTCACACACACACACACACACAAGCATGCAGAAGCAATATGTCTTTTCTCAAATTGTCACTGATATATTATTTTGCTCCTTTAGAATAGTTACTAACCTTCTGTAGCAATTTTATAATACAGATTTCCATAAGCATTTAAAAAACCATGGTTAACAGTTTTGGATATGTGCAATTTAGTTATTAAAGGAAAAAGGTCTGGCTTCTAGTCTTTAAGCAAACTCAACCTCAGTCCCCACATTATGATGACCAAGTCCTTTTATAACCACAAAATTCTATTATCTCTAATACATGGTGACCTGCTAAAAATAAGTTGAGTTACACAGAATAAAATCTGAGAGAGCTCTTTAAACAAAGCCATAGGATAAAAAGAAGACATCATGTTTGGTATAAATCAATTTCAGAAGTCTAACATTGCCCAACAATTACAAAAAATTTACTTAGGATTCTTACGTATTTGTAAATATGTCATTACATTTTGTGTTACTATAAACACAAATTCAGTATTATATTATTATTATAAAATTGCATAGAACTATTCCATAGATCCATGTTACAGTTGTGATGGGAATAATTCTTTTAAATGATGACTTTGCCAAGAAGCAACACAAACTATTTAAAAGGTGTAAAGAACTTTATTTAACAAGAAGAAACTCCAGGCAATGAGAATGTGCACATAAAAACCAAGATCAATTGTTTTCTCATCACATAACATTTCACTGGTTTCATTTCAAATGCCTAACGCCATTATGAGTCACCAAAGCAAATATTCTTTTACTGCAATATCTGCTTAATAACACTGTTAATTATCTTCCTTCCAATGACTTTTAAATTGTTTGTTTCCCTCCAGTATTTTCTAGCCCATTTTGGTCTCAACTTTTTAAATTCTCATAGATTGTAAAATTTCTCCAGGAAATATAAAAAACAAATGTTTACATTTTTTAAATCACCTAGGTGAGATGGATATATATATATATCAATTTTTGAATTCTTATAGCCATTTTCTCTAAATTCCCATTCAAACTCCCAACTCAATGATATTGCTAGAGTATCTGTCCAGTTACAAATGTGTGTCTGCCTTACATGTTGGTAAGTGTGTGTAAAACACAGACTCATCAGATATCTCAAACTGCTCCGCTTGTAGGTAAACTTATAGTATCTTGTGTCAAGTAGTAACTTTTTCTTCAAACAATTCCAGGTCCCAACAAACTTGTTAAAATCAGTGTAGCCACATTCTAAGAGCTCTTCAGCAAAAGAAAGTGGGTAACTGTTCTCTATTTCTGAGCACCATAAAATAGGAAAAAATGCACTTGGGATTCAGATTTTAAGCAATAGAAAAAGAATTTCTTCAGCATGCCAGGAATGAGTTAACTAATGTCTACTTATTTTAATGCAACGGAGAGAGCAATAGGGATGAGACACTGGAGAGTAATTTTGTTGTGAATTATGTATGTATTTGAGGGAAGGATTGGAGGACAAGGGGTGGGGGGGGTGTAGGGAAGGGTAGGCATGACAAGATGCACAGGAAGAAGGTTCTGGAGGGTGTGCCCCTGATGCCAAGAGATATATATCAGTTGCTTTCCATCTTCAAGGGACTTCAGGGGTGCTTGTAGAGTCTGCGGGAGGCCAGGCCTGTGCAGAGAGTCCTCCCCCGCCGCCCCTGCCCCAGCAGGCTGGGGAGTGGACAACCAGGCCGGCTGGGCTGGGGGGGGTCTCTGTCTGGCTGCCAAGCCTCTCCTATCTTTGGGGTCTGTTGGGAATGAGGTGGCAGGCTGCTGGAAGAAGTGGCGTCCTGTTTCACCTGGGCCAACCCTTGCGGAGAATCAGGGAGCAGGGGGATCCACTTCCCCAGTTGTCCCCTCGTAGGCCCCAAAGATATGTAAATGGCCACACTTTTAAAAATCATATCCGAAAAAGGAAACGGGGTCCTCTGTTTCCGCCTCAGCGAACGGCACCCAGCCCAGCTCCTCGAGACTTTCATCCTTAACAATTTTCCCAGGGTACTCATTCATAACTGTTTTATAGGAGCAAACCTGCTCACATATTTGTTCCCCCTCATCACTGTGAGACCCTTGAGGCCAGAGATGATCTTTCTGTTGTAATAGCCAGTTTAGGAGATCTGCGTGTGTATGCACATATATAAAATGAAGTCATTAGGACTCTACAAACAATTTTTCTTGTCTGGGATGATGATGATGATGATGGTATAAATAATAATGTTAACATACTTATTACTGTCTGTGAAGTAGGTACTGGGTAAGTTATAAATATCTCATTTATCTCAACTGCTATTGTTCTTATCTTATTTTTGTTAATTTATTTTTAGATTTATTTCTTTGAGAGAGAGTGAGTATGCAAGTGGGAGGAGGGGTAGAGGGAGAGAGAGAAGGAGGAAACAGACCCCCTGCTGAACACAAAGCCCCACTTGGGGCTGGATCTCACGACCCTGAGATCATGACCTGAGCTGAAACCAAGAGTCCGCCGCTCAACCCACTGAGCCACCCAGGCGCCCCATGTTCTTATTTTAGAGATGTGGAGACCAGTAGAGGTTAGGGGATTTCCCCAAGGTCACCCTCATGAGGTGGCAGAGCCGAGGTTCATGCGGGCCCAGTCACAGTGAGCTGGGAGCTTCCCTCTACAGCCTCTCTGTAATTCCTCATGTTCCCCGAGCCTCCTTACAAAGCCACGTGCAGAGTAGAAGAGACGCCAGTGAGGGAAGGCCAGACCTGGGGGTCAGCCCCACCCCCACCCATGGACCCTCTCTGACCAGCAGCACAGTTGTCTGGGTGCCTATGTGGGTGCACTAGCATCTTCCCTTGTTTCCAGAGGGGTCCTTGGCAATGTAAGGGGGATTATTCCAAAAACGTAACAAAATACAAAATGTGTTTAGGTGAGGAATAAAAAAAACTGGAGTTGGGAATAAGGCTAATATGAAAACGCTTATTTTTAAATTCTGTGTACTCCCTAGTGTAGCCCCTAAATTTGGCTCTAATCCTGACCTGTGACGTGATTCACAGTGTCCATAGTAAACCCCAACCCACTCTGATCCTGAGACCAGGGGGAAACAATTCTCCCCAGGAAAGTTGTTTCCTGTGCGCTGTAATGGACAATATCCTCACCAATATCCTCACGACAGACACAGCATGAGCCTCATCACGATCTCTCTTATTTGGCGAATGAATAAAAGGCCATTTTCCACAGCTCACAGTTCTGCCAAGAGAATGCCTACCAGCAGCACTAAGATTCCTGCTAGAAAGAAGGAAATGGAACGTGTTCTAACACCCTGAAAATAAAAAACGGGCCTCACGTTTCTGCTCCCTCCAGCCTGATCCCGCTCAGGAACTCACCAGGACGCCTGGGCCGCCGAGGCGGTGGGCTTACCCATCCCTCCCACCCACGGGGGCTGCACACGGCTCTTGGGCCTGAAATGTGCCCCTTCCCTTCTCAGCTCAGCGGAGGGTCTTGTAATGGGGGAGAGTCGCTATCCACAGAGGAGTACTCCGTTCCCTGATTCTGTTGTCTCATTGCCCTGCTGATAACCAAGAGAGCTGGGACTAACGCGGCCTCATGGCGAAAGGCACCAGGGTCCCTACAGGCGAGTCTGCAAGATCTCAATTTATTTTGCTGTGCTATCTTAAGAAAGATAGGCTCTCCTGCTCTGCTGTGTGTTCTGTTGGAATGTGGCTTATATTTTGGCCACACCATCCCCTCTTCCTACTAAATTCATTTTCACTCAAGCTTTCGAAAGGTGTGCAGGAGGCTTAGAATTAGATGACTGGGGTTCACATCCTGGTATTGCCACTTCCTCTGTCCCTCTGTGGAATATGGTGACCACCACTCTTCACTCCCGGATTTTACATTCATAGGTATTAAATGATGTAACATGGGTAGAAACAACCAGCACAGCTTCAGGCACAGAGCGGGAGCTCAACGAGTATTTTTTTGAAAGAAAAACTTCGAGAATGCGTATTTCTTCTCTCGTCCCAACATAGTTGCAAGCACCCAACACAGTGTATGATACGCAGGACTGATGCTGTTTCATTGGGTATTTGCCAGCAAGTTCAGGCTCTCAATATACCTGATGAGAGCTCTCAGGGCAAAGAGCAAAAGGTATGAAAATCATTTGCCATAAAGTAGTATCTGAGAATAGAATCTGGGGGCACTTGCCCTTTTTTGTGGCCTGATTTTCAAACCCTAACTATATTGAATTGTGAGGTCAAGAGGAAGAACAGTTTCACAATTAAAATTATAGTTCAAGTTGCTCCTATTAAGTTATTAACTTTTATATATTAAAATTATAGAATAAATATAGCCTTGAAACTACCTAAACCACAGCACTGTACTTCAAAGGCAAGTCTATGGGAAAAGCCACACTGAGGATCATTTTTATTAGTTTTATATACCCCAAACTTTTATAAACACATTTAATATTATAACTTAACAAGCCGAAACCAAACAACTAAACACACTATAAAAGTAGCCCTCTCTCCCCGGAAACTGATATAACATCGTGTATGTGTATGGATAAGTTTCACTTTTTAAAATGTAAATTACTAATCCCGAAAAGTTGGCATTTTTCACTGACTTTCCAATTACGAGTAAATCAAGATTTAATTTTCTTGAGTGGAAACTGGCTCAGCCTTTAACCTTTGAAAACTTCATACCTTAATATAACAAATGCAAACTAGGTAAAACCTGAAGTTTTTTATTCTTTTATTAGAATCTTTGTTAACTACAAAATACGGGGCTGCCATTATGTTTTCATTAAAGCAAATGTTTTTTAATGATGTTTGTCTAATTATAAAAATTACATGTATTTTTTATAGAAAATCCAGAAAATGTGAAGAAGTAGAATTTTCTAAGAATGACTCATAAACTGACATGATGAGAGATACTCAGATTTGGGATTTAAAAATACATATATAATAGTTTGTTCAAATTTCTAAGGTTTTTTTTTTTTTTTTTTTTTTTTACCTTTTCCATGAAAGCTCCTGGCTTCAACATGCAAATACCTGGCTACCTGGCTGCCCATTATTTTTTTAATGCTCTGTTCAGTTGCCTTTTTAAGAGTATCCATGTACTTCTCTTGGTTAATTTTATTTTCCAAACTTTTAATAGCATTGCATATATTTCTATGTTCTTTACCAAACTAACATTGCTTTAATTACCTGATGCTTTATTGGTGCCTCTTTCTTGCTATTCCTCTGAATCTTTCATCATTCCACAGAAGTAGGAAGAAACATTTATCGGCTTGCCTTATCTCAACGTCATTTAATCTTCCCAGCAGATCTTTGGGAGTGGGCATCCCCATACTGTAGATGGGAAAACTGAGGCTCTGAGAAATTAAGTCACTTACTCACCCATTTTTGGATATATTCTGAAGGTAGACCCAAAAGGCCTTCTAGAGGGATTTGATGTGTGATGTGAAAAAAAAAAAAGGGGCAATCAGGATGACTTCTGATTTTTGGGTTGAGCGACTGGAAGAATGGCCCTGTCCTTTGAATGAATGACTGAATGGGAGCAAAATAGGAAGAAAGATGCTGAATTGGAGTCACACTTGAAAAGCTTTAAAAACTGAAGGAGACAATAGTCCCTCTGTGAGTGGATTGAATTAATAAAGTCTAAACGACTTGTCCTGAGTCGTATGGGACATGAATAGGAGGGAATGGTGCAACAAAAGCCCTCATCCTTTTAAACAAACTGCGAATCCTTGGAAGTGGTGTTCAGGAAACACCACAATGTAGCCGGTGGCGTTTCCTTTAAGCTGAAGGACAACAAGATTGGTATCTACTCTATGCACGGAGATACCATCACACTAGAGAACACTTAGTGATTTCCTTCCTCTTGATTTGGAGAGATACCCGTGACTGACAACTGCAGTGCTTCCACATGAAGGCTCTAGTTCTTCAAGGAAAGAACAGTATGTATTTTCTTTTATCATTGAAATGAAGAGAAAGTAAAGAACTAGCAAGACCCTGGATTCCCAAGTTACCTGCCTTTTCCCCAGGAGGTTATCTCCAGCTCTGCGCTCCTCTGGGTAGGACTCACTAACCCATTCTCAGAGCCAGCTGATTAATCAAGGGCCTCATATGTGATAGCCTACCTTCTCCCCTCCATTGCTGTGTAATTATGTTTCTTTAATGTTTTACGTTGCATGACTTTACCTTGTAAATAGTTCTATAATGAATGCTATAATTAATTTAATAGCACTTTGACTACATATATTTAAGGGTGTGCCCTCCTGCATCTTTTGGAGCCATGCCAAAGAGCTTTTGTGTCGAGGTAAACTTGTCAGATCTTCCCCACCCCCCCACGCCCACCCCCCCCCCCGACCCCCGGCCACCGCCACCAACAGATTAATTGAGGGATGGGAGGGCGAGGAAGGGGCGTAACCTTGTAATACAACTTAAAACGTTTATCACAGATCTCTCTGAGATACATCACCAATAGGCTCCCAGGATATGGAAGGCAAGCCAAGGAAGGGGTCCTTGGCAAGGCCCGTGTTGCCATGATCTCATGGGAGACCTAAAGAAGGAGCCCAGTGGGAAGTGTGAGGCTCCCACAAATGAAGAAGCGACAGAACATCTTCTCCCCCTTCAAGCCGTGGGAAAGGGTTCTCTGGTTCCGTCATGGCTTTCAGGGGCCCTAGGATAAATAATTCCCATTTCCATCCCTGGCAGGAGAGGTCTCTGAGGCTGCTGGGGGAAAAAGGCGGGCTGGAGAGAAACTGAGTTTATTTCAGTACTGCTTTCTTAAAAACTTCATTGCAAAGCTGCACGGGTTCACAGATATCATGCTGGTAGAGCAGTTTTCCCTTTGGGGCATGTTCTAGAAGGAATTGCTGGAAGGAAATCCTCATGAATGTCCAAATTCAATAGATCGGCCAGCCATTACTCAGGTTTATCTCTTACACGTCAGCCCATCATTACCTCTGAATCTGCCCCTTGATAAAATCTGTTTGGGTGGTGATATGTTTTCACCTAAGGAGATACTCTGATTTAAACACACTTCTTCCTGTAAATCACCGAATCTTCACTTTTATGGTTTCCATGGTGCCCTATTTACAGTCTAAACTTTGAAATAAATTCACCCACTTAAGAATGGACTGTCTAGCATATGAACTCTACTTGGCATAAATGCCACTCATGGAGGAAGTGAGCCAGTCCCTATGGCTTCGTTTGATCAAAACTGGAAAATAAGTCTTCAGGGGTCAGTCTTTGCCTTTGGAGGCCTTAAACTTTTCAGATTTCACTCTGGTAATCTTGTGGCCATGATAGGAGAGGTGGTGTGGGTTTCTCTACAAGAACCAGATAGAGACTCTGAAACCTGAAGTCTATCTAATGACTCATTCATCCATCCACTAACTCATATATATGTGTATTCATTCAACACGTATTTCTTGAATGTTCGCAGGGCCAGCACAGGAGATTAGCAGACCCCCGGTCCCAGCCCCGATTGCCCTCCGAGGACTCCCAGTGTAGTGAAGTAAAGAGTCACACAATCTCCGCAACTTTTGACATCTATAACATAGAAATAATATTTATTTGCTATCAAGCAAGAAACACTTTTAAGTGAACAAAATGTATTTTTGCTTCCTGCAGCGTCTCCTTTCCGAACCTTCCAATCTTTTCTGGCCTAAGGTAGGTCCTGATATTTGTGGAAGTTATATGGTCATTAAACTAAATCAGTCGAAGTCACGGCTTGAGTTACAAAGATGTATTAATAAAAAACATTACCATGTGATTATTAAAACAAGAACCATAAAAGCTAGCCCTCTGGCATTCAATTTTGCTCATACACATCGCAGCTTGAAATAAATTGTTAAAAGTTAACAATATTGAAAAATTAGGAATGTTGTGCTCTAAATACAATTTTTAAAAAATCTTGTACTGAATGTCCTTGGGTGACAGCACCTAAAAAGAACACTGTACACCTCTACAGAGCTTTTAAAGGGCATAATAACACAATGAGGCCTATTGGCAAAATGGATCAATTAAAGTTGTAAAGTGTGCCTATTGCAAGTTAGATCCAGCATCCTTTCAGAATCTGTTTCTTACAAAAATGGATGCAGTTCATGGTGACGTTCAGAGCCCTCACTACAGAATTTTGGTTAGACCTCTCCCAGCCCTGTGATTTGTGCCTGGTGCCCTTTACAAGAGAGGGAACTGTTCCTCTCATTACCACCTGCAAGTATGGGGGGTGGTGATATTTAACATTTTAATAAGGAGTTTAAATACAAAGTAATGGTTATTACTGTAAAAATATAGTCTAATAAAGAAGGAAAAGAAGTTAAAATTTCCTACCCTCACCCCAACTCACCATAACCACTCCTAGCTGTTTGTGTCCTTCCCGAACTTATTTAATACAAGAAAAATAGGATAATGAAATTTAAAATATCTGAGGATACTTGCAAAAAGCAAACCCTCCCACCCCCTTTGTATTTTAGTTCCCTCTGCTAAAGGTAACCACTTTAAATTGCTTCTGTTTTATATTTCTCCCAGTGGTTACCTCCATATATCCAGATATTTTGTGCCCGCCCCTCTGACCTGCCTTGTCAACTTGAAGCTGTATTAAGTGACTGAGAACTCACCGGAACTACTTTCTCGCTCTCTCTTCCCTCCCAACGTAATGTTTATTTTTGGTTCTACTGGTTAATTTTATCAATGAAAATAATCTACTCATTCCTCTATTTGTTTGACGCACTAGCTTTATAGTCTGTATGTCTTGACCTCCTAGCGTGCGATTTGAGGAAATTCAAGACTTTACCTGTCCCTTCCACCTTTCTGCCTCTGTATCTACAACTTCCGTGACTTATATATTCTGTTCTTTAATCATAATTAAGCTTTGTTTGTCCTTTCGTTTATTTGAAAAATTCAAAACCAACATAGGGGAAGGGAGGGAAAACTGAATGGGAAGTCATCAGAGAGGGAAAAAAACCATGAGAGACTCTTAACTATAGGAAACAAACTGAGGGTTGCTGGAGGGGAGTGGGAGGGGGGATGGGGTAACTGGGGGATGGGCATTAAGGAGGGCACGTGATGTGATGAGCCCTGGGGGTTACACGCAACTGATAAATTATTGAGCACTACATCTCAAACTAGTGATGTACTACTATATGTTGGCTACTTGAATTTAAATTAAAAAACCAACAACCACCTTTATCATCTGCCCATCTACTGAATTTTAAAATTTTAGTCATCACACTTTAATGATTCTTTTCTGTTCTTCGGGTTCTTTCTTTCTTTTTTTTCCAAGCAGCCTAATTTTTTAGTTAAATGGATGCAATATCTTTTCAAAACTCTAAGCAGAATTTCTGAAGTGTCTCTTACATTTGCTGAATAAATCCTGAGGTTGATTGTTGTCTTTTTCTGCCTTGTTCCTTCTTTCTGGTGCCAGAACATTGAATGTTTATTGTTCATCATCTGGTGGTCCTTCTTGTACTTGAGTCTGTCCACCAAAATCTGCTCTGCTTCGTCCTGTTCATGGTGAGACCATTTTCCAGGTGTGCTTGCGGTTACGTGTTTAGTCCAAGGTAATGAGCCCATCTCGGGTGGGTGCTTCAAGAGCATGAGCAGGACTCCTCCAAGACCTCTTTCCCTTTCCGCAGGCTGGAGACACCCTAGACGCCATGGATTGATGACGGCTGAGCCGCCCTCCCAAAACGATTCAAGAGACGAGCCATCCACTGACTGGATGGCTGCTGGATAGTGAACTTTGCTGTTTCTCCAGCCAAAGAATGTTGCGCATCTCCTTACAGCTTGTGTGGATTGGGTAGCTTCTGGATGTGAGTACTCCTGTTTTCCCTCTAGCTCTTCCCCCTAGAAGAAAGGACTGACTGTAAGAAATGTGTGTGCTTTTAGGGCATGTTGCCTGGCAGGCTCTCTTTAGGGTGTCTTGGCAGGGAAGGAGCGAAATCTCTCTTTTAATTATGCCCAAACAAAGAGGTCTTAACTCTGTGTACCCACAGCCAATCTCTGTTCCCTAGACCTCCCCAAGTACTAATTTTTTTTTTAATTTTTTGTAAAAGATTTTATTTATTTATTTGACAGAGAGAGACACAGCGAGAGAGGGAACACAAGCAGGGGGAGTGGGAGAGGGAGAAGCAGGCTTCCCGCCGAGCAGGGAGCCTGATGTGGGGCTCCATCCCAGGACCCTGGGATCATGACCTGACCCGAAGGCCGACACTTAAGGACTGAGCCACCCAGGCACCCCAAGCACTATTTTCTATCAACCACTATCAAGCACTATCAACCATCTGATTTTAATCTGAGATGAAAGTCCTCCCCACGTTTGGGGGGGAGGGCCGGTGAGGGTGGAGATGGAGGAGGAAGGGTGCATTTGTGTGAACGTTCCAGAATCATTCCTTCTACAAACCACTTTTGTTACTGTCCATTTTCCACTCACTCCTGCCTTGTGACTCCGCCACCAGGAATGCCTTGCTTGCCCACCGCTCCTTCAGGAACTAGCTCAGCGGTCCAGCTCCAGAATATCACTCAGTATGACTCTTTCTGTTACCCTAGTTGGGTTCTTGGGCCCTGACAATGATAAAAATGACCTCGAACCTAAAACTCAAAGGCACAGGTAGGGCTTTACTGGGGATACAGCTCCAGTTGAAAAGAATCACATCACCAATACATGATACTTACACCACCCTTCCAGAAGGGAGGGGGGGCTACTTATATAGAGAAAATTCCCTTGTCCTGATTGGTTGGGAGGCAACTCAGGCAGCTCATTGGTGTTTTTTGGAGCCAGGGTGCTCTGTTTTAAGTCTGGCTCATACTTGGGGCCACATCCTGGCCACATCCCGCGTCTGCTCTGCAGAGAACGTGGTTCAACAGAAGCAGGCGACAGAAAGTGCCCCAAGTGCGCAAGGTCTTTTGCGTGGAGCTTGTTCCCGCGGACCCTCACTGTCTCACTTCTGCTTCCTATTTTCCAGAAACTCATCACTCTTACTGGTCTGATGTTTCTTTTCCCCTCTTTCTGAAGTTCCGTTGTTCACTCTTACTCTTCTTTGTTTTCATCACAGTGGTATTTGGGGAGAAAGGAGAGAAAACATTTACATTTTAGTCAGCCGGCTGGTGTGTCGAAGCCAGAACTCATTTTTAGAAATGCAGAGACTTTATGGGGAGAAGGAATTAGAATTTCACTTTTCTTACTGAGGTCTTGGAAATTAGCATTTAAGGAGCTAACTGTTCTGTAATCATACCCACTGATCCCACGTGGCCCATGCTTTGCTGGCCTCTACATACAAATATGGTCATCTCCACCTGAATATCCACGTTCAGGAAGCTCGAAACCCTGACCTGCACATGTGGGGAAACCCAGTTCCTTGGTGTTCACCCTTCTCCAAACATTTCTACTAATCTGCAAGAGGCATTTTACATGTTTTCTTGAATCAGTGTAGTCATTTTCTGCCAAAGCCAGGGCTCTGCTTCTGCTGGCCTTGACCAAGTAACACGGCTGCTCCCTCGGGGCTCTTACAGCTGGAATTCAGACCCTCCTGGCTCAGCCAGCTGAGCCACTTCGGTCCCTGCGCCAGTGGAGCTGGCATCCCACCACCGCCTGAGAGGGGACACCTGCCAATTCATGTTGGCCAGTAAGGATCTTGTGAAGTCTGAAAGCAAACATTCCTTCCTTCTCTGTTATTCTCAATCAAAAAGAGTCTCTCTCACAGCAGGGCTGCTCTAGCCTTTGAATTTTAAGAGACTTTTCGGGAACAGCTATTTTCTCTAACATAAGCCAACAGAGGAACTTCTCCGTTAGCACAGGTCGCCATCTTGGTGCTGATTTGCTTTAAGGTTCAACATTTGGCTGATGATGTTCTTGACCCTCATGGTCTGGGACTGCTGAACGGTCTCCTGTGAGGGGAGAGGGCAGAGGGGGAGGGTCGGATGGGCGGGTGGGACTGCATAGTGGAGACTTCGGGCCAAGGCACTAAAGGCTTGAGTGAAGCAACTCTTCCAATTCGTAGGAACAGTGGTTAATTCATGGCAGCACACATACAGGAATGCCATCCCCTCATTAGTTCTCAGGGCCTGTTGCTCAGTTTGGCTCTTTCTATACCTCTCCTTCCTCTTGCAAAGAAACTAGCTTCTGTCACCATTCCCTCTCCCAAACCGTCGGTGTTGATAATGTCTAACCGCTAACTACATGTGGGATTCAAGTGTGCCCCACCTCCCAAAGCAACTTGCTTAGTCCCATGGAAGCCAGTAAATGGAACCAGATTCTGAAAAAGGCAGGGTCACATGCAGGTTCCTTAGGCTTGAAAGGAAGTTCTCTTTTTCCAGACATCATTTATTCTTCCTCTGTTATCATTTATGTATTACCAATTTTCCCTAACTCTGTGGGATAGTTGAATTGTAAAGCAACTCTCAGATATCAGGAGAGCCCACTAGTAGCCAGACAGTAAGAGCTTTATTATATAAAGTGCTCCCACCTGGGCTATGAACAGGGAAATGTCTAGAATCTAAACCTGTGCATGAATTTCCATATTGGGGCCGCTATTTTCTCGATGTCATATGAGGGATGGTGTCAGGTGCACTCTCCTGGGAACCAGGGTAGTACCTAGGCTTTTTTTTTTTTTTTTTAATCCACTAAAGTAGCTGAAGACCATCCCAATAAACAGCCAGGATCCAAGGTCAGCCATGCCCCCTGGGATCCTCCATTTTTAGGGAAAACCCACTCTTTTCCTTATTACAATGAGCAGTAAAGTTTATCAGAATAGAAATGACTTCCAACGTTAGCTCTGCCAAGCTGACTCACATCCTTGAGAGTTTTATGCAGTCTTTTTGGACCTCAGTGTCTTCATCAATAAAATGATGGACTCGAACTAGATCAGTGGTTTTCATCTCTTAAGCTACAAGCCCTCTCTTCAAACAGAATCATATGTGAAGGCCCCAAATACAAAGGATATAAAAGCACAAGACTCCAGTGAAATAAGAGTGGGGATCCTGGAGACTGCCTGCTTTCCCTCCTCCTTTGACATTGTGGGGGGCCCTAAGGCAGCACTGGGCATGCCTTAGAGTATCTTTGAGGTCCTTTCTAGCTCTAATATCCTATGATCTCAAATAATAGTAGGGAAATCTTTCTTTGCTCTGGAGAACAACTGTTGCATGGGATTTCATGCAGAAATGCCCTGAGCTTTCACTAGAACTTACTTAGCTAGGGTGCTTGGAAGTGCATGCAGGGCTCCTGAGGAGTGGTAATATGGTGCAGAGATCCCAGCCTACGACCTGAGCCAGAGGACCTGAGTTTAAGTTCCAACTTCATCACCTATCAATTCTGTACATTCGGTTGCTGTAACAAAGTACCACGATGGAGTGGCTTAAACAGAAATACACTGTCTCACATTTCTGGAGGCTGGAATTCTGAGATCAAGGTGTCTGCAGGGTTGGTTCCTCCAGAGGGCTGTGAGGAAGGATCTGTCCATGTCTCTCCCCTAGCTTCTGGTGGTTTGCTGGTAGACGTATTGTCCCCATCTCTGACTTCATTGTCCTATGCTGTTTTTCTTGTGTGTGTGTCTCTCTGTCCAAATTTCCCCTTTTTACAAGGATATGGTCATACTGGAGTGAGGGCCTACTCCACTCCAGTTATGACCTCATCTTCATTAACTACATTTGCAAAGACTCGATTTCCAAATAAGGTTACATTCTACGGTACTGGGGGTTAGACCGTCAACGTATGAATCAGCGGGGCTGGGATGGGGGTGGGGAAGAGATAATCCAATGCATAACATTCTGTTACCTTAGACAAATCATTTTACCTCCCTATGCCTGAATTTCTAATACCTATGACTTGGGTTTGTTGTGAGATAAGGCAGGTAAAGTGCTTACTTAATGTAGCAAGCCTTCAATAAATGTTAGCTGTCATCATAAACATGGTTTTTGTTTCATTTTCAGTACTTCTAAAGGGTCCCACGTGAATTTGCTTTATCGCAACAGTATATGGGGTCCATGTCCCTAGGAGACCATCTGGAGTGACTTCCTAGACCCCCGAATGATTTCTTTCTTTTTTTTTTTTTTAAGATTGTATTTATTTATTTGAGAGAGAGAATGAGATAGAGAGAGAGAGCATGAGAGGGGGGAGGGTCAGAGGGAGAAGCAGACTCCCTGCTGAGCAGGGAGCCTGATGCGGGACTTGATCCCTGGACTCCAGGATCATGACCTGAGCCGAAGGCAGTTGCCTAACCAACTGAGCCACCCAGGCGCCCTCAAATGATTTCTTTGATAATCATTACCTTGCAGTTGCATGAAAACACACTCCTTTTTTTTTTTTTTTTTTTTGGTATCCTTATCCAGATTCAAAAGATGGATCTTTGTATTCTACTCCTAATTGAGCTTTGAATGGGGGAACTGCATGAAAATAGTCAATAAAAAAACCACTTGGTATTTCGCTAAAACCCACACACGAGCGAGTGGGTAGGAGAGCTGCAGGTCCCTCTCACTCAGCCTTTTGAGTTTTCTAGAATTTCTGAGTCTCTTCGATTGTTTGCTTTGCTCTCTTCTATCTTGTTTTATTATGAGTTGCTTTTTTCTGTTTCTATATCCTTCGCATGTGGTAGCGTACAGAAGTATGTAATCCAGGTTTGTGTTCCCAACGTATGTGATTTTTTTTTTTTTTTTTTTTTTTTTTTTGCTGCCTTGTTGGGCAGTAATAGTACATATGCTGTCAGTCTGTGTGTGACATCCTCACTTTTTGTGGTCTCGTACCTGTCTCTTTTTCAGAGGATAAGTATATTTGAGCATACAGCCAGAGTTCTGATATCTAACATAAAGAAAAGCATTCCAGGGTTTGTTATAAGCCTAATCCGAGATGTCTTCCGTGCTGACTTGGAGGAAGGCAGGGTAACTAGGCATGGCTATTTGACAAATAGGTTTCCGAACACACAAATCTCATCTCCAGGCTTTTATAAATCAGTCTGACGTGGAGTTCTGTCTGCTTGTGTGTGTACTTGTCATTTCTGCCAAAGAAGCAAAAACAAGTCAAGCGACATGATTTCTTCCGTATTTGGAAAGAAGTGAAGGAGCCCTTTTAAAATAACCTCATGTCAAACTTTCTTGCTTCGGGTTATGGCTCTAAATGTGGCATATGGAGATCCTCTTTAAGAGCCAGGGGATAAATTAGAATTTTAAATTAAAATGATAATAATATGTGGTGGGTCCGTTCTCTTAGCACACGGAGAAGCTCTGTCAAATTCTCATTTTATTTGAGTTTTTCTCCATACGGTCAGATTTGGAGATTTAAGTAGAGTTAGTTTGTGCTCATGCTTTTTGGCAAAAATTAAATGTGATTTTTTTTCCTTTTCCCAGTTTTCATGAGATATAGTTGACATATGACTCTTTGTCTTTCTGAATAAGTCGCACGTTATTTAAAATAAACATTAAAAAGATGATAATTCAAATGGAAAGAAAAATCAGTGAAAGGAGAGAGAGGCCCCTGGGAATATATTTAATTTACAGACAGCATAAATGGAGGAGAAAGGGAAACAAATCGCAAGAAAAAAAGATCTGTGTTTAAAATTCTTTAAGGGGGTGGGCTAGAATGAGAATAACAGATTGTCATAAAAATTTTATAAATCATACCCCTCATTCAAAAATGTTGCAAATTACTGTGTAAAAAGATAACTTTATCTAATAATTTTTTAAAAGATAGCCTTAGGGGAATTACAGCTGTCCTCCAAGGGTCCGCTTCTCTAAACTTATATACTCTCTGATCGGCATGGAAAACAGAGAACATCTAAATCCTACAGAAAGTCATTGCTTTGGGAATATTACTGACACTTTAGTATCTGTTCTGAGGGAAGAGGAAGCCCAGAGTTCTAGAGGTCGCTGAGTTACATGACCTCAGTACACATATGACCCCAGTCATCAATAAATAGCATTAATCATCTATTCATAATATGTGTACAATATTTAATTTTGATCTTTCACATTAACGTCCAGCCTTTCATCTCTTTATTTTTGAAGGTCAATATCAAATCGAACACCAGACATTACAGAGAATACTGAATCCATGCGCACGATGACATAACGTACATCCTCCCAAATAACTCAGATGTGTGACTAAGTGTTTATTTGTATAACATAAAAAACTCTTCACCTTACACACTTAGGACATCCTGATGTCCACCAGCCATTGATGACTAACTCCAAACACAAGGACTTGAGCTGCATATCATCCTGTTTCTCCAGATGCTGACTTCATATTCACTGTTGCCATTATAGATAATGAGTTTCCCCCCATTCAAATACTTTCATTTAAAAACTGTACAATACTGTGCTTACTGAACTAAAGCCTTCTATTCCCTTCTGAATAGAAACGCCTCCTGCCCAGACCTTGTACAGCTAGGGATTTGAGTGCAATAGACAATTTCAAAGACTGCTCTTTCTACTTAACAATTGGTGCATTAGGCTAAAGTGTTCACACAAATGCAATAGCAACAGAAGGGGTTTGTGATGTAGTGACAAGGTCCTTCTTTTACCTGGATCTGGAAAATGATGAATGAGCATTAGCAGAATATTCTTCTGGCCCTTAGGTTTACCTTGATCTTCTCACAGAATGCAAATTGACATTATACCCGCATTTCTATGGTATTTATTACCGTGGTCATGATGTGAGGGCTTTTTCAATACGAATGGTATAAAAGAAGAAGCATATAACTGCAAAGAGACATTATTGCATGGGGGGGTGTATAAACAAATGAGAAGAATGGACAGCATGCTCATAATGGAAACTGAAAGCTCCTCATTTTGTCCCGATTGTCTACCCTTCTTTTTTAAACAACCTTCCTTTTTTCTAGCTATCAATACAAAGTTCTTTTTGGTAAAATGAAGTGCATTCATGCTGCTTGAAAGAGGCTTTTAAAGTTGATCTGTGCCCACACAAAAGAGAGGCAGTGCTGGGTCTGACCAGTTGAGGAAGCAAACTTGGTCAATGTTCATTACTCATGGCTCAACACTCCGGCCTCCATATCATTTTGTAAAGAATCAGATAAACTTTCCTCGTGATAAACAACTGAAATAATTTTTCTTAGCTGTCAGCTCCCTTTCTCCCTTTCCCAGCCTGTTCCCACACTCTTCCCTGCTCGTAAAAAGCAGCCGAGTGCAGCTCTTTGGTCTGATAAATGGGCTCCTTTCAACGGGTGGCAGGCTTCAGGAAAAAGAGATAATCCTGGATAATGTGGACACAGTTTTCATTTCATGTCACCCAATTAAACTGCAATTATCCTGAGTGCAACAGCAGAAAAACTGGAAAGAATGGCGGGAGAATGAGGCGCTAAGACTCCCTGGGATTCTTTATACCACGCGCATCAGCTAGGTTTGTTCTGTTCTGATAATAAAGTGCCGGCCTAAGCACTCAGCCCCACAAAACCATGGCCAGGCCAGCTGCAGCCTGTAGTTGCGCAAGAAATGCTCCCACAAATTCTGTGAGAAATAGCGGTTCAAGTTCCAGTGGCTTTTTGATTCAATTATTTGCCTCCAAAGCCAAGGTCTCCGCGCAACCGTGCATGCTGTCTCCTCGGCACGCTGGTGTAGCCTTGCCCTTCCTCAGACAGAGCCGGCTGGAGACTGCGCCTCACACAAGAACAGGATACCTTCCCCTCTAGGAGAGTCTCAGCACCTCGTGAAATATCCTCCGGAGACACACTCATCAGATAGTAAGAGAGTGAGGGTAACTCTGCCATTACAAACGTGTTTAATAAGTCACGCAGAGTGATGTTCGTCTCAGGTCTGAATAGATATAAAAATTTTGATCAACAGCTAGCTCATCAGTTGGGAGGTTTTGCCTTCATTTAAAAGTGATGCTCTTCAGCCCTGCAAAGAACTACAGCTATGGGATGGGACGTAGATAAAGGTAGCCATCACCTTACATTTATAAATTATGGTTTTTCCGGTTTTCTGGTAGTCTAAAACATTGGACGTTCAGTGGAGGAGATGGAAAAAAAAGTGCAAACCTTAAGGGTGAGGCTTTCACCTAAGGAATTGTGGCCATATTTGTAACCACAGTTGCCAGGGGATGAATGACAGTAGAAGTCACGGGGGGAGAAATGATGCAAAGGAATGAAAATGACCTTTGAGTGTGATGTTGTCAGACTGCAGCAAGATAAAATAAGGCAGATTCCCAAACTCACAAACTTCAAACTAAAATTTTCATCACCGATAACATAAATCTTTGGATTTATTAAGACCCTCCTCAGATATGCCCTACAACTTTACCAGTTGGTCTAGTTAGTGATGGATCAAACTACTTTAATCTTAGAAAGTGATTCTCCCGTGTGCTGTTTGGCTTTCCATCTCTTCTTCCTTCCTCTTTTCGAAATGGATCCCGCCTAAATCTTTCCCAGAACAGCCATCTGTGGCTCCTAAAGGTGGCAAATGTGACAGAGGAGTCCCTCAAAGTTGGTTTTAGCCAGTGGCTTAGGTGAGTGTGGCTGTCGAGAGGCCTGGGGCCCCACCCCCGCTCCTGGGTTCTGGCCCATCACGCCTGCACACCAGCATCCTAGGAGACCCTGTCTGTCTCTCCGTGGCCCCAAGTGATGTCTTACCCCAAGCCATCAAACAGATGCAGGATCACGCAGGAAACATCGAAAACAAATTGGAGAATTGTTGCGATAAACTTGAATATCGGTCCGTTGTTTAATAATCATACATGCATGGGCGCCTGGGTGGCTCAGATGGTTAAGCGTCTGCCTTCGGCTCAGGTCATGATCCCAGGGTCCAGGATCGAGTCCCGCATTGGGCTCCCTGCTCCTTGCGAGCCTGCTTCTCCCTCGGCTTCTCTCTCTCTCTCTCTCTCTCTCCCTCTGTCTCTCATGAATAAATAAATAAAATCTTAAAAAAAAATAAATTAATCTTAAAAAAAAAATCATACATGCAACCATAATCCCCACTACGATGCTAACACGAGGCAGCATGTGCGTGCCTTTCACATAGGCTCAAAGCCCTAGACGGATAATGGTCCGGGCTGGGATCCCATCCTGTGCAGCTTTATGGGAGAACCCACACAATTACAATAACATAATGACACTATGCTAATAATAATAATAATACCTTATTTTTATCTAATGCCTATCTCTGGGAAACCTAAAGCAATTTAGAGATGTTAATCTAATTAAACTCCAGGTCCCTGTCAGACAAGGAGGGGGCAGGTATTTTTAATTCAAATGCTGTTTAGGAAATTAAGGGAATACTAACACCTATCACCTCCCTCCCCCCCCCCAGGTATTTGTGAACATAAAGGAAAAAAAGATAGCCGTGATTTAAATCTTTTAGCTACATGGAAGAACAATGATAATAGTAGAATATAATAATACTGTTTAGATCACTTTTCATCTGATATACTTGTCTTTCAAATTATGGGTTGAATTCATATCCTGTCTTTGTTCGTGAGAGATTTTCACACAGTTGCACCACATAGAAGATAAGACAGTTCTGTTCTGTGGGAGAGAGCCATCCCCTCCTGCTGAAAAACCTCCTATAGTTCCTCTCACCATTTCTCCTGGGGCATAATTTTAACTTTCTTGAGGATATGCCTCTAAACATTTCACAGAGTTAGATTATTTAAACGCAGGTCCTTTGAAACACTGAATTCAGAATATTAAAAAAAAATGCACATAATAATGAACCGGTTTGGGTTCCACCTGGGAGGAGCTCAGATCAGATGAATGGGCTAAGTGTAAAGAAACCTCCTTAAAATACTATACATTAAATTGACAAATGCAATGTAAGACGAGTTTACGTTGATTAGCAGGTATTTTTTAAAAGACTTCATTTTAAAACAATCTCAAATATTACATGGAAGCCATAGCATTTATCAGAATCTGTAATCATACTATTCACTTATGCACTTGTTTATTTTTCCCCTACTATCCCAGAAGCGAGGACCACGTCCTTCTCATTGATTACTGTATTCTCATGATAAGATGTGTTTACTACACAGTAGGTATTAAAGAGACATTTCTTGAGTGACTGAATGAAGAAAGAGGCTCCAGCATAGGAACATGACCAAGTACCTAGACTTCGCAGTTGAAAGAACCGAGTTTGAATCAGGACTCCACTGCTTACTAACTTTGCAAACTCAGGCAAATCACTTAAGCTCTTTGAGCCTCAACTTCACATCTGTAAAATGGAAATTGTATCTTACAGGATTATAATGAGAATTAACTGAACCGATGTACGAGATTCTTTATCACAGTGCGTAAGCACTTAGTGAATATAAGCTATTACTTGTTTTGTTTTGTTTGCTTCAAAAATGGAAGGTTAGTCCGACCCAGTGTTTAAGGCCAATCATGTACTTCTGAAATACATAGCTTCCCCCGTCCTCCTCATTGCCCCTCTTACTACAAAGAGTTACCATCTCGTACAGACTCATGGCGTCCTGCCCCCGCACCATGAGGCACAGTACTGCTTTGAGCCCAGAGGAGCAGCCTCAGCAGCCCTCCCACAATGCCATGCTGAGGTCCTGGACAGTTTCTGCCTTGGCCTCTGTAACCTGGATCCAGGTGCTGCCGTCATTCTAACCCCTCACAACTGCCAGGACTTGGGGGGCTGATATTCTCTGATGTCTTGGCTCTACCCACACTCAGGCCAGCCTCGGGGACCAGGAAAGAGCTTCTAGTGCTTCTCAGTTTCCCTAAACTCACCCTTCTGTCCCTGATTAGCTGGCGGGAGATAAAGTCGTTTCAGGATAGAGACAAGAAGGGAGAGACAGCAGTGCCTTAAAAATCATGTGGGCCCCTGACTTCAAAAGGGAGAGACTGGCTCGGCTGTGCACTCCTCTGCCCTCCCCAGAAGGTGCCCTGGGCAAACACAGCCTCAGGCAGAGAAGGCAATTCTTGGAGACCCAGGGAGAATGCAGATGAGGCAGGGTATCTACTCTTCCTGTGTGTGTGTGTGTGTGTGTGTGTGTGTGTGTGTGTGTGTGTGTGTGTGTGGTGGGGGGGGGTACATCCTGGGCAACTTTCCAAAACTTGTGCAGATGCTTAACAAATCTACTCGCACCTGAGGGCTGGAAGCTGGAAGAGGTAGAAAGCCGGGTTTTGATCCATTTGCCAAAAAATGTGAGCTGGTGCCATGAAGCTTGCAGGGAATCAGAGAAAGAGAATCCTGGTCTCCTCTGCTCCCCAACATGGGCCTGAATCAGGAGGAGCAAGCAGGCCCAGGAGCATGGTCATGATGTTAGACGTTCCTGCTCTGCTGTGTACAGCTACTTGACCCTTGGCATGTTATTTAGCCTCTCCAGACCTCAGTTTCTTTACCTGTAAAGGGGAGATCATAGCCCCTTCTTATAAGAAAGCTAGAAGAATGAAATGGGACGAGACAATGTAAAGTGCACAGTACCGGCACATGCAAGCACAGACCAAGAATGGCTACGACTGTAATTAGCGGGTTCTGGTTGTGATGGCCAATGTCCATCGATGATGGACTGGTTAAATAAACCATGGTAAAGCCATGCCATAATAGTTGGATATTAAAATGGAATAAAAGACATTTCTATATATCACTGTGGGGTGATTGGTAGGATACATTGTTGAGGTTTAAAAAAAAAAACAGTGGAGAAAAGTATAAGAAGTATGCCATTCATCAGAGAAGTGGGGACGTGCATTTTGTGTGTATATTAATACACTTTTTAAGCGATGGCAGACAAAATGAAAATGGACAGAACTGGGGGAATAAGGAGTGGGGAATGGGATTCTGTTCATGCTTCGGGTTCTCACTTAAGAGATTCTTCAGTTCTGTTCCTCAAATTTGTTGTTGTTGTTGTCACTTTCATCATCATTCTCAGAAGAAGGAGCTTCAGTTTACAACCTTAGTGTAATGCTATAATGCTTGCATGTAATGCTGCAATGCTTTGCAAGAAGGGGGGCACCACAAGTTTTCTGTTCCTGAGTATGACTATAGCCTTAAGAGGGAATGGTGGTCATCAGTAGTTGTCAACTCCTGGGTTTTCCTGTTGGAGGGTAATGGGTGGACCATCTCCCTCCCAGATTTTGCATTAATTATTTCCATCTGGCTCCTAATTTCTCCTTCTCTATATACTTGGGCTCATGTGAAATACTACCTGCAGCTTTTGGCAGCCTCTAGTCTAGAGTAGGGGTCAGCACCTTACTGACCAAGTAATTAATTATTTACTTTTCATTACTACCTTCAATATCTACTCATTTTTAATAAGTTTAAAATCTTCCATAAACAAGGTTTTTCTTAAGGAATAAAATGGTAACCATAGAAGACACACACACACAAAATTTGGTCTGTAGAAAAGCAGTACTAGTGGAAAGATATATTTTCTATCTGTTATAGTTTTAAATGCTCATATTAAAAAGAACCAAAGGCTGAGTATTAAAGGCATAAGAATCCAACTTAAGTTAGAAAAATAACAGTAAAATTATCTCCCCCCTCCCAAAGTAGTAGAAAGTATATAGCAAGAGTAATAGCAAAAATTAATGAAAACACGACCAACAAAGCCAAAAGTTGGTTCTTGGGGAAGACTAATAAAATTGACAGACCTCATCTGGAAAACAGTACGGAGGTTCCTCAAAAAGTTGAAAATAGAGCTACCATATGATCCAGCAATTGCACTACTGGGTATTTACCCCAAAGATACAAATGTCGGGATCCAAAGGGGTACATGCACCCTGATGTTTATAGCAGCAATGTCCACAATAGCCAAACTGTGGAAAGAGCCAAGATGTCCATCAACAGACGAATGGATAAAGAAGATGTGGTATATATACACAATGGAATATTATGCAGCCATCAAAAGGAATGAGATCTTGCCATTTGCAACGACGTGGATGGAACTGGAGGGTGTTATGCTGAGTGAAATAAGTCAATCAGAGAAAGACATGTATCATATGACCTCACTAATATGAGGAATTCTTAATCTCAGGAAACAAACTGAGGGTTGCTGGAGTGGTGGGGGATGGGAGGGATGGGGTGGCTGGGTGATAGACACTGGGGAGGGTATGTGCTACGGTGAGCGCTGTGAATTGTGCAAGACTGTTGAATCAGAGATGTGTACCTCTGAAACAAATAATGCAATATATGTTAAGAAAAAAAAAGAAGAAGAAGACAGCAGGAGGGGAAGAATGAAGGGGAGTATGTCAGAGGGGGAGACGAACCATGAGAGACGATGGACTCTGAAAAACAAACTGAGGGCTCTAGAGGGGAGGGGAGGTGGAGGGATGGGTTAGCCTGGTGATGGGTATTAAGGAGGGCACGTTCTGCGTGGAGCACTGGGTGTTATGCACAAACAATAAATCATGGAACACTACATCAAAAACTAATGATGTAATGTATGGTGATTAACATAACAATAAAAAATTTAAAGAGAAAAAAAAAGATGATAAAGTACCTGAAGCTGTTCCTGATGAGAAAAATAAAAAGCACTAACAACAACAACAAAAAATTGACAGACCTCAGATAAACTTATTCAAGGAAAATAGAAAGAACTTACAAACAAAAAGTGCTAGGACTGAAAAGGGGGACATAAGTATAGTTTTAGGAAGAAATTTTGAAGAAAATAAGAGAATACTAAGAACAATTTCATCAACATATATGAACACTTGGATGTAATTGTATACACCTTCCAAAAATGTAACTTAGACTATCTGACTCAAGAAGAATAGAAAGTGCAAATTGTCCTGTAATTATTAAAGAATATGAATAGTCACTTGAGTTTATTTTTCCCCACATAGAAAATATCAAGTCCAGATAATTTTTTTGAATTGAGTTTCACCAGACTTTCAAGTAACAGGTCATTTCAATTTTAAACAATTTTTCCAGGGAAAAGGAAAGAGGAGCTATTGCCTAATTTATCTGATTAGGCTAGTAGACTTTAAATTAAAAACTTGATAAGATTAGAAAAAAAATGAAAATCACTAACTTGTCTCACTTATAAACACAGATGAAAAGCCTACACAGTGCAAATACATCATGAACAAACTAAATTTATCCCCTAAGTGTACAATTGTTTTAACATAGACGTTTCATTATTGAAATGATTCCCATTATAGCTTTGAATATAGCCAAATGTTTATTCAGGCTAAAGGATGGGGAAAAAAATCTTATTCAAATATGAATATAAGAAATCTTCCTATATCTTACAAAGAGACCCTTATAAAAGGTCTCTACCAAAAATCTACCGTGAACATTTTTCATAATGGCAAAATATTTAAACCATCTTTAAAATTGGAAACAGCTGGGCGCTTGGGTGGCTCAGTCAGTTAAGTGTCTGCATTCGGCTCAGGTCATGATCCCAGAGTCCTGGGATTGAGTCTCACATCAGGCTTTCTGCTCAACCCCTCCCCCCCACTTGTGATTGATCTCTCTCTCAAGCTCTCTCTCTCTCAAAAAATAAAATAAAATAAATAAAATCTTTTAAAAAAATAAAAAATAAATAAATAAAATTAGAAACAAGACAAGGAAAGTAATTATCACTATTTCAACTCAACATTCAACATTTACTAAAGGTCCTAACCAGAGCTGTAAGACAAGATAAATAAAAGTTAAAAAAGATTGAAAGAGAAAAAACAAAACTCTCATCCACTAATGATATGATTATATACATAGAAAACTTAAAAGTGTCTACAAATTTCTAGAACTAATAAGAGCATTTACAGAGGAGCTGTATATAAGATCAAACATTTTAAATGCCTTTTAACACCTTAGTAGCTCTAATTAGAAAGCTTAATTTTTAAAAATGCCACATCACTTACAATAATAAGAAATAGAGCAAATCTATTAAAAGATGTATAAAACCTAAATAAATGGTAAGATATATTATACTCATGGATAGGAAGAGTTTGAGATTATAAGGATACCAATTCTCATTAAGTTAATCTATAAATTCAAAACAATCTCAACCAAAACTCCAAAAGAATTACTAGACAAATTTGGCAAACTGATTCTAAAATCTATACAGAATAACAAAGAGCCAAGAACAGCCAAGACACTTCTGAAGAAGAGTAGGGGAAGATTTCCCTACCAGACTTATCAAGACTTATCATAAAATTATAGCAATTAAGTCAGTAATGGAATAGAACAAAGGTAGAAAAAATTACCAATGCAACTGAATAAAGAGTCCAGATGCAGCCTCACATCTATATGAAAATTAGATGTGGTACCGCAGGTCAGTAGAAGAATGGAGGACATAGTCAATAGTCAATTAATAAGCTATTAGGAAATTGGATCTCTACTTTATGCCATGCACAAAAGTCAGCTTCATACAGATTAGATGTAAAATACAAAACTTTAATATTTTCAGAAAAAAATATAAAATACCTTTATGACTGTAAGAAGCAGAAGAATTTGTTTTGAAAGAAAGGAAAAGCATAAAGAACAGAAAAAGATCTATAAATTGGGCTACATTAAAATTAAATTCTAGTCACTTAATTATAAAGAAGGTGAAAACAGAAGCCACTAACTAGGGAGCGGGGCGGGGGAAGACAGCTATTTGTAACATATTTATCAAAAAAAGGAATTAACATCTAGAATATAAAGAGAACTTTTAACATGGTGAATAAGTATAAAAAACTACTCATCCTTACTTGTAATAAGGGAGATACAAGTTAAGGATACAATGAGATACTATTTTATAACTGTTCGCTTGGCAAAAATAAGGAAGTTGACAATGCTTTGGTGAGGAAGTGCAGTGATGTGAAAAAGTGTAAAGATTCAAAAAACATTTTGGAAAATAAGTTAGTATTATTTTTGTAAAGCTAACTAGGTGTGTGCTTTCTGACCCAGTTCTAATCTTAGGTGTATGCTCTAAGGAAAATGTGTATATACCCTGGAGAAAATATATGCTTCTGGAGAAATGTACAAGAATGTTCATAGTAGCCTTGTTTGTAAAGATGGATGGAGGAATGTATAGAAAAACAGATAGAAAGATAGACAGACGTACAGACAGGTGAGTGGATGGAAAGAGAGAGCGCACACAAACGTTCACTGAAGAGAAAACAAATAAATTGTGATACATTCCCATGGTGGGATATTATATCACAGTGAGGTTGAATAAGGTGCAACTATGAATTCCAACATGAATGAAATCTTAGAAATATAATAGTGAGGATAAAACCAAGTAGCAGAAGATAACACAGTTTGATACCACTTTCTAAATCTCAAACACCACCAAAAAAAATTTTTTTTGGATGATGGTATATCATTAGTCATTTTTATTTTCTTGTTTGAGTGCTTTCCAATTTTCCACAGCCCACAGTATTGTTTTCATAATCACGAAAAAAATGTTACCTTAAAAAAATCTTTATTTTAGATATTTTAATCTTCTTGAGATTGTATGTTTATAGGAAAAAAGCCATGTCTCAATAGAAGGTAGCTGGCATCTTGTTTAAAGGGCTGGGAAAAACCTCAGTGAATATAGTTAAGACTTTTTCCAACTTTGTTAAAACCCTGGGAGAATGACACCCCCCACCCCAGCTCCATCCGTAACAAAAGCAGGAGATAGATGGGTCCCCCGCCTGAGGCAGGCGAACACCACCAAAATTTTAAAACATATTATTTATGAACTCACATCAGTAAAGACAAGCAAGAGAATGATGGGTACAAAACTCAGAATTATGATTGCCTCTGGATGGGGAAGAGAAATGTGGTCAGAATTCCATTTCTTGTGTTGGGTGATGGATTTCACAGGTGTTTGTTTTATTTTATTGATGTACTTCATAGCACGGATTTGCATTATGCATATTCTTTCACATATTGTGCATATTACATATTCTAAGTATTTTTTAAAAGCTCAAGGGGATGGGAGCCTGGGTGGGTGCCTCAGTCGTTAAGCGTCTGCCTCCGGCTCAGGTCATGATCCCGGGGTCCTGGGATCGAGTCCCACATCAGGCTCCCTGCTCGGCAAGAAGCCTGTTTCTCCCTCTCCCACTCGCCCTGCTTGTATGTATCACTTTCATTTACACATTCAAGAACTGTTTATTTGTGATTTCATCATGCAATTATTCACTTCAATGTGTCCGCTCTTGCCATCTCTGTCTCTGTCAAATAAATAAACAACATCTTTAAAAAAAAAAAGCTCAAGGGGAAAAGTTTACTTCAGAAAAAGCGTGAGAGGTGATGGATGGAAAAAAGACTCTCTTTTATATCATTTATATTTTTAAATCTAATTTTACATAATTTTATTTTCAAAAATCATGTTGACACTTTACCCTGTTGTTTGTAGTATTACTTGTATTTGTAGTAGGAAGGAAGGAAAGGAGAGGGAGCAGGAAGTGGAGAGGAGCAAGAACATGGCAACTCTAAGAGGCCCCATGAGATGAAAGGCACTGAGCTGGGAGCGTGAAGGGCGTGATGGAGTGAGCATCACCTTCCTGAGGCAGCAGAAAGGAGGAGACGTAGAAAAACAGTCCGTGTTTGCCTCCAGCAGAGATAATTCGGTCATAGTCCAGAGTGGGAGGAAATGGAAGGCCATTCAAAGAGAGAGAGAGGAAACACGGTTTTTATTCTTCTCCGTGTTTCACCCTCTTCTCTGTCTCCTCCTCTGCTTCCTTATGACCCTATAGGTCTCAAGCGGGTCTGTCTTCTCAGTCCCTGCCATACTTCCCAACGTGCACTATAATGCATCTCTTGTAACAGTGTTCAAGGTTACGTACTCTAAACTTCCTGAAGACAGAGATCATGTCTGGTTTATTCA
This sequence comes from Zalophus californianus, assembly GCF_009762305.2. Classification (NCBI taxonomy): domain Eukaryota; kingdom Metazoa; phylum Chordata; class Mammalia; order Carnivora; family Otariidae; genus Zalophus; species Zalophus californianus. The sequence goes on from NC_045597.1 coordinate 15,653,042, forward strand.
TCCTCATCCTTAGTACAGAATCGGACACATTGAAGTGAATAATTGCATGATGAAATCACAAATAAACAGTTCTTGAATGTGTAAATGAAAGTGATACATAACTGGCCCTTTATATTTGTATCCATTACTAAGTTCAGTGTTTCCAACTTAGGAAAGGCAAACTGAAACCAAATTTTTGCAAACAAGATCATTATAAAACATTTTACAATATGATTTTGGATCCCACAGTCATATCTTCCGTGGTCCAGAACACCAACAGTTTTGAAATGAACTGCCAAACTATCTTAAATTTGTCAAGATTTTCATGCATGTGGTTGAGAGGAACGGTGTGTTATAATCATCCAAGGTGCCAAAAAGAGACTTTTTTCACACGTTTTGTGATTTTTAAGAAAGTTCAAAGTTGTGATTTTTATAACTATATGCCTTGCTAGGCACAAAGTGAGAGTTAATAGCCTGAATTTCTCTAAGATAATAATAACATTGACCAACAGTTGCTACCGCTCTTGACCCTGACATAAAATGCTTTAAGCCAAAGAAGTGTGTTAAAGTACATTTTGGAAAACATTCTAGGGAAGTGCTAATTTTTCTAAAAGTAGATTTATAGTAAAAACTTGGAAGCCCGAAATAAATAAATAAAATCTTTAAAAAAAAAGCCTAAAAAAAAAAAAAAAAACTTGGAAGCCCAGATTTATTTCCACCTAGTCTAACAGTAAATATTTTTGAATTAAAAATGTATTCAAATATAAGGGGGATTGGCATTAGATCTTGGCAATGCAACAGAATGGAAAGAACATTGGGCTATTTGCTCTCATTCCAGCCTGTCTCTGACTAACTATGTAACTACTAATGTCACTCAAATTCTCTGGGTCTCAGCTTCTTGATACCCAAAATAAAGAGATTGAACAAGTATATACGTACTTATCAACACCTGGTTTCCAAATACTCAAAGTATGCTGCAAAATCTTGTTATGCATGTGTGGTCAGCCCAACACCTCTGGAAGGATCCATTCCAACTTTGCTCACATTGGAAAAAGTGGTCATCCGTTCTGTTTTTTTTCTCAGCAGGACAAAGGGTCAATGTTCACTCTTCTACTGCAGTGAGCACTTCCAAAGGCAGAGACTCAAGAGGTTTGCCTTGGTGGAGAACCCTTGCAGGCACTTATCGCTCCCCTCACTTCTGACCCTGCTGGCCCCCCAGCATATGGACTCCATGGCTGAGAAGGCAGAGGTGCTCTCTGGACTGCTCTGTGCAGGCGACTGGCTGCCAAAAGTGCTTAAGAAGGCATTTTCCACAATAGCCACCCCATCCTGAGAACAGCGGCAACTCCAGCTTTCATTAATTTGAATGGAGCTCTGTGAAGTTTAAATTTTGGAGTGTTTGTGTTTTCCCTGAAAGAGCTGTTTGAGCACAGAATCCCCATTCTATCACCACAGACAAAAGAGGAGAGAGCTGAGGACATTGTTTAGAATCTGTGCCTTTGCCATAAAGAATTTGTATCCTAAAGAGCCCTTCTCTGGCCTTTGATTTGCTTCTGTCCCTTAAAGGAAAGGGAATATTAGGGGCGCCTGGGTGGCTCAGTCGTTAAGCGTCTGCCTTCAGCTCAGGTCATGATCCCAGGGTCCTGGGATCGAACCCCTCAGGAAGCCTGCTCTCCCTCTCCCATTCCCCCTGCTTGTGTTCCTTCTCTAGCTGTCAAATAAATAAAATAAAATAAAATCTTAAAAAAAACGGAAAGGAGAGTCCTTTCTGGTACTTTTGAATTTTTTATTTACGTAGAGAAATGAGTGTCACTTGTCTTTCTAATGGTTTGGCCTTTCAGCTCTGGTGGGGGGACTGCAGGGCGAGGGGGCAGAAGGAGTGAGAAGGCAGTCTGATTTTGAGACCAGGAGCCTCTATCCTCTACCTCCTCACATTCATTGTCAGTCATTTAAATGGTCAAAGACATTTCAAGGTCAATTTTGTTACTTCCGCCATTTATTTCTTGAACCTTCCCTATGTGTTAGCACTGTCCATCGTTCTGCGTTATAATTAATGAAGAGCTGCCCTTCAAGAACTGACAACCTATTGAAGGAAAATGATGAGTCAAGAGAAAATTACAATAAAATGTGGTAAATTTAAGGATGTGTGTGTGTGCGCACGCACGTGTGTAAGATATATATACTTTGAGTTTCTCATGAGAGTCATGAAGAAGTTTTGAATAAATAGAAAGACACACCCTCCTCTCCTTCTCCAATCCATCGTCCTTTAATCCATCTATAAACTTATCATAATTCCACTTAAAGGGCTAACAGGATTTTTTTTAACTAATTAAGCTATTTCCAAATATCATATAGAAAGTAAACATTTAAAGATACTCAAGAAAGTGTTTAAAAGAAGAATAAAGGAGAGGGGCAAGTCCTCCTAGATTTTAACATCTGTTCTCAAGCTACTATAATTAGTAGGAATAAACAAAACAATGGACCAGAAGAAAGTCCAGAAAGAGACTCAAAAACATATGGAACTGCCAAAGCAGCGGGGAAAAGATGATCAATTTGGTATCATTTACAGATTTGGCAGAATTGCAATTGTAGTACAAAACTCACATGAGCTCTTGCACTATCTGAGGCTTCCCAGGGTCTTACTAAACTGGTTGATGCTTTTGGATTAGTAAGCCCTTATGTGCTTTAACAGTTTGGATGGAAAATGGTCCCAAGCTGGCAAAGACTTTAGTTTATTTCATATTGAGCTAGTCTTCCTCTGCAGATTGGATTTTCCAAATTAAAAGTGATTATTGCATATCTTCTTAATCGGTTTATTGTTTATAAATGATCATAAATGTCTCCAGTGTGGAAGGATTACTTTCAGTTATTTTTTTGTATAATGCATGAAATAGAAAGCTAAATTTAAGTCTTTCCCATTTTATTTCAAAGACTGGTTGGAACCTGTAAAGGAAATATTTGATCTATCCAAATATATCTAAGTTTCAAATGTGCCAGGAATTATGCAAAATGCTAGAGATCCAGTACAGGAAGTACTAGTTGCTACTACTCTAGCGAGAACTAAAATCAATGGCACCAAAGATTATAGTATAAAGTGTGGCAGAGGGCCTTCCATCTGGCTTGCAGTGAGGCAGACTTGTGGTAAATGGAGAGTAGTAACATCAGGAGCGATTTCCCTGTGCATATAGATTCTTATGGGATAGTTACAACTCTTGAATCATACACACATTAGGTAATGTTTATAAGGCTGAGTCTATCTGAGCAACAACAAACAGCAGTATATTGATAATAGTCAATGGGATTTGCAGAGACTCTGTTGGTGGCCCTTGTCTACAAGACTCTAATGACGGTACCGATCCTTTCTGGGTCTCAGGGAGAAAGACTACATAGCACAACAACAAAAAGGAAAAACTTTACAGTCAGCAGGACTTGGGATCATCTTCTGTTTCTGCCACCTGTCTATTTGACTCCCTTAATTACACGTTATTCCCATTTTCTTATCCACAAACATGGTAATACCTACGTGGCTCGGTTGGTATAAGAACTAAATGACTTACTGTGTTTGTGACAGGACAATGTTTTGAAATGATAGCTACTGGTCTCTCACTCACAGGGACCCCCACTCCTGCTTGTCATCCCCTTTACCTTTAACACTAGCCCAGAGGGTGAGGCTCACTGCCTCCTGGAAGCCAAATGAAAAGCAGATGGTTGCCTTCCGACTCCTAGCACAAATGCTGAAAACCCACAGCAGAAACAATCATTTTCCCCGTTCCTTACACCCACCCACTGTGCATTTTGTTAAAATGCTCCCTTTCACCGCAAATGATACAGAATCTTCAGGTTGAATGCGTTTTAGCAGTACCTAGGCGTTCTATAAAGTAGCTGATTACGTACTTTTCTGGTAGCTCCAGGTGATAACATGAAAAAGATGAATGGCATGGCCAGAGAACATGGAGAGATGAGGCAGGGAAGAGAACTAGGGGGAAAAGTTATTTAAAAAAATTAGATTTCAAAGTGAATCTTGTATGTACATTCCATGAGCAGCTACGATTCCATACTCACTTCCAAACCAGACATTCTTATTTCCTTACACACTTGTCTTTCGGAGAAAGTAGCTAAACTCTGGATGCCTATTTTCCTATTGGGGCCATTTGAGCCCAACCAGTGTCTTGGATTATTGAGTCTCCTCATCTAACCTGTTGCTAAAACTCTTTCTAATCATCAGTGTAAATTTGACTGGATTTCATCATGCTGTATCTTTTATACAAGAAGTCAAATAATTACTTATATTAGAAAAAAAGAGAAAGTTAATAAATCACAAGCTATGTTAGCTAATACTGTGGTCATCTTTTTGCAATATATACATGTATCTAAGCATCACATTGTACACCTTAAACTTTTATGCATATGTCAATAATGTCTCCATACAGCTGGGAATAAATAAATAATTCATTAGCTAGTCTGATAAATAATAGAGAAAAGGCACAAATAACCAAATTAGGAGTAAGAATGGGTGAATCCCTTCTGACGCTGAGAAAATGAAAGAATTGTGACAGAATACTTTAAATAAAGTCATGCAAATTTGTAAATTTGTATTCAATACATTGATTTCTATGAAAATGTAAATGAACAAAAATGAGACCCAAACCCTAATAAACAGATCAATAAGCATGGAAGAAATAGAAGATGCCAAAGAGGGGCACCTGGGTGGCTCAGTCGTTAAGCGTCTGCCTTCGGCTCTGGTCATGATTTCGGAGGGTCCTGGGATCGAGCCCCACATCAGGAAGCCTGCTTCTCCCTGTCCCACCCCCTTGCTTGTGTTCCCTCTCTCGCTGTGTCCCTCTCTGTCAAAATAAATAAATAAAATCTAAAAAAAAAAAAAAAGATGCCAAAGAATTACCCCCTCCTCCCTACAAACCAAAATGTGCTAGGTCTAGCTTGTTTCTGAGTTGAATAATTTCAAATCTTCATGGAGCCCTTGTTACTTAAACTTTTCAGACTATGAAGAAAGACAGTTTCTAAGTTCTCCTTGTGAAGCCAATAATGATAAAGTCAGCTTTAAAAAGGGAAAATACAGATCAATCCCACTTTTGTAAAAATGCAATGTAGAGTACCAGTAAACAGCATCATGAGAGAGCATCATATCGTATATCACTAGTTCAGGAAAAGATCAAAATCAAAATTCAAAGTGTGGTTTCTACTAAATGTATAGCGAGCACTCTTATACTATCATAAAGTCAAAAACTTGTAAGTTGAACCATCATAAGTTAAAGACCATCTGTATATTTATATTCACTGACATAGAAAAAACTCCAAAACATATTGTTTGAAGTTAACAATAGAAGGGAAATCTGCATTGTGTTATGTACATAGAATTGAGTCTGTATGCATAGAGAAATATAAAGAATGTTCATTAGAATATTAGTAGGGGATAGTTTGTGGTTGCACATTTTCTTTGTGGATATTTATTATTTTTATCAACAGAAAAATACATTTTTTTCATTTTGAAAATAGAAAGATTGTTAATATCATACTAAACTTTTTTATTAACACCTTTTTAAGAGAAAAATATGGATTATTCAATGAAGCTCTTTGGGATTGACATATTCCAAGCCCTTTCCCCAGATGTTATGTATGAGACAATCAATTGTTCTACCTTCCAGTTCTTCCAGATTTTGAGATATCTTTACGTCTACCAAATTTCTCTAGAGTAACCATTGAATTGTTCAAGTAAATTCTTTAAAGTACATACTATGTTCAAGATCATGGAACACAGAACATTAAGAAATAAATCAGACTGCTGTTAACTTCCAGTTGCTTATATTTCTTATTGGGTATTTTTAAAAGTTTTTATTTAAATTCCTGTTAACGTATAGTGTAATATTAGTTTCAAGTGTACAGTATAGTGATTCAATACTCCCATACAACCCCCGGTGCTCTTCACAGCAAGTGCTATCCTTATCAACAACAGCCAAATTATAGAAAGAACCCAAATGTCCATTGACTGATAAACGGATAAAAGAAGAAGGGGCGCACGCGCGCGCACACACACACACACACACACACACACACACACACAGAGAGATATTATTCAGCCATAAAAAAGAATGAAATTTTGTCATTTGCAACAACATGGATGGAGCTAGAGAGTACAATGCTAAGTGAAATAAGTCAGAGAAAGGCAAATGCCATACGATTTCACTCATATGTGGAATTTAAGAAACAAAACAATCATAGCAGTTACTTACACATCTTGCAGAAAGACCTTTGGACACTGAATTGGATTATAAGAAATGTGCTCTTCAGTTGGGGAAGGCTGTTCTGTGATATTGTGTGTGTGTGTGTGTGTGTGCGTGCGCACGCGCGTGCACAAGGATAATGAGAATTGTCCAAGGGTAAATAATAACTTAGGGAGGAATAATGACATAGGTGTATTACATATTGAGCATGACCATAAGAAGCAAAATTTTGGATTCTAGGTAGAAACTTAGTATAGCCCATCTAACATCCCATGGGCCTCAGTGAACAAAAAAAACCCCGACTATGCATTATTTTAAAATAGAGTGGTTAGAATACTCACCATAATGTCCCACCTCCCCCCAAAATATCCATTGCAGATGTGATTCAGTTAAAGGATTTGGGATAGGGAGATCACCCTGGATTATCCACAAGACACAACCTTATCACATGAGACCTTAAAACTGGAGAACTTTTCCTGGCTGTGGGCAGAGAGCAATGTGGTCTCAGAGATGCGATGCTTCTGACTTTAAGGATGCAGGGATGGAGGCACAAGCCAAAGAATCCAGACGGCCATCAGAAACTAGAAAAGGCATGGAAACCGATTCTCCCCTGAAGTCTCCAGAAAGGAAGGCAGCCTTGCTGACACTGACCTCTGAGTGAGTCCAACTTCTAACCTCCAGACTTGTAAGATCATAGATTAGCATTGTTTGAGACACTCATTTGCCACTCATTTGTGGCAATTTGTTACAGCAACAATAGGAAACTAATAGTCTGACTTTTTAGTTTTTGAGTGACTTATTGTGTATAGATACTTTATCTCCCATCTGTTTAGGCTTTTTTGAAGAAATGGAAAGCTTTACGCAAAAAAATGAGTTCAAAATAGTAGAAAACTAGAAATGGACCATTTCCAGCATCCGATGGTTAACTGGTCAATCCGTGCCCATGTGGAGCTAAAATGTCGGAATGTGTCCGACATGAAACAAAGCAAAAACAAGTCCGAGGATGTCAGTCTCTGGTAAGTGGCTGCTTCTCAAAACTGTCCAAGGCAATTTTTCCTGAGATATTTTTAAAGCTTGCAATGGACTCTCTTATAATGTGGCATTATACACAGGCCTTGGCTCCAGGGCCCTGTTGTAGATCAGACCAGCAGTCCATGCCCTGTGCTCTTTTCTTTTTTTTAACCCTTAGATCCCTGGACAGAGCTTGCTTTCTTCTCCTCCTACTAACAACCTCAACCAGCCTTCCCATAGGGTGGATTCCCAGCCTTCCCATGCTTCCCACTTCTTAGCCAGGAAAAAGACAAGCACACGGCCTCATTTCATTTGTAGGATTTCCCCTTTGAAACAAAGATGGAACAACAAAAAAGAGCAAATGTGAGAAAAGTCTTCTAGTCTATGTCTCTGAGCTGATTAAAATCATAACTGCTGAGAAGGAACAAAGCTAAACTGTCCCCAACAAAGGATATGAAATTAAAATTTAATAATTGAGAAAATAATAAGTAGCTGTGATGTTTGTGCATGATTAGGTACCTGTGTGTGTGTGTGTGTGTGTGTGTGTGTGTGTGCATGTACTTATATAATAACTCCAGCCCTGCACTTCTCTCTTTTTCTCCACAGTGGAATTGTACAATCATACAGTGACAATGCAGGAAAAGCCATAGAGGTCATTTTGTTCAATCCCCACATTTTGCCAAGGAAAGACTGAAAGCCAGACAGATGGAGACTTGTCTGTCCTTTGACTTCTTTTTCTTTGCTTTTCAATGTTTTTCCATCAGCAGCACATCAGCCAAATGATCGGATGAGATTATTCAGGCTGGGGTCATTCTATTCCTTATTCTTATTGACCATGACAATCTCTCCCTTTAATGCCTTCCCTTCCTATCTAATCTTTAACACTATTAATCCATTTCTTTCATGATTAGTCTCTGCTTGATTTGTCTTTTATAGATAAACTGAGTCATCAGCAGGCATTTTCCTAGAAGTCAGCCTTGTTATATGTCCAGCCCATAGAAGTCTGTGACTTTCTATCTTATCCTATCTCCTGGATCGAAGGTTTTTGTCGATCTAACTTTCTTATCATGTCAAGTGTTAATCTTTTTTTAGTGACAGAGGAATTGCCAAATTAAAGTACTTTGGAAAAATAAGTACAATGACCTGTCATTTCAAAGTCCTCACACAACCAAAGTCCTACTTGCTCTATGGGCACATCTATACTGAAAATGTGAAAGCAGTGGACAGGGTCCCCAGAGTCACAGAAATCTTGCAATCTTCAGAAAGAATACTCTGAAAACCCGGCGGGCCTGTCTATTTTTACTCAGTGAATCAATCCAAACTTGGTATAAAAAATAATGGTAGCTAATATTTACCCAGTGCGTACAATGTGATTGGTATTATTCCAAGCACTTCACATAGATTATCTGATTTAATCCTGGGTCAAGTGCATTTGGTGCCCCGATTTCATATATAGGAAATGTGGGCACAGAGCAGGTAAGCAATTTGCCTGAAACCCAGAGACAGTAATTAATGGTGCCAGGATTTAGAGAGTCTAGTCTCCTAACGCCTCTGCCAAGCCACCTCTGGTATGGGAGCTAATGTGAGTCAACCTTCACCCACACTTTATATTTGAAAAGAGCATCTTTGAAGGCATGACCTACAGGCCAGGGAGATGCCATTGTTTAAGGCTCTACTAAGCATATATAATGGGTTTCAAGGTACCTGAAGTGGCCACAGGCTTTTCTATCTAGTGAAGACCCAAAGGAAAGTGTCCTAAAACCCCAGAGCCTGCTGGTGGGCCCCTGACTCAACAACACTGCCCGGAAGGACAGCTCTTAAACTGCCTTCACAACTTGGCATGCACTGTGTAGTAAGTTGGTTAATTCTTAGAAGTTGAGCTCAGAGCTTTAGGGCTGACTTGGATGGAATGCAAACTTCTGGATCAGCTCTTTCCTCTCCCTGTCTTTGTTGACATCTAGAGCCTCATTTTGCAGTAGCACAGAATTGGAAATGGACCACCTGTCTGAGGCTGCTTGAGCTACACATACAGCATGTAAGAAATGTCAACCACGAAGGGTGGTGGCAAAATAAACCTGGCTTTCTCCACTGGAAGTTAGTCCCTTAAGGAATCAGGAATAATATGGCAGGCTCATGCATTCTGCCCAAACCAGGACCACCTTTGGCCAATTAGCCTGCCATACTGGAACGTTCACTGATCAAAGCTGGGGTGGAAGCTTTTGTCCACTTCCATACTTTTGAATACCACCTCTTTGGAAATAATTTCCAACCCACTTTTCCAGAAATTGCCTCTCTTGCAAGCACCTGATTCACATTTCCAACTCAGACTAAAGCAAAACACATTTTCTTTCTTATCTTACTGAAGGGCACCACCATCCACCATGTCACAGAAACCAGAAACTTCTGAAGTAACCAAGATCCTTTGTACCTAGCCTCAAATCCAGCCCTATGCACAAATCCTGTAAATTTACTGAAATGGCTCTGGAATTCATTTCCCACCCCCCATTGTCAGTGATATACTCAGATACTCAGATATACTCAGACACCACTGGTGATCTCTCTGCTCGACCACTCCAATAACCTCTTAATTAGTGTCTGCCTCCATACCTTCCACTTCCAGTTCATCTTCTTCACTGCCTCCAGCCATTTTTCCCAATTACAAATGTAACCATGTCATTCCTCTGCTTAATTACCTATGTGTTTTCCTATTAACATAATCCTAAAATTTTATGTGGCATATAACTTCTGTCACAATCTAGTTTTGATCTATATTTTGGCTCATCTCCCACCCTCACTCTATACCACCTCTTCACATACTTCTCCAGAGGACAGTAATCACTTGCATCACTAGGTTCTCATTCCATCATTCACTCACAGCATTTATCATACTTTAGCTTATTGTTTTGTGTGTCTGTCTCTCTGATTTCTAAAGCATATACACCTCATGAAGGAAGGTCTTGTTCAACACCACATCCTGAGCATGGGACCTGGCATTTAGAAAGTACTCAGATAATATTTGCTGAATAAATGAATAGAGGCAGTAATGCCTAATTTTGTGTTGACGATTAGGAAAAATGTTTATGTGTATATATGACTCACATATCAATTCAACAATAATTGAGTATTTTGTAAGAAGTAGCAGGTCAAAAAATCATTTCCACAGGTGAATGGACAAAGAGAGGTGATAAACACAAACACACACAAATATTATTCAGTTATAAAAAAGAAAGAAATCCTGCCATTTGTGATGACATAGGTGAAACTGTAAGGCATTATGCTAAGTGAGATAAGCCAGATGGAGAAGGACAAATACTGTATCACTTATATGTGGAATAATAGTAATTTTCTAAGAAGCTGATTTCATAGAAACAGAGAAAGAGTGGTGGTTGCCAGGGGTTGGGGGGGAGGGGTTTGGAGAGATATAGGTCAAAACTTACAGACTTCTGGTTATAAGGAGAATAGGTTCTTTCTTTCTTTCTTTCTTTTTTTTTTTTTGACAGAGAAAGACACAGCGAGAGAGGGAACACAAGCAAGGGGAGTTGGAGAGGGAGAAGCAGGTTTCCCGAGGAACAGGGAGCCTGATGCGGCACTCGATCCCAGGACCCTGGGATCATGACCTGAGCCAAAGGCAAGTGCTTAATGACTGAACCACCCAGGCACCCCGAGAATAGGTTCTGAGAATCTAATGTACAGTGTGATGACTGCAGTTAGTAGTTCAGTATTGTACACTTGAAAGTTGGTGACAGTAGATCTTAAGCTTACCACACACACACACACACACACACACACACACACACACTTAAAAGAAGAGTTAACCACATGAAGTAATGCATGTGTTAATTATCTGGACCTTGGCAATCATTCCATGATATATATTAAATCATCACAGTGTATACTTTAAACATATATTAGTTATATTTGTCAATTACTCCTCGAAAAAGTTAGGAGGGAAACAAATAATGTAAAAAAAATCATGGACCTTGAAGTGAGATTAACTGGTTTAAAATCCCAGCATCGAGACATATTAGCTAGGTGATCATGGGCAAGTCAGGTATATTCTCCAGTCCACTTTTTCATCTGTAACATGTAGATAATACTACACCTCATGGGTGGGGAGACGATGAAAGGCAAGAGGCAGGTAGGAAGCTGATTACCCCTGTGCCCAACACACAGTTGGTTTTTAACAGATGACAGGATCCCAGAATGACTCCTATGAGCTTATTTGAATTATTTGCAACCTTTTCAGTTCTTTTTAGTCTTGCTCTTGTGATTCCACTAAATTATCTAAATGTCTAAACCTTAGTAGAACCTTGGTTTCTTTTTTTCTTTTCCTTTTCTCCTTAAAAAAAAAAAAGGACAGGAAACCAAATATAGAGGGAAATTCCCAAGCACAGGCTGCAACCTGCCTTACCAATTTTCTCCAACTCATAGCATCAGGTCATCACATCGAGAAAATAAATTATTAAATTATTAAATTATTATTTAGTGAGCATCTACTCTATGCCCAGTACTGTGCTGGGTAACATTCAAGATGGGCTCCCACAGGGAGTTGTCAATCTGCTTCAAAACATAAAAGAAACATTTGTGGAACAATGATAACATAAAACTGTACATAAGAGAGACAGATCTGTGCCGTAAGTTCAGCAAGAGAAGAAAATCAGTGAGGGCTGAAGGTCTCGGGGGAAGCCTGGGGAAGGAGGCAGATTTGAGCTGGTCCTTCAGAGTGGCTAAAATCTGGATGGATGGAAAGACATGAAGAACCTACCAGCTGGGAAGGTGATGACAGACGAGACATGGAACTAAGACTGAGAAAGGCCTTGTCATGAAGGCATTAAATAAACTGATTTTTATTGACAGGGATCTTCTAAACTAAAGGATCAGCAACAAGGAAAGAACCAACAATACTGAGGCTTCATCCGAGCTTTATTCAATACCCACCTCCACCTCTGACCTTCGACCTGTTCAGGATTTTGAAATTTTAAAATAGGAAAACGCATGAGATTATAATAATGTTTTTTGTTAGCCTTTTCTCTGTTCAGGATGGGAACTGGGATAAATTCTCCCCTAGGGAGAAATGCCTCTCAAAATGAAGCATGAACTCTTATCTGTAAGGTGAGGTCCCAGGAGAAGGTAAATAAGATCATCCATTTTGAAATGTGGCTGATTTCGGGCTTGATATCCTTAAGACATAGCAATATAAAAATTACAGATATATTGGCTTTCCAATGAGGGAGAGAGGTTTTCTTGGAAGAAGAGCTTTCAAATCTGGGAAATCACTCAAAAAGTTTCTGCAATGCCCTCCCCTGGCAGTCATTCATAGAAATTTACTACTTGGCATCTTGAATCAACCACATATTATTGCTTAATTAAAAGTGCTTCTTTTAATAGATCAATAGACTTTCTTTTAGGAGCTGCCATAATAACACCTATACTTTTATTCAAAGTGGTAAAAGGTAGTCAGGAGGGATGACACATAGGAGCTCAATGAAGTCTGAGTTAAGATGCACATGATCCAACATGCCATTTTGTGTCAGGGTGCACGTAACACAAATCATAGCTCTTTGAAACAGAAAGAAAAATCCGAGCCAATTCAAACTAATGACCTGGCTCTTGTTTCTCAATTGGGCGGGGGTTGACATGAAACCTCTTCATGCCGCTCCAGAACAGGGTGAACACCCGAGTGTTAGGCTTCCTGAATCTCGGCCAAAGGGCTTGGCCAAGGCCAGTTTGAAGGGGTATGACAAGGTAGCACAAAAAAAGGAATGAGATTGCATGGGCTTTTCTACTCTCTGAAAACCTGTGTCCCATTCTTTCTTTCCTTTGACATACACTTTTATCAGATTTCTTTCTCCTATTGGATTTTCTGTTCTTCCCTCTTCTGGGAAGTTTGTTGCAAAAGATTGGTTCTTCACCTCTTCTTGGGACACAAATGCTTTTGAAAATCTGATCCAAAGCATGTACTGTCTCACAGAAAAATGAGCATAAACACTATATCAAAAAACAATGATGTGATGTATGGTGATTAACATAACATCATAATAATCAAAAAAAAAAAAAAGAAAAATCGAGCATAAGTCTCAAAACGGGGCAGAAATTTTCAGATCCACAAATCCTCTGAAACCCATTTAGAGCTCCAGTTAAGATCCCCTCCAAGCGTCCTCCAATGACATTGAATGAAGAAAAAGGACAGGTCTTTTAAGTTACTCTAGAAATATATATTAAATCTGAAAGGCACTTCATTTGTGAGCTGGAGCTTGAACAGAGTACTGAGTTCATGACTATCTGGCTGGTCAGTATGCCAAGGGTTGCTTCACCTAAATTTTATCCTGACTCTGGGAGGAAGTCCCGTGCATTTGGGAAATTTCTCTACTACCTCATCTTTGGGCAACAGCCATAACAAACTTTATCCTGAGGCCTGCATACTATTGCTCTGCGTCCGATTTTTCTTTCTTTCTTTTCTTTCTTTCTCTTTCTTCTTTCCTTTCTTTCTTTCTTTCTTTCTTTCTTTCTTTTCTTTCTTTCTTCCTTCCTTCTTTGCTTCCTTCCTTTCTTTCTTTGTTCTTTATCTTTCTTTATTTCTTTTTCTTTCTTTTTTCTTTCTCTTTCTTTCTTTCTCTTTATTTCTTCTTTCTTTCTTTCTCTTTCTTTCTTTCTTTTTTCTTTCTCTTTTCTTTCTTTCTTTCTTTTTCTTTCTTTCTTTCTTTCTTTTTTCTTTCTTTCTCTTTATTTCTTCTTTCTTTCTCTTTCTTTCTTTCTTTTTCTTTCTTCTTTCTTTCTTTCTTTCTTTCTTTTTTCCTCTGTCAATTTCTTTCTTTTTTTTTTTTTAAAGATTTTATTTATTTGTCAGCCATACTGGGTTGTAAAAAAAGAAAGAGCGTATGTTTCTAAATAGGATTCTGTTTACTCACTGAAAACAGCTGTTCCAGAGGAAGTTTTAGATTAAAAAAATCTTTTAACTTTAATGTAACCTTTTTCTGGTTGAATCGTAAACCAAACGTGCAATCCAGGTTCCTGATCCTAACATCTGGTGTTGGTCTGGCTTCTCAATATCTAAAAGCCTATGTTCCCTTCTCTGTATAAATATGCAATATGCAACAGACAAATGGGCCTTCAGGAGATTCTTTTTACCTGTCAGAAGCACAACCACGTGTGATTTAATCACCTTATAAAATGACTTTGCTTCTGTGACTCAACGTGAGCAAAACAACCCTGGCCATTCAGGAAATAAAGTGCTACAGGAAAACCCACCTCACCCATGGAGACCACACAGTCATTAAGTGCACAGAAATGTCTTGCCCACTGGCTCCACTGGCCCAGGTCTTATTCCTCCAACATCCCGCGGCACCGTTCTAATACCCGATGAGAATAGCTAAGAGTGATCAATTGCCCAGTACTCACTGTGTGCTTACTTGGATGGGTATACTCAGTCTATCACCTTCCCTATAAGGTAGGTGGGATTATTCTGCCTATCGTACAGATGGGAAAACATGCGTCAGAGAGGTAAAGTAACTTCCTCAAGGCCCCACATCGGTAAGTGAGGTTATGTGATGTGAACTGTGCTTAGCCACCACTGCCTAGACTGCTAGTCACAGGAGATGGACAACTTTCAGGGCTCATGCAGGAGATTGGTGGAGGCACGGAGACGGTCTTCCCCTCGAGCCACTGGAGAACCACAGACATGCGGGTGGGGCAGTCCTCGGGGACCTGGTGTCAATTTCTTTCTTTTTTTTTTTTTAAGATTTTATTTATTTATTTATTTGTCAGAGAGAGAGCACAAGCAGGGGGAGCGGCAGGCAGAGGGAGAAGCAGGCTCCCCGCTGAGCAAGGAGCCCAAGGTGGGACTTGATCCCAGGACCCCGGGATCAGGACCCCAGCCAGAGGCAGATGATTAACCGACTGAGCCACTGAGGCGTCCCCTGGTGTCAGTTTCTGAGTCCACTTGGCGAAAGATAGAAATAGAATTCGCAACTTATAGTTATGTTTTGGATGCCCTCTGGAAGGCTTTAATGTGTTATTCTACTCTTTACAGGGGATACATTTGAAGTCATAGTAAATAAATGGTCTTCTCATTGATTAAACTATATTTGAACTGAGAACATATAATCTCAAGACTTTTTTTTCTCCTGGAACAATTGTAAGGCAATTCAAAAATGCAGAGTAAGTTCCTCAAACAGAAATAAAAAATAAAGGTTAAAATACCAGGAAAATGGGATTCAATAAAATTCATCCTTATTCTACATGAGCCTCAGACTCCAATTATTTTTCTTCCTTTTTAAAAACACAGCCCCCCCCCGTAGAGCGCCAACTCTGATCGCCTCCTTAACTTTATTTGTAGTTAACTCTTATGTCCACAAAAAATAGTAAAAACAAATATAAAATATAATAATAAAACTGTATGTATTCTCCAGTAGGTTTTATTTCTCAAGGACTGCCAAAACTTGTCTCGCCCCTGTTCCCTTCAGAGCTACTCTGTGAAAGAATGGTTTTATAGAAGTGCAAGGCACAATTCTAATTTATCTCGATCCCACAAAGAAATCAAACACTGGCCCAGAAGACCTTTTCAACAAGCTGGGAAATTGTGTCCAGGTACATTGCTATCAGCGTGCATGTGAAGGCATTCACAGTGAGCTGACAGGGAGTGGTTCTTATGAAGAATCACTGTTTGTTGTTTTAAATAGATCATCCCATAAAGTAAATTAATCAAGCCAGATTAAATATTCATGAAGGATGTAATTTTAAAAACCACATCTGTAAAACCACATTTTAAATCCGACACTTGGGAAATGTGCACCTCTTGTTAGTATCGAGAGCAACACATTTTTCTCTCTCACCGATGTCCAACCACACACACAAATCTGCCTTTCCCATAATGGGCAGGGTTGCCTGCAAAGTTGTCTGACAAGCAAAAGGAGGATTTTTCAAGTTGTTATTGATTAAAATGAACTTTCATTGAGTTTTTTTTTTAAGTCCGCTTAAATGAAACTGCTGTTGTTAAAATGAATGTAACAAATTTTTGCTCATTTCATTTTTCACTTGTTAATTTAAGGTCAATTAATATTAACTAGATTCACTACAACCACTCTCAGTATTTATAAAAGTGTTATGAAAATTAACCCTAGAATTTCTTTTCTTCCTAAGAGGTCTTTCTGCCAGAGTGAAAAATAACCTTTTGTTTCAATGGGTAGAAAGTCTCAGTTACGCAAGATGAGTGAGTTCTGGAGAGCTGCTGGATGATGGTGCACTTACAAATTTGTTAAGAGGGTAGGTCTCATGTTAAGCTTTCTTACTACAAACAGCACGAAAGGGGGACACAAGGAAACCTTGGGAGGTGATAGCTATTTTTATTACCTTGATTGTGTTGGTATTATCAGGTGTGTGCCTGTCTAAACTCATCAAATTGTGTACATTAAATAGGTACAGGGTTTTTTGTTTGTTTGTTTTGTTTTGTTTTTTTGATACATCAACCGTACTTCAACAAGGCTGTTAAAAATGCCCTTTTGGGGACACCTGGGTGGCTCAGTCAGTTAAGCAGCTGCCTTCAGCTCAGGTCATGATCTCAGGGCCCTGGGATGGAGCTGCACATAGGGCTCCCTCCTCAGTGGGGAGCCTGCTTCTCCCTCTCCCACTCCCTCTCCCTGCTCTGTCTGTGGCTCCCTACTTGTGCTCTCTCTCTCTGACAAGTAAATAAAATCTTTTTAAAAAATAAAATAAATAAAACTGCCCTTTTGAAACAAAACAGACGAACATGGGGAGGGGAAGGAAAAATAAAATAAGATGAAAACAGAGAGGGAAGCAAATCATAAGAGACTCTTAACTCTAGGAAACAAACAGGGTTGCTGGAGGGGAGGTGGGGGAGGGGAGGCGGTCATTGGGCGATGGGCATTAAGAAGGGCACTTGGTGGAATGAACACTGGGTGTTATACGGGCCTGATGAATCACTGAATTCTACCCCTGAAATTAATAATACAGTATATGCTAATTAAATTGAATTGAAATAAAACATTTTAAAAAATACCCTTGTGAACTTCCAACAGACTTGAAGGGCAGTGGCCATCAGGTAAGCAAATTATCCCATACAAAATAGAAATGTGTTTATAAGCACATCCCTCTAACTGCACTAACCAGAATGAGAGTCCATGTGTGGCGTGCGTGCATACACACACACACACACACACACACACACACACACACACACACACACACGTGCGCGCGCGCGCGCGCGCGCGCAATCCCTTATTCTGGGAAACCTGCTCTTGGGCTCTATTCCCCAGTGACATTTCCCCAAGGGAAAACGTCAAGGAATTTGTCAAAGAGGTACCCATCATATGTACCTACATTTTTTTAGAAGTCAGCTTTGGCTCCGAGTTTTACAATCAACAGCAGGCCAGCCCCTTACAAAGGGCCATGTTTCCGCAGGTGTCTGTACACAGCAACTCCTCCCGCACCCCCAGCGCCCCTGCCCTGCTGCGGGCCGCCCTCGCCAGGCGCACCTGCGGGGCGGCTGCAGGAGCTCGGGGCCCGGCGTGTGGGTGTCCGCGTGCGCGCGCGCGCGCGGCCACACACCCCCCTGCACCCAGAGGCAGGCTCGGTGCTCCGGCGGCCGGACGATTTCATTAAAATTTCATTTCCGTAGCCAGTTGTGGCCCGGTGTTTCCAAGAAGAAAAGGAAAATGGCTGCTGCGGAAGGGAAGGAACAGTAACCTCCCGGAACAAGTGAACTGGCAAGTGCGTCTCATAATGGCCCGGGTTCAGCATTTTTCTGCGATAAATGAGTAAACGTTAAATGTATCTGTGAGATGCACTATCGCAGGCATTGCCATGGGCAAGTCTTATCCAATGATGAAACAGCAAGGCCTCGTGAGATAAAGATGATAGAAGGGGCGCTATCAGGTGGCAGCTGGGTAATTACAACTCTCTATTTGGGCTCTGCAGTGATGCTGCATGTGATAAGTGGGGAATAATGAAGGAAAAAGGAGCAGTGATAATGCAGGAGCTAAATGGTAGAAAATAGCCTATCATAGCCCACAGCCCTCCGCGCGCCTATGGGGACTTTGAACTATCTTCTTCAGTTTTCACCCACAGAAAAAAAATACTCGCTCTCTTTCTTCTTCCTTCGCTAAATTTATGTCTGGTGGGACAAAAGGAAAAACTGAAAGGAAATCAAGGGTATGTGAAGAGAATATGACCTTTGCAAATAACTCTGAAGGTCACTGTGTAATTATTCTAAAATAAAAGTATCCTGTAATCTTGCCCGCACTCACAAAAGATGCGAGAACATTTTTTAAATGTGATTCGACACCATTTTGTTGGGGGATCATGGCTTATAAAAGGTCAAGTAAAGTGTTTCTAATTATAGCCTGTCAAGTAGAGCCTCAGAACACTCGAGCCATTTGTTACTATTGAGTCGAACTTTGATTACAGCAAAAGACAGGCCAAAGATAATCCATTACGGGTAAGGAAAAAACTGCTTCTGGAGGATAGTTTCGGTCCAGGGCTTCAAGACAAAATAGCCTGTGCAAAAGTTGAAGAGTTTTAACCTTGGTCCTTCTGTCATCTAAAGTAGGGTAAGTCTGGCCTTTCTCGTGGGACCGAATTTGGATTAATTTTGTGTGTACATTTTTGTTTTACTTGGAACCAACCCGAGCCCCACAACGAGGATGAATGAAATCAAGGGAGAGAATGTGCGTCTGTGTGTGTAGACATGTTTGTGTGATGTGTGAACGCACGCGTGTGATGGTTAAGGCCCTTTTAAATTATTTTAAATCGTGATAAAATACACATAAAATAAAATGTACCAAGTCAAGTGTACAGTTCAATAGCGTTAAATACATTCACATTGTTTTGCGATCAATCTCCAGAACTCTTTCCTCTTGCAAAACTGAACTCTGTACTCATTGAACAACTCCCCGTTCCCCTTCTCGCCCTGCCCCTAGAAACCCCCACTCTGCTTTCAATTTCTGTGAATTTGATTGTTCCAGGTATCTCATGTACGTGGAATCATACAGTATTTGTTCTTTGTGATTGACTCATTCACTCAACATAATGACCTCAAGCTTCATCCATGTTATAACATTTGTCAGAATTTCCTTCCTTTAGAAGATGGAATAATATTCCACTGTATCTATATATATGTTTTGTTTATCCATTTGTCTGCCAGTGGACACTTAGGTTACTTCCACTTTTTGATTATTGTGAATAATGTTGCCATGAACATGAGTGTATAAATATCTCCTTGAGACCCTGCTTTCAGTTCTTTTGGGTATATCTCCAAAAGTAGTATTACTGGATGATTTGGTAACTCTATTTTCAATTTTTTTTGAGGAAAAACCGAACTATTTTCTACAGGGGCTACACCATTTATATTCCCACTAGGAATGTACCAGAGCTCCAGTGTCACCACATGCTCGCCAACACTGATTATTGTCCCTTTTTAAAAATTTTTTTTTAAGAATTTATTTATTCATTTATTTGAGTGAGAGAGTGAGAGCACAAGAGAAAGCACAACCTGGGGGAGTGGCAAAGGCAGAGAGAGAAGCGGACTCCCGGCTGAGCAGGGAGCCCAACTTGGGACTCTATCCCTAGACCCCGGGATCACAACCTCAGCCAAAGGCAGACGCTTAACCGACTGAGCCACCCAGGTGGCCCTCTTTTTTTTTTTTTTTCTTTAAATAGGCATTCTGGTGGGTATGAAGTGGTATCTAATTGTGGTTTGATTTGTATTTCCTCAATGACTAATGATATTGACTATTTTTTCATGTGTTTATTGGCCATTCTTCTTTGGAGACATGTCTATTCATGTCATTCAAATCCTTTGCCCATTTTTAAGCTGTGTTGTCCTTTTATTGTTGAGTTGAAAGAGTTCTTTATGTATCCTAGATACTAGACCCTTATCAGATATATGATTTACAAATATTTTCTTCCATTCTATGGATTGTTGTTTCCCTTTCTTGATAGGATCCTTTCATACGCAAAAGTTTTCAGTTTTAAGGAAGTATAATATTATATATATATGTTATTTGTGCTTTAGGTTGTTTTTTTTAAGATTTTATTTATTTATTTGACAGAGAGAGACACAGCAAGAGAGGGAACACAAGCACGGGGAGTGGGGCGGGGGGAAGAGAAGCAGGTTTCCCACCCAGCAGGGAGCCTGATGCGGGGCTCAATTCCAGTACCCTGGGACCATGACTCTAGCCGAGGCAGACACTTAATGACTGAGCCACTGAGGCGTCCCTGTGCTTTAGGTGTTATAGCTAATCCAAATCCACAAAGATTTAGACCTAAGTTTTCTTCTAAGACTTTTATAATTTTTTAAAATTCATTTTTACAAGAATGCAATTAAAAATTTTTGAACTGGGCCCTAAATGACAATATCTAAAGCTTGGATTCCACATTGAAATCCACATAGACAGAAATCTCCATAGCAAACAGATACATGAAGTCAGTCTCCCTGCCATAGTGGCAGCTGTGAACTGGGCTCTCGGGGGTGCAGAAGAGACTAAGACACCATGAAGAAGCTCATAAGGTGGTGTGGGAGAAGGTTTCTGAACAAATCATTGTAATCATTGTATTAGTCTATTCAGGGTACAGTAACAAAATACCACGGACTGAGTGGCTTACACAATGGAAATTTATTTTCCCAGAGTTGTGGAGGCTAGAAGTCCAAGATCAAGGGGCCTGTAAGATTGGTTTCTGGTGAGACCTCTCTCCTCAGCTTGCAGATGGGATCTTTGCCCTGTGTTGTCTTTTCTCTGTGTTCTCGCACAGAGAGAAAGAGAGCAAGTACACTCTGGTATCTCTGCTCCTTCTTATAAGGATACCATTCCTGTTGTGTTAGGGTGCCACCCTAATGAACTCATTTAATTTTAGTTACCTCCCCAAAGGCCCTATCTCCAAATACAGTCACACTGGGGATTAGGGCTTCAATATATGAACTGGAGGCTGGGGGGTGGAGGGAGACCCAATTCAGTCTATAACAACAATATAGTGGTCACATATATATTATCTTCTCGGAGACATACCATCTTGTTGAGATAGGTATTACAGATGCAGACAGTCTCTGACATTGAGCCCTTTCTCCAAAGTCACACTGCTTGATGGGATAGAATTAAGATCCGCTTGTTTAATTGATGACATTGGCAGTCACTGTTCTCTGTCCCCTCTGTATCACCCTGATCCAAGGCAGCAGCATCTCTTTCTCAGACCTTTGCATTTGCTCCTTAACCTTTTCCACTCTTGCCCACTACCATCGATTTCCCTCTCACTAGCTGGAGTAATCATCCCCAAATGCATATGTGTTTACTGTTCCCTCTGCTTGAAATTCTACAATGACTTCCCATTGGAATTGGGATAAAAGCTATACCCTTCTCGTGGCTTACAAGCCGTCATGTGAACCAGCTTCTGCCTACCTCTCTGACCCCAGCTTTGGACCACTCATCCCATGCTCTCTACTTAGAACACACCAATCTCCATGTTCCTTGCCCATGGGGTGTGGAATCTCTTTGCAGTCGTGGCCCCTTTTGCCTGAAATACTTCCCCCAAGCTCTTCACACAGATCCTTCCTTCTGGTAATTTAGCTCAACCCAAACATCCCCTCCTCAGTGAGGCCATTTCAGACCACACAGTGGAAAGCAGCTCCTTCCCTCCCTGTGATTCTCTCATACCATTCCTATATGTTTTTCACAGCACTTGTCACTATCTCAAAAAAAAAAAAAAATAAATGTATTTACTGGTTGATTCTCTGCCTTCTCTTACTAGATTATAAACTACAAAAGCAAGGACCTTGTTTCCCTTATCCATTGCTGTCACACCCATTCCTAGAATACTTTCTGGCACATAATAGGTGATTAGTAAATATTTGTTGAGTTCATTAATCATAATGTGTACAATGCTTAGGAGAAGGAAACAATTAACCACTGGTGGGGTGGAGAGAGAGAGAGAAAAGGAGTAAAAAGGAGGACACATGCTGTTGAAAAGTCTTCAGTGAGAAGACAAGTTGAACATTTGAAATTGAAGAATAAAGTTGTGTGAGCCCTAAAAAGCGAAATGGGATGAGGGCGTTCCAAAATGAAAGCATGTGTGATGTCACAGGGCTATGAAACACTATCGTAATCTTAATAATATTTCACATTTTCTGCCCTTCACAGTTTGTTTTTTTTTTAGAAAGATAGTCTTTTTATTTTTTATTTATTTTTTATTTATTTGAGAGAGAGAATGAGATAGAGCATGAGAAGGGGGGAGGGTCCAAGGGAGAAGCAGACTCCCTGCTGAGCAGGGAGCCCAATGCGGGACTCGATCCCAGGACTCCAGGATCATGACCTGAGCCAAAGTCAGTCGCTTAACCAACTGAGCCACCCAGGCGCCCTTTTCTGCCCTTCACAGTTTGAAAGCACTTCAATAGACACAGTTTTATTTTATTTTCATTCATCTTTGGAAGATGAACAAATTAAGTTTGCCAGGCTAAGTGACTTCCCAAATATATACAGAAAGCAGCTGAGAATACAAATTCTGTGACTGGCTCTTAAAAAAAAAAATGTTTTCACAAAATAAATGATTACTAAAAAGAATGTCATATTTACTGTTATCATTAAGGGAACTCTAACTAATGAAACTAATAAACCCCAAAATGTCAGTGTCTTAACACCACACAAATTTATTTGTTGTTCACACACAGACCCAGGTGAGCGTTTCTGATGACTTTGATCCATGCAGTAATTCAGGGACCCAGTCTTATTCCAATACCCTAGGGCCTTGTCATTGGCATCTGGCCAATGAAAGGAACAAACATGTGGATGAAGTATAACATCTTAAAATTCTTGACCGAAAAGAGATACCCATCATTTCCATTCACACAGCATTAGTGAGAAATAGTCACATGACTCCATTACCTGCAAGGGCATCTGGGAAATGTAGTCCCCAGCAGGGCAGCCATTTTCCAGTGGCAACTCTATCCTATTGGATGGAAAACATGAATTTTGGTACACCAATAACCATTTCTGCCTTGTTTAATTCTTTTAGATATCTGATTTTGAGGTTTAAGGTTTAACTGTCCAAGAGCATGACTATATGGACCTAAACATGGGGGTAGAGAGGGCACTCAAAGTACAGGGGGAGGATAAAACAATGACTTTCGACTCTTAAACATTCTAACTGGTGACTAGATATTTTAGGAATTTTCAGGGCCTGCATTTTAAAGGTACGTTATCCTTCTTAACTATACTGTGAAAATACTACACACAACTGTTCATTAATGCTCTATTTCTCAGGGTGCCTGGGTGGCTCAGTCAGTTAAGCCTCTGACTTTAGCTCAGTTCATGATCTCAGGGTCCTTGGATTGAGTCCCACGTCTGGCTCCGTGCTCAGCACCAAGTCGTCTTGTCTCTCTCCCTCTCCCCCCCTCCCCGCTAGTGCTCTCTCTCTCTCAAATAAATAAATAAAGTCTTAAAAAAATACTTCTTTATCTCCCATAGTTACTTCTACCATTTTTATTAAGTCAAGCCTAAGTTATTACCATTAAGCTTTCAAACCAACTCTGCATATCTATACAATTTTAATTTTCTTGTGTATTAAAAAAACACTACTCTACCTTACACGATTGTTAGCAATTAACACAAAGAATTTAAAGCAATGTTAGAGGGCTAGGACAGGAATTAGTGATCCTTCCACTTATTCTTCATTTTTGTCTTCCTAAAGCTCGGGTCATCTCCTAAATCCCTTAGATATCTAAGAAAAGGAATCCTTACCTCCAAAACTCCAATGACAATCTCTCCCTTGGCTTTATTTTCTCTTTTAAAACTCCCATTTCTCTTCCTTAGCCATGTTTTGTGATATTCTTCTAAGGAAGTAGACCTTCACACATGTCAGTCACTCACCACTTTTTCATTGGTTCTTTGCCAAAGATTTCTCTTTTAAATATGTTTTAGACAGTAACAGGTTTTTCCCTCAAGTCTGCGTTCTTCCCTCAAGATATTTGTATGCAACCCTATTTGATTTTAGGGGAAGGCACAGACTTCAGAGCACAAATAATTAAGTCTTGGCCTTTTATGAAATTTTATTATGTTTTTCTAATCAATTAAAGGCTACAGCTATATTTGACTGAAGAAAAAGCTGTTTTACCTTAAGTTTTTAAATACTCAGCCAAATAACATGTGCTCTTCAGGAGAAATAACAGTTTATGTGGTAATATTCATAGTTAACACTTACATAAACTTATAATGTGCCAGGTGCTCTGTTAAGTACTTTATGTACATTTAAATCATTCAATTCTCAAAGCGATCTGATGAGGTAATTACTTTTTTGATGTCCATTTCCCAGATGAGGAAACCGTGATACAAGAAGTTAAATGACCTGTCCAAGTCGTATAGCCGAAAAGTGGTAAAGCCAGGATTTGAACTTGGGCTGTAGGTGCTTGTTAACTTTTACAGAAGCTTGTATTTTGGAAAGACTATAAAATTATTAAGTATAGATATGGAAGAAGGTTATTAAGATCACTTTGCACCTCAGACAGCTTTTCTTGTTTTTATTTGTTTTTAAGATTTTATTCAATTATTTGAGAGAGAGAGAGAGAGAGCCAACGAGAGCAGGAACACAAGCAGGAGGAGTGGGAGAAGGAGAAGCAGGCTTCCCGCTGAGCAGGGAGCCTGACGCGGGACTCAATCCCAGGACTCTGGGATCATGACCTGAGCTGAAGGCAGACACTCAACTGACTGAACCACCCAGGTGCCCCAGCTTTTCTTATTTTTAAATTTTTTTAAAAGACTTATTTATTTATTCATTTGAGAGAGAGAGAGCAGAGTTGGGGCCGGGGTGGGGGGTAGGCAAAGAGAGAGAGAGAGAGAAGCAGACTCCCTGCTGAGCAGGGATTCTGACTCAGGCTCAATCCCAGGATCCGAGATCATGACCTGAGCTGAAAACAGACACTTAACCAACTGAGCCACCCAAGTGCCCCCAGCTTTCCTTATTTTAAATCAAGCAAATTGTCAATGACAGAGCTGAAACTTGCAGCCTGTGTTTCCCATTGTTCTTTTCACAGCCTGCCGTGATATTGCCACATGAGACAGGCATTTTGAGTTCAGAAACTGCCACCCACCATAGGTTTCTAAGTGTTTACAGCGCTTGCATTTGTATCTTGAAACTCAATATAATTTAATTTTTATATCGATTTGTTTTCTTCCCCTTTCTCAATTCAAGTTTGTTGGCATATCTCTTAGTTGTCAAGATAAATCTTAGAGATACTAGAACGGTATCTACTCACCATTAAATAATAATCTTTTTAGTGAAAAAGAAAGTCAAATGGTCTTTGTTTCTTAGTAAAGTTGCCTACAGTTGTCTCTCCTTCCTCTCTCCCACCATTCTCACTGCAGTGAGTGGAGGAAATGAACCAAGAAGACAGTTGCCACACTACCACCTCAACGTTTAAAAAATAGGATTTATCATCTTCCCTAAAACACTGCACCTCCTCATGTAGTCTCCATTTCAGTGAGGGACACCATCATGACCAGGGGCATGCAAGCCAGAAATCTGCTAGTCATCTTAGGTCCTCCCCTTCCATTCCAGTTAATCACCAAGCTCTATTGATTTTACTCCCCCAAAGATTTCTATATGTATCTCCCAATCTCTCTCCATTCCCGCCCTCTTTGGTCCATCCTTTACAGTTGAGATGGTCTTTCTCAAACAATGTTCTCTAAACCTCCACTTAAAATAATGTAAGGATCGTTACTACCTCTAAGACAAAATCCAAGCTCCTTGGTGTAGCATATGAAGCTCTTGTGTTCTGTTCCATATCACCTGACTGGGCTCACTTCCATTTCCCCAAAGTCTCATTAGTCTCCAGACACACCAAATCTCTCCAAATACATCATAAAATTTATCATTCTTCTTTCTCTAGCTAACTCTTGCCCATCTTTCATTAGTTGGTCCACCTACTCTATGAAGTTCTTCCTCTCCTTCTTCCCTTCCCACCATCCCCTTGCACCAGGCAACCCCACCCCATAGTCTAGGTGTTTCGCCTCTGAATTCCATTAGTGCGCTATGGGTATTTCTATCATAGTACATAGCATAAGGTACTGGAATCGTTGACTTATTTGTCTTCTCTCCATCTAGACTACAAATTACTGAGGGTAGAAACTACTTGTACATAAACTATCCATCATTCTGTAGACTGACTGATAAATAATCTAGAAATACAGAAACATGGAAAAATGGATAATTTCCATTAAAAATGCCTCATTGAATTGGATATATATAATATAGATGACCTAGAATCAAAATATATAAACCATCAACAAAATGTACTTTTGCCAAATTATGCTCCTTATATGGTTGATTTCCAGAGAGTGAAAATGTTCTGTCCCAGCATAGTGATAGGAGAAGCATAAATAGAGCTTTTCACTTCTTTTTTGAGAGTTATCTTGCATCTGGTTCACAAAGACTGATATGATTTACCCTCCAACTGTGCTGGAGTTATTTTCACTAAGCTCCAATAATTCAATTGACTTAAATCCTTAATAACTTAAACGAAGCTCTAGATCAACTAAAACTGATAAAAGAGCTAAGAATCCTGTTCTTAAGAAACTTCCAGATCATTAGCATGGCCATTACTCCTGAGAGGTTCCAATAAAACTATAATAATAGCCAGCAATCATAATAATAACAACAATCATGATTGATAATCATAATGCTATGTATTTATCCCATGCCTTTCATCCATGGATCTGAAAGCTCTTTTTATGATCATTATGATGAACATTCTCATGGACTGAATAATCACAGTGTTCAGAAAACGGACAGAAACACTGTCAATGATGACAATAATCCAAACAGGTGTAAGATAGAATGGCACAAAATGGAGAAGGGACAAGCTCTAGTTCTCCTACCAAATTCTAACTCTAAACTCTGTTTTCCATTACAGTGAATGGCCTGTGATTGCCAGGATACTATAAATTGATAAGGACAAAGGATAGCAGTTCTATGCAATTCAAGAATTATGTTAGGTGTGATTGCTGAAGAAATCCCAGCTATAAGAGTTTCTTATAAAAGCAGTTCTGCTGAGAAAATGAAACTTTGTCCTTACTGGCCCAAATTCAAGCTGTACTTAACCTCAACATTTTTTTAAAAAGATTTATTTATTTATTTGAGAGAGAGAGAGCATGTAAGCAGGGGAAGGGGCAGAGAGAGAGAGAGGGAGATAAGCAGGCTCCCCACTCAGCAGGGAGTCCAACGTGGGGCTCAATCCCAGGACCCCAAGATCACGACCTGAGCTGAAACCAAGAGTCAGACACTTAACTGACTGAGCCACCCAGGGGCTCCTCAACTTTCAATATACCAAAATTTGGCCCTGACAAATGATTTTCAGTGTTGGTTAGACCTAAGGAAAAATTGAATTGGGTGTTGTTTTCTTAGTTTGCATTTGGGATGAACAGACATGCTTTTATATTTAAAATGCAGTCATGTGAATTGTTAATGGAAGAATTTCATGTGGTTTGTAAAAAGCTTAGCTGAATGGGTGGGTTTGGAACTGTCAAGGAAGGAGCAGGAAGGTGTCTGGGCAATCTGTTTCTTAGGATGCTGCTCCCAAATCTAAAACACAACACAGAGCAAAACCCAATGAAATCAAAATGAAAACAAACAACAAAAATGGAAGGGGAAGGGGAAATGGTATCATGCAAAAGGCAAGTATTTATTCATCCAAACAATCTTTTTTGGGGCATCTACCAAAAGCGGGGCATTTTGGAAGTTCTATATGCATGTATCTATGCATGGATGGTTATAAAAATAACCCCTTTTCCTTTTACTATGTGCATGGGTCTTGTTTCCTTCCCACTGTTTTTGGACAGCAGTTTTTGTTTGGGTCAGATGTTTTGGTGCAACATATCAATGCATTGATCTGTTTCCTTGAGAGTGTTCTTTTTACTCATGTCAGTTTCTTCTAATGCAGGATAGATATCAAGGGGATATGATACATCTTTTGGACTTGTATGTACAACAGTGAATGGAGTATCATCAAGTTAATGGCTAGAATCCATTTGCTGGATATGCTTAAGCTTTCATGAAACTTCATCTTAAATCCTTAATTCCACTTAGAATGAAGGACACGTTCACCCATACCCTTCGGTGGCCCTTCCCCCAGTCCCTGTGCCTTCTGTAGCAACTTTATCATTCTTGGCTTCTTCATTTGCCTGGAAGGGGCATTTTAGCATATGCACGTATTTTATACTTCCTGCTACTCGACACTTTCATAGAACAGAAGAGAAAATTGGGACTTGTGGAGATTGGGGTCTTAACCTGAGGCCACAGACTAGCTGATGAGAATTTGGAACAGAAATCAGACCTTCAGGTCACCATCCTCTACTCTTTTCTGCTCTGCTGAATGAAAATCATGGCCAGCTACCCAACCCTCAGCTTGGAAATTAGGCTCTTTTTAGCCATAGGCTTCAGCAGTAAAGAGTAGGATGAACCCATTAATGAAAAGCAACACAAGCACAGATCAGCCAAAAAGTCCCCATAGCTAATCTATGTTACTATGAGGAATTATATTTGCCTTTAATTAATCTATATAGAGTTGTCCCAAAGAGGAAAAATCCAGTTTACCCACTATTTCTAGACTCATTAACCAGGAAACTAGTCTTGATAAATATGTAGTAATTAAGATTTTAAGTTCGGACAAGTTTTTACATTTTCTTGTTCTTCAACATATGTCTTGAGTATTTTGTTTTCAGCTCATTCTCCTTTGTTGTATAGACTGTTTAAAACACTAGTAATTCTTAGTTCCCTCCGAATCAGATCTATTATTTCTAGCCTATCCATTTAATCCCATTAGTTATGGATATATGTCATTTTATTCCTTTATTTTTTTCCCACTTACACCAACATTTCTCTCTTTTTTAAAAATTTTATTTTTTATTTATTTGATACAGAGAAAGAGAACAGCAGAAGGAGAGAAAGAAGCAGATTCTCCGCTGAGCAGAATCTCCCCATGTGGGATTCCATCTCAGGACCCCGAGATCATGACCTGAGCCAAAGGCAGATGCTTAACCATCTGAGCCACCCAGGTGCTCTGGAGTCAACATTTCTTGACAAACATCATAGCCAGGTAGCTAAAGGATGTGCATGTGCAATGAAGTTTTTTCCAAAAAGTTTCAATTTTCTATTAATTTGGCCATCTGGGCAGTTTGGTTCAGAAAACCTTTTCATTCAATTGTAACTGCATGAGATTAACAGTCCATTGAAAGAATCCATGCACAAACTTATGGAGAAAGGTTTGGGCATTGGCTTCCAAGAGCTGCTGTAACATTACCACAAACTTGACTTAAAACACTAAAAATTTATTGGCTCACAGTTCTGGTTGGGCGTCTGAAATCAAGTTTTAAGCAGAAGACTCTAGAAGACTCTAGAGAAGACTCATTGCTTGCCTCTTCTTAACATCTAGTGATTGCCAGCAACTTCTGGTGTTACTTGGCCTGTAGCTATGCCACTCCAAACTCTGCCTCTGTCATCACCTGCCATCTCCCCTCTGTGTGCCTCTGTGTCCGAATCTCCCTCTCCTTTCTCTCATTAGGACACCAACCATTTGGTTTAGGGCCCAAACCAGTATGGCCCATCTTAATTACATCTGCCAAGACTTTATTTCCAAATAAGGTCACATTCTGAGGTCCTGGTTGGACGTGAATTTGGGGGCGGGGGTACATTCTTCAACCCAATACAGTTTGCTTCTTCCCTTCTATCCTACAATTTTCTCCCAAGGTTTTGCAGATGCCCAGGGTCCAGCGTGGCTGTTCAGACCTTCTCAGGACAGGAACCGGTCAACTCAGGGGTGAAGCAGCTCAGAGGGTAAAGTCTTCACCCAGCTAGGAATGGGTCCTACCTCCATCTGTTCCTGGCTTTGAACTTTGGGATTCTGCACGAGTCACATAATTTCACTAAGCCTCACATGCCTCCTATTCAAATGGTATAACATCTATATCTTAAGAGCCACAGTGAGGATTCAAGGAGATTATAGAACTGAATGTCTTACATTTAGCCAAATGGTGGTGCTCAGTAGCTTATAACACCCTACGGTTCTTTCAGGAAATGATGAACAGCTGATGGGCTGGAGGCAGCCGGGACAGGAGCCCTTGCAGGTACCCCACTCTGCCTAGGAAAGAGGAAGAGCACCCACAGCATGCCTGGGAAAGTTCACTGCTGCTTGTCCATCTGTAAAAAGGTAGCTAGAAAAAGCAAACCGAGCTCCTGGTGGATGCTTATTATATTGCTACATCATATTTACATATGACATATGGCACCTCACATCTGAGAGCCTCAAAGCTTTTAATGAGCGTTAACTCATTATTACCTGTGGAGAGTGTAGCGTCGAGTCATCTCATTTACAGCTGAGGGAATTGAGGCACAGGGTGATTAAGGGGCTGATTCAAGGTCAGTACCAGCTGGATGCTACAGGGACCAGCAGTAGCCACTGGACGAGCGAGGACAAGGCCTTGAGTACGGCAATTTAGCTGTTCCCTTTACTTGTTCCCTTCCCAGGGGAGCAGTGCTATTGGCAACATACTCCCAGGAACGAGAAAGGGTGCCTTAGAAGAGAAAATAACAATAAAGAAACTACAACAAACAAAAATGTGAGATATCCACACAGTGGACTATTACTCAACCGTCAACAATCACAAAGTGCTGATACATGCTACATGCGATGAGCCCTGAAACCATGATGTTTGGTGAAAGAAGCCACATACTGTATGATTTCACTCCCATGAAATGTCCAGAGCAGGGAAGATGACAGAGACAGAAAGCAGATCTGTGGTTGCCAGGGCCTGGGGGTGGCAGGGAAATGGGAACACATTGATTAACGGGCTTGGGGTTTCCTTTTGGGGTGATTAGAATATGCTGGAACCAGATAGAAGTGATGGTTACACAACTTTGCAAGTGTAGTAAATGCCACTGGATCATACTCTCGAAAATGGTTCGTTTTATGTGAATCCTACCTGAATAAAAAATAATAAAGAATCTGCAATAAATGCTAGTCACACCACCTGGGTCCGGAGGCCAGACTTAGGAAAAGCAAATTACCTGAACTTGTAGAGGCCACATCTTCCGCTGAGCTAACTGTAATTGTGTCACCTTGGGCTAATTTCGGAGTCTGATTTCCCAACTGTGTGATGAGATCTTGTACCAAATTAGTGGTTTTCAAACTGCTATTTTTAAAGCTACTTAACTTTGTAAAAACAAAATCTTGTGTAGAACTTTAAATATCCAAGACAGACAAAGATAAGCTCAGTGAGGGGTCTGTCCAATCTGCTCCCTTTTACCATCCCTGGCAGCCCCAAAGTTACCCTCTTTGCTGTAGTGCTCTCGGGTGAAGTTGAAAATCCCCCAAATATATGATTTCTAAACTCAGGATCTGACGGCCTCTCCCTGTTTAAAAGCAGAACAGCAAGATGAGATATGAGTATCCATATCATGTATATTGCTGTTGATAGATACATGGCCTGATGAAGATTTAGGAGGGAAAAGTATAAAATCGAGAGTGACAGGTGCAACCAGATGTGGGCTGACTGGAGACTTACGGCAGCTTTGAGTGTACGGGGCCCACGAGGAGGCCCTACGGCTGTCACCTCACCCAGAGTCTAAGACAGCCCAATGGGACCTGATCCAGGAGACTAAGAACAAGCCACTGCCTCTTGCTCAGGGTTCAAGATTCCCCTGGGCCACCCGTGGGGAAAGCAAAGGCTTTTTGTCTCATCGAGGAGATGATGACTGGGTATGGGAAATTTTACATGGGGATGGAAATCACAGAACAAAACAAGAAGCCAGAGGACACTGACTTGGTCACTATGATTTCACCAATTTCTTATCACATGTGGCACGGGTAAGGGTTCATTCCAGAGCTGGCATCCTCCACAAAGACATCAAAACATCTATATATGGAGCCCACAGATCGACTTTTACAACTTGTGAGGTTATATACAAACTCAACAACCTGGCCCGAATTTCACAGCTGGGCCACTCACCAACATCCCTGCCTGACTTGCGTCAGGGAGAGAGTCTTCCCAACCTCTCCCCAAAGACTTAAGATCTGCCAGGAAGACAGGAAGAGATGGGGGAGGAGGAAGAGTGAAAAGTTTTAGCTGAGTGGAGCTGGGTTATCCTTTCATAGTAAATTAAATGAGGCCTGGATCCAGAAATGAAGATGACTTTCATACGTTCTTGGAATCAGAATCAGAACTCTGTCAGTGGGGTCCAGCATGATGTGCGTTATCAAGCCCTCCAATGACTACTTTATATGCGTTTGAGACCCCCTTGGAGATCTTCTGTTCCAATGAATTCCCTAATTTTAGAGGAGGAAACCAAGGCCCAAAGTTCACCCGGCTGAACGTGTGAGCTAGAAAAGAGGTTGGAAATTTGGATGTCTTAGAAACTATGTTTTAAAAAAGAAGCCACATTGCCTTTCCCCCCAAATTAGGGGAGAATTGATGCTTCCAGTTTGAAACCTGATTTTTGATTCATCAAATGTGAACTTAACATGCACAGTTCTGTGCTCACTGCTGTGTCCTCAACACTCGTGACAGGTCTGGCAAATAATAGACAATGAATATTGGTTATAATATGAATCAGCTCCGACAAAGACGGTGGGCAAGTACTTTGTCCATTTTCTTGTGTGATGGCAGGGCCTCTGCCCAACTTGTAGAAACTTGCCCAGGTGCAGAGATCTCCCCAAACACCATTTTCTCTCCCGGGGAATTGTTTTGACAAGGAGCTCAGCTTCTCACCATCTCCACCCAAATGCTTCCGAAAGTTAACTGAAAAGGAACAAATCCATCGTGAAAACCCACAGGCTAAGAGAAGTCTCTGAAATGCTACCCGGGTAAAATTTCCCCTAATTCTTATCCAGACAACTTTCTGAGCATCTGGGCAACTTTCACTCATTTTAAACAACTAAATTTTGTTTTTCCTTTACCAGGAAACAAATTGAAAATGCAGACTGAACCTCTGTGAAAGCTTTGCTGTTTAGAAACGGGAGGAAATGTTGAAGCGAAGGTAAAAGGAGATCCCAGGCTGAGAGAAATTAAGAAAAAAACTCATTTTTCCAAAAGAGAACTGAAAACTGTATGTATTTCCTGTATGGAAAGAGCGACATCAAAATTCAACCAATGTATGTAATTGTATGTAAGAATATCCAGTCCATCTTTTTTCTCTATAGCAAATTCTTGACTTGTCATGCTTTAATTCATAATTGTCTCTTATTTTTTCTCTGATTTATTGGTCGTCTAATAAGAATATTATTTTAAATAGCTTTTATTTTTCCACTTTTCTTAAAATTATTTTCCTAAAAAAAAAAAGTACCATCTGTACCAGGAGAAATTAGGGGCATGTTTTATTGGTTCAATAATCTTGACATCTGATGGCTAAAGGTCAGCATTACCATGTACTCATGGCTTATATTACTATTAAAGGTCGTTACTGAAGAGCAACAGCAACCAAATTATATAATACAAAATCTAACAACTATACCTAATAAAAAATACTGTACAATTAAGCCATTTACTTTGGAACCACGTGAACTTTGTGATCAAATAACTTACATCAAACTCTTTAAATGGTACACCTCATTTACTGACAAATTCTAGACCACACAAACATTTTAGACCAGGAA
The DNA here is from genome assembly GCF_009762305.2 of Zalophus californianus. Classification (NCBI taxonomy): domain Eukaryota; kingdom Metazoa; phylum Chordata; class Mammalia; order Carnivora; family Otariidae; genus Zalophus; species Zalophus californianus. The sequence continues at coordinate 15,686,909 of NC_045597.1, forward strand.
CAACTTTTTTGGGGGGAGGGGGTCCGTTCTTCATACTATCTCTTATACCTCAATTTAACAGAATAAGCTGTCTGGGGATAGGGACAATGCAGAGCTGATTTTTTTTTTTTTTTTTTTAAATGGTAGGTAAGTGGTTTCTGGACCTTGATCTGGAAACTGCCACTATTGCTTTCAAGCTCAGAAGGAGAGAGTGGATTTAGGAAATCAGCTTTACTAAAAGGTACATTTTCTCTGGGGTCATTTATTTTCTGCCCAAGAATCCTATCCTTGTTGACAGCAGGGATTCTCCCAGCCTTAAAGGGCCAATGATTTCTCTAATATGCCAATCGAAGCAAGTAGTCCATATTTTGCTTAAAAAATGATCAACCATCCGTCATCAGTAATGCAGCAAATTCTCCAGGCAGGCTGCGTTGATGTCAATTCTCACTGCCCCTGGAATTTAGGATCCAGGCTTACTGCTATTGGCAAAGCTGCATTAATGAACCAACTTCCTGTGAGCTTTCATAGCAAAATACTAAAGTAGACTAAAGACACCACCAAAATGATCAATAAATAAGAGGAGAATGGTCTTAAGAAATGAAAGCCTAAGTTCATGAGCGGAGCTCCAGAACTAGTCCCTTGTAATTGCCCTTGTAACTCTGTGACAGCCTGCTTAATTTCCACCTTCAAAAAAAAAATGGGGCTAATAAACGTACCTGTAATCAACTCAATTATTCTTTGACCTGCATATTTTCCTAGCACTTTTCTCAGCCTTGGGCAAAACTCTCTTAGCCATCTTTGAATGCTCTGGTCTTGGGGAAAGTATGAAATCCCGTGTACTATAAAAAATGTGAATGGTGTTGTAGGGGCCTTGCAAATGCACTTATATTAGCTAGATATGCAAAGACAAAAATCACTTCTTTTTTTTCCCCTCTATAACTGATCTGCTCTTCATTGTTGACAATACAAGTAAATTCGGCCAGACCTACTAACTTAAGCATATGTTTAAGGTAACCTGGTCTCTTACGGATAAATGCTCACTTTTTCAGATTTCCTATCCTTCCCTCTCCTCCCATCCAAGATGGCAGTTCTGTGTGTACATCAAGGTGACAGGGAGAAGTGGGGGCTTGGGTCTATCAGTGCTGGTCCTTTCCTAACCCCCCGTCCGTTACATTGGCAGGAGAGCCCTCTTTTCCTATTGAGGAGCCCATCTCAGGCCTCTGGGTGCTGTGGCAGTCTCAAGATATGGCTGTGACCCCCACTGGCCTCTGTTGTGGGTGGTCCACCTGGGAGACCTCAAGATCAGGGACCTATCACCCCAAAGCAGTAACTGTCTACAAGGCTTACAGGCAGTCCAACAGCCAACATATGCATCCCTCCACAGGCTCCTGGAGAATTTGGGGTGCCTTCTCTGCCCCCACACAATAGTTGACTGGAGACATCCTGGGGACCAAACCCAGGCCCTCCTCTGCCACCCTGGGGGGAGGGGAGCCAAGGCCCCTCTCTGCCTGAACTTTCTCCACCTAGCCAGCATTCCCCCGCCCCATGTCCAGTTCCTTCCCTTGGCCATACCTACCCCTTTACCTATGTTTGAGGCTGTAATGGTGAAACCTGACTTGCCAGGAATAGAATCCACCTGGGATGAATGTTTTTGAAATATTATCTTGATGAAAATGAATTTCCCATACTAAGGATCCTAAATACCTCTGAAAGTGTACCTCCCTTTCCATTCCCACTGCTTCCAACCTGGGTTCCTGCTTCCAAACTTACACGCTTCCCAACCATCCCATAGGTCAGTGATTTCTAACCGATTATCAGCATCAGTGAGGAGCCTTATAAAAATATAGATTCCCAAGCTTGCTCCTTCTAAATGAAATCTCAAAAAAAAAAAACAAAACAAAACCCTAAAAACAAAACCCCCCAAAACAACAATGAAAAGCAAGGTGCAGAATAGCGACTATAATCTTCTGCCCTTGGGCTAAGAAAGAGAATAAAAGAACTCATATTCATATTTGATGAAAGACTGGAAAAGAAACATAAATACAAGTGAAAGTACCAGCCCCTGGCCCCACCCCTGGATAGATTCTTTTTTTTTTTTTTTAAAGATTTTATTTATTTATTTGACAGAGACACAGCGAGAGAGGGAACACAAGCAGGGGGAGCGGGAGAGGGAGAAGCAGGCTTCCTGCCGAGCAGGGAGCCCGATGCGGGGCTCGATCCCAGGACCCTGGGACCATGACCTGAGCCGAAGGCAGACACCCAACGACTGAGCCACCCAGGCGCCCCCCCTGGATAGATTCTAACTGCCACACAGCCCTGATGCCCTATTTCAGCAGGAAGCAGTCAGAGGGTCATAGGTCATGGTCCCATTTCCTAAGGGCAGTTAAGGGTTACTATTCCAGGGGGCAGGAATGAGTAAGGGACAGGGGGGCCTGGGCAATGTGACCAGGCTCACAGAAATCCCCAAAATGTGGAGGTGTGGAGAAACCAGAGATAAGGTGACTAATTGTGGGGCGGGTGTCTTTATGATAATCTCCTGTGACCAACAAAGAACAACCAGCCCCTGAAAAGGAAGTAAGCCATTGAAGGTTTTATCATAGAGATGTTAACAGGATTTAAGTTCCCTGGTTTGCTTTCTATAAAAGACCAACCCTAAAGGCCCTCGTTGGCAACTCTCTCACTCTTGAGAGCCTTTTCTGTATCTTCACTTAATAACCTTCTATCGCTTTACTCACACACACACACACACACACACACACACACACATTAAAAAAATAAGTGGAAGGAACTTTTTTTGTCAGTGAGGGTGTGAAGGAAAATGGGGATAGTTCATCTTTTCAAATGCTTTGATTTTAATGTTTAATGTTTAACTTTTCCCCAAAAAACAAATAAAATAAATGGTGTTTGCCTTCATTTTGTATTTTTTCATCCTTCTAATGAAGAGCCAGGTCTGGAAGGCCCTGAGCAGGGCCACCCGAGAGACCTTCCTAAACTTGCATCTGAACACGCTGCCCTGCTAAAGCCCTCCAACCACATCCAGTCATCTTGGGGATGAAAGCTAGCTGGCATGACCGAGGCCGTTTTCGACCCGAGCCCACTTCATTTGTTTGCACTCTCCTCCTTCTTGCCCCCTTCTAGCTCCTTCCCACAACTTCACACTATTTTTCCAGAAAAATGCAGTCTGGCACCAACCTTTCTACTGTCTACCCTCCCCAGAATTCACCAGAGTAAATAAGATTCTTCTCCTACGTCACACACACTAGAAAACAGCTTTTTGGTGGTAGTCTTTTCTCCTCTTCCCCTTCCAGGTCAGGGACGATAGCATTCTCTGTGGTGTGGTGTTTGTTGAATGAGTGAATACGTGATTTTCAGGAATTTCATGATTTTTAATGGAAAGATTTTTTAATAACAAAACAGACATAGAAGAAATCTCATTAGATCCCTCAAATCTGTGTGTGTGTGTGTGTGTGTGTGTGTGTGTGTGTGTGTGTGTGTGTGTGTTTTAGTAAGCAAACAGCAAAATTATGGTCAGGATAATGGGCTTTAAGTGTTAAGGAGTGACTGCTAAGTCTGTTAATAGGTAGATAAGAATCATTCATAATTGGCATGTTCTTTGTATGCCAACAATGCCACTAACTGGTTTCTCAGGCCCTGGACAACGTTAGGCCTCACTCTAAAGTAAAGAGAATGTTTCCCTTGTTTACACAATGAATTTGTTTAAGGAACTCTGTTTTCACGGACAGAACAATGGTGTTTTTACATCTTTTCACACTCAAATTATCACAAATTAGGAATGAATCTAAATGAGATCATATGGTGTTTATGAACATGATATGAATTCATGATGAAATGTTACCCTGTGATCTACATGATAGGAAAATAGTTGGTTTTCTACATTAAAAAAATTGGTAAAATTCTGTCACTTCATCCCTTTCTGTCTTGCCTTTTAGACAAATTAAAAACACACAATTCTGCCATGATTAGGGAATACTGGCTTTTATGGAATTTTCTTTTATTTTGTGTTTTAAAAAGAAACTTGTAGTCGTGAAAATATGAGTGTGTCATCTAAGATTTAGATAACAGATCATCGTGTTAACAACTCAGGTAGCTTTTGAAACAGAATTATCTAGCTAATACCCTGCTTCCTGAAGAAGAAATTAACTGTTACTATTGAACCAGGAAAATGCTAAGCCTATGGTAGTTCAAAAAACAAATAAACCTGGAACATGATAAATTAATGGTGGTTTAATTCCTCAAAGAAGATACGTTATTTCGATCCAACAATCACCTGTAAGAATGTGCCCCCTTTCTGAAGTCAAACACCAGACTGCTAATTTTCAAAATACTGGGTCATCAATAGAGATCCACAAAAGAATTTTTTTTTTAAGGTACCAAGAATTGATTTAACTTGCTGCCATGTATTAAATATAGTTCTAATGAGAGAATTAATTTTTTTTACAAGTTGTGAATCCTTTGAAATTGGAATTCAGAAAATTATATGTGGGAGACACTTCTTCCTTTCCTAATTAAGTGGGTAGTATTGTCTTCACTATTCAGCTGGTTTCTCAGAAACTGAAGTCAGCCTTCCATATAAATATAACTTCATTTTATGAGAAGTAAGTTCTACCACACCACATACCTAAGCTTCTTTAGATGTAAATGGCTTGGTCCTGGAGGCCTATCTTCCCAACTGAAATGCGAAACCAGCCTTTCCAAATGCCTTAGTATTTAACTATTAACTATTAAGACCAACAACTGCCTAAAATAAAAGTCCTTGGCATAGTAACCATTTTCACAAAACTAATTCACTCAAATAGGCATGTCCTAATGGACCAATAAAACTTGCCTTGTCGTGTCTGAATGCGCCATTACTGCCATTTAGAGTTGGCTATAATTGGTAATCACTGCTCAGTGAAAGTGGGAGGTGAGGAGGCTTTATATAATAATACTTTAGACTGGGTTTCCACGGGGCCTTTCATCTGAAGATCTCAAAGCACTTGACAAACACTAATTAATACTCATGACACCCCAGCGAGAGAGGTAAGTACTATTATGCCCATTTTACAGATGAGGAAACGGCGAGGTTAAGTTGGGTAACCCGGTGAGTCAGGGGCAGAATGAAGAGCGCCTATTTCTCAGTCTTGTGCTCACACAAGCGTTACAAGGGGCTGCCATTGGAGAGATAAAAGGAATTGCACCTCATTTTCAAATACCCCAAGGTGAAAGCATCAATTATAAATGGGATCACAATTAAGTCATTTGATTTTAACAACCGTAATACCATCTTGTAATCTTCAAACTTTATTTTAAAATATCAAAATAGTATTAAAAGTAGCTTCTTAGACTCTGAAGTATAAAGATTATTTTATTGTAGAAGAAGCAACTGTAGAAATTATGCTGAGTAATTCGATAAAGTAGCCCAAAACTGTTTTATTTTTTAGGTTGGTGGCTCAGATTCTTCCAACAACTCCAAACTCCCTGAGGGTAGAGATCCATCATTTTAGATTTCGTATCCTAGTGTGGAACACTACTGGGCGCATGGCTCAAGAAATGTTAGTTACACCAATGAAATCCACTAAGTGCCAAGGTGTTAGGGGACTTGTGAAGATGAAGAGGATAGAACCTTATCCTCAGAGGGGCTGGGGATCTAATGAGAGACACAGAATACAAGAAAGTAATTAAGAAATGAGGGGCAAGAAGATGGAACTGGCCAATTGTTCAGTGTGAAAACACCAAGGTTCTGGGTTCAAATTGGAACATTGAGATTTTGATGAATTTCCAGATATAAGACCATTGCTTCTTATAAACCATTATGGCATTAACTCTTACAAACCATTATGGCAGCTTTCTTCCACTAAAGCCAACTGGCTTCTAAACAGCCCGTTGGGTTTTAAAATTCATTATTTAGAATGCTGTATATTATGATAAATATTGTTTGGTCCAAGAGAAGACTTGGAAAAATAGCTTTGAGATGGGCCTTCTGGTGGTTTCTCCAAAGTCTCTCTGCCCCAGGGCCTTTGCAGATGATATTCAGTCTACCCAGAATACCCTTCCCACCACCCATCTCCACCTTCTTCACCCAGCTAATTCCCACTTATGCTTTCGATTTCTGCTCAGACATAATTTTCTGACTCTATAGGCTAGGTTAGCTCTGTGGTTATACCTTCTGACAACTCTGCACTTTTCCTTCATAATAGCTATCGTAGCTTGTAATTAAATATGCTTTTTCTTTAATTAATGTGTTTCCATCTCTCTTCTACCCACTGTAGCTCTAATTTCCAAAAGATTCCATGTCTGCTTTGACCACCATTATATTCCTAGCACATAGGAGGTCCTCAATAAAAGTTTAATAAATAAACAAACACATATCACTAGTTACTAACAGTGAACTACTAGCATCTGGGGAGAACTCATAGTAGGAAAGGGAAAAGCAGCCCCTGCCAATGGGAGGAAGCCTGGAACTGCCCAGTTCGGCCCCAGCATTGCTATGAGCTGGTCTGACATGCACTGTGAGGGCAGGGTGTTCTCCCGTTGAGCATAAACAATTTCACAGGACACCGATGTCATTGAAGGCCACCTAGTGACCATGATAGACCGAAACAAAGACAAGATTGTCACTCCATAATCATGTCTAAACTCAAACAAAAACAAGAATAAAATAATGCTTTTGGCCAAACTTGGTGTCCTACCTAAATTATTTGCCTGTTGTTTCAATCCCATTGAATGAGCTCTATTTCCTGTTGCCTTATGGGTCCAAAAAAACCCTTTGCCAGACCATCTTGGAAGCATCCTTGCTCCTTCTCTCCAGTTCTGGTCTAGCATCTCAGTTCTTTCACTCACATATTCAAGCTCTCTTTCCCGACCCACCACCCTTCCTTCTTTCTTTGTCTGTATATTGCATCTGAAGGTCAGCTTGTTTGGAACCAAACTCCTCATCTGTCCTTTCCTGCCGCCAAACTACTTCTTCACATCCTACCTCTTAAAATGTAGGTCTCTTTTGCTGGTTCCTTCCCCATTTCCCTGGCTCCGAGCTTTAAAGCAGTTTTCAAACGACTTTTGTTGTTTTGACTTTTCTTCCATTCCTTCCTTCCATTCCTTTGGACCATTCCCAATGTTCATGTTCACACTCACAGAAGACACTTGTGTAAACCACTGAGGTAGCCTGAGTCTTCTCTCCATTCTGTCTGCTAGATCATCACCAAAGTCGTCTCCACCAAATCTTATTTTGATCATGTCATACCCCTGTTAAAAAATTTTTTAAAAAAATAGGGGCTCCTGTGTGGCTCAGTCAGTTAAGTGTCTGCCTTCAGCTCAGGTCATGATCCCGGGGTCCTGGGATCGAGCCCCACATCAGGCTTACTGCTCAGTGGGGAGCCTGCTTCTCTCTCTCCCTCTGCTGCTTCCCCTGCTTGTGTGCTCTCTCTCTGTGTCAAATAAATAAATAAACAATATTTTTTAAAAATTTAAAAAAATAAAAAAATAAAGAGATGCCTACCAAATCTAGTTCGGACTCTTTGTTTGGAGTTTGAGGGGTTGAAGGGTATTAGGGGCCCTCACTAGGAAGGAGGAAGCTGCCTCCCTGCCCCCTTCCCTCTAGGAAATAAAGGAAAAGACACTTGTTAGAGAAAGAACCAGGATTCGAATGCAAGTTTTTCTGACTCCAAATCTGTGCCTAACCACAAGGCTATGGTAACTCCTCGCTAAGTTTCTTCAACTATATTTCTCTATTTCATTTGTAAAGTTGGACACCACTCCATCCTACCACCATGCTGGAGGGGCTGCATCATGAATACGCTTAGGAAGAGCCCATGTCACACAAGGACCTCTCCGTGATATCCTCTTGTCTTTCTTCTCCTTCTCTTCCTTTGCTAATAAGGCAAAATCTGGCAAGAAAAGGACAGATACAAAATCCCAAGTAGTGAAATACACCAGCATGGGGTCAGGGCCACCAGTCAATGGTGGCAATAGTCATGGGCACTGATGAAGTTCGGGAATTGTGTGTTAAATGAATGTGCCTTCTGAGGTCAACTCCTCTTCACAAACCCTCCAGAATGGTTGCCATGGTGCCCCCTGTTATTGTGGCAAAACAGCATTTTAGCCTGGCTAAGGGAACCATCTGTCAAACATGTCCTAAAAGCATCATCCTGTACGTGCCCCATATGTGGAGAGTGAAGGAAGAGTGGGGGCTACCATTCTTCAGTGGATTTAGGAATCACTTCTAAAGCTCATCAGAAAGAGAAAGAATAGACTTTTCTGTTAACACTTAATTTTTTAAAAACTCTGATTTTATCATATCTATTTGAGTTTCCACTTTTTTCATATAATTTTTAAAAGTAATATATTTTTTAGAGAGAGAGAGAGAGAGAGAGAGAGAGAGGGCTTGCATGAGAGCGGAGGGGAGGGGCAGAGGGAGAGGGAAAAGCAACCTCTCCCACCTCACCCCCTCTGAATAGGGTGCCCGATGCCGGGCACCATTCCAGTACCCTGGGATCACGACCTGACTCAAAGGCAGACGCTTAACTGACTGAGCCACCCAGGCGTCCGAAAATCCTACACTCCTGATGTCCGTCTTAACCTCCTCAGAAAAAAAAAAAAAAAAAAAAAAATGAAAGTGCTCAGAGAGCACTTACATTCCAGAGCAGTGCGGGGAGAGATAGTAAACCTATAAACCCCAAATACATAATCACACTGATCATTGTACATTGAATGTTAGCTAAGGTCATCCTGGAAAGTGTATCTGAGCAGGTAACATTTGTCAGAGAGACCTACAGAGGCTCTGGTCTGCTCTCGGAAAGGCTCTACTTCAGCTGTGAGGAGCGGCATCTGCAGAGGGGCTGGGGGTGGGCAGAGAGGAGGCTAAGGCAAGAATACAGGTTTGGATCGGAGCGGAAGCAGTGGAGAACGACATAAAGCGATTGTCATCTATTTTCAAAGGAGCTGCTGCTGGATTACCAGTGGTTGGAGCAAAGGGTAGAGAAAAACAAGTCCATAGATGGCCATTATACAAAATGGAATATGATTTTTTCCAAAAAAAACCCAACAAAACAATAGAATGAGTGGATTGTGTGCTTTCAAAACATATTAGAAACTTTGCCTACATGGAACTGGGAGCTGTACTAAGTCCAAAACAATGGCCCCCTAAAAGATATCCACTGCAGATCACTGGGACTCTGGGAAATGACCTTATTTGGTCACTGCAAAGTCTTTGTAGATGCAGTTAAGGATCTTGAAATGAGATCATGTTGGATCTCATTTAAAGAGGGCCTTAAATCCAACGACAAGTGTCTTCATGAGAGAGAGGATGGGGCGGGGGGGGGGTTGCGTGGGAGGGGAACCTCATGCAGACAAGAGGAGCATGCAGTGTGCCCACTGAGGCAGAGACTGGGGTGATGTGGCCCCCAAGGAATGCAGGCCCCCACCAGAAGCTGGAAGAATCCAGGAAGGGTTCTCTCCCAGAGCTTCCAGAACTGGTGGGGCCCCACCAGCACCTCGAGAACCGTGAGAGAATACATCTCTGTTGTTTTACATCACCGAGTTTTTGGTAACGTGTTACAGTAGCCATGGGAAACCAATAGAGGAGACACGGGGAAAAGGTTTTGTGAATGTAATGTTGCTTGTTTATTTATTCATTGGATGCCTCCCTCCCCAACCCCTCACTACAATATGCTCCACGAGGACAAGGATTTCTATCTGTTATTCCGCTGCAGTATCCCAGAGTCTAGAAAAGTTCCGGGCACATAGCAGGTGGTCAGTGTGTATTTAGCGAACAAATTAATATAGGTGGAGAATGTGATCTGAGGTATATTTGATATGTGACATAGAAAGGCTGAAATGAGGGGAGAACATTAGTTCGAGGTGGTGAAGAGGCGCAAGGCTAGAGCTCTGAGCGGCGTTCTACTGGTTTGGAGGGTTCTCGAGGAAATGGCAGCTTCTACAGGAAGCAGGATTGGATGCTTTAGGACAGACGCCCTGAGGGTGGGTTCGTTCAACAAGCAGTTGGGGACTACTAAGGGTTTTTAGCAGCAGACTGACCCGATGGTATTAAGAATTTGATCCGTGTTCCTACACCTGTCACAGATACTATTCTTTGGATCTTGTATGCTGGTGGGTTCTTAGTTTTCTCCATCTTGTTGCATTTGGCTATAATTGTTCATGAAAATTAGCTCTTATTTAATGCCAGCACAACGCCAAGGGGAAATTTGGTTTTCCAGTTCTTTTGATTTAGCATTTATTCTACTTTCTCAACATTTTCATGCCATCCGCAATTTCCTTATATTTGCCTCAGCTGTCCTCAGTACCAGCTCCCCTCCATTCTTTTTTTTCTTTTTGGTGCAATTAATAAGTGCTCTTTTCCCCAATTCCTGTCATCCAATGTTGACTTGGTCGTTTCGCTTTTGTCAGTTCTTTCAGTTACAAAACATGTGGCTTTGCCATGGTTGATTATACCTGACTAGCAATATTTATATAACATTTCATCTCCGGGGCTTTTTCACGTTTCTTTAAGACCTCTTTTGTGGGCTTCTTTTTCTCCTTTTTGCATGCATCATATCCAAGTATCAATTTCTTTTTCACTTCAAATATTTTTCCTATCATCTTTTTTTTCGCTTAAATATTTCTTATTAGCAGTTCGTGAATTCCAACTCTTCCTCTTTTCATTTTGTTTCATCGACAGTGGTTTGCCAGCTTCTTACAAGAACATCCCCCGAATTACCCAGGTTCTGCTGCCCTGCTTGGCCAGGAATCAGCCTTTAGAAGCTAGGAAAGCAGGACGTGAGGAACAAGTTTGACTGTTACCTTCCGCTGACACTTTACATTTATGCCCACGGCACAGCTCAAGCTTCCCATTTTTGTTCAGTTTTACCCCTCCGTAGTTTTTCTCCAAAGCTCTCATTTTTTTTTTAGGGGAGAACTAAGATAAGAAGGGTTCTAGGGCCAAATCCTTAAGTAACAGGATTTGAAAATGCCTGAGAATGAGTAAATCTAAAAATTCGAGAATACCCCAGAAAAGTTGGCAGTTTTACCTGTTATTTGCATAAGAATTGACAAACTATTCAAATTAAGTGATTCCACAGCTTTTCAGGGCCAAAACATTTCAAAACAGAGACAGAACTATGAGAATAATAAAAAAAAAAAAATGTTCCTTCTAAAGACAGCCAGTCTTTCTGAAACAAGTGCATGGACCCAATATTTTACATTTCATTTTGAAAGTATACATGAATTTTAGAAAATTGTCCAACTTTGGTTAACAATCTCAAAAAGAAAAGAAAAGATAACAGGATAGTTTCTACATTGTTTTCTGTTTAACTCCCAGTTTTGAAGATTTTTTTTTTAAGTGTGAAAGCATTCAGAAGCACAAACCATTTTTAGAACCCAGGCCTCTGCCTTGCTCTATCTGCAAACAAGCTGAAAATATGAATTTCTCTTAGGAAACCAAGCCCTTAAATTCTATGGTCAAAGCAAATTGAGTGAACGGTTGAGGAATCAGCCTGATCATTTTGCAATGCAGGTATATAGATAATTGTATAATTTCAAAATATAAGAATATATAGGAAAGCTGTTTCTGCAGCTCTGTGAAGAACATGCATTTCTAGAATATAAGATTGAGTTCAAATTATAACTCTGCCACTAAGAAGACGTAACCAGCCATATAACAGACATACCTCAACTTCCTTTTTGTGGGAAACAAAGGAATGATGGCTCCATTGTCCTCTTCAACCCTGAAAGGCACCAGCCAAATGCTCTCTTGGGCCTGAAGGAAATCTTAATGGCCAAGGCCACTGCGGGCATTGTTAGGAAGAGGGAAGTATTGTGTGGGTGACCCTGCTGTTAAGTAAGAAAACTCCGTACTTCCCAGAGAATAGCATGGTAGTCCCTGTTCACCAGAACTACCGATACCTTCTGCTTCCCTGTGTGGAGAATTCCTAGACCACATGTCCTTTCATAATAATAAAAAAAAAGAGTGCACTTTATTTTATTTTTTTATTTAAATTCAATTAACCAACATATAGTACATCATTAGTTTCAGAGGTAGAGCTCAATAATTCGTCAGTTGCATGTAACAAACACCCAGTACTCATCACATCATGTGCCTTCCCATAAGAAGAATGCACTTTAGCAGGAGTGAGACAGACACTCTTTCCCGCTGACAAGAAAGATCACAGGATTAATAAACCCTGCGATGGATTCGCTCTTTGTGATCATTTGTGGAGAGCCTAAGAAAAGTGGTAAGTTCCTGAATGGCACCTTCAAGAGCTGAAAGGGCTAAGGCATTTCTCCATACTTCAAGCCAAGACAACTTTGTGACACTAAAGAAATTAATTCTCAATTAGTACATAATCCTAGTGAGTAATTAGATCTTAGTAATAAGGTCTAAGTAATCAGATCTTAGTAATAATCTTAATAATACAATCTTAGTGGTCTAGCTCTAATTTTTAGACACTTCCAGCAGATCAGGACTACATAAAGTATTTTTCCTCATGTTAGCTCAGTTAATCCTCACAGTCACCCTATAAAATGGATATCCATTTTATGGATGAAGAGAAGCTAATCATCGGAAAGGTTGAAGACCTTGTTTGTGGCATTCCAAAGCTTTTGCTCTGGTCTACCACAGTGCAATGCTTCCTGCTAGAACTGCTGTACAAAGGTATTTATGGCTTCTGGGATATTTCTAGCAAATACTGCTCAAAGGGAGTAATTGGCCGGGATGCATTTTTTTCAATGCGGATTTTTCTGGTGTGGCCTTTGTTGCAACTGTATTGATGCTATATTTCTACTCCTTGCCTTGCATCCAGCTTTCTGTATAGCCAACATATGCACATTCTCAGGGAAGATATAAATTGTGCTCAATATTGGTTGTATATTTTCTCTTCCACAAAGAGGGTTATGAAATAATTTTAAAATTTAAATGACTATAACATACTTTGCAAATATAGAAATTAAAATAATTTATAACATACGCTAAAAGCAAAAAGTGTTATATAAATGCTAAGTAATAATATTGTAAAGCACCTATATTCTGTGATAATGAGCCCTATATAAATGCTAAGTAGAATTAAATAGAAAATGTAGTGTTTTGAATTGGCTCATAATGTATCAAGCTTCTTGTGTTCCATACACACAAAAATTGTATCTAGGATATGCAACAAAAATGCAAAAGCAAATACTTATCTCTTTTCCTAATTTTATAGCTGTGCTAGTCATTATAATACTGCAATTCTTTAACTCATGGTGTATCTAGGAAAGAAGGAAACTTTTCCTGTTATCTTTTACTATATAACCAACCATCCCAAACCTTAGTGCTTGAATCAACAGGCATTTTATTATCTCTCATGATTCTATGGGTTGCCTGGGCTCAGTTAGGCAATTCTTCTGCTCTACATGGTTCAGCTGGAGGCTCAACTGGCCTGGAATCCCCAAGTTGGCTCATTCGCATGACTGCCAACTTGTGCTAGCTGTTGGCTGGTTGCTCAGCTGAGGGTTGACTGAGTGCCTCACTTCTTTTCCACTGGCATCTCTATGGGGCCAGGATTCTCAGGCCATCATGGCTGGGAACATTCCAAGCAGACAAGCCCCAGCACACGGGGGCATATTGAACCTCTACTTGCACTATGCTTGTTAATGTCCCATTGGCTGATGCAAGTCATGAGACCAAGCCTAGAGTCAATGTGGAAAGGGTCTATACAGAGTAAGAAGGCCTACACGGGCTAAATGGGAGCCACCATTACAGTAGTCCACCAGAGCTATGACTAGTTTTGCAAATATCCTCATACCCCAGAGTGGTACCAAAACAGATGATACCCTTGCCACCACCACCAATACCATCACGGCAAAAACTAGAATAGAAAATGGCAGGGTTTAAAATAACCATTAGCTGGATACAAGGGATCTCAGTGATGACCTGTGTGAAATGACAATGGAGGTCTAGATGGAATGCTAGTGACTGAAAATGATAGAATCCTCACATCCATGGCACTGTGGGAACCCTCCTGTATCATTTGGGGATACATTCAGCAGCAAGTAGCATAAAAGACAACCTCAGGGACTTTAAAAAGAGGCATGCATTTTTCTCACAGAATAGGATGTCCAAAAACAGAGGAATACTCTAATTGGTTCTACAGTTCGATAATGTATTTGCAATTTAGGGCCTTGCTGGTATGGTCACAAGATTTTTGCTGCAGCTCCAGGCATCACAACTGGATCAAAGCAGGGAGGAGGAGAGAGGAGGAGCCAGCATCAACCCACGTGGAAGCAAAAGCTTTCCTAGAAAGTTCCAGCTGGCTTCCGCTTATGTTCATTGGCCAGAATTAGTTACCCCAGCTGCAGAGAATTCAGAGAAACAGAGACTGAGCTGGGCACTTTGCTGCTGGCAGATCAGTATTTTGTTAACAAGGAGAGTGGGGGAGTTATATTGGTTAAGAACGGTGTCCGTTACAACCTTAATTTTTAGAAAAGACCTCAGGAAAAGGGGGGAACCCTGAAGTATCTGAGAGAAAGCATCTACAATACTGGTAGAATGGGGTCATGAAATCTAAATTATTCTCAAGAAAAACAAAGTGACACACAGCTACTATGACCAGAAATGCCTCTAACGTGTTTTGTGTCCTTGGCACAAAGCAGGTAAATGCTAGCTGTTGTGGTAAAGATGATGTAATATTGGTGGAGATGAAGATATTAATTATTATTACAACTGGCATGATGACATGAATCAAGGTTCACGCATTCATCCAACAAAAATTTATTGAGCTTTTTCTTTATGCAAGAAACTTTTCGGTTCAAATCCCAGGAAACAACGAATTTGATGGGTGATTCATATTACCAGGAAAAAAATACAAGCATTTACTTCGGATACAGCATTAGGAGAAAGTACCCAAAGGTACTTTGGGAAGACAGTCCTGGTAATTCAGAATGTGATTCATTCTCCTGGAGAATAGAACTCTGGGCATGGGAAGCATTGTGACCACAATAGAAAGATATTTTTGTTGCATTAACGATTTCAGTGAAAAGAACAAAAAAACCTTTGACTGGAGCAAGGGAATACAGATATAAAATAGAACTGAGGGGAGCAAGAATATTACGGTTAAAAAGATTGTCAGTTTTTTGTTGTTGTTGTCTTGTGGTTTTGTTTGATTTGGTTCGGTTTGAAGAGTCAGCAAAAGATTACAGTTGATACAGAAAACCACACACACAAAATTCCTCCACCAGCAAGTCTTTGCTGTGGGGCTGTGTCTGCTTTTTGTAATAAAAACAGACACAGGTTTGTTGCTAAGCCCAGGCAGGTTTGCTGGACCAAGCTCTAAGGGCCAATAACGAAAATGCGGAGGAAAAACCCAAACAGGTAACATAGGCCCAAGTTTCCTGGGTGTAAGAGAAGAAAATGAGGAGACAAGAATGGGGGTGGCATAGCATAACAGGGAAAGGTTAATAAAATAAATTTCATGAAGGAACACGGGAGAAAGTGAAACAATGATCCTTTGGAAACCAGTCAAAGAAACAGCAGATAGAAGTTACCTAAATGTTATCAAGAACAAGATACAAAACACTCCTTTAGGGGCACCTGGGTGGCTCAGTCCGTTAAGCGTCTGCCTACAGCTCAGGTCATGATCCTGGAGTCTCTGGATTGAGCCCTGCATCGGGCCCCCTGCTCAGCGGGGAGTCTGCGTCTCCCTCTGCCCCTCACCCTGCTCATGTTCTGTCTCTCTCTCTCTAATAAATAAATAAAATCTTAAAAAACAAAACAAAACAAAAAACCCAAAACACTTCCTTAGAAGGGAGAGCTTTATTTGAAGTGTCCCAAAAAAGAAAGAGAAGAGGAAAAAAAGAAAGAAAGCAAAGCCAAAGGAAGGGGAGGGCTGGGGAGGGGAGAAGAAGGGAGGAAGACATCAATAAATGGAATGACCAAAGAAGATAAGAAGCAAGTCTAGTAGCATCTGAGCCCCAGAAGAAGGAAGAATACAGGAAACAGCACACCTCTGGTCAAGAGGGGGTGTGACACCCAAGTTATTTTAAGAAGCCAGAAAAATTTTGAGAGCTCTTTGGAATCACGAAATATGGTAAAAGAATAATTTAAAGGCATGCTCCTTCTTAATGTTAATATTATGTAAAAATTATGTCTAAAACAAGTAGAGATAAGTCTAAGTACCAGAAGAGAAACAATGTAAGCTCTAGTATAAGAAATGAAGGTAATGAAGCTATTCAAACGTAGTTGTTTGAAACACATAAGACCTAGGGCAGACGACATAGGATCATTAATAAGATTGCGGAAGAGAAAAGAATCAGATTTCAAATTCAACAGCTCTTACTTGAGCACCTACCCTAGCTCAGGTCTTGCTTAGGACACACAGACACACAGACACACAGACACACACAGACACACACACACCAACACAGACACTAGAGACACACACACGTTGATGGAAAGGAATTGCATTTGCATCTTGGAAAATAGTGATGGAATTGGAAGTAAAGTAAGAGTAATTTTGAAAGCATCAATCTGAAAGAGAATGGAATTAAAGTATATGTAGTTCGATATAGATATGAATAATCTGGAACGTAACTATAGAAATGTGGGCCAGCAGAGTTAGTAGACTTTGTTGACAAATAGTAATTAAGGCTGAAAAAATGGGACTGATACTAATTATATCATTCACTTATTGTTTATTCATTCTTTCAGTTATTCAATCATCATATACTTACTTAAGTTTGACTCTGCACCAAGCCCTGGGCTAGATACTGGAGTTAATTAATTAATTTATTTTTTAAAAGATTTTATTTATTTATTTGACAGAGAGATAGAGAGAGAGCACAAGTCGGCAGAGTGGCAAGCCTCTCCGATGAGCAGGGAGCCCGATGAGGGGCTCGATCCCAGGACCTTGGGGTCATGACCTGAGCCGAAGACAGACACTTAACCGACTGAGCCACTCAGGCGCCCCTAGATACTGGAGTTTAAAAGTCAGGTGATAAATCGTCTCTGCCAACAAGAAAATGGTCTCATGGGGAGAAATAGATGCATTTTAATATAGGAAAGGTCAGAAGGAGACTCACATTTTGGGGGTAACTTTTTGACGAGGGCTATGCAGTGTGTGCTAAGGACTGCCTATATTATTTCACACAGGGTAGCAGCTGAAGCCGATTTCTCAAAAGTTGGAAAATTTGTCAGGGGCCCAGAAAATTGTTCATTTTCAATATAATAACTAGACAAAAATTTAAGACTTAGCATATTAAAAATCTGTCAAAGGACTTCATTTTTTGTGACAAAGAAAGTTTTCAAGGGACCCAGTCCCTTGGCATATAGAAGAAAAAGGACCGGAAAGAGGAAAGAGGGTGGGCTGGACTCAAGAGAGAAAAAGGAGTTGCATAAGATGACGTCTGAGCCATGCAATGGAGACATTCTTGCCAGGACTTTTCTTGCAAGTAAAAGAAGTTCTGGAATGTTGGGAAGGTTGGAATCAAAGAACGAAGGGAACGGTTTCACTGAAGACCGCACAACTTAAGAGCGAGCTATATGATCGATTGCCTTGTGGGAAGCAGATCGGGTGCTCCAGTCTGATGACCTCACAGCTGGGCTCTGTGTGACTCCTGAAGATTGCCCAGTGCACGCCTCTGACCACCGTGATGTCACATGCAGGGACGCTTTCCTGGAGCCTGTTCATTCAGGTACTCGGTAGACCCAGATTAAGCATGGCTCTGTATCAGACATTACACAGAAGAAGCTAAAAAGCGGTCACATTTTTTTTTCTTTTTAAAGATAGGAACGGAGAACGGGGCCCCTGGGCGGCTCAGTCGTTAAGCGTCGGCCTTCGGCTCAGGTCATGATCCCAGGGTCCTGGGATCGAGCCCCGCATCGGTCTCCCTGCTCCGCGGGAAGCCTGCTTCTCCCTCTCCCACTCCCCCTGCTTGTGTTCCCTCTCTTGCTGTGTCGCTCTCTGTCAAATGAATAAACAAAATCTTTAACAAAAAAAATAAAAATAGGAATGGAGAAAAGTAGAATCTGGAGACGAGGATTTTACTCTATTTTTCATAGTAAGATTTGTGCCCAGCTCTTCCTAGAACAATTGACAAGAATAGCAAAATGCATGCGATTTCAGTGTACCCAGGTGAGAAAGTAACTGATGTGTTCTAGTTTATGTAGGAACCTGGTGTTTTATAAAGATGTCATAAATTTCTTACAAAAAGATTTATCCAATAAATGTGCAATTGGAGAGCTATTAGAGAAAAAGAAAGTTGAATGCCTACATCTTTATATGACAAAATAAATTTCAGATAGATAGATTAAAGATTTAAATATTAAAAACAACAACTAGAAGAAAAAATATGGATTATTTTTTATTTTACATTGGAAAAGGACACTCAAGCATGAAATCAAAGGCAAACTATGAAGAAAAATATTAATAAATGTAATTTATGAAAACATTTAAAACTTCTATATTTTTTCTTTTTTTTGAATTTTAAATTTTGTTTTTAGTAAGCTCTACATCCGACATGGGGCTTGAACTCATGACCTTAAGAGTCACACTCTCTACTTCCTGAGCCAGCCAGGTACTCCTCTCTATATATTTTCTTAAAGAGCCATAAAAAGCAAAAAGCAAAGTATATATTACATAATATCTGACAGATTATTTGATATATATTGAGCACTTATTAACCAATAAAAAAATACTGCAACATAAAAAAACAGGCAAAGACAAGAATAGTCAAATCATACGTAACATACACACAAAAAGAGCCAATAAGCATATAAAAATATTCAACTTTACCAACAATTAAAGATAACATTTTGCCTATGTAGTTAGGTAAGAATGTTTACAATTATAAAGTCCAGGAAATTGGAAAAGGAGCACTATTAGTCAAAGCCCGTACGAGTATAAATTAACACAATAGGTTAGAGGTAATTTAGCAATATCCATAAATATGCTGAAAGATAAACAAAAATATCCTTTGACTTAGCAATCCCATCAACAATCTGTTCTCAGAATTTAATTATGAATGCTTTTTTATGTAAAGATTATTCAACACAATTTTAACATAGCATTATTTTTAATGGTTAAAAAAATAGAAAACAACATAAATGAACCAGTCTGAAAAATTATGGCCCATTCACATGCAGGTATGAATATGTTTTTTGAAGACTATTTCACGGCATGGGAAAATATACTTGCCCTAATGTTTATTGCTGGGCAGAGAGAGGGGTGATCTTAATTTTTTTTCTTTTCTTTTTTTTTTAGAGAGGGAGAAAGAGAGAGCATGTAGGGGGAGGGGCAGAGGGAGTGAGAGAATCCCAAGCAGGCTCCACACCCAGCTCGGAGCCTGATGGGGAGCTCAGTCTCACAACCCTGAGATCATGACCTGAGCCGAAATCAAGAGTCAGCCACTTAACGACTGAGCCACCCAGGCGTCCCGATGATCCCAATTTTCATACATTGCCGAACTCTAAGAGATTTGTTCTTATCTACCCCCAATTGCCCACTTGTACATAAAAGGTACTCAGTAATTTTTATTGAGTTTGAAAGAATATATGTGCCCCCAAACAGAGGAAAGTAAACATAAGACGTCAACATTAGTTTACCCTACCTACCAGGGTCATAGTTGATTCTTATTGTCTTCTGTATAATTTATCTTTCAAGTTTTGTACAGAGAATTTTTATAACTCGTGCAAGTAGAAAAGTGATTTTATTTACTTGCGTTAAAGATGTTCACAGAACATTTTAAAGGCAGCAAGAGAGGGTTTGGGGTGGTTGTGTGGACTTTTAAGAGACAGCTTTAGGTTCGACAAATCAGAATATCATCTTTCACATTCATCTTTCACATCATACAAAAGGCTGGCACTCCGGGGTGATGCGTTATTCTGTGTGCTAGTCCTGGCACCTAAAACGGCCCCATCTTTAAGCTTAACGAGTGGATGGGGAACGAAACTGTGAATGGGGAAGCAAAAGGCAAGTCTGCCCATTGTATTAAAGGCAACTTGAAAGTGATCCATGAATCCACCCTGTGTCTTTATATTCTCTTGATCCTCGGCTAAGGAATAAAGAGAATTGAGTGTAAAAACTGAGCATAAAGTTGAAGGTAGAGTTGATGATAAAGTAGATCCCAGTTCTGCAGGCATTATCACCCTGGCGACAACATAATGGGGGTCATTATTTTGTATTTATACATGGTACACCAAAGAAACTGAGACAGGATCAAGAGGAAAATGTATTGCCTGTTCTGTGTATAGTATGTATTTATCTAGCTGGATTGTCCTACAATACTACAACCTCCACGAAGGCAGAAAAATCTTCTTCTTTTTTCTCTATGTCAGGGAATAGTACAGCATGAAGGAAGCCAGATGCAAAAAAACCACATGGCATATAATTCCATGTATGTGAAATGTCCAGAATAGGCAAATCCATCAAGACAGGATGAAAATGAGGGGTCGCCAGGGTTGGGAGTTGGGGGAAATGCAGAGTGACTGTTAATGGGTAAGGGTTTCCTTTTGGGCAGAAGAACGCGTTCTGGAATGAGATCGTGATGGCAGCCACACAACTCTGTGGACATGCAAAAGCCACAGAATTGCACCCTTTATAATGGGTGAATTTTATGATATGTGAATTATGTCTAGCTTTTTTCAAATTTTAATCATGATCCTTGAATAGAGTACAGAGGAATAAGACCCATATGCTAGAGGTCTCCTGGGACAAAGGGGAGACGTGCTCGGGCAGGTTCTACCCAGTCCAACCATCCTTCGGTGGCAAAACCTGGAAGAGTTTTTTAGCCTTGAAATGAGAGGAACAACAAAAGGATTCATCAACAGCAAATGACTCAAACTGCAATGTATGTGATGAGGGCCAAGTATATTTTATTACCTACAAAATATTGTCATATCTGCCTGTATTCTTGGTACCTGAAAATGTCATAGTCTAAAAATTATAAAGTGGATTCTGATGTTTACCTTCAGTTTCTCTCCCCTACAAGGCTGAGGCGGGGAATGTAAGGCCCGTTGAATGAACAGGTTCTGTTATAGAACACTCTGGATTTGTCTTCTCTCTGTTTCTGTCAATCCTCTCCTTTGTGACACTGTTAGAGTCTTCGTGACATCTGCTCTGGGACAGTTATGTCTATATCCTAAACATTATTTTCCACACGTTAATGAGGGTGTTAAACAAATCAATGACATCTTTGCACCATTATTGATTGTTAACATTTGATCACAAACATTTATGTCTTCTTTCCAAAGAACTAAAGACTAGAATGAAATGGTAATTGATATGCTCATCAGAGCAAATAATTAAAAACATTGTGTGTCATCATAAATACTTTTAGGCACAATTTAATGGACTACCAAAACAAAACAATAAATTTTATCCAGGTATTTTGGATGCAAATAAATATTAAGGCAACCATGATTCATACTTCACTGAAGAATAATGAATAGTAAAATGTTCACCAAACTGTGACATAGTTATTGAACCTCGTCAAAAACCCATATCTTTTTTTTCTCCTCTCATGACTTTTATTTCTTCGGCATGTTAGTAGCAAGGTGTGGGAGCGAGGGGAAAAAGAATAAATTACTTTAAGGAAATGAAAATTATAGGACAATTTTGTCACCCCTGTGCTTATTAAAGCTTCGAAGCTCGTTACTATTCTATATGTGCAAACTGCAGGTTGAATGTTTCTGTTGACTATAAGTAAAATTTAAAATCCAAATCAGGAGCCAAGAAGGATGAATCAAGACCAGACAGATATGATTTTTTCTTAAAGTATCAATGGGATAAATGATCTATGAAGATAAAATTTAAATAAAAATATAAATACATAAAACAGATCCTTTGCAAGACTGTAGTCCTATTAAATTCCAGCTTATTCCAGAATATGTGTATGAGTATTTATTTTCCCTGCATCAAGAACAATACATAAGCATTAGGAAATGTTTTAGGGGCTTCTGGGTGGCTCAGTCGGTTAAGCATCTGACTCTTGATCTCAGCTCAGGTCTTGATCTCAGGGTTACGAGTTCAAGCCCCACATTGGGGTCCATGCTGGGCATGGAGGCTACTTAAAAAATAATAATGCTTTAATTATAAACATTATAAAATGCCCTGCAACAGACCTCTTTTAAGGTGATGAAGGTTTAAGCGTGAAGCCAATTCTAGAGGTACTTGCCAAATATTTGTGGGGAGAGATCCCAAAAGTAGTGCTTGGTCCTCTCTAGGACCCAGTTTCATGGGTTGTTATATTGTGAAGTACTTATTACTGGGTGCTCTATGTGGTTTGGTGTAACATCATTTCCGACCTGGTGCTCTCTGCTGATGTAACCGATCAGGGGGCTGAAATCTGCAGGCCTCTCTATTCAGTTTGGTAAACATGGGCTTGCCTGTCACCCTTCATTGTGCTTCTTCAAAGAACAGTTGCCACCTTATCTGGTAACAGCTTTCTTTACAAGTGCTACTCATGTGAAATAATCTTTGACCACGGAGGCCACTACTTCCTGAGCACAAGAAGAGACCTTTATCTTGCCACCAAATGGATAATTAATTTTTTAAAATGTATATTATGACACAATTAGGGAAAAAAAAAAAAAGAAAAAGGCAAGCTGGACAATGGGACGAAATGTCCCTTCTTCAAATTGACTCCTATTTAGTTCTTCCAATGTCATCCCAAACACAGATAACTTTTCTTTCATGAATTGTTCTCCTGAATGATTTATATGTGTCGTGTTATCTGAGGCTCTCTCCAGGTCCCCTGGTGGGTTTAGCCAACCATCAGCTGCATAATTGTTAATTTTAACACTATAAAAGGTTCTGATGCAGAAGAGATAATGTGTTGGTGGAAGAATTAATTGAAATGTATCTCCCAATCACACTGGGCTCCTACTACTGGTTTCCCATACACAAAATTGTACTTTAGATTTAAGGTTAAAATAAATTTACATCTCTGCCACTCATAAAGCTTTGCGTCTGGTTGTAAATGGAAATGGTAATTGTCTCTAATACTCATGAAGGTTTTTCACCCTGAGAACAATTCCAGGGACTGTACAGGTCACAGTCCAGTGAACATTTTCATAGGGAGAGACGCTCCTGCAGTCAAAGGCAGACAAGAGTGTTGTCTTGTGGGAAGGGAGGTTATGGAAAAGGAAATGAGGGACAAAGGAGGAAGGAGGAAGATGAGAAGAAATGAAATAATATGGGTGATTTATTACTACACCTGTAAGCCTCGTTTTATACTTCTTAACACTAATTATAATTTTCTAGACTTTTCTATGCAGCCAAGGAAAGCAATATAAGCTAATAGAGGCCACAGTTTGGCCCCTACATTTTCTTCCGAAGAAAGTAAGTGTATGCTCTGAAAGGCCTTGGGGACAATTATTATTTAAATGGCCTAAGTCATGGAAAGCAAAAGCATGTTAAATGTAAGTTATCAGTCACTTTTAGTTTCCAGTCTACAAATTTGAATGCTTCTGATTGCTCGTCTCAGTCCATCAGGCAACAAACTTACGAGTATTTATGAGGTGCTAGACATAGCGAAAGGCTTGGTCTGTGGAGCTCTCAGACAGGAGTGAAGGAGTATTTCCAAAGAAGATAGTGGGTCAGGGATGGGGTAGCTGGGGGATGGGCATTAAGGAGGGCACGTGATGTGATGAGCACTGGGTATTATATGCAAC
This sequence comes from Zalophus californianus, assembly GCF_009762305.2. Lineage (NCBI taxonomy): Eukaryota > Metazoa > Chordata > Mammalia > Carnivora > Otariidae > Zalophus > Zalophus californianus. Next base: position 15,710,517 of record NC_045597.1, read on the forward strand.
TAATGAATCATTGAACACATCAAAAGCTAATGTTGTACTATATGTTGGCTAATTGAATTTAAATTAAAAAAAAAAGAAGCTTGTTGTAGTCACTCATTCAGTTAAGCAAACATTTCACAAATGCCTACTAAGTGCCTGGCACTGGGCCAGCCACCTGTATAAACTGGGTCTGTGTAAACTGGGTCCTTGCCCCAAAGGAGTTCCCAGAGGACCAGGGCAGAGAAGCAAGTAAGGAACCAATCACAAAGGAGTAAGAAGCTCTGGCTACCACTGGAAGCCCAGGGGAGAGACACCAGAAACATCTGTAGCTAACACAGCTCATTGTTTTCAAATGAAAATGCCACCAGATTTTATACATCAGGCCACTCCCACATATGCGTATATGCCAGTGCCCATTTCTGCCCAACCTGCCGCTCTAAACTGGTATACCAGTGTCAGTAGACTATAGCCAGATCCTCAACATCATGAGGAAGAACTTTCAAAGCCCCTGACCTTTGGCTGGATTTAACCAGTCCATCTACAGTGTTTTTCTTAAACGTGAAAGCCAGAAACTATTAAGTTGTGGAGGGTATTATCACTTGAATGACATTTTGTTCCTTAGTAAAATACTAAGCATTTTACTTTCATATTGCATATTGAGTGTTCAGCAAACAAAAAGAGCATGCTTGAATTTTTTTTTTTTTTTTTTTTTTTTTTGGCCACACAGCAGATTCAAGGATTATGTGCCTATAATTTTAGGACAAAAGGCTCAGCTTCTTAAAGCCAAAAGAAATGCCAACTGATCTGTGAACATTCTTATATATTATGTATTGTATTAAGACATAAGAGTATCACCCAAGTCTTTCTATAGCAAAGCTCACAGATGTCCTATCCAGGGTCAGGAATGGGGAAAGTTTACTCATTACTTTTGGTAGAATAAAATTCCTTGTTCACAGCAATCTGTGTCTTTAATTGCATTTTCTTTTTAAAGCTCAATGTAGGTAGGTAGATCTATAGACAGAATTACAATACAGCAATTGAGAACCAATGATTTTCTAAGCCAGAGATATTGGGTATTTAATTTTCTTTTTAAATCCATGCTATGGTGGGCTCTTATGAGTACAATAGAAAAGGAGTTATGTCCTAATCAGTTTATAAGATAGTATGGAGAAATGCATAATAGACCAACCAGATGTATAAATACAATAATACAAAGAAACCTAATCTACTGCAAAACTATAATTTAATCCTTCTATAACACAGGGGTATTGAAAACTGGCTTATGAATAGCTCAAGAATGCATAAACTGAACTTTACAGTCTTGGCTCAGTTAAAAATGTTAATTTTAACTTATAGTTTATAGAAATTATTATTTAATTTTTACATAAAGAAGAAATGGATTTCTCTCAAGAGCTTACGTATAAATAATAAGCTAAGTATTTAAAAATCGTGCAGGACCAGGTGCTTAGAGTCAGCAAGGTGAAAATAATTTGCGCATGCTTTAGAGTCTGTGCACCTATGTATGTCTGTCTAACAAAGGGTAGAGATGAATGAATACAATGTGAGATACCAAAAAGTTGCCTTTTAATTTTTTTTATTTTTTGATATGAATAACAGCAACAAAAGACAGCCAAGGTTACATCTATAAAATAATATCTACAAAACAAAATAACCTTGTATCCAATGAAAATACTATTTGACTTTTTTCTTTTTAAGAATAAAGGAAAGCTGAGCTAATGAGTACAGTGGGACTTTAAAATAGGAGAATAAAATAAAGAGAAAAGTCTGCTGTGATTTTAGCAAGGATTACTTTTTAATTAAACCCAACATTTGCAATTTACAAACTTTTGTTAATAAGCTTTTGAGTGACTCTTCCTGAAATTCAGTTCCAGGCTGACAGGGCTTGAGACGCTTTGTGTTCCTTGTCCCCCCTGGTTTTCTCATGACCTATAGTCTTTCTTGACCCTCCTCTTCTTTTCTTTACAAACTTCCCATTTTCTCTTTCTTCCTTGAACCCTCCTCCCACCCCATAACTGAATGAGGTTCCATCAGCTTTCAACAGCACTGTGGGTTAAACCTCCGTACCCACACATGCAGAGAGTGGGTAGAGGAGAGCCCCAGAGAGAAATAAACCAGAACAGCACTTCCTTGCTTTGCTGTGATCTCCTCAAATAAGGAAGCTCTGGTATTATAATTAGGCAAAGTAACTTTATTTACCAGATATGTAGAGTTATGAAATGTATAACTGAAAATGGGAAAAGAACTCAGTTATTTCAGCCAATTGCTTGGTTCTCCTCTCCCATCCCACTTCCTCAAACAAACCACCCAAGGAATAAGCAGCATGAAAACAAGGCAGAAAAAAACACTAAAGAGGTGTAGCAATCATACGCAACATGCGGGTCTTGTTTGGATTCTGATTTGAGCAAATGAACCATTTGGGAAAAAAAAAAAAAGAATATTGACCGGGTATTTGAATAGTACTTGCTAATTTTGTTGAGTGTGCTAAGATGGTGTAGTTCTGCTAAGAGAAAAAGAAAGTCCATATATGTTGGAGATATATCCTGAAGTGTAGCGTGTGAGCTTACGTGACCTCTTGGATTTGCTTTAACACACTGTGGAAGAAAAGAGATGTGAAATAACTAAGATGAAGAAGCTGGCAGAACGTTGGGAATTACTGAAACTGGGCAATGGGCACATCATGCTATTCTCTCTGCTTTTGTTTCTGTTGGAAGACTTTTTTTTTTAAAGACTGTATTTATCTGAGAAAGAGAAAGCGAGAGACAGGGCATGAGCAGTGGGGGAGGGGGAGAAGCAAACCCCCCACTGAGCAGGAGCCCCACATAGGGCTTGATCCCAGGACCCTGGGATCGTGACCCAAGCCTAAGGCAGACGTTTAACCGACTGAGCCCCCCAGGCGCCCTGGAGTCAACAGTTTAATGAACACGGAGAACATGCGCAAGCCATGAGGCGAAAGGTTAACACCTGAACTGAGGGTTCACACCTGCCGCTGTCCCTCATGTGCATGCTACACCTTGGGATCCCTGGGAACCCTCTGGAATCCTTGTGAATAGAGTACGAGATTACCCTGTTTCGTGCCTACTAACCCTCACTCTCGGTGTCCGTACCCCCTTAGAGCCCGTGTGTATGGTCTTTCTGTCTTTAAAACGTTTTCCTTTCTGGGCATAGCAGCATTTAGAGTATATCATTTTGAAGATAGAAAGTCTGGCTGCCAATCTCTCAAGGCTGTAAGCCATGGCTGAACTGAAGAAAGCTGTCAGGTTCACCACGTGATGCTGAATACGAACAAGGATACCTTTTCTGTCTGAGATCCTGTGTGCGCTTGCTCTGAAGAAAGCAAAGCGTCAGAGGGTTTCCTATCTAATACCTTGTTCCACCTTCCCTGACACATCTCTGGCACTTTGATCTTCAGTTTCCCAGCCTCTGCAACTGGGAGAAATGAATGTCTGTTGTTTAAGCCACCCAGCTTAAGATCTTTTGTTTTTTGTTTTTTTGGCAGGAAGGACAATATCGCCAGGGACCGTTTAGTTTGTGCCAAGACAGTTTGTCTAGCCTGTCTGGCCACACCCTGGTCAGCGGTTCTGCCAAAAAAGTCAAAAAAGAACAGACGTTGAGGCTGACCATCCAACAGCTTTGGTAGGTGGGTGAACATAGAGCTGTCATATGTAAACAGTAGGAACCAGGTTTTTCTTCTCAGCTTTTAGAATTTTTACTAAACCCTCAGAGTCTGGGGTCTCTGTGAAGTGAAAGAGTACATTTTTCCTAGAGTAGTGATGAGTATTAAGAGAGCTCATTCAAGTACAACTTTTAGCATAGATTTCAATACATAGGTCTCAATGAAGGAAGAAGAAGAGGAGAGGGGGAGAGTATACATGTCCTAAAATAAAGAGAAAGACATTATAATGTCTGGTTGATCATTAATAAGTGAAAGTATCTTCTTATTACAGGGAATAGTCCTTATCTGAGTCAAAATAGCAGCACTGGGGGAAATGTTGAGTTTTGATCCATGAGAAAAGTCACTGAGAATCACAAAAATCTGCATATAGCCATTGCTAAAAACTGAAGGTGGGGCGATCATAAGAAGTTTTTTGGGAATCCTACCTGAGCATTTAAAAAAATTCTCTCTCCTCACCCTTGATTTGCCTAGCCTTTTGTGGGCATGACTTTAGTTGAATTTATGATGAATTCCCCTCACAGATCAGTACATGTTATTATAGTGTATTAGTTTGCTCAGGCTGCTATAAAAGAAAAAATACCATAAATTGGGTGGCTTAGCAGACATTTATTTCTCACAGTTCCGGAGGCTGGGAAATTGAAGATCAAAGTGCCAGCAGATTCTCTGTGTGGCTTGGAGACAGCTACCTTCTTGCTGTATTCACACAAGGCAGAGAGAGAGTAGCTTTTGTCTGTTCTTCTTCTTATAAGGGCACTAATCCCATTATTCGGGCCTCATCCTCATGACTTCATCTAAACCTAATTACCTACCAAAAGCCCCACCTCCAGATGTCATCACATTGCAGCTTGGGACTTCAACATAGGCATCTGGGGGGGACACAAATACTCAGCCCATAACAGGTAGGTATTACTATTGTTGCTGTAAACATAGCTGAGAATCAAAAGTCTAAGAAGAGCCAAAAGCAAAAAAACATTGTATGCTTAATTTTAGTGGATACTTTCCAAAGTTTTGCAAGTGGTTGAATTCATTTACTTTCCCACTAGGGTGAATGAGAGTTCCAGAATTCCATATCTCCTCCAGTACTTGTAACTATCAGTCTTTTAAATTTTAGCATGTGTCATGGGTGTGCAGTGTCATTTTTAATTTTTGGTTCCCTGAGTGCTAATGACTTTGAGCATTTTGGGGGTTTTTTAAATGTTTTTATTTGAGTGTAGTTGACACAAAATGTTCCATTAGTTTCAGGTGTGCAACAGAATGATTCAACTTCTCGGTACATTATGCTCTGCTCACCACAGGGTAGCTACCATCTGTCACCATACAACCCTATACAATATCATTGACTATAATTCCCTCTGCTGTGCCTTTTATCCCTGTGACTTATTTGTTCCATAATTGGAAGCCTGTATCTCCCACTCCCCTTCACCCACTTTGCCATCGCCCTTTCCTCCTCCCCTTTGGCACCCATCAGTTTTTTCCTCTGTGTTTATAGGCCTGATTCTGCTTTTTGTTGGCTTATTCATTTGTTTTGTTTTTTAGATTCCAGCTATGAGTGAAATCATATGGTATTTGTCTTTCTCTGTCTGACTTATTTCATTTAGCATGATACGCCCTAGGTCCATCCATGTTGTCACAAATGGCACAATTTCATTCTTTTTATGGCTGTGTAATATTCCTGTGTGTGTGTGTGTGTGTGTGTGTGTGTGTGTGCGCGCACGTGCGCGCACCACATCTTCCTTATCTATTCGTCTACTGATGGGCACTTAGGTGGCTTTCATATCTTGGCTATTGTAAATAATGCTGCAATAAACATAAGAGTACATATATCAAATCAAATTAGTGCTTTCATATTCTTTGAGTAAATACCTGGCAGTGGAATTATTGGATCACTTGGGATTTTCATTTTTAAAATTTTTGAGGAACATCCATACCGCTTTCCACAGTGGCTGCACTAATTTGCATTCCCAACAGTCAAGAGTTCCTTTTTCTCCACATCCTTTCTAACACTTGTTAATTTTTGTCTTTTTGAATTTAGCTATTCTCACATGTGCAATGTGATATCTCATTGTAGTTCCGATTTGCATTTCCCTGATGATGAGTGATGTTGAGCATCGTTTCATGTGTCTGTTGGCCATCTATGTATCTTCTTTGGAAAAATATCTATTCAGGTCCTCTGCCCATTTTGTAATCAGATTGTTTGGTTTTTTGGTGTTGAGTTGTATAAATTCTTTAAATATTTTTGATATTAACCCCTTAAGATTTGCAAATAAGTTTTCCCATTCAGGTGGTTGCCTTTCTGTTTTGTTGATGGTTTCGTTCACCGTACAAAGGCTTTTATTTTGGTGTAGTCCCAATAGTTTGCTTGCTGACTTTGAGCACTTTTCATACATATATTGGCCTTTTCGGTTTCCTCCATTCTGAAGTGTCTCTTGAGGTGTTTTTGGCCAAGTGAAGGTGGAAAAACACCATCTAGATCAGAGAATCCTTTCATTTGGCTTTTATGAGATCCTATGAGCCCTGCTTCCCGGTATAACCAGATGCTCTTAGAGAGAGACAAGCAGAGGAAGTGAGAACATTATGTAATTATCTCAGAAAACCGAGCATTATTTAAAGCAATTGTTTAAATTATTAGTTTAGACAAATGTCTCAATGGTATTGGGCATCCCAGGAGGTGAGAGCTCATTAGGAAAACTAGATGGATTTTAAACAAAATAAAGAAACTATATTTTTATGTACATCTACGTTGTGGAATAAGCAAATTCATGTTCCTGTCACAAATCTCAAAAATCTTTCATCTTGTATTAGTTTTGGAACATAGATTTATACGTAATTAATACCTGTTTTCTTGATTTTTGTCTGTTTTCTAAATACCCACACACTTTTGAACTAAAAAGAATTTTTTAAGGTCCATAATCCTCAAAAAATCTTTATCAATCTCCTGACTTATAGCAATTTTTCAATTTCCTATCAGTTTTAAAGAAATAATATTCCACATAGACTTGTATTCCAAAGAAGTATGATGTCAGTCCATAAAAATGGAGTTGCTTTATTCGAGTCCCCTGGCCCTGAGTTTATGGATCAATCCATACTACTTAAAGTTTACCCCTGCAGCCACCTTTTTTTTTTTTTCAAAGACATCTTCAATTTGCAACAACTCGGCTGGAACTAGAGGGTATTATGCTAAGCAAAACAAGTCAATCAGAGGAAGACAATTATCATATGATCTCACTGATATGTGGAATTTGAGAAACAAGGCAGAGGATCATAGGGGAAGAGAGGAAAAAATGAAACAAGACGAAACCAGAGAGGGAGACAAACCATAAGAGACGCTTAATCATAGGAAACAAACTGAGGGTTGCTGGAGAAGAGGGTGGTGGAGGGATGGGGTAACTGGGTGACGGACATTGGGGAGCATATGTGTTGTAATGAGCACCGGGTATTATATAAGACTGATGAATCACAGACCTGTACCCCTGAAACCAACAATGCATTATATGTTAATTAATTGAATTTAAATTAAAAAAGAGAGATCTTCAAAAATTAATATAGTAAATAAAATTTCAAGGTGCCATTTCAACCAAGATGTTTAGCATTTTGCTGCTTTAATTGTTAATATGTAAAAATGTCTACATACACACAGAACTGTTTGCCTGTAATAGTCCTTAAAGGATGTGAAAGAGAAGTTCTTCCTGAGGTTCTAGTCACAGGCTCCAAGGAGGAGGCAGTTCTCTAGTGGTTAAACGTATAGGCTTTGGGGGCAAACTCCCAGCCTCCAAATGCCGGCTCCATCTATCAGGCAGGATAGGAGGTCTATTCATTTTATCTCTCTAAGTCATTTTTCTCATCTGTGAAATGAGAATAATAATCTTCAGCCTCATCAAGTGGCTGAGTGCATTAAATGTAATCAGTGTTTGCGCAAATTCCAGCCCAGGCCCGGAGGCTCAGTTGTAGACACACGGTAAATGGTTGGCACATTAGTTTCCTATTTCTGCTGTAACAAATTGCCACAAACAACCCAACTTTATTATCCTACCGTTCTGGAGGTCAGAAGTCTGAAATGAGTCTCACAGGGTTCCACTCAAGGGGTCAGCAGGGATGCAGTCCTTCCGGTGGCTCTAAGCAAGTGTCTGTTTCCTGACTTTTTCCAGCTTCCTGAGGTCACCTGCATTCCTTGACTGGAGGCCCCACGTCACTCCAGCTTCTGCAGCCACATGTCCTTCTCTGACTCCCACCCTCCTGCTTCCTCTTGCTGTGATTGCTTTGGACCCACCCTGAGAATCCAGGATAACCTCCCCATCTCAGAGTCCTTAACTTCATCACACCTGCCAAGCCCCTTTCACCTGTAAGGTGACATCTTCACAGGTCCCAGGGATGAGGTTTTGGACATCACTGTGGGCCATGATTGAGCCCATGTCACTCTGTATGGTGACTGTGTCCGCTGTTGGCTCTTCTGCTTTATTACGGAAGGTGACCTTATTGATTTTCTTGTTTTTCTTTTCTCTATAAGGATAAAATGTAAACATTTACCCTCATCTCCTGGAAGATCTGTCCTCAAGAAAAGAAGAACTAGTCTTTTGATTGTTAATGATTCAGGCTCCGAATGGACACCAACATTTATTGTGAATGCTCCTGGGGAGGACAGGGTAGGATTTGAGAGACTCTGAAAAGGCAGATGCAGAAAGGAATGCCAACAGGTTAAGGGGAGAGGGCAGGCTGCAGGAAGGAGAGAGACCTATGAGTCTGGAGTAGCAAGGCTGCCAGGAACATTGTCCCCTAGTGAGCCTGTTATTTACCTGCTGCATCTCAGCTCTGATCTACCCTTCCATATTCTACCTGTGATGCTGAAACTAGAGCTTGGCAAATTTCCTTTCCCAGACTCCTTTGTCATCTGGCATCCTTGCCATGTTCTCCCAATAGGAGGCTCTGAGGCAGACTGGAAGATTGAAGGAGGAAAAAAAAAATACTCCCTATTTCTTTGGGAGGGGTCTCGTTAGCATGACCCCAGCAAGAGCAGTTGGCTTCAGCTTCCACCTTTTTTTTATGCAACCAGAACCAGCCCCACCATTCCAGAGATACCAGCGGCAGACAGGTGGTACCCCTTACTCAGAGGTCTGAGAACCAATGCTGCTGGACCCCTCCTGCGCTCCTAGATTCTGGTGATCCCCATTTTCCTTTCATTTTTCTAGTGTTAAGTGTGGCAGTGGTTTCCTGAGTCAGTATCTCTGGTTACTCAGTGATCTCCGTTTGCTCTTTCAGTTTTCCATCTCCTGTGTAACAGATTCCATTGTCGAGTGCTTTGTATTCGAAAAACCTAGTGTGGTTTCTGTTTTCCTGATGAGACCTTACTGTCATTCAGGTCCCGTACTTCACTCAGATTCCTGAGTCCTGGCCGCAGCATGGAGACCACGAGGGCCTGCAGAATTGAAGGGTCAAATGGCACAGCATAAAGCCCAGGAGTTTGATGAGACACCCATAACAACTAACATTAAATATTCTACCATGTTGGCTGCCCTGAAAACCTAGAACAAGTTCATTCATAGAAAATAGAAAGGAACAGTATTTCTTACACACCCAAGAATGCAAATTGAGATTAGCACCAACTATACCATTATTAAAAACCATCTCCTCAGACAAACACGTTTTCTTGCCTCTCAATTCTCAAGATAATCATAAACATGCCCAAGTCTCCCGAATGTGTTATCCATTTCTAAAAGAATAGGAATTTAGTGCTTTCATTTCAAGAACTAATCTTCCTCCTGGCTGCTAACTTTTTTATTCTTATTTTCCCTTGTCTTCATTTTAGAAAGCATGCAAATATGTTTTGCCCAACTAAGTTGTAAACGTCTTTGTAAGTTGTATTAAATCATTTTAGGCACAGGGTAAAGTTTTAATTTATTAGCCATTTAATTAGCTTCCCCATCCAATCTATTAACAAATATTATCCATTTAATTTTCTATATATCTTTCAAACCATTCACTTCAGTCCATCCTCACATGCACCCTAGAGCAGACCATCTGGATACCTCATAGACCTCCAATTTCCCCTCTACTCCACAGACGGAGTCATTTTCTTAAAGATGACTCTTATTTAGCTTCGATAGGCTGCTACTGTCCACAGGTGAAGGACCAACCTCTTTAAGTAGCTGACTTAAGGCTCTGTGATCTCTCTTCCTCTCCCTCTAGCCTCATTTCTATTCATTTTCTGTCTTGAATTCTGACATATTTGACTTTTATGAGGTCCTCAAATCCCCTAGGCTATCTCTTGTCCTCAGCTTTGAACATGTTTTTACCACTTTCTAGAACTTTCTTCCCATATCATGCCCTTTTCAACTGTTGCTTTTCTGTTAACTGTTACTCATCCTTCAAATGTCAGCATCAACTCCACTTCCTCAGGAAAACCTTCTTTGAAAGATCTTCTGTTCCACCAGGGTTAGTTAGAAAATTTGTGACTTATATCCCAACAGTACCCTACACTTTCTCTTTCATGAAAGCCATCACTCTTGTTGTTTCTTGTTTCAATGCCTGACAGTTTCATGAAGGCAGCAGTTATGTCTACTATGCCCATTGTTCCTAACACAATGCTTCACCCCTGGTAGATCAATAAATATTTGCTGAATTAATGAAGGAATGATTATTTCAACTATGCTATTTAGAATCATGGGATTTTAGAGCAGGAGAAATATCTTTACAGATTACCAAATCCAATCCTTTTATCTTACGAATAGAGAAATGTAATAGTTTTTCTAAGAAAAGTAATATAGTTAAAATGTTTTTAACTATATGTCAAAAATAATGTTTTTAAACAGTTAAAAATGATTTAAGCATAATGAATAAATAAATGAATGAGGGAATAACGGCAGAAGTAGATCTAGAATCTACCCCTAAATTTGAAATATTATCTTTGGAGATTCCATAAAATTCCATGGACATTGATAAATTACACTAGCTCTAAGAAAATAATTGCATCAACTAATAATTTGGGTTCTTGTAGCTTTTATAAATTATATGTCAGCTTTTCATAGACAAATATTCTTTCTTAAGTTGATTCTCGATATATTCAATCATAATATTTTTAATCTTTAAGCAGAATATCCTGTCTCATATAATAAGGTCTGTATTTCCTCTCTGCATTCTTTCATGCCATGGGAACAGTGCTTACTCTTATTTATCTTTTATCTAATACTATCTCCCTCCCCACTGATAGTAAATACCTGAATAATTCACCCAGTAATGGTGATAAATTTATACATATAAACCACCCTTTCTGAGCCCCATTCCAGCTGGCAATTAATTTAAGGAGTTAAAACGCTAGACTAGAAAATATTCACCTAGTGCAAAGAAAATAGTTAAGAAGGGAGAGAGGAACAAAAAGACTTGAGACACAGAAGATAAAAAGCAAATTGACAGACAGAAATCCAAGCATATCACTAATAACATTGAATTTGAACTGGCTAAACAATATAATCAAAAGAGGGAGACTGTCAGACTGGATTAAAAAAAAATTAGACCCAAGTGTATCCTGTATAGAGGAGACATACTTCAAATCCGAAGATTCAAATAGGTAGAAAGCAAAAGGAGTGAAAAGGATACATTATGCAAACAGCAACCATAAGAAAGCTGGAGTGGCTATAGTAATACCAGGCAAAATAGACTTTAAAGAAAAAAATGTTAATAGAAACAAATATAGACATTAGGTAGTGATAAGAGTCAATCAATCAGGAAGATAAAATAGTTATGAATATATATGTACCTAAACAACAAAACCCAAAATACATAAAACAAAAACTGACAGAATTGAAGGAAAAGATAGACAATTCAATAATAATATTTGGAGACTACAATATCCCACTTACAGTAATGGAGAGAACAACTCTAGAAAATCAACAAGGAAACAGAAAACTTGAACACAATAACTAAACCAAGCAGACATCTATGGAACACTCCACTCAATAACAGCAGAATGCATATGCTTTCATTTTCTTTTTCTTTTTTTAAGATTTATTTATTTATTTTAGAGAGAGAGAGAGAGAGAGAGAGAGAGAGGGAAGGGGCAGAGGGAGAGGGAGAGCTAGAGAATCTCAAGAAGACTCCCCACTGAGCATGGAACCTGAGGTGGGGCTCCATCTCAGGACCCTGAGATCATGACCTGAGCTGAAACCAAGAGTCAGATGCTCAACTGACTGATCCCCCCAGACCCCCAGAAGGCATATGCTTTTCAAGCACATATGGAATATTCTCCAGCATACCTTATGTTAGGTCAAAACATAATCTGTAATAAATTTAAAAGGATTGAAATCATACAAAGTATATTCTCAGACCACAATGGAGTAAAATTAGAAATCGCTAACAGAAAATCAGAGAATTCACAAATATGTGGAAACTGAATGACATATTCTTAATAAGTAATGACAAATTCAGTATATTTTATAAGGCATAAAAATGTAAACACAATATAACTAAACATGGCTTACAGCTAAAGCTGTGCCCAGAGGGAAATGGATAGCAATAAACCATAAATTAAGAAAGAATGAAGATCTCAAATCAGTAACCTAACTTTATTTTTTTTAAAGATTTTATTTCTTTATTTGAGAGAGAGAGAATGAGAGATAGAGAGCACGAGAGAGAAGAGGATCAGAGGGAGAAGCAGACTCCTTGCTGAGCAGGGAGCCCGATGCGGGACTCGATCTCGGGCCTCCAGGATCATGACCTGAGCCGAAGGCAGTCGCTTAACCAACTGAGCCACCCAGGCGCCCAGTAACCTAACTTTACACCTTAAGATACTGAAGAAAGGAAGAGCAACTTAATCCTAAAGCAACAAGGAAGAAAATAATAAAGATTAGAATGGAAATTAGTGAAATACATAATAGAAATTGACAGATAACATCAACAAAATCAAAAGTTGTTTCTTTAAAAAGATCAACAAAATTATCAAAACTTTATCTAAACTGACCAAGAAAAGAGAGAGAGAAGACTAAAATTATTAAAATCAAGAATAAAAGAGGAACATGACTTCCAACCTAATAGCAGTAATGGATTATAAAGGCAAAAAGAATTGTAAGGGAATATTATAAACAATAGTATGCCAACAAATTAGATGAAATGGAATAAATTTGGAAAGACACAAGAAGTCTTAGAAAGACAAAATCTAGGAAGAAATAGGAAATCTGAGTAGAACCTTTAACAAACATGAGTGAATTAATAATATTAAAACTCCCCACAAAGAAAAGCCCTGGCCCAGATGACTTCACTGCAGACTTCTACCAAACATTTAAAGAATTAATACCAAATCTTCACAAACACTTTCAAAAAATAGAAGAGGGGAAAACACTTCCCAACTCATTCTGTGAGGCCAATATTACTCTGATACTAAAACCAGACAGAGATATCACAAGAAAAGAAAACTATAGATCAATATCTCTTATGAACATAAACACAAAAATCCTCAATAAAATACTAAGAAACTGAATCCAGCAACACATATAAAAGATTATCCATCATGACAAAGTGGTATGTATCCCAGGAAAGCAAATTTGGTTCCACCATCAATGTCATACACTATGTCAATAAAAGAAAGGACAGAGCCATCTGATCATCTCAATAGAGAAAGGAAAAGCATTTGACAATATTCAACACCTCATGTTTAAAAAATAAAAGCCTCAATAAACTACAAAGAAACTTCCTCAAACTGATAAAGTACCTCAGAGCTAAGATTATACTTAACAGTGAAAGACTAAAAATACTCCACATTTGTTCAACCTTGTACTGGAGGTTCTAGCCAGGACATTTAGTCATTAAAAAAAAAAAAAATTAGAGGCGTCCAAATTAGAAAAGAAGTAAAACTTTCTCTATTTGAAGATGATATGACCTTGTATACTGATAATTCTAAGGAATCCACAAAAAAATATCAGAACTAAAAAATGAGTTCAGAAAGATTGCAGGATATGAGATCAATATACAAAAATTAATCATATTTCTATATATTATTATCACACAATCTGAAAATTAAGTTAAGTAAGCAACTCAATTTACAATAGTAACAAAAAGCAAAAAGTACGTGGGAATAAACTTAACAAGTTAAACTTCTGTACTAAAAACTACAAAACACTATTGAAACAAAGATCTTAATAAATGAAAAAGCATCCTATGCTCATGTTTCCAAAGGCTTAATATTGGTAAGTTGGCAAAACTCTGTATCGATCTATAGATTCAACACAATAAACATAGAAATCCCAGCTGGGTTTTTTAGGATCAACAAACCGATCCTAAAACTAATACTTAAATACAAGGGACCCTAAACAACCAAATAATCTTGAAAAAGAACAAGGTTGGAGGACTCACACTCCCCTATTTTAAAAAGAACTCTTACAACTCAATAAGAAGACAGCCCAATTAAAAGTAAGCACAAGAATCTGAACAGACATTTTTTTCAAAGATGATATACAATTGATCACAAAAGACACATTAAAAAGAAGCTCAAAACTATTAGCTAACAAGTAAATGCAAATCAAGCCACAGTGAAATACCATTTCATACCAACTATGGTGGCTGGAACCAAAAAGACAGATAATAACAAAAGTTAGCCAGAGGATGTGGAAAAATTGGCACACTCATATACGCTAATAGGGATTTACAATGCTACAGTTACTTTGGAAAATAGCTAAACAGTTAGCTAGGACCCTTATTACATCATCATTCCACAGATGAAGAATCCATCAGAAGGTTAAACAGAGAGTTGCCATATCACTAGCAATCCCACTCCTAGGCATATACAAGAAAAATAAAAGCCTATGTTCACACAAAAACTTCTACATAACTGTTCATGACAATAGTATCCATAATAGCTACATTATAGAAAACAACCTCAATGTCCATCAACTGATCAATGGATAAATAAAATGTAGTTAGCCATACAATGTAATATTATTCGACGATAAAACTGAATAGACCATTTATATATGCTACAACATAGATGAACCTTGAAAACATGGTGCTTAGTGACAGCAGTCCTTCACAAAAGACCTTCACAAAAAAAAAAAAAAATCATAAAACATTACATGATTATGTGAAATGTCCAGAATGGGCAAATTTGTAGAGACAGAAAGTAGATTAGTGGCTGCTCAGGGCTGAGGGGAGGTGAGGCAGCTGAGGTATAATGCAGCTTGACTGCTAATGAATATAACGTTTCTTTCTTTTAAAAAAAAAAAAACAACGTTTCTTTTAGTGATAAAAATGGCCTAAAATTGATTGTTGTAATGGTTGCATAACTCTGTGAATGTACTAAAAAACATCGACTTGCACACTTTCAATGGGTGAATTGTATGGCACACTGGAATATATCCTAATAAAGAAGCTTTAAAGAAGTACAATATGACATGACCTTTCAGTCTGATGACTGAGTCCTGGGAGGGATGAGAAAGGGTGTTGAGCATCAGAGTGACTACAGACCAGGCAGGGTAAACAAGCCTTACAATGTGCCTTTACATGGAAAACATCCTGTGGGGGAAAACAGCATGAACAGTTCCAGCCAACACAACCTCTGAGGGGTTCTGGAGGTTTCTCGGCACTAGACCTAATATGTAGCCATCTGCCCCGCACTCTCCCAGGGGAACCAGATACACCTCTGTCTCTACCTTTGGTTTGGCCAGTTAACAGATATTTTTCTGAAAAATAACACTTTACCACTCATTTGCATCACCTCATTTCATTCTAATCTTCACAACAACTTCGCAAGTTTGTTAAGATCGGTGGCACTATGACCATTTTGCAGATGATAAGACCGAGGCTCCAAAAATTAAGCTGGAACCCAAGCAGAGAGGGAACTCAAACGCAGAGCGTGTGATTCTCGGTTGAGCGTTCCTTACGTTGTGCTGCTCCTACCTGCCTTTTTAATACATATTGTTTATTCTCTATGATAGTGTCCTATTCAGAGTGTTTATAATTAAAAACTCATTCATTGCAGTATGTAGTTTAATTGATGGGCTCTGCTGATGTCAGAAACCACAAAACCACTGATTCATCAGGTTGAGTAGGAGTCTGGTTGGCTATGGAATTTATTAATCTGTCTTTGCAGACATTACTAATATTTTCCTTAAGCAACACATCCCCCCAAAAAGATGAAAGTGAAAAGCTCATGGCTAAAGCAAAGGAGGCGGGACCACTCCCAAATAAATGTCATCAAAGTCCTTTGTTACATGTTAATTTTTCAGTAAAGCTTTTGGGTCTTCTAGGGATGTCTTCTGCTGCTACTCTGTTTTGTTTTGTTTTTAACAGTATCATTGTTAGATATGCAATTGGCTCTCATTAAATAACAGAATACTGTCTCAGGGCAATGAAGATAATTTATTCACATATATTTCAAAATAATAAAACCCCAAATTTAGATTTTAAAAGGAAAGAGAAATGTAATCCTGAATATAATCTCTAAAACAAGGACTATGTTTAGGGACTCTAGAACGTTCCTGACACCAGACAAATATTAACAAGGAAGATAAAATATTTGAAGTCTGTGTATTTGTCTTTTGAACTGAGATCTTCTTTTTTTAAGATTTTATTTATTTATTTATTTGAAAGAGAGAGAGAGAAACAGCATGAGAAGGGAGAGGGTCAGAGGGAGAAGCAGGCTCCCTGCTGAGCCGGGAGCCTGATGTGGGACTTGCTCCCAGGATTCTGGGATCGTGACCTGAGCTGAAGGCAGTCGCTTAACCAACTGAGCCACCCAGGCGCCCTGAACTGAGATCTTCTAATACTCTAGATTTGAAGCATTGGTTTTTTAAAGAATTTCCTTTAAACCATAATCGTACAGATGAAAAGTGGCATTCGTGGTCATATAAAGTTTGTCTCTCTCCTGTGGAGAGCAAAGGGTATATGGCTGACTGGCTACTCCCAGAAAATCTGGAAGAGAAAACTTAATTTTCTAGGCAGTGACTGAAAAAAAGGCGAACTTGTTTTCAGGATTGAAAATGAAGGCCCATTACTGGGAATGAGAAGAGCTTACAACAGAGTAGTCTCAGCTATGCATAGAGGCTCCTAACTTCTCCATCCTCCCTGCAAAACCATATTTAATGTCATAAGGTTGGTGGGGAGGCGGCTGTCAGATACAGCATTTCTCCAGCTGTTAAGCCTTCCCTTTGCACTGACAGTCTCCCCCTGCAGCCTTGACCACCTCTGTTTTCCTCCTGTACTTGATAGATTAAGTCTGACTTCTCCAGGTCAAAGGCAACTAAGAAATCTTCAGCAGAATCAACTTGTACAGTAGTAGATTGATTTGGCAAGTTCATTATTATTCTCTTGACATTGATGTCCAGATGAAGGTTGTCCTGGTTTTCTATTGTTGAATCACAAGCTGTCCCTAAACTTAGTGATGTCATAGAGGCATTGCGTCCTATCTCATGATTGTGTAGGTCAGGTACCGGGGCAGGGCTCAGCTGGGCAATTCTTCTGTTGCACATGGCTTGACCAAGGTCATGTGACGGGATTCTGCAGGTGGCTGAGCCACTCCGGAGGATCCAAGACATCATTACTCTCATGGCTGGCTCCTCGGCAGTGAAGCCCGGAAGGCTTGAATCAAACAGTCCTGTGTATCAAAGTGTATCTCTAACTAGAGGGTCTCAGAGTAGTTGTAATTTTCACAGGGAAGCTCAGGGCTCCCAGAGACCAAGAGACCCAGGTGAAAGCTGCAAAGCTTCTTAGAAATCCCACAATAACACTTTTTTTGTGTCCTGTTTGGTCAAGCCAATCACTAAGCCAAGCCCAGATTCACTGGGTGAGTTATTACCACTTCACCTCTCTCTCCATGAAGGAGTAACAGAGAATTTGCCTCAATCTGTCATCTCCCATAACGTCTGTAGTCATTGAGCACAGTTTGGTGGAAGCAGCCCATTAAATTTCTATGGCAACACAAAATTAAAGATTCACACACTCAACCCTCAGTCTGCCATCCCAACCCCATGTAGACTTAATTGCAGTAGTTCCTTAAAAGCGTGTAGTGTGAATGCTCATAGTAACTTTCTTCACCCACCCTCACAAATTTTGCCTCTGGGATCATCACCCTAAGCAGTGCAGAGTCACCCAGTCCTGTCTCAAAGACAAAGCCTCAGATTCATGGATAGGGCTCCTCAGTCCTGGCTTGGAATCCCAGACCTCCGCTGGTCTAAGAGCAAAGATAAAAAATATTACCAATTTTCACAGTTTGTGCCATTAAACTATTCTGTACTTATAAATGGAACCAGCGTGCTTTGAAAATAATGCAGGATATTATCTACCCCAGAATGATTTACTTCATTTCTGGGGTGAGGTAGAGTGAAGTTGTCAGTGGATGTGGGTTATATTTATTAGCTTTTTTTGGTGACAAAAATAATACAAAAATTTACATTTTTGATGTAAAATATCAAACACTATAGAAGTGTACATTAGAACCTGAGTCAGCTCAGGTTGCCATAACAAAATACCTCATATACAGTGGCCTAAACAACAGAATTGCTTTTTCCATAGTTCTAGAGGCTAGGAAGTTCAAGGTCAAGATTACAGCAGGTTCTCTCTCCCTGGCTTGCAGTCAGTGGTTTTGTCCTCATGTGGTCTTTCCTCTGAGTGCACAAAGAGAGAGTGAGCTCACTCACTGGTGTCTTTCTTCCAAGGACGCTAATCCTATTGGATCAGGGCCCCACACTTATGACCTTTTTTTAAACTTAATTACTTCTGTAGAGGCCCCATCTCCAAATACAGTCACTCTGGGGGTTAGGTCTTCAACATATGAATTTGGGGGGTGGGGGACACAAACTCAGCCCACAGCAGAAGTTCAGAACAAAATCTTTTAAGTCCCCCTTGACCTGCCCTCTTCCCAAGATTCAAAAGCAGCTTTTGTGATTCAAATGCAGTTTTTGGAAAAAGGCTAATCTTGGCACACCTGTGAGTCTGACACCTTGGATAGAACGGCTGAGGGTTCACTGCCTCAGGCTCTTAGACTAAAAACTCTATCATTCATGGTAAAAGCCCGGAAAAAGCATGTGGTGTTTAGAATGTAGCCAATGAGATGTACAATCACCTTTAAGTATTTCCTTCATTTTATAGAAATATAAAAGTATATGTTGACTTAATCCGACTGTACATTTTCATTTTATAGTCAAGGAATTTCAAGAAACCAGAGGTGAAACAGCTTCTCCAGTTGAAAGCTAAAAGCTGGTGTCCTTGCTACAGACGTGTCCTTGGTTGCAATGTAAGACGAAGAACTTCAATAATGACCCAGCCTCCTGGCCTACAGAAGGCAAGAATGTGGGCGTTTTACTAGGGGTATCAGAGACATTACCAAGGTCGCCTCATTTCCAACATGACTCTAGACTTCATTAAATTAATTAATTAAGTAACTGATCAAGACTAGCTTCATAATCCTGTGCCTGAGTCATGCGGTTAGGACCTCAACCCTTCCTTGGCGGTGCGCTCATGGACCTCCAGCGTGGGGCAATTCATTCATTCAGCAATCTATTTCACGCCTCTTCGGTGCCAGGAGCCTCACGAGGCGCTGAGATATAAAGAGCAATAAGATACAGTCTCTGCCCTTAGGATGTTTAAAGTGAAGTCAGGGAACACATAATGAGTTAATAGTTGAAATCAAGAGGTGCTGGCATTGGAATAACAGTTGGGCCAGGCATGGAGAACCGTAAAGCAAAGGGCAGTCGACCCAGCCTCTTGACGCTATGTTTATCAAAGAAGCAACTCCAAGTTATTATTAATGAATCAATCCGATCATATTTTCTTGTCAGGTGGTTGCCAGCCTCTTGACTCATTCTCCTGGGTCCTAATAGTAAAGGCAGTATTTTATTAAAAAGCACACCCTGGGACACAATGAAAGGGCCCTTTGCCTCAAGTAAATAAACAAAGACAAATTTTATCAAATACCAGGCTTTGTTTGACAGCAATAGATGTGTTTGCTAGGAGACAATGTACATGCATGGACTTCAAATACTGTTTTAAAAGTGATGTGATCATAGAGTCCGGCCACTCCTGACAACTGACTGGAATGTGAAATCAGAGGCTGATTATGAACAAAAGGACACGTCAACTAGGAAGTTAGTGTATAGAAACACTTTCGTGTTCAAACAAAGCGTTACAATACAATGTGACTCTCCAAATACCGAGGCGCGGGGCGGGGGGTGGGGCGGCGGCGGTGATAAGTCCACTGAGGTCATGAGTCAACTTTTCAGGCAGCTGCAATGATTAGGGGCAGACTGCTATCAGACTAAACATCATTCCTTAATGCTTCTGGATTGCTGCCTTGTATCCTTCTTAGTACACTGAAGTCACAAAAATTAGAAGGAGTTAGGTCATTTGCTCGCGTGTGCATTATTTTCCTGTGCCTCTAGAAGAAGGAAAGGCAACATTATGCTGCTGGGGAAAACAAACATTGCAATTTAGGCATGGACCATGTGGAGTGAATGGAGGACTTGTCCTGTCCTCAATACACTGAGCACTGAGGCTGAAACAAGCAGTGACCTCCTCCACAGGTGGTACAGGAAACTAGAGAAAACGAGCCCCACCACCTAGCCCCTAATGGTGCAGGCATAGAGGCCTACAGCTCCCAGTGCAAGATGCAGATAGCAAAGTGGCATTAAGACAGGTAAGGGCAAACAGTCTCACATGAAAACCAAGCAGGGGATGAGCAACCGTATTTAGCGAATACTTCTGCCAGGCTGTTAGAGGAATGGAAGATGCAGGAATTTAGACCAATGGAGTTATTCTTCCAGTGTGCAGAGTTCATGGGCCCAACCAGGTGGGCTTGTTGTTGTTCTAGAGATAAAGACTGGATGGTTGAACAAACTGCCCAAAGTAAGAAAAGCATAACCAAGCAGAATCCCCGGAAAATGGGATTGGGTGTGTGATTGGGTGACAGTGGGACCAGGACTGAACGAGATCATTGAGAGCCGAAAGCTCTAAAAAGAATACCATGACTCCTTTCCCCCACTATGCCATACATAGGTCAGGAAAAACACAAAGAGGCCCGCTATCACAACCTCTGTTAAATAGGGAACTGAGGAGTCTAGACAGTGCAATGAGACAAGAAAAAGGAAATAAAATGTACAAAATTGGAAAGGAAGCAAGAAAACTCTCATTATTCACAGATGATGATTTTGTATGTAGAAAATCCAAAAGAACCCACAAATAAATTACTTGAATTAAAAATGGTTTCACAAGGTTGCCACTTAGAGTCAATATACAAAAATCTATTGTATTTCTACATACCAACAAGAGAATATAAAATTATTTGAAAGATACCATCTTTTTAAAAAGATATCTTTAAAATATGCTATTTATAATAGCATCAAAAATAGTTTTAAAAACATAGGAATAATGGATGAATAAGAATTCTACTAGAAAACTGTAAGATATCACTCAGATTACTAAAGAACAACAAAATTAAGAGAAGGAAACTAGGCTCATGGATTCCAAGTGTTAAAATTGTAAAGATGTCAATTCTCCCTAAATCAACCTCAAGAATTACAGCAATCTTAACTAAAAGGCTTTTAAAAAATGTTTGGCTTGGGGCACCTGAGTGGCCGAGTCCGTTAAGCGTCTGCCTTCAGCTCAGGTCATGATCCCGGGGTCCTGGGATCGAGCCCCGTGTCGGGCTCCCTGCTCCACGGGGAGTCTGCTTGTCCCTCTGCCTCTGCCTCTTTCCCCCAACTTGTGTGTGTGCTCTCTTTCTCTCTGTCTCTCTCAAATAAATAAATAAAATCTTTTTAAAAATGTTTGGGTTTTAGGAGATCTTAAAAGTTCTCATCACAAGAAAAAAATTTTTATAATTACTTATGATGACAGATGTTAATTAGATTTATTGTGGTGATCATTTCATAATGTATACAAATACCAAACCACTATATTGTGCACTTAAAACTAATACAATGTTATATGCCAATTATACCTCAAGTTAAAAATAGAAATAATTTTAAAATTTGGGGTTTTTTAAGGAATATTTGGAACCTAACAATCTGTTCTAAAATTTATATGGAAATGCAAAGGCCAAGAGTAGCCGAGATACTTCTGAGTAAGAACAAGATGAGAAGACTTGTTCTGCCAGAATTAGGATAGTGCAATATCAGTGAAAAAATAGAAAAATTGAATAATATGAGGCAAAATAAAGAACTCAGAAACCGATTCACACTGGATGGCAAACGTAGCACTAATGAGGAGTATGAAAAAGCAGTCTTTTCAATTAAAGGTTCTAGAAAATTGAGTATACTAATGGGAAAAAAATCAAGCCTCATCTCAATTTCAGCTGGATTCTGGAAATGGAGAAAGAGCTCCTATAAGACCAACCCACCCATAGATAATAACCATAAACTTTTGACAAAATATAAAAGACAACTTCTCTGAATGCTCAGGAAAAAATCAAAAGCAAACAGAAACACAAAGGGACACACTT
Organism: Zalophus californianus; assembly: GCF_009762305.2. NCBI lineage: Eukaryota > Metazoa > Chordata > Mammalia > Carnivora > Otariidae > Zalophus > Zalophus californianus. The sequence goes on from NC_045597.1 coordinate 15,732,599, forward strand.
GGGAAAGGGGTACAGTACAAGTTATTTCCCATCTTCAGAGCTTTGTGCCTGTAACATTTCTTGCACGTGTACAGTGCACATGAACAAGAATGTTCTGGCAGCCAGTACCCATGGTTAAAAACCGGAAACGACCCACATCCTCATCAACAGGAGAGTATAAGCAGATACACGATGGTATATTTATATCATTGACTATTACGTAGCATCTAGGATGAATAAACTCAGCTATATCCAGTAATATTGATCCAAACAATATAATTAAAACAATTCATTAATAGATAGTACACAAAAAGTTAAAATAATAATGTACTTTTAAAGGATACATATAGATGAAAAAACTATACAGCTAAATTTTAAAAAAATCAAAGGAATAAAAATCGTTACATTGGGTTAGGGAGGCAAGTACATAGTTCACTGGGGAGATCATTTGGTTTGATACAGGTTTACTGGCAGATTTTATTTTGAGTGGTGGATTCATTGTTACTTATTAAACAAACAGACCATTGAGGGAGCAATCCGGGGAGCATGTCATAAATCGGGTGGGAATTGCGATTATACCGACTTCGTGTACTTGGAGTTTACAAAAGAAAGGTGGAGAGGGATGAGGGAAGGAAAGACTGAGATTAGAGATCACTGGTAGGAGACTCTCTTTTAGCGGCCCTCGGCCGTCAGAGAGAGGGTAGAGATTGGGTTCTTTCGGGGTTGCAACTTTGGGGTGCTTGCAGTGGGAAGCCCACAGAGGCTTGCGTCTGAGGCTTGCAGCTGAGACCCAATCTGTGCTGATAACTGCCGGAGCCAGCACGGGACTTCAAGAGACTCCCGTAGGTGATTGGGGTGCTGCGGTGGGTTTGGAACGCCTTCCCGGGGAGACTGCCACTGGGCACTCCCTCAGAGGGGCGGTGGAGCGTGGAGTGAGTCACAGAAGGCCTGAGGATGTAGGTGGAAATTAAGAATCTGCGCCAGGAGGGGGCTGAGTCTTGTGCCGGGTCTCAGAGTGGTGGTGGTGAGGAACATCGGCTGAATTCAAAGGCGGTTCCTCCATTTGGGGTTGTGGGTCTTTGGGCAGGTTATTCATCTGCTCTGAGGCTTGGTTCCCTCATTGCAAATGGAGGTAGCTCTTACCTTACAGAGCTCTCCTAAAAAGTAAACAAGATAATGTCTGTAAGAGGTATGGTATCTTAGGAACTGAATATATGATAGCTATAAAGTGATCCGATCTGCTCAGCAACTGAGCTCGAAAGCAGACCCACCCTTAGACAGGAGACTGAATCTGAGGGGGAGGAACACTCAGGGCGGGGCCATGTGGACGCTGGAAGGGGGACAGTAAGACCGGGGATGTTTGGAAAGCCAAAAGCATGGCTTCTTCACCACCCTGCTGGAACACTTACGGGGTACTCCCTCTCTCAGCTTTGTTCCTTCTCGGAACCAACCAGAACCCGTGTGGTGATGAAATTTAGAAGTAACCCCACCACACCAGAGTGCAGTCTCCTCATCTACGCATGGATTGGGATGATTTTTCATTACATGGGCCACGGGGTACGCCGAATGGCCTCGTTCATTTCTGGGTTTATTCATGGCTGGCTCCCTCCCATTTCAAGAACCTCTTGTCCTTAGAGAGGTAAATCTCTCCATTGCTTTGAAGAAAGTCTTGGGATCTGAAATCAGTACTTTGTGAAGTTGTCTGTCTTGTATTATTTGCGTTGTCTTTTTTTCCCTTGGGTGTTTTTGACGGGGAGGAGGGAAGCCAAGAGAGAGCGCTGTTTATTGTTTTGTTTTTCTTGCTCTGTCATCTAGGCAAAGCTCCTTTTGGAAGATGCTAGCCTGCGTGAGCACTGCTAAGGAGGGATGAGGAAAGGGGTCTCCGTGGTTGATTTGTCTAGTCCCGGTTTCCAGGTACAGCAGGACCAGTGAGGGGAAAGGGACAGACATCTCAAAAAGATGAAAACTTAGCAGGAACCAGTGAAGGGCCACTTGTGCAGCTGTTGGCTCCTGGCGTGCCTGATCCAAGGCCTCTTTTGTCTCCTTGGCTTTCTGTGGACCCCAGGTTTGGGGTTTGCCCCCTTTGGTGGGGCTGATGGGAGAAGAGCTAGGAAGGTCGAGGAGTGGGACTAGAGAACTGTGACAACAGCCCAAATAGGGTAGCTTTTGTCACATTTTGCTTATTTCCTCCTTAACCGGACTAACAGACTGTATGACCTTTCTATGCAGGTATGAAAGCTTATGAATTCTTTCATTACACTTGCTTCAGTCCAGAACCCCAAAGTTCTTTAGCTGTCGCTGCTAGCGTTCCCAGGTGCAGAGACTTAGCCTCTGCACTCTGAAGGCGTCACCTTTACTGCCCAGCCACTTTCTTCTGCTCACCTCCTGGTCCCTCACTAGTGTGCTTTCTGTGCCATGGTTCACCACCTCCATGGTTTTAGGAAAATGTGTTGGTGAGCCAGCTTGGTGAAAATCCAGTACGTGAGTGGGGACAGAAAGGAGGGAGGAAAATGATTTTGTTCATTCTGATCCCTCGTCTTCCTTTGACACCCAGAGAGTCTCCCCTCTTTTATGGAAGAGAAAGAGAAAGAAAGCCAGTCGGTCTGGTGTTGCCAAGGTTGTTTTGTTTTGTTTTGTTTGTTTTTAATTCCCCCAACAACCTCATTGCTGCCTCCTAGTGAAAGCTTTAGAACTGAAAAAAGACCACTTACTGGGGAGGACTTCAGGGGGAAAAGAAGAAACTGAATTTACACAGACTCACAAACTTTTTTGGAGAGATGGTCTGCCTCTCAGTTTCTGATGAGACAGATTTGTGATCATGGGTATGACGTGGCCACAAGGAAAATACAGAGCCCACACAGACTCTACTGATCAAAAGCCCATCGAACTTAGAATCCTCTTTCAGTTTATTTTGCCTTCACTTTTCACTCACACAGACTATTCTCTCTCTCGGTGTTTTTCTTCTTTAGAGAAGAAAAAAAAAACAAAAATATAACCTCATATCAATTCAAGCATAAGATCTGTGGACTTTAAAACTGAATTTACATTTTGGCACGTAAGAAAGAGGATGGCATAAAAACTTTGTGAATAGCTCAGCCAGGTCCAGAGGAGAGGTGTGAAGGCTGGTTCAGAGTATCAGTGCCACCTTGCCTGCCTTTCACTCCCAGCTTACTGTGAGGGCCCTGCGTTGGCTGGGAAGGGTATGGGCCAAGACTCTTGATCCCCTGAAAACCGAAATTGAAAAGCAAATCCCTCCTGTTTCGAAATGTGTGAAATTTAACTTGGTGACTAGGCAAACAAACACACAAGGAGCCATTTTCTTTTTAGGTATGGCAAGCACCTTTGTTTTCTACAGTTCAACCTTCTTGGACTTAAGAGCTTTCAAATTTGGGTCATTTAATATCACTAAACAGGCAATACTGCACAATTTATAAAACTATATCCAAGGAAGCTTATGTATTTTACTTTTTATAAGACATTGTACATATAAGCACACATTTCAATGGCATATATGAGCATTTTTCCATGGTAATAATTTATTACAATAGATTTTTAAATGTAAATTTGGTGAAAAGAGTAGATTATAATTTAACTCACCAATATAAATATCTTTTCTCAGTCTTTATCTGTATATGTCAAGATAATTTTCATGATTAGATTCAACTTCATTCACAATGTTTAGTAAATAACAGTTTTTCCAAATCTTGCATCCCCACACATATGTTCTTCATATGACAGTGTATAATATTTTTGTCTCAAACCTACTATACAAGTTAGGTTGAAAGCTCAGGGATAATAATTTTGTAGTTTATCATCACAAAACAGTATATTTAATATTCTAGTCTATGTAATTACACCTGCTAGTGTTTTAACGTTACTCCACCCAGAGTCTGTGAATGACAGGGTAGCTTTATAGAGCCTGTAAAGGAATATGGTTCTACAGAAATCAGTTCAATTATTTCAGCAATACAAGGACATAACTAATACAAAGTAAACATTTGTAACTGTGATACTGTTAGAAAAGTAGACTCCCATACATTTCACTATTGGCTCACATTTCTATATGTCACAGCAACTACAATGAAAGCAATAATCACTATTCTTAAAATGAGCAATAGAACAAGCCTAACTTTTAAATAAATCTAATGGCCCCAAACAGTTTTTATTACTACAATCAGTACTCTGTGTCTGTGTGTGTGCGTATGGGATGAACATATACTGCAGGGAAGTCTTAAAGAGTTAACCACTTATAGAACTTCCTACTTGCACACACCACAAGGCTAGGTGTAATCCTAACTGCCAAAGAAAGAAGGCAAGCAAGTTGTCCCTGAAGGACAGGCCCACTTGTGAATAAAACCTCCAGACTGCTCATGCTATGAGTGTATTGCAGCACACCAAGAAGCGATAAAAATATGCAAACAAAATCATGCTGTTTTTGCATCATGTCAATTATAAGGAAAAAACTCTTCCTTCTGAAGGAAACTGAGCTTAACAGCATAAAGCTACTTCAGTACAGAGTGATTGGTATGTATTACTTTGTTCTTTCAGAGCGACGTTTGACACTTTCTGATTCTAAATACCTTCACCCTGTCTGTGCATTTAAGTGAGATAGTGTTAACTGTACCTTAAAGAGATCAGCATAAAGATGGCTCTGTCGACCAGACTAGAAACACAACAAAACACTCAGATTTTTCAAAGAGCTGAACAGCCAGCCAAGGATGCCTATTCTCAGCCTGGGCGAGCTCCTTTCCGAGAAGGTTGCCAAGAGCACGCTCAGTTCCTCCTCCGTTATTTTTCACTTCACTACCTCAGACTGGGTGCGTCACCAGCGCAAGAAAATGCGGGCAGCATCTGTTGCAAGTAACATCTGGACCTCCAAGGAAACTGAGCATTCTTCCTAGGAAAAGTCTCCAACATTTTCTAGAGTGCGTCCCCTCTTCTGCCGTAGTTGGAGAGGCTCTCCTCCTCCTGCGCTCCTCCTTCCTCCGGGCAGAGGATCCCAGAGCCGCGACCAGTGACAGGGTAGCCGGGATGACACCAGGGGTTGCCAACACCAAACAGTGCGCAGACTCCGCGGCGCGCTCCTAGCTCTCCGCTCGCCTCGACCTGCTCTCGAGTGAAGACGGGTGGGAGGAGGAGTATGGAGGAGGCGGAGGGGATCCAGTTTAATTCGCGGTCCTGGGGGGTGTGGGAGCGGGAGGAGGCTCCGCTGGTCCCTCCTCCCTCCTGGAGTCTTGGGCTCCACCTCCTCCGCATGCCCGCAGATATACACACACTCAGTCGCGGCTGGACATGCACACCCAGCGCCGGCTCCGGGCGCGTGCACACGCAGGTAGCCACACTTACCTGAGCCCGTGCACAGGGCTCTTGCCGCCTCGGGAGCGGCGGAGTGGTGACCTGGGCCAGGAAGGGGCCCACTGTGCTACGGGAGTGGGGGAAGCGGGAGCAGCCCCAGCGCGGACCTGCGAATAGAGGTGATGGCGCGTTTTCCTTAAATCTCCTCCTCCAGCACCTCCGCCCGGCGCCTGCTCGGCTCTGGCCGGAGAAACCGGGAGAGCCGGGCCCCGGGCGCGGCGCACACGCGGGCGCACGCACCGAGGCGAGCGCGCCGAGAGGGGCGCGGCGGCGCCGGCGCAGGAAACTTGGGCCAAGTTAGTTGCAAGTGCCGGGCGGCGGCCGAGACGAGCCGGGAGGGGTCGCGGCCGGTTCCAGGCCCGCTGCAGGGCCGCCCTCCGCGCCCGGCGCGCTCCGGGAGCCCGAGTCGGCCGGTGCCCCCGGAGGAGCTCAGAGCGAGCGGAGCCGGCATGGCCCGGGGGACTACGGGACGCGGCGCTTCGGCGAGCCGGAAGGATTTTCCCTGAGGCCCAGCGACCCCAGGCTTGCTCAAGCCTCCAGCCTCCTTCCCGGACCGGCAGCCGGAGAGGAAGACCGGCGAGGCAGGTGCTGGGGCGGCAGACATCTCCCCCCCAGAACCCCCAGCCGATTGGGGGTGGGGGGGATTCCCACCAGCGAGCCCTGCGGCGAGTCAGGAAGACCGGCTGGTGCTGCTGTATTTGTATTTATATCCATTGCTGCGCTGTTCCCTTGCTGTGCCCGGACCCTCCTCCGCCTACCCCTCCTCTTCCTCCTCCCGGGCCACCTCCCCTCCTTCCCCACCCCCATCTGCTACTGTCAAATGAGAAAGTCACCGAGGAGAACCCAAACACTCCAGCCGCCGAGGGCCCCTTTTGGCACTTGGCAGCACGCGGCGGCGGGCTCCTCGGCTCAACTTGGTGGGGTCTTCGCGACGCAACTTTCCGAGCTGCTCTGCATTTAAGAGAGAAAAGACCGAGGAGGAGGAGAGTTCTGCTGGGCAGCGACTACCTGCGGGGAGTTCTCGAGCAAAGGCAGCCGGAGAGGAAGGACAAAAAGAAAGCAAAGGGCAAACTGCCACCGTGGGTTGGGGGCACCGCCGAGAAGTGCCTGTGCCCGAGAGGATTTTCCCCGGCGATCGGCAGGAGAGACCAGGGAGGCCGGGGCGCGGCGCGGCCCTGGGCTCGGCCCCCAGCCCCCACTTCCCGGACGGGAGCGACGCCGGGGCGCGAAGTGGGGCGCGGCGAGCGCGGGCAGGCCGAACGGGTCCCCGCGGACAGCCAACATTGATTTCCTCCGGGCGGAGGGCGACGGCCCGGGCGGCGGCGGCGGCGGCGGCGGGCTGCAGTCGCGGCACGGCGAGAGCATGTCCAAGCCGGTGGACCACGTCAAGCGGCCCATGAACGCCTTCATGGTGTGGTCGCGGGCTCAGCGGCGCAAGATGGCCCAGGAAAACCCCAAGATGCACAACTCGGAGATCAGCAAGCGCCTGGGCGCCGAGTGGAAGCTGCTCACCGAGTCGGAGAAGCGGCCGTTCATCGACGAGGCGAAGCGTCTGCGCGCCATGCACATGAAGGAGCACCCCGACTACAAGTACCGGCCGCGGCGCAAGCCCAAGACGCTGCTCAAGAAGGACAAGTTCGCCTTCCCGGTGCCCTACGGCCTGGGCGGCGTGGCTGACGCCGAGCACCCGGCGCTCAAGGCAGGCGCCGGGCTGCACGCGGGCGCGGGCGGCGGCCTGGTGCCTGAATCGCTGCTCGCCAATCCCGAGAAGGCGGCCGCCGCCGCTGCCGCCGCCGCCGCGCGCGTCTTCTTCCCGCAGTCGGCCGCGGCCGCCGCCGCCGCCGCTGCCGCCGCCGCCGCCGGCAGTCCCTACTCGCTACTCGACTTGGGCTCCAAGATGGCAGAGATCTCGTCGTCGTCGTCCGGCCTCCCGTACGCGTCGTCGCTGGGCTACCCGACCGCGGGCGCCGGTGCCTTCCACGGCGCGGCGGCGGCGGCTGCAGCGGCGGCCGCGGCCGCCGGGGGGCACACGCACTCGCACCCCAGCCCGGGCAACCCGGGCTACATGATCCCGTGCAACTGCAGCGCGTGGCCTAGCCCCGGGCTGCAGCCGCCGCTCGCCTACATCCTGCTGCCGGGCATGGGCAAGCCTCAGCTGGACCCCTACCCCGCGGCCTACGCCGCCGCGCTATGACCCCGCGGGGCCGCCTCGCGAGGACCGGTGTGCACACGTGTACATATGTATAGGTACGAGCTCCGCGGCCGCCCCGTGCGCCCTCCCGCGACGGGGGCCCCGGTTTCTATGTACAGAAGATGTATAGGTGCAGGCAGAGGCAGAGATGCCAGTCGGGGCGCGAGTGGCAGAGCGCGCGAGTGCTCGGGCGAGTGTGCGTGTGGATTCACAGGATTTCAGACCCGCACTGCGGCAGCCCATTTTAAGGAGGGCGGCCGTATCCGACAGCAGTTGATGTTTGCTTTGCACTTCGGAACCTGTTGCGTTTTGGCCCACAGAGGTGGAGGAGTAACTTTTTTCTGACACGTTGGGCTTTGCAGTTTTGTTTGTTGGAAGTTAATTGTCGGTTTTGTTTTTGTTTCTCATTATCTTTTTTTCTCCCCCCTCCTGGTCTGTGTCGCATGCACTCTGTTCAAGTGTTAGGTCTGAAATGGCTGGCACAAGGGAAAAGCTGATCTGTGTCACTAGTTTCTCAGAGCGAGATGGCTCTGAGCGGCCTTGCTCCCTATTTGTACTATTTGACTTTGCAAATCTCTGTTCTCTCAAGCAGAACTCACAGACCGGATCCATTCTTGACCAGTGACCGGCTCGAATCTGGCCTTTTGTATGTGAGATGATCGCGCTTTCTTTTGTTTATCACGTCATATGCAAATGAGAGCAAGAGCTCTTAAGAGCAAGGAATGCAAACAGGAAATATGCGCGAGATGAAAAGTTGTCAATTGGATTTTATCCCTTAGGAAAAAAACCCAAAACTGATAACTCTCCCTGAGTCCACTTGCTTGGATTTCTGACACAGTTTACAGAAAGATAAAAGGCACTGTTCCTATTTTCCCCTTATGGCTGAGTTCACCTTAAGATTGTAAATGTGTCTATGTCCGTGAAAACATGGAGTCTGAAAATGTGTTATTTGCGTTGCCCTAAATTTGAGTCAGTTTTAGACTCTCAAGCATTTTGAGCGAATGTCAAAGTTAAGTTTTAAAAATTGCGGGACTATTTCAGAATCGCAATTTTATCTAAGATTAAATCAGACTTTTTCGTCTGAGTGGTAATGATATATTTATTATTTAGTAAAACTGAAAAAAAACAGAATTGTTTGACAGATGTCTCTGATTTTCAGCTAGCATTTCTTCACCAACTTGAACCGCTTAAATGTGTTTTGGAGTTCCCTCCCTAATTAGCTTATTTTTTAGATTACCTGCAATTCATTTGCAAATTATGATAAAACACATTTTAGAGAAAAGAACCTCAATTATAGCTTTTTGTTTCTTTTTAAATGTATATATTTTGACTAATGTTTGTGAATGAAGTTGGCTAACATGTATTTAGTTTCATTTTGACTTTATGTAATATAAAGTTTTAAAAAGTTTAAGTATTGGTTTTAACCTTTATGTGTAAATGGTTTTCTTGTGTGATCTTCTAATTTAATATTAGACGTCTAAACTATATCTGTAAATTAGAATCCGACTATCACTCTGTTCATTTTTTTTGAACAAAGAGTTTAAATAAAGCCTGAACCAGGGAAAAGAGAAAATCCTCTATTTCTTGTTGAGTTCCTAACAAGATTTTTATCTGAATTGCCCTTACGTGCCTGGTCCAGGTGAAGTGTAAGGTATCCTCCAAAGGCAGGCTTTGTTTCACTTTTGAATAGATTTACTAGGAAATCTAAATCAAGCCATTGTTATTCAGAGCCAAAAACCTGATTTATCACATTTTTAATCATGAATAGGAAAGAAGATAAAAAAAAAAAACCCAAGTAGTTGTATTATCTTGGGGGGGAAGAAAGGTTATTCATGAACCAGTAGAACAGAACCCATTGAAAACATCCAGACGGTTCAAAGCATTTCATGAGTTTCCAGTAACATTTTAAGAGAGGAAAGTTGTCTGACCACTTTATCTTGTAGTGGGAGAGCCCCACCACTTAAGTCAGTGTAATGTGGTCACGTATCTTTGGCATATTCCTTGTTTACACCTTAAGATTTTATTTGGAAGGCTAATCACTGCTAAAGACGAGGTACAACTTTTGGCCTCTTTAGGGCTTTATTCCGCCATACTGAATGGCATTAAAATATAATTATTACAAGTTCTGCAGGAGAGGGTTGAATTTCCAGGGCTAAACAAGTTTTCACATAAAGGATTTTCATTTTAGAAAGGAGATGACAGGGCACCAGGAAGACTATCAGAGGAAAAAAAAATTAACTGTAGGAAGATCTTGATTTCCTGCCTACCAAGATGGAAATTCTCAAGACACAGGACTCAACTGGTCCTAAACTAGTTTCCCCATTGACAGAGACCATCTCCGGGAGCTGCACGTCTTTATAAGCGACCCAACTCTTTTAAAGTCATTGTTTTCCCCCAACAGAATAATATTTTAAAAACCATGAAAAGTTTTGGAAATGTGAGAAATAGCCTCTGCTGGTTTGACCCTGATTCACTAATTAAAACGACCCCTCTCCTGTTATTCCCTGAGCTCCTTGCAATATTATAAGTTAATTCATATGGTTCTGAGCGATTATGCAAAACTAATTTGGACTGTCCAGGGGTAATTATCCCTGACACGGTTAATTAAATCCTTTCAAGGCTTCGTCTTTCCCTTTTGTAGCAGCCCATCACTTCTCAACACGGAACTTCCTGCGGCTTGCTGGAAATCACCCCAGCCCTAAATCTTAGTTACCTCCCTGAGCCTTCCAGCTCGGCCCCACCGGCCCGAAGATTCCCCGCCCCCTCCCGCCCCCTCCCTTTTTCCCAAAGATCCGCGCTTTCTGAGAGCGACGCTCCGGAGTGTTGATGAATAAGAAGAGGACTAGAAAGATGAGTAAGGGGAGGGGGAAAGCTGCCGGGGGTGCGCACACGGGGTCACGTCGCCAACAGATTGTGCGGCTGTTTGGTTGTTTGAGTATATCCACGGGCCTCCCGGGGGTGACCAGTTTATCACCCCTTCGACTCCGGTGTTCTTGCCAACAAGGTGCGTCTGGGGAAAGCCTCCCTCCAAGTTAGACTGTGCAGAAGTGGGAGCGACTCGAGGGCAAAGCGTGGAGAAGGAACTAGGTGTGTGTGTGGAAGTCGGGAAGTGGCCCACAAATGCAGAGCTGGGACTAGGCAAGGAGCTGATGCGGGCTTGAGGTCTCTCTCTCTCTCTACCTCTCTGTCTTTATCCCTCTCTCATTCTTCTCTCCTCCCTCCCTCTCTCTCTCTCTCCCTCCCTTTCCTCCCATCTTACATTTTCCTTTTTTAAGGTTTAAAAAATCCACGACGACATTTTTTAGGTAGTCACGGTTGCCCAAAGGCTTTGAACAAACCTCCCATCTGAAGGGCCAGGCGTGTTGCCTTCAGGCTTTGCGCAAACAGGTGGAATTTACTCTGCCTGAGCAATAAGAACCGGAGCTGGGGGACGCTGCCGTGCGAGAGACGGCTTCCGGGAAGCAGTGGAGCTGGCGGCTATTGTCACTTCTCTTGACAATTTCCTCCCCCTCTGCCCCCCCTCCCCGCCCACCGCAAGAAACAAGAACAAAACAGCGCCGGTCTCCCTCTCACCCCCCGACCCCGGGCGGCCTCCGCGAGGGGCGCAGAAGATGGAGAGACGATCTGACCGTCTCCCCGGAGCAGATAAGGACCGGCGCGCCAGCCAATCAGAGCGCGGCTCGGCGCGGGCGCTCCCCCCCGCCGCCCCCTGCGGGCGAGGGAAGTTCCCCGCAACTCGCCAGCCCCAGTGTCGGTGTCTTTCTTGCGCCCACAGCCCAGAGGAGGCAGAGAGAGCGCCGTCCAAACTTTATTAATCTCTCCCCCGTTCTTTCTCCCTCAGCCCGGTGCATCTCAAAGGTCAGCCCTCTTCTTTTAAAAGACTGATATTATTAATTCACTGACAACCCCCCCCCCATTTCTTTTTTCTCTCTTGCAGGGGGAGAAAAGGGGGAAGATCGTGAAAGAGCTTTTTTTTCCCCCTCCATCCTTTTTTTTTTTTTTTTTTTGTCCTTCAGTGGGAGCGTTTAGACAGTCGAGGAGGTTTTGTCCGGGAACAAAACGCAGGGTTGGGAGGTTTTGTGAGAGTGTTGTTTGTTGAAGTGGACCTAAGAAAAAGCGGCGGCTTTCTCCTCATTGTGAAGAAACCAATCAGTGGTATTTGGAAAACTGTTAGCATTGTGCACTTCTTCTGTGTCCATTGTGAGGCGTTTCTTTTCACAAGGTTTTTTTTTCAGCCGATCCAGCTGGCCGGAATGAATAGCAGTGCAATGTGTACACGCTTTGTCCCTCCGGCCTTCAAGTAGCCCCCATTGAATAGACTAAGTTGACACTGCGTGACAGTGAAACAACATAATAAAAAATACATGAGCCCCTGAATAGGAGCAGGCGCATAAATAAATAAAATGGGTGACCAAAACTGGATAAACTGAATGACAAAACGGTGAAAGGGGAACAAAAAGATATTTAACACGCTAGATTAGCATTAGAATGCGATCTACAAGGCAGAACAATTGATGAATAGGTTTACCGGCCAAGAAAGAAATGGACTAAATGCCCTTTGAATAGATATGCTTTTTGCAAGGGCTTTGAATAGATATGCTTTTTGCAAGGGTTGAATGGGAAAAGGTAAAGATGAAGCTATGCAAATGAGCGGGGGAACTTTTTATATATATTCTTTAAACACACACACACACACACTGCGGGAGGAGAGTGCTGCCTCGGGATGTTTATAGAAGCAATAATTGCCATTATTAGCATTGTCTGCAGCAGATAGAAATTGAACAGGTTGGGATAATATAGGGTAGCAGTAATTATTCTTCTAATTAATGGTGCTTTGGTACTTGAAAAAAGAAAAAAGGAAAGGAGAAGTAAAAGTTATGCAGAAGTTATGTTTCCTTGTGTCCGTTTGCCCAGCGTTGGAATCTGTAGAGCAGCAAGTCTGGCGATTCCAAGATGCCTGCTGATCTTAGAACATTTCAGGGAGCCAATCCTTAGGCTCTGGGTTTGGGGCCTGATTTCCATTTATGCAGCGTTTTTGAGGGTCAAATACGGTGTCTGGTATCTGGTAGGTGCCGAATGAAGAGTTGTGGAATGAAAGAATACAAATTTAATGCGGGAAACCGGGCCTCCTATGGATGTAGGGGGGAGGGAGAATACCAAGGCCGATTTGCCTTTCACCGCCCCCTGCCACCCCCGCCCCCTTTATCTAGGGGAGGGGCTGGTCCGGGAGGGAAGATCGCCCCCACTTTTCTGAGGGTTCTTTCTTTGTCCATCTGGGCCGCTGGAAAAGATATAAAAACCAAACAGGCGACGAACAACTCCTGCCCCCCCCATTCCATCTCTGTCCTCACCCCTAAATCCACCCCAAAGGCAGAGCCTTTGAGAAGCCCCGCCTGGCTGTGTAGAAACGTTGTACCCACCCGTTTAAAGAATTCGAATACACTCAAAGCTTGACTTTCTCTCCGTTTTCTCCCCTTACCCCGCCCCGTTTCTCTTCCTGTCTCCATGTCTTTGACCCAATTCCACAGGACTGGGGAACCTCCCGTCTGAATTGCCGGCGGAGGCAGGGCGCGAACCCGCCGAGTTCTGGGCTGTCCTTGGATTTCCTGTGCTGCCCCGGAGGCGGGCGTCCGTAGGGGCCTTTACAGCCAACGAAGTCAATTATTTTCGATAGTTGACCACCAGGCCTGCCGGGCCGCTGGGCCACCCAGCCGTCGAGCTTTCCAGCCGCTTTCTGAGTTGCCTAACTTAAATGAATAATGCAAATTACAGACCGCGGAGCTGACAGGTCCCGCGGACTCGCAGAAGCTCCGAGGGCGCTCGGAGCAGTAGCGCTCCCAACCTCCCCGACGGCTGGCGGGAAACTGGGTTTTGAGAAGCAGTGACAACTGCTTCTGAATTGTGGTGACAAAAGGGGCGGCAGGGGTGGGGGAGTGGAATCCCAAACTCTAAAAGCGGTGGGGGTTTCCCCCCTTCTTCTTTTTAAAGAAGCAATTGAGCCTTACCAAGCGACGGGGGCCGCGCGGAAGCCTCGCATATTTTAAACTGTAACCCGAGCCTTCGCAGTTTCAGCTTCGCTTTAAAACATGCAAATTCTTAGAAACTGAAATCTGAAAAACTTGCGGAGAGCTCTATCCGGGATAAACCCGTTGAAAGTCACTTTAAGGTGATAAAATTCACAGCGATTGGGGTGATGGGCATTTGTGCGGGAGGCAGCGGACCTGTTGGATTGGGTTTTCAGGTTCAAGGTGGCCGCCAGGCCTTCGGCGACCTCCTGGACGCAAAGCAGGGAAATGGTATCTACAAGGCAACCCGCGAAGACGTCTTCGCTTTTGTGACCCCCTACCGCCCCGTCCCTCTCCCCACCCCAGCCCCTCACTGAATGCTTTGTCAGGTAGACTCCAGCACCCTTGCCGCAGCCGCCCCATCGTTCACACTTGACTGGAGGAAATAAAATCAGCTTTGGCTTTTTAATTCCTTTTGAAGATGTTTCCACCTGATTTCTACCTCCTTTGGGCTCCTCGCTTGATTGGGGGAGGGGTTATTTAGGGACTTTTTGACAAACAGCAGAAGTTAAAGTACTAATTGTAAACACCCCGTTGCTCTCTTTGAATGTATTTATTATCATATTAGCCGAGCACTTGGAGACACACGGCCTATTACTCATTTCCAGCCTCTAGGCAAAGAATTCTCCTACTGAGATCGACCAGTAAAACCAGATTTCTTGGGGGAAATTACGAGGACGTCTTCAGACTCTCTTCAGGGGAATTATATTACTGGATTGTCAATTTCACTTGCGCACCCTCCTCCCGACTCAGCCAAGCCTTAGTATTTTATTTCGGGATCACCCCAAAGTAATTAGCCACTCGCAGAAAGCTTGAAATCTCAAAAGGAGAGGTGCAGCCTCGGATAACAGAGACCAAGTGAGGCTTCTCAGATCGGTTGCCTACACTGGGGCTATCTTTTTTCATGACGTCAGGAGTGGAGAGAAGTCTGTTTGCAGAAGAGAGAATGCCTTTAAAAGGATTCTCAGGACCCCAGGGTGTGTGTGATGGGGGGGCGGTGCTCAGAGTTGGGGGAAAAGCAAGCTTCCTAGAATGTCACCACCTTGACATCGCAGGAGCTCAGCCTCTCCTCCTTAAAGTTCCCCGCAAGTACTGCCACTGAGTTTGGGGAACTTTATAGCGCTTTCCTCTTTTGCCCATTTCACATCCAAAAGTTTGTGTACGGGAGCACATACACATACACACACACACACACCTGGTTTGGAGCGAACCCCGCTTTATTTACCACCATATTGTAAAGCCTGGGTTTGGGAACAGCCGCTGAGAGTCTGACAAACTGGAAATCTATGAGGGCGTGTATCAAGAGGCGGAGGAAATTGCGTGGAATTATGACCGTGCTCCAACACACGGGAAATCTGCCCAACAACGTTTTCCCGCGCGCTCCCCCTCACTCTCTCCTACTTCGCTGAAGTTTTGGTAATGGTGTTTGCTTTAACTTGGATCACCTGAATGGTGGCCTACGTGGACTCACTCTGCCTGCATGGACCGGCTCAGTGACGAGGAATGAGAAAATGCAGGTAGAGCCTGGGAGAGGAGATTCAGAACCTTTTCAGGGAGGCAGTAGGAAAAGTGGGTGCTGAGGGAAACGGAAGGAAAAGGGAGGATAAAAGAAAAAAAAAATCAGGACAGGAAAGATAATAGAACAAGCAGCACCACTGACACTCCCTCTTGCCTTCAGGTTCAACACCTGGGAAAGGTGCTGCCGAGGGCAGGTGAGGGATACAGGAGGAGGCAGAGAACCCCAGACTTCCAGACGCCCCCCAACCCTGACTCCTCTGCGAGGTCCCTGGAAGAGCGGTCCCGTTGGGGAGGGCGGGGAGTGGGAAGCGATGATCACGCGGGCTCTGACAGGTTCCGCGTGGAACTGAGGGATCCGGAAGCGAGGGAAGGCCCTGAAGGTCCCCCCCACCCCAGCCCCTGTAACGCCTTGCTCTGCGGCTGGAGCCACATTCGAAAGCGGAGTCTCTGGAATTGGGGCCAGCCTGTCCTCCACGAGTTTAATCCCTGCAGACCCACAGTGGAAAACACATTATGTGCTGCCTGAAACTTATTTAGGAAAAATAAATCACAATTATGGTAGAACTCTAGAAGAGGGGTCGGTAGCAATCCTGGGACTGTAGCGCTAAATCTCTTGTTTCTTCCTGGGAAATCTGCCCTGGTGGCCCTGTAGGACAGCCTGGGAGCTCTTCGCAGCTCCCGTGCGTGAGCCTGGGGGCATAAATAAGGCCCTTAGCTAATCGCCCCAATCCCGCTTTTCAGCCACCTCCCCACTTCGGGCAGCTTGGGGACGCGGCTGCGGGCCAAAGGCGCCGGCTGCTTTGCTCCAGACCAAGGCTTCTTTGAGCTTCTAGAGCCCAAGCCCAAGTTACTCTTCTGCCTTTTCAGGGACTCGGTGTTCTCCTGCAAACCTAGACTTGAGTAAGTAGTTAGAGCAGTTGATGAATATGTATTCGAACGCGCTGTTTAAGGCTGCGTGAATAAACATGAGCCCGCGGTGGCAGCGCCCTCCCGCTCCCTTTCACGTCTCTGGGGCGCGGGGAGCCGGAACGGGCGAGTCTCGCATTCCTGATACGGCGGGGCCCGTGGGTCGGCTGGAGCAGCGATGGGTCTCTCTGAGCCCCCACACCCGGCTACACACCCTCCCCTACCTGGCTCCCCGAGCGCACGGCGGGTGGCACAGATCTGCACGCACCCACTCCCCGGGGTCTTTGGACACCGCTGCCTTTCTGGAAAGCTGCCTTGACTTGCGTTACTGAGGTGCAGACTTTTCGAACCTGGAGGTGTTGGTGGTGGGGGGTGCTCTTCTCCCTCTCCACATTTGGGGCTAGCATTGCTCAACACGAGTCTCTGCGCAAAACTAGAGAACCCTGAACTTGTCCCCGGGTGTAACGGTTGGAGGTCGTGACCCACCTGCGGGAAAGAAAACGTCGAGCGGCGCATTCCAGGGAGGGGACTGCCCTCGCAGAAGCCGTTTGTTTTCTGATGTCTGCGGGCGGAGGGGCGGCCGCGGGGAATAATTACCCACCCACTACACTCCCAAAGCCCCCGCCACCTCCCGCTGGGAAAAGTCGCCCTTGGGCCTCTTTGTCTCCCTGGAGCCAGGGCGTCTTCGTCTTTGGCAGCTGAGCGAAGAAATAACAAAGCTGACTGTACACGCAGGCCTCGGCGGCTTCACCACCCGCACCCACCCAAGGCCCCCAGGTCTCTGTCTCCTCTCAGGCACACACTGGGTGACAGGCCTGGGCCGGGCCTGAATCGGGTGCCCGTGGCCCCGCAGCGCAGCCCTGGGGCTCAGGAGGAGGCGAGAGCGGAGGTGTGGCTTGCCCCGGGGCCAGGGCCTCGGGGACCAGCGGAGATCCAAGCCTCCTTGGATCTTGAGGCCTCCTTCAAGGCTCAGACTCCCGCAGCTTTGGAAATGCCAGACCCCACTTCGCACCCAGGGCTGCCACTTTCGCCCTCACCTTGCGTGTAAGAGGAGGAAAGTCGGCTTCCGCACCCCCCCGCCCCCACCGAGCTCCGGGGACAGTGACCCCTCCCCGCGCAAAGAAGCGCTGGGGGTGGGGGGTGGGAAGCGCTTCGCACCACCAGGAGGCTGGTTTCGGTGGGTGGAAGGAATTCCGACCCCACCCGGCTAGCGCTAGCCGGAGGTCTGGAGAATGCGGTCCTTGAGATAAAGAGCAGGGTTTGTCTTCCTGCAGAAGCTTTGCGGAGCAGGTGGAGGCCGAGATTCTACCCAGATCGTACCGCTGGAGGCTTTCTCAAAAAGTGTTCTCTGAAAATAATGACTTGTCCGCTGCAGTGGGCTTGGGGGATTACCTTCACCAGTGAGGTGGATGTAAAGGCTGCTCTAGTACACGACTGAAGGCTCTTCTTCCTGCCGGAAGAACAGCGGTTGGTAGTTCTAGAAGCACAGGGCAAGGCTTGGGGAAAGTTTGGAGAATTCAAATGGTTCCATTGGCTCAGGGGAGCTCCTGGCTGAGGAAATGCCCTCACAAGAAGGGTCAGGAATGGGAGAAGGCACTTGGGATTTTGAACTAAAATATGGGGGGGCAAAGCGGGACAGAACACTCTGGGATAAATTTCATCCATATAATAGCAAGGCAGAGAACCCTGAGTCATTTGGAGATGGGGATGAGCTGCTAATTAACAGCTGCTATTCCTGAGCTCCTAATTTGTGCCAAGTGAGCCCCATCAGATGCCCGACTAGGAAGCATCATTCACATTGTATTCTGTGTGAATGGTGCCCCCTTAGCAACAATAAGATTTCCCCTTTGACATCCTTAAAAATCAAACCAGAAGCCCCTTGACAATATGCTGTTTGTGATGTACTCTACTCCCCAAGCTGAAATTCACTTTATCATGACTGTGGGTATCCCTCTGGGGCTGCTCTTAGTCAAGATAGAAAAGTGTGTCTCCTATTCATGACAGCATTATTTACAATAGCTAAGACAGGGAGGCAACCTAAATGTCTGTGAATAGATGAATGGATGAAGAAGATGTGGTATACACATTTATATATACAATGGACTATTACTCAGCCATCAAAAAGAATGAAATCTTGCCATTTGTGACAACATGAATGGACCTTGAGGGTATTAGGCTAAGTGAAATAAGTCAGACCCAAAAGGAGAAATACTGTATGATTCATTTATATGCAGAATCTAAAAAATAAAACAAGCAAACAAAACAAAATAGAAACAGACTAACAGATACAGAGAACAAACTGGTGGTTGCCAGAGGGGAGTTGTGTGGTACAAACTTCCAGTTATAAAATAAATAAGACACTGGGATATCATGTACAGCACAGGGAATATATTCAGTAATATTGTAGCAACTTTGTATGGTGACGTGGTAACTACACTTATTGTGATGACCCTTTTATAATATATAGAAACATTAAATCACTTATGTTGTACACATAAATCAATATGGTATGTCATTATTCTTCCGTTTTAAAAAAAGAAAAAAATTTGTCTCACCTTTCTGCTTCAACAGAACAAACCACCAAGAAGCCTTTCCTCTTGAACTACAAATGTGCAAAGGCAAAGGCTTCTGGCTTAATATGGCTTTTGAAAAGTGAGAGAAACCCATGCATGAAAACCCACCTGGTAAGTGAATTCCTCAGACGGCGCCACACCTCTCCTCTCCCTTCCTCATTTCCTTCTCCTGCTCATGCTTCCCTGTGGGTCTTCTGACATTTTTATGAGGTGGGAGTAAGTAAAACAGTAAACTTGGGTAGGGTGCTTTAAATGCACCACTGTTATGAATTGGAGAGGGTGGAGCTGTGTTGTGCTAGATTTAGATCCCGGCTCTGCTGAGACTACAGAGAGAGAAGAAAGGAAAACGATCTTCTGGGTCTTCTTCTTGTTATCTCCTGACATTCTTCCAGGGGTTCAGTGCTAATGAGCAGATACCTTCACTCCGCCCCTACAGCCACCTGCCTATGAGCTGTGCACCCACAAACACTGCCTTCTTGCTGTGACTAGATAGAGATGGACAGTCATGGCTTGCGGCGAGGGCCAGCCTCTCTACTTGGGCGTTAGACCCCCATCTCTTTTCTGGTAGGTGACCTCTCAGGTGCCCTCCGTGATTCCCGCCTCGTGCAATTCATGCCTTTGTGTAAACCTCTCCCTTTGTGTGGGCTGTGCCTAGTGATTTGCTTCTAACAAAAAATGATGGGAGGGCACTTCCTGATGAAATTACAAAAATGATGACCCCCCCCCTTTTTCTCTCAGCTCTTGCTCTGAGGGAAGTCAGCTGCCATTTTGTGAGATGCTCCACAGAGAGGCCCAGCAAGGACCCAAAGCCTGCCACCAATAGAGCAAGTCACATGGGAATGGCCCCTGGCCCAGTGGAGCCTAGAGATGAGAGCAGCCGGGGCTGACTCATGATTGGAGCCTTGGGAAAGACCCTGAGCCAGAGGCCCTCAACAAGGCACCCTGGATCTCTAACCCACAGAAGTCATGAGATTATCAACATTTGTTGTTTGAAGCCATTAAGTTTGGGGATGATTTCTTATGCAGCAGGAGATAACTAATATATCATGTGGCTCCAGAAAATCTCCCCTTTCTTGTTCAATAGCAGAATTTTCCCTCCCTACTGAATCATTCTTGCCGCATAAAAATAAATGCTATCCTCTCTTTAAAAAACAAAACAAAAACCTCTCATGATTCTGTTTTCCCCTCTAGCTACCATTCCAGTTCTCTGCTCCGCTTTACAATGAACTCGTTAAAGAAACAAAAGATGTCTCTATTTGCTATCTCTAATTCCCTGTTTCCTCTTTCCTTAAACTTCCTCCAGTCAGAGTTCGTCCCTTCCCCACCCCAGACCACTCCACCAAAACCTGCCCTGACCCAGGTCACCAGTGACTCATAAATCAGTCAGTTCTCAACTACAGCATTTGACGGAGTTGATCGCTCCTCCCAGAAGCTATTTTGCTGCTAAGGCACCACATTTACCTGGTTTTCCTCCTACCTCATTGGACCCTCTTTGCTAGTCTCCCTTCCTGCTTTCACTTGTCTCCCACCTCTTGTCAAGGTTTTTCAGGCAAGATCGGGATTCATTCAATCAATCTTCTCTGCTAGAGCTGAATGTTTGTGTCCCTCTGCCCCAAATGCATGTTCGATTGGGATGGCAGCCTGATGGTATTTGGAGATGGGGATTTTGAGAAGTGATTAGGTCATGAGGATGGAACCCTCATGAATGGGATTAGAGCCAAGAGACTCCAGAGAGCTCCCTTGCCCCTTCTGCCATTTGAGAACACAGCCAGAAAAGAGAGGTCTGTGGACCAGGAAGCAGGTCCTCACCAAACACTGAATCTGCTGGCACCTTGATCTTGGACTTCCCTGCCTCTAGAACTCTGAGGAATAAATTTCTGTTGTTTATAAGCCACCCAGTCTATGCTATTCTGTTTTAGCAGCTGGAATGCACTAAGACATTCTCCAATCTTCAAAGGAACTGCAGTTGTCTTGGGATATGATTTTAACAGTTTCAGTAGGAAACCATGATATAATGTCAACTATGTACCTTCCTAACTAGTGATAATAGATTTATCGGTTAATATGAGCAAGACTAAGCTGAAGTAATCTCTAGACCCTTAATCTCAGCGGTTTAACACAACAAAGGTTTATTTTCACTCTGAGGTGGGCTAGTAGGGGGGTCGTGCTCATCCAGGCTGATAGAGATTCCATACTGACCTGTTTCCCTGACTGCCTCAGCAGGGGACATACAGCATAAAAAGCATACACTGGCTCTGGAAGTTTCTCACTAAAAATTATGCACATCATTTCTCACATTCGTTTGGCCAAAGTAAGTCTCATGGCCACACCAACCTCAAAAGGGGCACAGAAGTACAATCCCTACCATGTGCCCAGGAGGTGGCGAGCCAGAAATACTTGGTGAACACCACCTCAATAGGTTTTATGTTAAACATCCTCAATCTTAAAAGAAAACATTACCAACTGGGCTCCTTTGTATGGAGACAATGTTATCTGGAAGAAAATGTGGCTAAACCACCCCTGACTTAACCAGTGGTCTTTTTACCTCCCATAATTGAAAAGACTTCCTATTGCTTTGCAGGTGCAGCCAAATTTGGGAAAGCCTTGTGATGCTTGCAGCTCTGCCTTTCATCTCCGGCTTTGATAAAAAAAAAAAAAAAAATGTCCATCTCCTCTCTGAATTCACAGCTTGCCAGGCAGTCTGTCGCTGCTGAGGATTTCTGGAAGGTCCATAACCTCACTGCAGGATTTGAAACTGTACTTCTGCAGGGCTTTAATGAGTTTCTGATTTCCTGCATTTGTGCCCTCCATTCCCCCACCCCCGGCCAAAAAAAAGTCAAACTCGAGCTTCCGCTTTGCCTTCCATCTTACCAAACTTATTTCTACCCTCTCCACATACACACACACAAACATACATTCATTCTGATACACACTCCCCATCGAATGACTCTCTTTCAGGACCTGGTGTTGTAGTGCTCCTACATTTGGCCCCCCTCCAAAGTCCTACACATCATTCCAAGATCTACTCAGATCTCATCTTTTTCTAGATCTCATACCCCACCTATTTTTGATGCCATTTGGAATTTTTTTTCCCCTTCTGTTTTTCATTGTATTTTTGTTGCTTCTGGTTTTGTTCTTCCTTTTTTTTTTTTTCTAATAAGATTTTTATTTATTTAAGGGTGCCTGGGTGGCTCAGTCGTTCAGCATCTGCCTTTGGCTCAGGTCATGATCCCAGGGTCCTGGGATCAAGCCCTGCATCGGCTCCCGCTCAGCAGGATGCCTGCTTCTCCCTCTCCCACTCCCCCTGCTTGTGTTCCCTCTCTCACTGTGTCTCTCTCTGTCAAATAAATAAATAAAATCTTAAAAAATAAAAGATTTTATTTATTTATTTGAAAGAGCAGAGAGAGAGAGAGAGAAAACATGCAAGTAGGGGGGAGGGGCAGAGAGAGAGGGAGAAGCAGACACCCCACTGAGCAGGGAGCCGGATGCGATGTGCTGGATCTCAGGACCCTGGGATCATGACCTGAACCAAAGGCAGATGCTTAGCCTATTGAGCCACCCAGGCGCCCTGTTTTTGTTCTTCTATTAGGGACTTCTGGCTGAGTTGAATTTAGTAATTTTCTGTATGTGTCTGTATCAATACAATTGTGTGGAAAGCAGAGATGTCTTCCTTAGCTTTGTAAATCATTTCAGCCCCCTCTCCTTCCCCCGGTACCTAGCTCAGACTCTGGTCCTCCGTAAATATTTGTAATAATGTACTCTCTGTGTTGGAATATCTTCTATCCTTCTGGACCCACCAACAATTGGAAACACTTCTAGCTTTAATCACTCAGCTTTCTCTTCTGATATTACTATGTGTGGTCTCACTAAAAGCTCTTCAGTTAGTTCAAATCTAAATGCCAGATTTACTTCAAAAAAGCCTAAATCTTAGCATTTAAATATGAGATTAAGTCATAAATCTTCTGGGCTCATATCTTTCTTTATATCTTGTGGGGCATACAAAGGGCTGAAGGAAGGAGATCATTGGACACAATATGAGAAGAACCTGTATTAGTTGGGGTTATTAATGTGAGTTGCTATCACAAAAAGCCCCAAAATCTCAGTGGCTCAACACAATTTTTCATGCATATCACAGTCCAAGGCAGGACATGTGGCTTCTCTCTAACTAGTGACTTGGGATCCAAACTTCCTCCATTTTGTAGTGAGGCCATTGCCTAGGGTCTTCTGGATTCTCTGCATTCAGCTGTTTGACAAGCACAGACAGCTCATGCCTTTGCAGGGGTCCTATGGCCATGCCTGGGAACAAGGGGCATCACTTTAGCCTATGTTTCTCGGCTAACATGTCAACTTGGTTACAAGGAATGCGAGGAAATATATTTTACTGGTGTACCAAGATGAAGAAAAGAGGATTGATGGTCATCTAGCCTGTTTCTTTCAAAGGACCTAAGAAGTAATTTCCCATCTCACTCAGAGCAAATCCACATCTTCACAATACCCTACACAGCTTGGATCCTCGTTACCTTTCTGACCTCAGCTCCCTTGTTGTCGCTCACCCACCAAGCGTGCTCCCTCCTCTGGGCATTTGCCCTTACTCTTCCTTGGCCCCACACTCTCTTCCCCCCAGTATCTGCAGGGCTCACTCCCTCTTCTTCAAGTTGAGGCCAAGATTCCACCTTCTCAGTGAGGCCTACCCTGATCACCTATTTAAAACTGCAACCTCTACACTCCCCAGGACTCCCTTAGACCCTTTCCAGACTTCAGTTTTCCCCATAGCTCTTTTCACTCCCGAATGTAATAAATATTTTATCTATGTTTGTGACTGTAAGCACCAAAGCAAGCCCCATAGAGTACAGATTTTTGTCCATTCTGTTCACTCATTTATCTCCAGTGCCTAGAACAGTGCCTGACACACAGAAGGCATCCAGTAAATGTTTGTCAGATGACTGAATACATGGGTATGAGATGGGGATAGCAGCCTGCCCTGAGTGGAGGAAATGTGGCCTTGGGACCTGAGGAAAGGAGTGGGACCTTCCATCTCATGGAGTGCCCTCCATCTGTCAGACAAAACTGTAAGCTCCCTGAAGACCAGGCTGGTGTCACATCAGAGGACCTAGCACACAGCGGATTCTTGGTAGACATTTGCTGAATAAGGTTGATGTCACAGTACTAGATTCCGTACATACATTATCTCATCTGATCCCCTACAACCTGTGAATTATTAATTTCATTTGACCACTTTAGCCCTCTCCACCGAGTGAGCCAAATGAGACATTACAGTGTGACAGTACTCTACTAGGTGTCACAGTATTTCTGGAAAGGAGCTTTGGGTCATCGGGTCCACCCTGACATCCCAAGCAATATTCCTCTCCACACACGTGCACGTGTTTGAAAGCATTAATCAGTGGGAAGACAGCACGGCGCAGTGGCCAGAGTGTGGTCAGCAGTGAAAGGTCTGACTAGCATCTCGCCGTTGACCGGCTGTGTGACGCTGTCCGGTTACATAATCTTGCTAAGCCTCCCTTTCCTCTTCTTTAAAAACAGGGCCAGTCATGGCACCTGGTAGGGGTATTGTGAGGATTCGTGAGATAATGCAGGTGAAAATGCCCACCAGGACACTGGCTACTAAGTAGGCACATAATCCCAAGAGTTGCCTGCCTTCCTTGTTGAGAGCCCAAATCCACCTCTTGGAAGCTCACCCTTTCACAGAGCACGGCTCTTGGGAGCAGCGGAGAATGAAACGCCTCTCCCTCCCAAACAGCTTGGAAGGCCGTTATCATGTGTTCCCTCAATCTTCTCTTTCTCTTAGTTCATTCGACCATTCCTTTTGAGGCTGTTTTTGATTTCTAAGTGGGCACTAGTTTGAGAACACAGCTTCTAAAAGGCGCAGTCCGGGAAGGGCTTCTGTGAGAACCCAAGTTCCACGGAGGCAGGACCTTTTTTTGTGCTTAGCTCACATTGTCTCCCCAGCACCTGGAGAAGTGCCAGGCACACAGTGGGCCCTCAATAAATATGTGTCTGTTTAAATGATGAATCCACAGAGGCGGCCTACGTTGTTCCTTATGGGGCTCAGAGTGCTTTTAATGCCACCTCTCCTTCCCACATCTCAATGGTTCTAAGTAAAGTAGAAATCCACTTCAAACTAGTTTTTAAAGATAATCACTTGGACAATATCCTCAAGGTCTCTCAATGAGAAAACTTGAAGTTTGTACCCCATGATGCCCAGGCACCCTTTCAATTCTAGGTTTTGGTTGTTGCCTTTTTAAAATTCACATAATATCAAATTCACCATTTAAAGTGTACACTTCATTGGTATTTGGTGTATTCATGGAGTCATGCAACCATCACCACTACCTAATTCCAGAACATTTCCATCATCTCTGAGAGAAAGCCCCCGCACCTTCCAGTCGTCAGTCTTAATTCCCTGGTCCTTTTGCCCCTGGTGGCCACTAATCTACTTTCTGTTTTCATGGATCTACTTATTCTAATGCGAACATCCATTGTGGCCTTTTGTGTCCGGCTTCTTTCACTTAGCATAATGATTTCAGGGTTCCTCCTTGGGGCACATATTCCTTTTGACGGCTGAACAATATTCCATTATCTGGATATGGATATACCATATTTTGTGTATCCATTCATCTGTTGATGGACATTTGGGTTGTTTCCCCTTTTTTGGCTATTATGAATCATGCTTCTACAAACATGTGTGTACAAGTGTGTGTGGATATATGTTTTCCATGATCTTGGGGTGCACACCTAGGAATGGAATTGATGAGTGATAGGGTAACTCTACGTCTAACCTTGCGGGGAAGAGCCAAACTGTTTTCCACAGTGGCCGCACCATTTTGCATTCCCATCAGCAATGTAGGAAGGTTCCAATTTCTCCACAACCTTACCAACACTTGTTATTTTTACTTTTCTTTGATTCCAGCTGTCCTAGGGAACATGAAGCGGTATCTTGCTATGGCATTTGATTTGCTTGTCTCTTCCATGTCAGAAAGTTTAAGGATGCTCCCTCCAAATATTCATTATCATCCTCTTTGTCTTAATATTAGTCATATATTTGTTAAACAGTTATTAAAATTAATTTATGTTTTCAACTTGTACCACTTCTTAGAGTAACAAGCTTGTTTCATGTACTCTTTGCCTAATATGAGGCTTGCTTTTATCATTAAAAAAAAAAAAAAAGATTAGTTCAGCTTTCACAAGTTGGGCCTTACTGGTAATCATCCATTAGTTGAGGGCTTTCATACTCAACCCCTCCTTGCTCTTCAAGCTTCTGTGGACATACGTCGTCGCGCCAGGGGTTGTCCCCTGAGAGTTCTGCATGTTTCAGCATCCTCTGGCCCTGGCTCTAGGGACAAGGACAGATTCTGGGTCTGAACTGAAATGCAAGGAGGGCAAAGAGGTGCCAGGACATTTCATCCCCACGTCACTTCTGGTAGAGATAAAAGTCAAGCCTCTATCAAAGAGCAAGACTAGAAAAGAACTCTGGGATACATACAAATAATCCTGAACCACAAATTCACAGCGGGGAAAAGATCAACAAAGGACCACACACACTTAATGTGACACAATGGCTTTCAGTCGGACAACTGTGCCCCCCCCCCCCCCCCCCCCCGGGAGCATCTGGCCATGTCTGGAGACATTTTTGGTTGTCTACTGGCATCTAGTGGGTAGAGGACAGAGACACTGCTAAACATCTTACGATGTACAAGACAGCTTCCAAAAGCAAAGAACTCTCTGGCCCCAAATGTCAACAGTGTCACGTTGAGAAACGCTGGTATAATAGGATACCAGAAGGGACTTTTCCTATCCTTGATCCTCAGCATATTTCACAGGCTTTGGCTGAAACTATTTGGTTCAACCTCTCTAGTTGAACCCCCAGGTGATAGTGGAGAATAGTTCAGATTTCTGTACTCCTATTAACAAGTAGTGCTCGAAATCCCACCAGTGACTGCAGTGAACTCCAGCCATATTAAAAAAATATATTTATAGGATCCAGAAGGTAAGTGGAGAGATGGTGTATAAGTATAGATATATGTAATAGACACATATACATACATATATGTGCATGTATATATATTGCCATTTATGAAAAAATCATTGTCATATAAAGAAGGGTATCTAGACCAAAAAAAAAAAAAGGAAAATATTATAGAGGTGCATCTGGCAGTAAGTTAAGAAAAATATTGTTATTTTTCTTTTTGGAATTTGTCAGACTTTTATTTATTTTTTATTTGTGTGTGTGTGTGTGTGTGTGTGTTTAAGTAATCTCCATGCCCAACGTGGGGCTCAAACTCACAACCACAACCTCGAAATCAAGAGTCACACGCTTTCCCAACTGAGCCAGCCAGGCGCCCTTTGTCAAACTTTTAAAATGTAAAATTTATTTTATAATTTCTCATTCCAAATAGATTTTTACATTTACAACCAATTTTGTATTAATTCTATATCATTTTTCTTTGAGAGGGCCCCCAAGTTGTAGAGACTTCAGGTCCCACAGTCAGCCTTCAGAGGCGGCGATCTCGAACACGACAACATTCTGCCTTTCTCCACACACCGAGCACAGACCTGGGTATCCTTAAACTTGGTCTGGCCCCGCATGAGCTCATCCCAAGCAAGCTTAGTCCTCAGCCCTCCACAGATGCTACCCTAGGGATTACCCACAACCTCAGCTTGGCAAACCCAACCCAGGGACAGTCCTCAGTCGTTGTATGACCCAACCCTCTGCGGCATTTTACACCATTGATTGCTCCCTCCTCCTTGCAGCTCCTCCCTTGGCTGTCAGGACACCACACACTTCTGGTTTTCTCCCTCCCTCTCAGCAACGCCTGTCCAGCTGATCTCACCAGTGCCATGGTTTAATATGCCACCTATACGCTGCAGTCCTCAAATCGCCAGCCCTGATGCTTCCCCAGAACTCAGACTCATGTATCCAGGGCTTTGTCTGACCTTTCTCTTTACTGGCACACCTAATCTGCCTCTTAAGCATCACATCCAAAACAGAACCTTTGACCCTCCCCGACTTTGACCTGCCGTCCTTCCCACTGCAGTAAATGAGACTACCATCTACAGGACCTAGTTGTTCGAGCCCAAAACCAAGCAGTCGTCCTTTCTTTTAATCTCTAGATCCAAATGCACTAAGAGCTTCTGTTGCCTCTTCTTACTCAACATACCCAGCCTCTATCCATGTCTCCCTGGCATCACTCTCCTCTGATGTGGCTCACTGCTGCAGCCTCTGAACTAGTCTCATTGCTTCCATTCTCGCCCTGCAACAGTCCATGCTGCACACAACGTGGTCAGTGTAAGTCAGATCATGTCATTCCCCTGCTTAAGACATTCTGGTGGCTTCCTTAGATTTAGACTACAATAGCCTGGCCTGATTTTATCCCATCTCCTACTTATCCGCATTGCTCCGGCCATGTTGGCCTTTCTTTGACTTGAACACACCAAGCTCATTCTGTCTTAGGGTTTGTACTTGCTCTTCCGTCTGCCTGGAAAGCTCTTCCCCATGATCTCCTCGTGGATGACTCTGTCATTCTGGTCACCTCTTCAGAGAGGCCGTGGTAAGCAGCCATCTTGTCACTCTACCACATAAAGCTATTTTATTTTTAATTTTTTTTCATAAGCCTAATTCTCTTCATTGCACTTATTAGTACCTGTTACATCCTACTTTGTTTATTGCCTTTCCTCCTACTATAATGGCGACTCCATGAGAGCAGACACTGTCTTGTTCATCTCTGCACGAGAGGATTCAATAAATGTTTATAAAAGTGAATGGGTGAATGAATCCCTGTTTTACAGATGGGAAAACTGAGACACAGAGAGTTAGGCCTCTAGGCCAAGGTAACACAGCCATAGGTGTAGAGTCAAGGTTTGAACCCAAGCAGTCAGGCTTCAGAGTCCGCGATCTTAACCACTGTAACGTCCTGTCTTTTCTCCACCTATCAGGCACAGACCTGCTTATAATTAGAGACCACAAAGGCAAGAAGACACAGGGTGGCTACTCTGTCTTGGATCCAAGGGTGATACCTCCTGGGACGCAAGGAGTTAAAACAGCCAAGTGGGTCTCTTCTTAAATACTAGGAGGTGAAGTAGGAGTGGATTTCCAGAGCCATTTGCAATCCACTCATGTCCTACTAGAATTCATCACTGGGTCTTCAAGTCAAGCCTATGTGTGTGTGACTTTGACAAACTTGCTCCTAAAGGTTTCCCCGGGGCTCTGAACAGACCTGAAAGTCACCCTCTCTTCCCTCAAACCCACAACAAAACAAAAGAAAGTCCATATCACAGTTGCTTTTAGGAGTAAGTGGGGTGGACCCAGGGGCTGCCATTTTGGTATTTCCAACTGTGGTCCCCTCAGGAGGTGAGCATGAATGGGCTGGAAGCCACCTCCCACTCCCTGCTACACCCTCTGTCTCCTGTTCCCAGAGAAAGGATTGTCCTTCTCCTGCAAGCAGCTCACACTTTTAAGAAAGTGGTCTCAGGGGTCCTGAGTCTGAGGTAATTTGTTTTTGCTGTATTTGATGAAATATTGTGGCCTATTCTTCCCAGGGCCTAAGTCACTTCCTGAAGTTAAATTTGCCCATGGATTGGCACTCTCATACAATTAATATATAGAGGCACTGCCAGGGAATTAACTTTTGTTAATTCAAGTGTTTTAACAGTATCTTCAACCCACCCCACCCTCCACTGTTTTTCCCCCAGAGTAACTTGTTGGTTATTTGTTTTTTTCTTTTTCCTGATACTTAGTAAAGTAGAAACCTTCCATACATTGTAGACACTCTCTGTGCATTTCTTGTCCTATGTGTGACCACAGCAGAGGAAGAAGGAAAGGGTTATATAGATCCCTGAAATGGAGTCTTTTCAAGCTCATCGCTTGGAGAAATTACTAATCACTTTCGCAAAGGTTATTCATTTGGAATCATGTGATTTAAAAACACATTCCTCCCTTTCAGATGTAATTTCTGTGAAATGATAATAATTCAGCAGTTAGTACAAAGAGCAGTAAAGTCATATATCAAGATCACATTCCAGCCCTCTACCATTTCTATTTTTGACACATAAAAAAGGGCAACATATTAATAAGAGAAATTCAGAATTTATTTTCAACCAAGAATGGCTGAAAAAAGATTACTTTTTGACCTTTGTCTTTCTTTGCTGAAGGAGAGCTAAAACCAAATGATCAACTTGGGTTACCTTGAATTAACCAGGATTAAATTTCTTTACATAATGTCTTCTTATATGTTGCTTAGAAATGATTATTAGCAAGCTACAAAATATACAGATGTATGTACTTTAATACTAGGATTTAAAAGTTCTTACTTAAATACAAGGAAAGTTAAATCTTAGGTAAATCAGAAAATTTGGCATCAACTCAGTTACAATTTAAACTAAATGTATGTGTGCGTGCGTGGGCGTGTGTTACTCCCTATTTCTTGAGGCTTAGAGCATCTAGCAGACATTTATTGATAAGGGCTTCCCAAAATCAAGGGCTGAGGCCATTGCTGGGGAGGTCAGAAGCAGCATTTCCACTGAGTTCAGACCTATGGAAACGTGCAAGTATCTTCATCTTAATCAGCACTCATTGGATCTCAGAGTTGGGAGGACCCTTAAAAGTTATTTAATCCCACCCCCTTGCATTAAAAAAAAAAAAAAAGATTCTTATCATAGCAGAGGGGGAGAAGGAAGGAGTTCCTCCCTAACCTGATCCAGTCTGGCTGGGTGGTGTGGTAAACTTGTTGATTACTTAATATTTGTTATCTACCAACAGAAAGGTTTGATCATTAATAAAGCAGAATTTCTATATGGGATTCTTCATTAATTGCTTGGATTTAACACATAATATTGAGAAATTGGAGTGTTTGCTAAATTTAGATGCTTCTCGAGTAAGGAGGGGTTGGTGGTGGGAGATGGTAATGCCCAAGAGACTTCAACATTCCTGTCCAGGTTTCCCAGGGTCTTGGGGGGTTAAGCTTGGGCTTCAGCTAAAATCTCATGTCTTGTAGGAGAGAAACATTATCACTTCTCTAGTCCATCTAGAAATGGTTCAAGGTGCTGACAAATTCTCCTGGAGCAGTCTGGGGAGCCTACCTCCGGATAAGGGCAGGTGTAAGCTCTGCTGAGGGAATCCACAACAGCAGACAAGATTTTACGCTCTCTGCGGCCAGGTGATAACCAGACACGGTAGTTATGACTCCACTGACAGACAAGGGTCCTGCTCTTGAGACACACTCTACACACACACACACACACACACACACACACACACACACACACATTTAAAACACCACGGAGCTCCTAAATTCACCAATGACATCAGAGCCTTCAGATTCCCTCCTCAGAAGTCTCACAGGAGGGCAAGCACTACTGACATGAATTTGTGAATTATGAGGAATCTTTCTAGATTCGGAAGCCAGTTGTTTTACCAGTACTTGATTTTCAGGTTAAAAAAAAAATTACTTTCCCTTGATTTTCAGATAATGGCTGACTTGACTGACTTGGTTGGTCTCTTGAGTTTCATAGAAAAACTCAAACAATAATCACTAGCATCTGAGTCATATGGGGAGGAGTTTGGCAGCTGAGTCCACACACCCACAGGTGAAATCCAAAGCTGTTTTATTTCCACCATGTTCACATTTTGATCTGTAACATTCTACGTTTTGAAGGAAAGGCTGAGTTGGTGTTTAGTCTCATGGAAGTCCATGTGGCCACATGCCACTTGTTAAGCAGCACACATTAAAGGACACTGGTGCCTCTTCTTGCCGATTCCTTTTGCTAGAAGGATGCACTTACCTGGTAAATGAAATCTGGAAACCTCTCTTCCTTCTAATTTGCATGAGAGAATTAGGCAAAGGGCCTACAAGGATTACGAAGGCTCTTTTACCGCTCATCTGGAGTCACATCTTGGTCACAAAGCTCCATGTAGATAGTGCAATCACCACCACATTCAACACGGAAATTATTCTGTAATTAAACTTTATTCCAAAGCTGAGCCTCCTTGAAAGAAGAAATTTGAGGCTTTGGGAATGTTATCTGGGAAACTTAGCTTTAAAAAATATTCATTTGAGGGCGCCTGGGTGGCTCAGTCGTTAAGCGTCTGCCTTCGGCTCAGGTCCTGGGATCGAGTCCCACATCGGGCTCCCTGCTCCGCGGGAAGCCTGCTTCTCCCTCTCCCACTCCCCCTGCTTGTGTTCCTGCTCTCGCTGTCTCTCTCTGTCAAATAAATAAATAAAATCTTTAAAAAAATAAAAAATAAAAAATATTCATTTGAAATATTTGGCCGATTTTTTAAAAAGCACTTTTCCAGAAGTTTAAAATATTCAAAGAATGACCTGGATTCTTCCTTCCTGTTGATATGGTTTAGGACCCACCCTAAAATATGCACTTTCTATCCTGATTGCTTAGTCATTATATTTTGGTTCTTTCTCGGGGGAAAGGAGTTAGATTGACTTATAAAAGAGAGAGGTCTGGGTCCCTGGCCTGGTTGCCCTCCAGAGTCTCAGTCTCTCATTTCCACTTAGCTGCTGGACCTCTGAACCTGGCTGCCTTGTAGTTACCCCAGAGCCCAGCTAACTCAACACTGCTCCAATCTCCCCTTCTGCTCCCAAATGACTCCCCCTCCCAATTCCCTTCACTGTGTCTGGTACCAGCACTCACTGCCACCTTCCTTGCCTTTGTCCCGAATATCTATGAGTCCCCGAGGCTTGCTGGGCATTCCCTTGCACTATCTCTCACACTCCACCTCTCCTTTCAATTCCCATTACCCCCATACCCCTGCCGCTTCAAGCCTGGATGATTATAATAGCCTCCTAACTAATCGCTTACTTGTTTCTCCCCCTCCAATTCACTGCTGCCACAGTAATCTCCCTAAAACACCATTTAATCATGCCAAACCCTTAATTAAAAATCTTCATTATCTCTTCATTACCACCAGGATAAAGTCCAAGCTCCTTAGTTTCCTTCCACTATCTGGCCTCGATCCACATTTCCAGTTTATTGCCCACTCTTTCCCCACAGTTTTTGTAGACTCCACTAAAACCTGTCTAGTTACCCCTTTCATCCACCCAGAATGGTTTTTCCAGCCTCTCACTGGGATTTGTGGTCATTCTTTGAGGCCCACGTCAAATTCTTTTGCTTTTTATGAGGCTTCCTCCCAAGGCAACTGTGTCCTCTTCAGAGCTCCTAGGACGGTGTCCCATCTCAAGCCTATCCTGAGTCATTATTCAGTTTTTGAAGTGTTTGTGTTTTCTGTCTACTTGGACTACCTGTGTCTTAAGATCAAGAACTGCTCCGGATACACATTTGTATCTCCCTCTTATTATCATCACCACCGCCATTCATTGCCCACCAATCCCAATAAACACCAGTTATGATATGATTTGGTTATAAGATGTTTGGAGTTTGATGGCCAAAGGAAATAACTGGTGTAGTGTGTCCACTGCGGTCCTTTTTACTTGGGACAACCCAGCTGGGTGACTGGCATGCCAGATTATAAAGGGAATTTATTTGGTGTGAACAGGTACTCAATTAAATTCATCCAATCCCAAAGAGATCTACTAAAAGAAGGAGGAATGCTGGGGAAAGGATTTGTGGTGAAAGACTGTGCTACTCACCACCCCGAAGGACAAAGGAATACAATGAAAGAAAATCCCTTGTGCACAGCTGTGGAATGTGGGGGAGGCTGCAGGCAAAGCAGGCACAATGGTCTTAGTGCCTAAGTTATAATTTGCATCTAAGTGTCCAGAAATGTGTAGCTCTGCCCTCGTTTGCATTTATGCGAGACTCACACGGGAGTAAGGCACAGTATTCCCGGCAGGGAGAAGTATCAGGTGATTCTCCTGATTCTCTTTTGAATTTCGATTCTGTTTAGAATGTAGCTACCTTGTCCTGAAAAGGCTTTCATGGTTTAAAAAAGACAACCAGACAGTGTCTTTCCTGCTCTCTGCTAGCCTGCAGTGCATTTCATCTCAAGGACCTTTCCCTCTTATACTTTATCTCAACTCACTGTGTTCCTGTAAGGGTTAATTGCTCTCCTCATCCCATGGAGTCCTGAGATGGGGCACTTATAATCTCACATGCCATCATTACAAGAGTGAAAATCTTCCTTAGGGTCATCTGAGTAGAGAATGCCTCCTTCCTGTCTTCCCCTACTTTCCTCCCACATCGGGGGAAGAAACATGGAGAAAAAAGGCTTCATCAGAAAAGCAACACCAGATAGCTGATGTTGAGTTTTCTTTTTTCATTCCTTTTTCTTTTTTCCCCCTTTTGTTCCTCTTAAAAATTTTTCTTTCCACTGGGAAACAGGAATCTGGGCCACTTGTGCATTATCATTGTCATGAGAAGCCAGAGGTACAAATGATCATCACAATTGTTGGCATGATCCTGGGCACCAGCTAGAGGCTTTTCCATGTTATCTGTGTCCCTACCGCTGAACTGTCACTCAAAGGAGCGTCCAAAGATTAGCTGATGCCCTTTGACCTGATCGTCCCATGTTTCCCAAAGGGTCTTCAGCAACAGGCTTTTGTTTCTCCTAATAAAACATTAAAAACGATATTTCAGTCAATGAGATCTGAGGTCACAGTATGTGTGAAATATTGTCTTCAAAAGCTTGAAATCAGGGGCGCCTGGGTGGCTCAGTCAGTTAAACCTCTGCCTTCGGCTCAGGTCATGATCCCAGGGTCCTGGGACTGAGCCCCACATTGGGCTCCCTGCTCAGCGGGGAATTTGCTTCTCCCTCTCACTCTCCTCTATGTCCTCTCTCTCTCTCTCTAATAAATAAATAAAATCTTTTTAAAAAAGCTTGAAATCATTCTGAGCAGGTGAACTGACACTCACATGACTTGAAGTTGTCCCTAAGTTAAGGTGACATATAAATACTTACAAATTACAGATACAGTTGAGTATGTGGCTTAAATAAGTTATCTGAGGTAGATGGTGTCCTAAAAGAGGTAAATTTGGGCAAGATTTTTATGCACATTATATCAAAAAGTGGAAGAGAGTGGTGTACAAAATGACATGGAGCTGAAGCAAAGTAATTATTATTTTTTTAAAGATTTTATTTATTTATTTGACAGAGAGAGATACAGCAAGAGAGGGAACACAAGCAGGGGGAGTGAGAGAGGGAGAAGCAGGCTTCCCGCTGAGCAGCGAGCCTGATGGGGAGCTCGATCCCAGGACCCTGGGATCATGACCTGAGCCGAAGGCAGACGCTTAACGACTGAGCCACCCAGGTGCCCTGAATCAGAGTAATTCTTATGGGGATGATAGGAGCTTGATCAAGAAAGAGCTCAGGATGAAAGTTCATTTTCCCAACAGGCTTGAAGCTGGGAGTTAGTCTCATCTATCTTTGCATCCACGGCAACCAGGAGAGTGCCAAGCATATAGTAGGCGGGCAGTAAATGTCTGAGTTAATGCATAAAAAAATTAATGGTTGCAGGATCAAATATATCAAATAAAAAGTTAGCTAGCATATTTCTAACTTTCTTCAATCTTTGTTTAAATTTTTTTTTCTTCCCCTATTGCTTGCTGGACTTCTTGACTTTCTGACAGAGTTGAGTGGTAAATGGAAATCCCTAGATTATTATTTTATGCACATCTGTAATGTTTTACTTGCCTCATGGTGGCTGTGAGAATCAGACAGGAGAAAGCACTTTGATCCCTTCTTAGTAGAGAGGCCATGTCAATGGCTAAGGAAGATAATACCACCAAAGCATGTTTAAAAGCTTTTTGTTGTTGGATGGACATTAAGGTCTTCAGGGAAAGGGTGAGGGCAACTTTCAGATCATTGATGTGCTACAGGGAACTTCTCTAAAGTTCTGATTCAGCTGGTAAGTTGAATTTTCCCAGGGTTTTATCCCCAGGTCAAAGTAACACTTGCAGTGACCTTTTCTTGCTTGGGTACCATCTTCCATAACACACCTCTCGGTTTAAAGAGGAAACTACAACAATTTCACTCCAGTTGTAAGGTCATATACAGCGCAGAGCAGAAATATGAGAACAATCATTCTTTAGAGTGGAGAAAATATGGAGGCCTTTCCCTCTGTGTGAACTGGGAGGTCTCCATAGTAACTGTGTGTGCTAATTGGTGAACTGTGCATCCGTGGCCAGCGGGGCGGGGCAACTCCCTCCCGGACCTCCAGGCACACGAGCGCCACCTAGTGAGGAAATTCCACTTCAAAACTTCCTGAACAAAAACAACCCCAACTGTATTCATCTAACTTCTCCTTGAGGAATGATTACTTTAAGTTCACATAGATATGTATATCATCTTAACTATTTTAACAAAGAATTTTAACTTAGGAGTCAAGAGACTAGTCAAGTGAACTGAGAGAAAATTCCAAGATTCAATATTTTTATTATCATTTAAGATTTCTTTTCAACCGTGTATATTTTCCAAGTGCTGATACATTATTTTTCAAATATAAAGAACATCTTCAAAACTCTGGAGGAAGACAAAAGGGATATGGATGAAGGGCTGGGAAGAGTGTGTAGGGGGACAGAAACAAGACCTTTCACTCTATACTGTATTATATTGCTTATTTTCAAACCATATGAAAGTGTTGCTAATCAAAAAATCATATTAAAAAAGCGTTTGGCACATATTCATGTTGCAAAGAGCTGTTTCATGTCAGCAAAAACAATATCACCAAGTTACATTAAATTTACCAATTTCAAAAAAATTGTGAATTTCCAAAGAAAAATAATGCCTCGTCTCCACAGAATTAAAGAATTTTCTCCAAGTAAAAGTACCCATCTGCTAAATGCAGACTGGTACATACAGAAACTTCATCTCAAACACACATATACACACGTCTCCTCTGAGATTCCTACATGTTACATAGACAGACATCTCAACTATTGATTTTTTTTTAAGATTTTATTTATTTATTTGAGGTAGAGAGAGAGAGAGAGAGAGAACAAGTGGGGGGTTGGGATTTCAAGGGGCAGAGGAAGAGGGAGAAGCAGACTCTCCGATGAGCAGGGAGCCTGACACAGGGCTCGATCTCAAGACCCTGGGATGACGACCCGAGCTGAAGGCAGATGCTTAACCAACTGAGCCACCCGGGTGCCCCTCAACTATTGATTTAAAGAAGAAAACAAACACTTAAATCAATGGTACTCAACTTCTTTGAACAAGGTTTACCAAGAACTTTACCTAATTTGATTCTTGGACATACCAACTAAAAAAACTAAATAGATGTTAAAAGTTACAAAACAAAGCTCGTAAGACATGTCCTTCAGGTTGCCATAAATGTGGAAATTATCTTCCAAGGCTTGGAGAGGAAAGACACATGGAATCCTGCACCAAATGCTGCTGATTGTCATGACAGAGACATAGACCCAGAACCGTCAGGCCGGCCTTGTCAACGTTCCCATGACACCAGGCCACCTGTCAGCGTGTTCAGGGGGCGCAGAACACCAGAATGGCTTTCATCACACCTCAAAAACTATGATAATCTGCTTTGAGGTTATTTTAAAAACCAGGCCAAACTGGTTAAAAAATGTGAAAAATATCATGTAGTCTTGGAGATTTTTTTTGCCTCTGTTTGCGGTTGAATTTTTTCTGTCCACAGACCACTTTATGGTTAGGTGAAAGACCCCAGAAACAGAACTGTTTCCCCAAAATTGAAACAAAGCGATACACAAGCAAACCAGACAGCTTTTGCTGAGCAAGTTCATGCA
Source organism: Zalophus californianus (assembly GCF_009762305.2). Lineage (NCBI taxonomy): Eukaryota > Metazoa > Chordata > Mammalia > Carnivora > Otariidae > Zalophus > Zalophus californianus. Next base: position 15,769,870 of record NC_045597.1, read on the forward strand.
ATTTTTCAGGTTCATTTTGAAATTTTGAACAGCCCCTCAGTGAATAAAAACCACACCCCACCATATATTACTGTTTTGCATTTTGGATGAATACTGAGGGGAAAATACATTTCTGCCATACTTAAAGCATAGTAATAAAAAATAAAAGTACAGGTTTAGGATTTTGCATATTTTATTTTATTTTATTTTATTTTATTTTTTAAAAGATTTTATTTATTTATTTGAGAGAGAGAATGAGATAGAGAGAGAGCATGAGAGGGGAGAGGGTCAGAGGGAGAAGCAAACTCCCTGCTGAGCAGGGAGCCCGATGTGGGACTCGATCCCGGGACTCCAGGATCATGACCTGAGCCGAAGGCAGTTGCTTAACCAACTGAGCCACCCAGGCGCCCTAGGATTTTGCATATTTTAGATACATGAACCACATGTGGATTGTGGCCTAAGTACAATCTAATTTTTTATATATATATTTTATTTTTAAGTAATCTCTACATGCAATGTGGGGCTCAAACTCACAAACTCTAGATCAAAGTCAAATACTCTACCAACTGAGTCAGCCAGGTGCCCCTATAATTTAATCTTAATAGTGTTCATTGGTGTACCTAATACCAAGCATTATCTTTTATTTTATATATTTTATATGGAAATAATAGACAATATTAAATAAATAACTTCAGCAATTATTAGATGACATGTATTTATAATTTTTACTTATAGTTGCATAAAGTATTACATTGAATAGAGGCTGACAGTGGAAAAAAAATTTCAAGCAAGGGTGTTTGAAGATTTTTAGATACATACCTTTCTATCTTTTACTGTAGATGCTTGTGATTTTAGCAAAGAACTATAAAATAGGGTAGAATCAGTGTTGAGGCCATTGTCCTGTAAGAATGGACGAAGGTGAGAGATTTTTATTTATCTGACAGTCGATTTTGGCATTATAAAAAAAAGGAAAAATATGTACAATTGCAACTGTTGAATGACATCCAATTTATAACTAGTCACATGGCTACCAAACTAAAAAGCAGTGAAATTGAACCATCCTCCAGTAAATTAAATTCATGCCAATATCCCATCTAAATTGTTGGCCCAACCATTCTCTTCATTTCATCCGAGTTGACCTACCCTAACCTGTCCATTGTGAAATTGTTCTTAGAGCGGTAACTACAATCCAACATTTAGTAATGGATTATTAAGGAGGGGGAAGAAAACTGCACATCAGTCAGAACTGGATCTTGGATTCTCAATTAGAAAATATTCATCTTGCTAGAGCTATAAGCAGAATGAGAAAATCTTTTTTTATATATGATTTTGAAGTTATTTTCTCTAGAAGTGTGAGCCATTTTGGTTGCTTAGTTCTTTACAGCTGGGGAGAACCTAACATTCTCCATGAAATTTTATCATTGTTTTCTTTTCTAAAATTATTGTATGTTACAAGGCATCTTTCACACGGACTAGATGGGTTTCTGTGTCCAACTGAATGAGCTATTTGCAGCATATTCTTCAATTAATAGTAATGCTGATTGCTTCAAGGTGACCATTTTAACAGCTGACTTGGAGCTAATAAATTATTCAAAATTCTTAGAACAAACAGCAGATCTATTAGCAACATTACTTGAATTAAGTTAAGCTTATTAGACACTTGTAAGTTTAATATATAATTCTTTGAACCTATACTGAGTAACATGTAATCCCATGTTACATGATTATATGTATCTCTGAACATACATATATGATCCTTTGAACATATACTTTATAATGTAAACATACATCTACTTTATAACATAACATCTACATGATCTGAGGTACTTTAACACTATGCTCAACATATTCTGTGAAAATGCCATTAACTTCCTGAGAAATTTAATTTAAATCACTAATTAGCCTACCATATAAATTAACTAGAAATAAAGCAAGATAAAGAATTCTCAGTAAAATTTTCTCTTCCTTGTTCATTCATTCATTCATTCATTCATCCATTCATGAACCAATATTGAGTATCTAGTAAGTGCCAGGCACCAGGTATTATAACAGCAAACAAAAGAGACCTACATGGTCCCTGCCTTCTTGGGGAAGTCAGACTAGCATCAGATAAACACAAAAATAAAACATAGCTACAAACTGACGTGAAGGAGATGAGGGAGAAGAATGGGGTGATCTGAAAGAGAATAATAGGGTAATTTAGATTGGGTCTTCAGGAGGCATCTTTGAGGAAGTGACATTTAAGTCACCTGAAGAATGAACCTGAGGCAGCCAGGTGATGAGTCAGGCGCGGTAGGATTTCCAGATAAACAACAAGTAATTTTTGAGTGTAGGTTTGCAGTATTTGGGACATACTTCCACTAAGAAAGTATTTGTTGTTTCTCTGAAATTAAAATGTTTTAATGAGATATAATTGGCATAAAACACTATATTAGTTTCAGGTGTGCAACATAATGATTTGATATTTGTATAATTGTGAAATGATCACCACAGAGAGTCTAGCTCATATCCATCACTGGACATAGTTACAAGTTTTTTCCCTTGTGATGAGAATTTTAAGATCTATGCTCTTAGCAACTTTCAAATATGCAATACAATATTATTAACTATAGTCACCATGCCGTACGTTATACCCCAGGACTTATTTATTTTATTTTATAACTGGAAGTTTGTACTTTTGACTACCTTCACCCATTTCATCCATCCACTACCCCCTGCCTCTGGCAACCACCAATCTGTTCTCTGTGTCTATGACTTCTGTTGTTTCTCGAAACTTGACTTTAACTAGCCGTCCTGTATTTTATCTAGTGATCCCAGGTGGGTACCCGACCCTAAAGCCAGTGGGAAGGCTCTGAGGTGGGCCATGGGCCCAGCCACTTTGGATGAGGTGAGGGGGCCAACATGAGGTAACAGGAGGGGGTGTGGCTGAGTTGAGGTCAGAAAACCAGGGGTCATGGAAGATGCTTGCTGTCCGGGGAAACATTGTACTGGCAGGCTGAGGTGCCCTGCAGAGAGATGCGACTCAACTCTTGCCCATTAAAAGCTGCCCATTTCAGCCTCCTGAGGTAGTCTCACATAAACCTCTCTGGGTAGCACCTAAAATTTAGTCTTTTCAGATCTTTGAGTCAAGTAAAGATACCAGCTGCTGGTCTATAATTTTCTATTTGGTGTTAGAAATATTAAGGTACAACCTCCCCTGCCATGTTTCCCTCACCGCCCAAAAGTGTGGACAAGTGTCAAGAAGTTTGTTTACTATATGTTCCAAATTCAGTAACACTTAGCTGGTAGCTTTTTGTTAATATACTATTAAATAATATCGCAAAGTCTTTTGCCCCAACCCTGAAATAATCTAGGAAATAATAGAAAAAAATCAAACTATCTCTGGTCTGCAAAGAACTAAACAGAATAAGGTTTAACTCTAGCTGCTACAGAGTCACATATTCTGATAAGTTGGCTTATCATATATGTGCATGTGTGCCTTTTCTGTAATTCATAAACTCTATATTGATAAAGCTCTTACTATGTGCCACACAAAGTATTTTCTAGCACTTTCAAACAAAAGGTCAAATGGAGCCTTATTAAATTTACTAAATAATTCATTCATTGAGGATCCATCACGTTAAAAACCAAGCACAATAACAAATTCTAGGGGTGATTATCAAATCATAGTTAGAATAAAGATGAAATAATACTGGAAATTCAAAGAATCCCCAAAGAACAGAGTTTGGATAGTTACAAACTAAGGGTTACAAATGTCATTTAGTTTTAAGATCACCCAGGGGGCCTTTCTCCAAATACATTTAAGGCCTCTGACCTCAAAACTGCCTTTAGCAAGAGAAAAGAAGAAACACACATGAAGGCATCCACAAAAGGAAACCTGCATTTCCTATTCCTTTTGGGAGGTAGATTCGTTTCCTAAGGCTGCTCCAAGGAAGTAGCACAAACCAGGAGCTCTGTCTTACAAGGCCTGGAGGCTGGCAGTCTGAGAGCAAGGTGTCCACGGGGTTGGTTCCTTCTCAGGTGGTGAGAAAGGATCTGTCCCAGGCCCCTCCCAAGCTTCTGGTGGTGTGCTGGCAACTTTGGGCATCCCCGGCGGCTTGCAGAAGCATCACCCCCGATCTTCCGTCTACACACGGTGCTCTCCCTGCGCCTTCCCATCCTCTCCCCTCTGCCTGTGTCTGTCTCTGTCTAAATCTCTCCCTTTATAAGGACACAATCCGATTGGAATAAAGCCCTCCCTAATGATCTCATCTTAGCTTGGTCATCTGCAGAGACCCTATTTCCACATAAGGTCATTTGCACGGGTACTGGGAGTTGGGACTTAAACATCTTTTTGGGAACACAATTCAGCTCAGAATAGGGGTGATTGGACAAATGGTCCAAATACCTCTGGGTTTAAAAAGGGAAGTCTTGGGGGGCCTGAGTGGCTCAGTTAGTTAAGCGTCTGCCATGGGCTCAGGTCATGATCCCAGGGTCCTGGGATGGAGCCCCGTGTAGGGCTCCCTGCTCAGCGGGGAGTCTGCTTCTCCCTCTCCCCACTCATGCTTTCTCTCTCTCTCAAATAAATAAATAAATTTTTTTAAAATTTCTTAAAAAAATAAAAAAGGGAAGCCATGCTGAGCTGATTTTCCTAACCTGGATTTTATTTAATGTAGAGTCTATGTTTGAGTCCAGAAACATCCTAATCCAGTCACAAGAAGGTGTATCACACTGGGTAATGTAACACAAGATGCTAGGAGAGCCGATAGTCATGGGGGAACCAATAACTCACTCTTCCTGACCCACCAACCAAAAATAAATGATCAAAAGCTTCAAAAAGACTGATTTTAAAAATTACTAGTAGAGTCTGATTTTGACAAGTCAAGATTCTTTATAAAGACAGATTGCCGAGCTACGCTGTGAAAAGGGGCACAGGACTAAGTAAGAGACAGAGTTCTGCCTTCCAGGCATGATCTCCCCTGGATAGCTGAGGGCTTTGGGCAGATCACTAACTTTCTTAGTCTCAGTATCCTCATGAGGGGATTGGACAATGCTCCCTAATTCCTTCCCAGACCTACGTATCAGTCACCATGGAACACTCGAGGGTGTGGTGAGATATGCTCATGGCGCATCCCTGAGACAGGGAAAGAAGCAGCTCTTTCAAATGCCCCAGAGTAAGATCCTCAGGCCCTAATCTGGGCTGTCTGCACACTGTGTGATCCATTGATTTTACAGAGACCTGCCAATAAGTGTTAGTTTCACTCTCACACACAGTGGACCGTAGGGTCAGAGAAATATCAAGGCCCACTCACAGGAAATGAAAAACCTAGAGCAACTCATACTAGGCAGCACACCTAGGTGCTTTCCTTCCTTTTAACGGCCTCCTCTTTACTCACAAACACTAGGAAGCCGCAGTGTGAATGATGCTACAAAGGACACGAGAGCTAAGGCCTTTGCCTTTGAGGGATTTGTTGGTCTATGTGGAAGGTTAACCAAAGGCCTATGTGAACTTGAAGAAGCACGAACCCATTGATAAGTATCCACGTAAGTATGGAGGAAGAGCCACTCCAGATAGACTGGTCAGGTCTGCGGACACTGGCCACCTTCACTAGGGTAACTTAGAGATGCCTCATGGCAGGGCTGAGAGACTGAGTTTTCAGTCTCTCAGAACAAGGATCATACAAAGTCGTTTATAACTCATGAGAGTCTTTTTGTGACTGTGAACACAATAATGGCAGTTAGGAACACTTGCTTTAACAGGTTTTCACAAGGATTCCAGTTCACACAGAATAGAAAGGTTCTTGTGAGCCTCAGGAAGGTACCCCAAATCTGGCTTCCTTTTGAATCCTTGAATCCATCCTCAGAAGACACGGAATAGAACAGGACCCATGTGTAGCTGTGAATGAAGACTTGGCAAGACCCTCTCCTTTCCAACATCTCAGCCAGGCTAGTGCTAGGGTTTTTTGTAAACTCATCTAAAAAAACCGTGTCTTTTCACTTTGATAGCCCCACACATCCTTTCCTGAGGGAGGGTAAATCAGGCTTCTTGATGGTAATTACTCCAAAGGGTGGGAGTGAAGGTAGATTTGGTTTGGTAAATTTTTCCACCTTCCCAGAGGGGTTATATAAGAGACCTGATTTTTTGTTGTTGTTGTTAAGATTTTTATTTATTTATTTATTTTAGAGAGAGAGAGAGAACGAGCAGGGGGAGGAGGAGAGGGAGAGAGAGAATCTCAAGCAGACTCTGCACTAAGCACAGAGCCTGATGCAGGGCCTGATCCCACAACCCTGAGATCATGACCTGAGCTGAATTCAAGAGTTAGACGCTCACCAACTGAGCCACCCAGGTGCCCCCAGAGACCTGCTTTTTTTTTTTTTTTCCTGGCAATGTGTATTGGCAGAGGGGCTTTGCTGGATCCTCTCACATCAGAAGTAGTAACTGCTCTTTTCCTCTACAGTACCATATTTGAAGGGGTTTCTGTTTGGCCAACAGTCGTGAAGCTTCCAGCATCCTGTGAAGGGAACTGATTCTCCGAGGCTGGATGTGTAAACTGGCTGCTTGAGTACAAGAAGGGAGCAGAGATTTTTCTCTTGAGAGAAGTTTGCTGGGTCCTGTTGAGTGAGAATGTTGGAATGGGATGTTACTACTCAAACCAGGAAGGCTAAGATTGTCCAGTGATTTGTCCCTCGTCTGACGAGACTTTTCTGGCACGTGGCACCCTGCGGAAATCAGTGTTGAGCGTATGTGTTTTCACAGAGGCACATACCATAATGTTGATAGAAGGGCACATGGGGTGGGTGGAAACTCTGCTGGGGATATCACTGCAGTTCCTTTTCACTGAAAATCTTGATCAAATGCCGAGCAATATTGTGTCGGATGTGACTTTGGATTTGCAGCAGGGCTTCGGGCTTATCGGGCATAAAACAGAGGCACACCAATAGACAGAGGAGCTCTTTACGAATCTCTGCAAATATAAATCCTCAGCCCCTTATTCTGGACAAGTCAGTGATGTGCTTTCTTTTTTAGTTGTCATGAATTACTTTCAGCTACACGTGTGTGCACGTTACTGCCTAAGCTTCCTCATTCAGTGGGCTCAGCACGGCAAGGACAGTCCCCGGTTCTAAATGCACTTAGGGGGTAACTTATGCGTAGAGATAGCAGCATACTCAGTGTTGCTTTAGGGAGGAAGAGCTCATGATCATTAATGGTGGTGATAATAATATGGGTGCAAAGAGAAGTCAGGGTGAAAGAGGAAATCGGCCTTTATTGACAGCAGATCTGTCCAGTCCAGGATAAAGGGAGTCCTTTGGACTGGCCGGTCGAATCAGTTGTCCCCCTGGCTGCATCTCACCTCTTTCATGGTCCCATTTATCTCTTCACCTGATATTGTCTGTGCCTTAAAGACTCCTGTCACAATAGAGACTTCAAATAGGTGGGGAGGAGAATTAAGAGCTTATAGACATCTGGTGAAAGGTACCTTGGATTTAGGCTTGGACGTTATAGGATCTCCATTTTAAAACATCAAAATGTTCATTTGGTGTGGTTTGAAATGTGACTTTCAAAGAAAGATGACCCTAATCTCGGGGGAGAGATAGTCTGTCGACATATGTGAATTTCACCAGACAGCCTGTTTTCGCTTCCCTGTGAGGAATTAAAGTAGATATGCTAAAAGGTTGTACCTCTTTCAAAGCTGATTCTTCCTGTAAGAAAGTGTTGAACCGCAGTTGGCGATGGAAGTGGCCGATAAAGCGTCTAGTCAGTCACCGCCTCCGTGGGTGGCTGCTCTTTTGACATATTTGAATTCGGAGTGAGGGGCTGTTTGTAACAAAGACTCACATACAAAATGTACATGGTCAGAAAGGTTTGTAATATAACGAACGCCCTTATCACCACCAGAATCTTTACAACAGCTTGGATGACTTCTTAATTGTGGCTTAATACAGTTAATTATGGCAACTCTTCCCCATTTTCCAGGATGATGAATTAATATTACAGATCATTAACGTCACTAAATTGGCATAATGATATACTAGATTGAACGTCGCAGTTATGTTAAGACCTGCTTTATAATTTGGCTCTTTTGTTATTTGCCTTAACTAGGAACAGTATGCATGATGCTTGCCTGTGAACAGCAGGCTGCATGTGACCACTTGTGGCATTTTCCTTAATAAATTATTGATATAGAAAATGCCAAATGCAAGACTTCTTCATCTTCAGACTGCATGTGAAGCCAACATTTTCTTCCTAATATCCACTTCATCAGTATAAAAGTTAGAAAGCTCTGGTTCTTGAGCCAGGTTTTATAATTAGACAAGACTGTATTTTACATCTGCAAAATACTCATGCTTAGTGGGGAAAAAATGAGAAATGCGATATGTTCCATTCTGTTGCAATGGTTATACCATTTTAATCTCTTAAGTTCAATATGTATCCTCTAGCAGGCTATACTTCTAGGATTTCATTTTTAGATCCTTAAGGCTGCATATATCTGTCAAACCGACATAATGAATTTAAAGTGCTAATGCCTAGAAGACCAGAAAAACATTGAAATATATCCTTGGTTGATTAAATTACCACCTCCAGCTACTTTACATCCTTATGTCCAAATAGATTTTCTTTTTACTTACCAAGTGCCGGATCTGGAAGATGTGGAAGATGTAATTTTATGGTAAAAACATGCACATGTCTTTAGACAAGAGCATTTTATTTAAGCATCTTTTTAAAGTCTGTACAGTATTTCTGTGATAGGACTTGAAATTTGATTACAGTTCCTTTCAATTATGCTCAACCTGCAGGTTAACTGGTAACTATCAAGTGTATTCTTGGAATGGGATTTACGTTTAACATCTGGAGTACCAGTATTCAAATGTTCCTGATGACAATATTGGAAATCTGTGAACTTGTTTTGCAAAAATAAGAAGACAACGATGAATCCTGATCTTCATGTTGAAAGTTGTTTCTTCAGGAACTGCCTGCATTGACAGACTGACAACTTAAGGTAGTGAAAATGACTCAGAGATATCCCTTACTCCTAAATGGGGTTGTGTAGTTATCCAACTAGTCTGTCAACAAAAGGGAGATAGGGTGGAAAATCTTATTCTTACTTATAAAAGGTGCAGTCAAAATAATCCTAGAAATAAAAACGCTATGGACCTCAGTAGGGAGAAAATATTGGTTTTCCATTCAAGTTTCACTTCTGGAATTTAAGGTAAAATCAAAGCTGAAAGATAGTCATGTCTTTTTATATGCCCATGATCGAAGACTTCTACTACATTGCCTTAAACAACTCTATACGCCCTCCTGTGTACACTTATCACACAGTCCAGTTCATACACACACACACACACACACACGCATCACACATACACGTGCACAGTCACACTCAATTACACAATCACAGAACTCAAGTATACATATATTTCAGTGATCACCCTCACACAAAGGAAAAGTAGAAGGAAATGCGGCTGTAGTATATAGAGTTCGTTTTCTATTGGAAGATGGCCCATTATGAGCATCCCCTCCAAGATACACTGCCCTGGCCATCCAGCATTGGAAGGACCAATTCTGACCACATGTTCACTGTCCATGCCCATCCAAACCCCACCGAGGGTGTGAGGGAATGGGTCTGCCATTTCAAGGTTAGGTTTCTGGAAACTTGCAGACACAGCACGCAAGGCAGAGACAGTGAGTATCAGTGGTTAGACATCAGGGTGCTGTCACGTCTGGGGATGAAACTAAAGACTGCAGTGAATGTGAGATAAAATAACAAGTCTCAGAGGAAACAGGAGCAGGGACCGAAGGCAAGAGAGCAGATTTGTAGTGCTTTGAAATGAAACGTTCTAATCCCTCCGACAATCCTGTTGACTATGAGCTATAGCACTAGGAGTACAACACAGGAAAAAAAGATACATTGTGGGATAAACAGCTTCTTATAAGGTAAAACTGAATGGCCAAAATAGATGAATAAAGACACACAATGGTGAAAAAAAAAAGAAATGAGTCCGAGTCAATATAAGAAAAAGGTAAAAGTGAACAGAGAACAGAAAGGCAGAAAAGAAAAAAAAAATGTAAATGAATGAGACAAAAAAGCCAAAGACGAAAAAGAAAAAGAGAACGAGAGGGGGAAAGAAGTAATATTTTCCTTGATAAAAATGCACAAAAGGGAAGATGAACTTTGTTCTTTTTCTCTTTCTACTCTCCTCTCTTTTTCTGCTTTTCGCCTCGCAGCACGCCAGCCTAAGCTGAGAGCTGTAATGTCATTAAATTGCAAATGCTTTTTCATTTCCGACACACACTGTTTACTTATCTGGCAAAAACATATGTTGGAAGGAATCCGTTAAATTCTGCCCATTGCCTTGGGTAAAAGTGCAATGGAAACGGACCCACCGAGCGTCCTCTTTCTTCTTCTTTAGCACTCCTCTTATCTACAAGACGGCTTCGCAGAAAACTGGCTAGTTCAATGAAAAATGAAGATACAGTGGGAGATTAGGGAAGAACACTGAGCACAAAATTCCTGGAGAGAGGGTCACTCCATTGCAAATGATTTCACTCCTCTAGATCTGCATAAATTACTATTTTTAAGGCATCTCCAAAGTCTGTATATTTTTCTCACTCTGTCAAACATTTAATTTCACGCCCCGTGTTCTGAATATGCTAAAATGCATATCTCTGATGCACCTTTAAGCCAGAAAAACGAATGCAAAATTGAAGATAAAATGATGTGATTTGCACTACAAGCCTATTACTTGAGGTATTTACATATAGTTTACCTCTGCAGTTCTGAGGATGATTTATTTAAAAAAATCTGGATTAAGCTCATATAAATATGTATAAATCTTTGTTTAGAAAATAGATTTTGCAGCTGTTGTGTCAAAAAAAGTTCTTTAAGATTCTGTGAAGAATTTTCCTTTTAGCATGCTTTAAGAGGGAAAAAATGGGGGACAGAATTTGACATTCTGCTTAGGGGGGAGCCTATTCCACCATCCAGCAGTTATAAAGACTCCTTTATTGCCCTTCTTTGCCCAAAGCAGCTTGGCCCCTCCTCGCTCTTTTATTATACTTATTTAATTTTCTTTTTTTTTTCTTTTTGCTGGGGCACAAATAATAGTGCCCTGGATTACTAAGCTCAAATTAAATATCGCTGTTTAATGACTGAAACAATCGTGCGCCTTTTGGACTTGCCCCCAGCCTCCTCCCTGGCCTTTCCCAAACATGCTGTCTTCCAATCAATACACCCTCCAAGAGTCTCCTCACTGACACCAAGCCCTGGACCTACCCAGAGCGACTTCTAGTTACTGATTTGGAAATGATTATTAACACACTGCAAGTAAGAGATCTTACCCACTGGAGAAGCAACTCTAAAAATACTGGCGTGTCCCTCAAACAATCCCCACATGTGTGCATTAGCGGCCACCCACCCACCCTTTTTCTCTCTCTCAAATCTAGAGTCTTGCCCCTTTGTCTGAAAAATGCTTCATTTAGTCTGGCCCCCCGAATGCCCCTCTGATCCCTGTCCCTCTGTAATCATTGTGGGGGAATTACTCTTTGCTATTTTCTTGTTAGGCTTTGGGTTTAGGAGAGTTCAGATAACAAAGTTGACTAGTTCAGAGCTGAGCACACACTGGGCCCCACAAATATACCGCCGGCCAGCTATGTGATGAGGGCGGGGCCCAGCTTCTGGGCCGCACCTGCCAAGATGCTGTGGGAACAGTTGCTTCTGGAAGCAGGTAGTGGGGACAGCGATTTCTTCAAAGCCAGCATTAATCCTTTCGCAATTAAAACAAGAAAGGGATGTTTACTGGCGTTTGATCACTTTCGGTGGAGAGGCGAGTTTGCTCGCAAAGATTGGATTCCAGTTCTGGTGGGTTGCGCCTGCTTCAAGTTGACTAATGACGATTTGAAAGAATGAGACTGCATTCATTTTCAAAAGTTAAGAGTCATTCTTTTTGCACAAAATGGCTTAACAATCCCCCCTAGTGGTCTGTTTCCTGTTACTGAGCTTGAAGAACACACTCGTTTCCAAAAACGGCCTGCTTGGTTTGTTTATAGGTTCATAGCAAAGGAACTGCAAAAAAACAAAACCAAAACTAAAACCAAAGTCAGACTAGAGCTAGGATGAGCTTCCACTGATTGCCTGTCGCCGACGATGCCCAGGTGCTGCCTGGTTTCCCCGCACAGAGATGGGACTGCATCCTCCCACAAAGCCAGGCTCCTCTCTCGAGGGTGTTCTCTGAGCTGACAACCTCACCTTTCTGGGGCTCACGCCCTCAACACTGAACTCAGTTGATGGCTGGGGGTATGATGCACTCAGGACTTCTAACATTTCCAATGCTGGGTTTGGGTTCCTGAAGGCAAAAGGAGTGAATCACAGAAATGGTCTGTGCCCTTCTTATAGGAAGGTTTGGCCCAAACTGGATTATTTTAATCCTTCAGGAGAATTACATTTACATGATTAAAAACCTTATATGTTTTTCAAGTGTCCACGAAGAAAATGCCTGGTCATCGTCCCCATCCCATATTCAAGCCTTTTCTCTACTCTGCGCACTAAGGGTGGAAAATCCTGTCTCCTTCAGTGTTTGCACCTGCCATGAACTGCCAACCTTCTCCTCAACTTCCTTCTAGGCCCCTGCCAGCGCAGGAGGCTGGCTGACACTGAGTTGGGGCCACCTAAGTATTTTAGGCTTTGAACACTGAGACGGGGGTATCCCATTCACCTGAAAGCTAGCTCCATTTCCCTTGGCCATGTTCCCAGGCATGCTCCTTTTCCAGACTATGGAGAAATGGAATCCAGCACATGCACTTATAATGGAAGAGGTTATGTAGTGTTGCCCCTTGATAGCTCCGATGGGGACAGTATCAAGATTTCTTTTTTTTTTTAAAGATTTTATTTATTTTTTTAATAGAGAGGGAGAGAGAAAATGAGCAGGGTGAGGGGCAAAGAGGAAGCAGACTCCCCACTGAGCAGGGAGTCTGAGGCGGGCCTCCATCCCAGGACCCTGGATCATGACCTGAGCCGAAGGCAAATGCTTAAGCAACTGAGCCACCCAGACACCCCTCAAGATTTCTTATGTTACTGGGTATTTTGTTCAGGCTGCTATAACAAAATACCACTGACTTGGGCGCTTCATCAACAGCAGAAATCTATTGCTCACAGTTCTGGAGGCTCTGAGTCCAAGATCAGGGTGCTAGCATGGTCAGGTTTTGGTGAAGGTCCTCTTCTGACTGCCGACTTCTCACTGTATCCCCACATGGTGGGAGGGGAAGGGGTCTCTGTGGTTTCTCCTTTATAAGAACATCAATTTCATTCATGAGGGCTCTGCCCCACAACCCAATCCAAAGGCCCTGCCTCCTAATACCATCCCACTGGAGGTTCGGATTTCAACATATTTATTTTGGGGAGACACAACATTCAGAGCATAGCACTGGAATACGGGAGAAGAAAAATATTAGATATTTACTAAATATGCATTTACATAAAATAGTGCAAAACAATCCTAAAACCTTAAGCCCTGACCCACAAGAAGCTTACAATATCAGGAAAAATTAACATATAAAAATGAATCCATTGCCAACTTCCATGCACTTCAGACTTGAAGGTTTGCAGATTTGTAGGATATTTCTCCCAAATATCTAGACTATTTCCCTCAGTAACGCCTGGACTTGGCTTCATTTCCTTCCTTTCAGTTTCTAAACTCCATCCAGGTGCACAAAATCAGCAATTCTTGCTAGAAGTATCCCTAGGAGTCCCCGTGCCTCCTTTCATTTTATTTGTTAATTCCTTTTAGCCTTGGTAGCAAGGAATATTTACCTAAGCATGCAACCATCCTGCTTGGAAATGGGCTCTGGTTCCCAACTACGTCATCATGAAACTTCCTCTCCTTCGCTTTGAGGCCCTCTCAAAGGACTGGTTTTTCAATCAGCCACCTAGTAACATAATTGCCTCCTCCCTATATACTCCAGCCCATAGTTATTTCAACCTGTTTGCTCTTCCTTGAAGCACAGTTTAGGTTTTTACACCTACACATACCTCTGCTGCAGGGACAAATTCACCAAGAAGCTAGTGAGGCTCAGGCCTTAGGGCGCATCTTTGTATCCACCATGTCTAAGGCCTCATGCCAAACTTTGCAATCGTTTTCTTAAGGAGGGTCCCCCAGAGTGTAGAGGGTAGAATTAGTATGTGCTCCAGCCCCTTTATTGTTTCACTCAATGTGGACATCTACTCAGTCTAGAACCTTCTTAGGATTTGCACATACACCTGCTCATTCTCTCCCTCTGTCTGAACTATATATTGCGCTGTGCTCAATACCAAGATCATGCAAATAAAAATAAAAATAAGCACACATTCATGGAGCATGTGTCTTTAAACCCAGCATGGGTAGGTCATAAATACTTCTTGAATTAATCATATGTAAATCAGGCCCAGGGGTAGAGGGTGGATATTGTTACCCACTGACTTATATCACTAAAGAAGCCAGAGGAATTTAACTGGCTTCTGGCATGGGCTGGATCTAGAAATCAATCTCTTCCTCTGTTGGTTCTACTTCTATTTTGGATTCACTCTCAGGTGGGTCTAATCCATGCACTCATATGACCTTTAGCACCTCTAAAACATCCTATTAGCTCAGAGGCCCCAGAGTCAGAGGAAAAAAAAGCTCCTTTTCCCCAAACTTCCCAACCCAAATTGCAAAATCCAGTCTCATGAGGCCAGCTTGAGGCACAACTTGTCCCTTCTGCCTTGTGCCTGGGTTAATGGACCAGAGTGGGGCTGCGTGCACTCTGGGGAGTGGGCAGGTGGAAAGGAGGCTATCTCCCATTAAAACCATGTGGATCAGGAAAACAGTAGGAGGTGGTTTCCTGGCAGAAAATTGAGGAAGTCACTTCCATTTCTTTATAGAAAATTTGAAGAGTGATTACAAAGCAAGGGAAATCTTTATAAACTGCTAGATGGAGAATAATTTGGTAGAACCACTGTAAAAGATAGCTTGGGGTCATCTCGTGCATTGTCTGTGAGCTAGAAGTCCCACTGCTCGAATCTGTGCCCGAGAATGGCTTTCACACATGCGCAGTGACCTCCGCGGCAACATTACACAGAGTACCTGTTACTTATTTGGAGGTGGAAAACGGTGATAGTCTATCAAGGAGGTCAGTGGGAAGGTAGCAGGATTAAATGCCCAAAGGACACCTTCCTAAATGACCCTTCTCCCTTCAGAAATGTATAAGAATTTGAATACAATATAACTTGTCCAAAGTTACATCATTAAGCGATAGAGCTGGAGTGATCCTTGAACGTAAGAGGCCAATGTCCACACATGGTCTTTCCACTAAGATTAAAATTGTTGTGATTTTAAAATATGTGAACTATACACATGCCTTGCTCTTTACATACTCATCCTGTATCATGTTTGTATATATATGTATACATGTATACACATGTGTGTATAGCCATAAATTCATATATACACATATGCGTATGCACACACACATATATGCACATCTATCCAAATATAAATAAGATAAAAGAGAATGGGTAGAGAGTTAGGCATGTATATAATTCACAGATATGTCTAATACATATGGCTGACACAGCTTCTTTGGGTAATGAGTCTTACATATTTACTACATGTTTTAACAACTTGTCTTTGAAGTATATGCCTAATAGAGATCATAAATCCAAGGACCAAGTTTCCCTCCAGTCTTGAACCTTGTTTAATTCTCAGATTGTACTCAAGAAATACTACATTGTGACCATCTTATAGGAAACAAAGTAAACAATTCAAAATCAGAAGTCACAACCAGGGAAGAATTAAACTGGTCATTTATGGAAAACAGAGCCAATAGTTATTCTATATCTAATCTCTTCTAACCAAGATAAGACTAGAAGAAAAAGAACAAGTCGATTACACACTACAGGAAGTATACTGATTACTGTAATCCTTCTTTATACAGACATGTAATAGAACAAAATCTGGCCCTTATAGTATATGTTCCTGAGACAGGGTTGGGCAACTTAATATTAGCATTTCAACTGTAATTTTAAATTTCTTACAATTCAAATATCTACTAGATGTACTTTTAGGCAAGCCTATTAGTATTTAAAATAAATTAGACCTCACATCTGGTAAGTATAAGGACTCATTTGTTGCAATCCAGCTAAAGCGAATGGTACTAAATTTTGTGTTTGTTGGTAGATGTAAGGAGGGTGAACTAAACTTAGACTTTCAAGACACCATCCCACCAATGTGGAATCCAATGGTTGAATTCAAAATAAAATGAAATGAGACATATCTGAAAAGTAACCGCTCTACTTATGTGCTAATCACACCTCAAAGCATAACATTGCTTGTTTTTTTTTTTTTTAAAGAGAAGCAATAAAATCCCATTATGGATTAATCTTGTGCCAAATTTTGTTTTTTAATCAAATCAATTTTCAGCTAAAGAAAATACAAAATGCAAATGAGGGGCCTGATCCTCCAGATCTTGTGAACATGTAAGGGCTGATACACTTCAAAGATTTGTTTAAAAACTCATAAATTAAAATCCTCATACAACACAGCAAAACATACTTATTTGCAAACCTTTTAATTTCATATTCCATGTAAAGTTTCAACCTTATAAAAGTCTTTGGGGGAGAAGATTTTAAAATTCCTAAAATTAGATGTTTATAAATAAATACTGGTCTAAGTTAATTTCTTACCTATGTACCATATTCTTAGGCTGCAAGTGAGAATTTGGATTTTCATGCTGTCAACAAAACCAAACAACAACAAGAAAATCATGTTGAAAAGAGTCAGGGCTCTTGACTATGCAGCCCCACCCTCTCTAGTATACACACCACTCGAACACAAAAGGTGGGTGAGTTCATGGAAGGGTTGTTTGTGCGGCATTCCCCTGTGTGCTTTCTCCATCTGGGATGAAATATTCATTAGCAGACCTAAACAAACTCTTCAGAACATTTTTATCTCAAAGTGAGAAAATGCTATTCGAACAGGCTACTAATGAAGCCATCCACCATCTTGTTTGATGTTCTTGTCGTTAAAGAGTGCCCTGAAAGGCTTCAGGCAGTCCCTACTCTCAGTTGGCAACTGTTTCAACTGCTGTGGGGCAACTGTGTAGCTGTAACACAGACTCCTGTAAAATGCCAACCCACACGCTGTAAATGTAAAATACCACAATATTCATGGACATCAACTATATAATAGTAGGTATCACATAAACTACATTTCACTACATGAGATCACACTCATCATAACATATCATTATGAGGATGCTTCTTCTGAGAATTCAAAGCATAAGAAAGAATGTGATTTGGTTTCTGTCCTAAAGCCAGAGAACACAGAAAATATTGGGAAATAAATGCACCCTGTTGATGAAATATGTAAAATAAGTCATTTGTGCATATATATTTCATAGGATATCTCGAACTGCTTAGAAGCAAATATGGGAAATAACTTTATGTGATTTCAAGATGTGTGTGAGTGTGTGTGTGTGTGCACAGAACTAAGTAAAATTAAAGTGTATAAAATGAAAATTTTGTACTATTACTGTAATGATTCTGTCAAAGAAATTGTAAGATGTTTTTATCATATGTGCTATTACTACTTTTGTTCAATTAGATTAGTACAGTCATACAGAAGATGATTTCACAGTGTTTGTGCTGAAGTGGATTGTGTGCCAAAGCCCATAGGTACCATGTAGAAAGTCACTGAATATAGTATTCTATACCCAGATGACACACAGGCATTTCAAATTTGATACATCAAAAGCTAAACTCAATATTTAATCTCAATAAAATTGTCCCTCTTCATGTGTTTTCTGTTTCAATTCATGACAAACTCTCTGTCGTAGGCAAAATTCTAAGATGTCCCCCGATTGGCAATACCCATCAGTGTTTGGATAGGGCCTGTGAATATGACGGGATCATATTCATGGGATCACTTCCATGATTATGGTACACTGTGTGGCAAAGGCAAAGGGATCTTGCAGATGTAAAGTCCCTAATTGTTTGACTCTGAGTTATCCAAAAGGAAATGAACCTGGGGCAGGCCTGATATAATCAGGTGAGACCTTTAAAAGAGGGTCTAGTAGTAAGGGAGATTCTCCTGCTGGCTCTGAAGAAGTAAGCTACCATGTGGGGAAAGGACCTGTCAGAGGGCCACATAGCAAGGAATTGTGGATGGACTCTAGGAGGTAAGAGCAGTCCCTGGCTGACAGGTAGCAAGAGAACAGGACCTCAGTCTTACAAGGGCAAAGGATTGAAATCTGCCAACAATCCATGAGCTTGGAAGAAGACCTTGGTCTCCAGAAGGGAACACAGCCAGCTGCCACCTTGACTATAGCCTTGTAAGACCTGGGCAGAGGACCAGTTAAGCCATGCCTGGGCTCTCCATGGAACCTGACATAATAAATGTGTGTGGTTTAAAGCTGCTAAGTTTGTGGTAATTTGTTAAACAGCAATAGAAAACTAATATATTATCTCCCCAGTTTCCCAAGGCAAGGCAGAAATCTTGGGCGTCATCCTCAGCCATTCTTTGATCATGATTATTCACAATCAATCTTACTTCCAAAATATATTTTTATTCCTCTTCCCATTATTTTCTGTCAGGTCTGTAGTATTTCTCACCTAGATTGCTGTACTAGGTTCTCAAACCCCAATAACCAATACTTCAGAATCTGAGGCCAGCATTCTCTTACCACAAAACTGATCAAGTTACTCTCCTCCTAAAGTACATTAGGATAACCCTTGTGTTCTTAGTCTGATATTCAAAATTCTTTCTGATCCATTACCCACCTTGCTGGCTAGCCTCATCTTCTGGCACTCTCCAACTTAGACTTTGTGCTCGCTGGCCTTACCAAACGACTGTATTTCTCCCTGCATGCTCATTCAAACCTCTGTGCTTTGCACAGACCATTCACTTTGCTTGAAACACCCTTCCTTTTGTGGGCCACCTGGAAAACTTCCTCCTCCAGTCTTCAAGATTCAAATATCTTCACCTTATCCTTCAGTTCCTCACCTTAGCCCTCCATGGCCACCATCCGCAGACCTGTAGTTTGCTTTCCCCTACAGTTTTTCCGTCAGACTTTGGCCATAACTCCTTTACTATTACCTCAACATAACATCATTATTGGATTCCATGCCTATCCTTCTTCTGTTCTTTTTTATTTTTTTAAGTAATCTCTACACCCAGTGTGGGTTTTGAACTCATGACCCCAAGATCAAGAGTCGCATGCCCTTCCATGCCTATCCTTTAGCCATAAAAGCTTCCTGAAGACAGAGCCTCTATCTCCTTTCACATTCCTTCATCTCCCCACCCCTAACACACTGCTTGGCACACCGCAGGCAGTAAGTACAAATTCACAAATGCAAAAAAGACATAGTAGAATCCACTATCATAGTCAAATATTATTTATGAAACTTCCACCTAGATTTGGCATTGTGCAACACACCATGAAACATTTAAAAGGCACAGTAAGTTAAGATCATTAACTAATATTGCTGATGTAAGACAAATCACAGAAACACAAGTAGGAAGAAAACTAAGACAAACCAAAGACTAAAAAGCAGACATATTATTAAATTTGTGCTATGCACCAGAAAGGAAGAAAATTAATTTGGGCATTAAAATACGCAGACCTGGATAAGAAGTATAGAACTTCACCCACAAATGGGAAAGACCATTATCTCAGAAACTCATCCATTCCCTCTTCTATGCTGTGATGTAAAAGTCCCTGAGTGCCTACCATGTCCCAGACAGGGAGACAGGATGCCAATAGAACATGTCCAACCCAGTCTAGCAGAACTTTTAGTGAAGATGTGTTTTTGTTATTCTACCTTCTTTGAAAAGGACTGCTTGCCTTTACAAATCTTTAAGGAATAATTCAACATTTTATAACAATGAAGAACTGAGGAAAATCCAGTTGTTTAAACCAGATGTCTAGGAATTGGTTAAATAAGAGGTGGTGTGTTCACACAATGGAATAATGTCCAGGCATTTTAACTGATGCTAAGGAGTTGTCTGGGTGGCTCAGTTAGTTCAAAGTCTGCCTTTGACTCAGGTCACGATCCCTGGGTCCTGGGATCGAGCCTTGTGTCAGGCTCCCTGCTCAGCAGAGAGTCTGCTTCTCCCTCTCCCCCTGCTCTTTCCCTCTGCTTGTACTCTCTCACGCTCTCTTTCTCTCAAATAAATAAATCTTTAACTGATGCTAATCCGGAACATGATGAAATAATATTATAGTAGTATCCCATTTCATATGTGTGTAGCATGATATTTAGATTATATTTGACCGGAGGGGAAAATCTTTGAGAATATATACAAGGGGCACCTGGATGGCTCATTCGATCAAGTGTGGGACTCTTGATTTCAGCTCAGGTCATGATCTCAGGGTTGTGAGATCAAGCCCTGAGTGAGGCTCTGTGCTGAGCATGGAGCCTGCTTAAGATTCTCCCTCCTTCTCCCTCTGCCCCTTCCCAGTCTCACTCTCTCTCTCTCTCAAATAAAAATATATACAAATATATTAACAGCGGTATCTGGTTGTTGGACATAGAGCTTTATGTGTTTTTGTTTGGAATATACTTTTTTTATTATATTTAAAACATTTCTTCCCTTAAACTCCTCTAATTTTCCTACATATTTAGTTTTGAAGCAGAATATATTAAAAAAAAGGAATTTCTGATTAAAGAAAATAACATGAATGGGGCATCTGGGTGGCTCAGTCCAACCGATTAAGCAAGCATCTACTCTTGATTTCAGCTCAAGTCGTGATCTCAAGGTCATGAGGTTGAGCCCCACGTTGGGCTCTACACTGAGCATGGAGCCTGCTTGAGATTCTCCCTCTTTCTCCCTCTGCCCCTCCTTGCTCATGAATTCTCTCTCTCAGAAATAAATAAAATAACATGAATGCTTTTCTCCATACATGCTCATGGCCAGCAGGAGATCAGTGTTCTTGCAGACAAACTTTAGATAAGTGGTCCTCATTCAACAAATATTTACTGAGTACTTATTACATGTTAAGCCTACTACTAAATTTTGGCAATATACTGGTGATAAAATTCCTGCCCTCAAGAATTTCACAGTGTAGAGTGGAGGAAGACACTTGGAAGATGCAATGTAGTGTAGGAAGGCAAGACCCCATATATAGGAGCATGAAGCCTGGGAGGAGAGCCGGGCAGGCTTCTCAGAGGAACTAACACTTAAATTGAGCCCCAAAGATCAAAAGTCAGGAGATTTCTTAATACAAAAAATAACACCTTCCTTCTTTCCATAGTTCATGAAAACCAAAATGAATGAGGATGTGTACTGGCTTAACTGAGGCCATTAACCTAAACTCTTAGATGCCTGAGTTCAAGGCTGGGCCTGGCCTCTCAGGGTGCTGGTATTCCTTCTGTGTTTGCAGATGGCCCCACCAACAGAGAACTTTGAGGCTCCCGTGTCATACTTTTGGCAGGGAGTGTGCATGTTCAATCACTAAATTCTTACTAAAAGTTTAACCTAAGTTTCTCTTACTATTGTTTTGAATTACTGCATATCATTGTGTCATCTGTGAAACACAGAAGAGCTATTTTCTCCATTCAGTCTCTCTTTTACTTACAAGGTTTGCTTGCTTGTTTGTTTGTTTTTAAGGAGCCCCCTCGGGCCTTTGCTTGAACCCTTGTAATTTTCACTCCTTTCACCTTCCTCACAGCACTTACTTCACCTTGTTTTAATTAATAAATTTCTTCCACCCTCTTCAATATATCCGCATCCTCTAAAAATGCTAAAATCCAATGGAACCTACCTGACACCTAGATTCTGCAAAACAAAATATTGCATTTCCAGCTCTCCCATATGATGCCTCTATTAAACATATCCGGGTCTTGTAGAGGAAAATCCACTGCATTGCTTGGTCATATTCCATGGCACTCCAATATGATTGTGCTTCTATACCTTCTGTCTACTGACTTGTGCTCCCCTTCTTATGTGAAGCAACTTTGTTTGCTACCTTCATAGCTATGAATATAATGCCGGATTTTTAAAAATATTCTTTAGGTCAAATTTACATGGAGTAAAATGTGTAGATCTTAAGCATACAACTTGGTGAATTTTGATAAATGTGCACATCTGCATAACAACATCAAAATCAAGAAAGGAGTATTTCTAGTAGCCCAGAAAGTTCTTTTGTGTCCCCTTCTAATCAATTCTCACTGTTCATATTTTTATAGCCATGGATTAGTTTTGCCCATTCTAAAGCTTTGTATGAATGTGAGGACACGTCATGTATGCCTTCTTTTGTTTACCATATTTTTGTGATTCATCGATGTGGTTACGTATATCAATACTTTGTTCCTTTCCATTGCTGAGTAATAGTCCATAATGTGAATATACCATAATTTATATATTCATTCCCCTATTTATGGTTTTTGTCAGCTTTTGGCTATTATGAATAAAACTGCTATGAACATTCTTATTCAAGTAAAATGTCTTATGGACATATAGGCTTTTTCTCTAAGACAAAGACCTATGAGTGGAATCATAGATCAGTGTATGTTTAATTATACAAGAAACGTACAATAAATTTTCAAAAATGGCTGTGTCAGTTTGCATTCCCAACAGCAATGTATGTGAGTCTGAGCTTCACATTCTCACCACTTAGAAACTGTCAGTCTTATTAATTTCAGCTATTCTAGCGGATGTGAAGTAGTGTTTGGCTGTGATTTGTATTTCCCTGATAGCTAATATGGTTGAGCATCTTTCTATGTGGTTATACATCATGCATATAGCTTTCTTTGTGAAGTGTCAGTTGAAGATTTTTGCCTGCTTTTATAAATTAGGTTGTATTTTTTCTTATTTATTTGTACGGCTCCTTTATTTATTCTGGATAAAGTCCTGTGATGGATAGGTGTATTGTGAATGGTTTCAGTCTGTGGCTTGCCATTCATTTTCTTCATGGTATCTTTTGAAAAGCAAAAGTTTTGATTCTGATGATGCCCACTTCATCAACTTTCTCTGATACTTAGGGCTTTTTGGGTCTTAGGAAATTTTTTGCCTACCCAAAGGTCACAAAGTTTTCTTCTAGAAGTTCTGTAGTTTTAGCTTTTATATTTTAGGCATATTATTCCTCTCAAATTAGTTGTTTGGGTGTGGTATGAGATAGGAGTGAAGGTTCATTAGTTCATTGGGTTTTTTTGCACATCTGTGCAGTTGTTTTAGTAGAATTTGTTGCAAAGATATTTCTTTGCTCATTTAACTGCCTTGGCATTTTGTTGTAAATCAATTGACTATGTAAGTGTGGGTCAGTTTCTGGACTCTATCTTCTGTTCCATTGATCTATGTTTACAGCAAGCCATATCATCTTGATTACTGTAGCTTTATAGTAAGTCTTTTAAAAACTTTTTTAAAAGATTTTATTTATTTAACATTGAGAGAGAGAGAGAGCACAAGCAGGAGGAGTGGCAGGCAGAGGGAGAGGCAGGCTCCCCGCTGAGCAGGGAGCCTGATGCTGGGCTCCATCCCAGGACCCTGGGATCATGACCTGAGCTGAAGGCAGCCACTTAACTGACAGAGCCACCCAGATGCTTTATAGTAAGTCTTAAAATCATCTGAGTCCAGTTTTGTTCTTATTTTTCAAGATTATTTTTTCTACATCTTTAAAATTATATACTGTTTAAGGGGCACCAGGGTGGCTCAGTCAGTTAAGCGGCTGCCTTTGGCTCAGGTCATGATCCCAGGGTCCTGAGATCAAGCCCCGCATCGGGCTCCTTGCTCTGCAAGGAGCCTGCTTCTCCCTCTCCCTCTGCCTGCTGATCCCCCCTACTTGTGCTCTCTCTCTCTGTGTCAAATAAATAAATAAAATCTTTAAAAATAAATAAATAATAAATAAATAAATTATATACTGTTTAATACAATAAATATAATCTTTGAAAACAGTCAATTTTAATAAATGAACAGTTCCAAGATGCTTCTTCTAGCCAAAATAATGTCCTGAGGGTCTTGCCAAGTCTGTTTAAATAGATTAGCAGCCTTATATGCCACATTGATATTTGTACATAAAACCATTCAGGGATGGGTGTGAACAGAACAAACATTGACTCACATTTTAGAATTTCACTTAAAAATATTTTAAAAAGCAACTGTGACGAGAGAGTCACATGGCAATGCTGATGTGCTATTGCTGAAGGGAGTATTTTACAGCCCTGGCAAGTGACACACCTCTTTTTGAGGCTATGATCAACCTCTTTATGGAACACAAGGTTACATATTTGCCAAGAGATTCAAAGAATGCTGAAAAGCTACACTTGTTAATAATGGGATGAAGAAATATACAACTTAAAAACACGCAACAAAATGTAAGAAAAGAATCTAATTTTCTTTAACATACGTCAAGGAAAGGATAATATTTCATGAAAAATGACCCAGTTGATGAGAAAGAGGCAATGCTACCAATAAAAATCAGACATACAGTCACCTGGGAAAATGGAATGCAAACAGAAGCAGTGACAGATTCCTCCCATCAAGTGTTTCCCCTTCTACTTCTCCCCAAAGGGACTGTGGATGTTCTGGCAAGTCCATCAAAGTATCTTGTGCAAACACGAGAGGCCCAGGATGCTCATCTTCCATGCAGTAAAAAATAGCTCACTCAAAGTTTGTTTTAATTACAAGAAGGGAGCAGAGTGTTGTAGCAGCTCATAAGCTTTTGAGCCTGACACAGTCTCCTTTCTGTCTTACCTGTGTAACATTGGGAAAATTACTGAATCTATTTGAACTCATTTCCTCTCAAGGTTGTTGAGAGGATTATATTAAATAATGTGCATTTGGTCACTGCCTTGGACTCCAAGTGATGAATAAGTCATCAATGCTAGCTTTTTTTTCCAGATTTTTCCCAAAGTAGATGAAGCAAACACTTAAAAACACATATGCGAAAATAACCACACAGTTTATAAATTCAGCGCTCTCAAAATTACTTAATGACCGCAATCTTCATCATGTCCCTGAATGCCAGGAGTATGAAATAGCAGAAAGGGCATACTAGAATGGGACCCAGGGGCCTGACCTCTATCTGGGCTCTGCCTTCATGTGACCACGTGATCTTCAGCAAATTATTTACCCCCGGAGGCTCTCTAGGTTCCTTTTCCATCAAATAAGTGGATTGTCTTAAGAGAATCTCTAAGACTCCTTTTCAAATCTATGATTTTAAGATTTGGCTAAGTAATAGAATTGCTACTGTGCTCAGCTCTAACAGGTCAAATGTTTAGGATAAAATATATCACATATCCTCACTCTACTCTAGCACTTGGGGAAGGCGCCAAAGCTATGGCAAAGTAGGCACCAGAGTTGTTTAACCAATCTCAATGCTTTGGCAGAAGAACTCTTGCTAGCTGTAAGACGTTACACTTAATATGGCAAAACAAATGTCTCCAAACAGGTCATTCGAATGTTACTCAGATTGGTAGGAAAACATGGCCTCTGATAAGTCTCAGGTTCATCCCCCAACATAATACCTTTATCATCACTTGAACTAAAGAATTCTCCTAACAAATTATCATATGAAACCTTTCTTCACTAATCTCAGTTATAACATCTACAATTTCACTCTAGTGTGTAGAACAATCTGGATATTAAAGTTCAAATCCTGGATGTACTGGACAAGAAAGTTTCCTCATCTTTCTGTATTCTCACTTGAAAGAATAACGCCTATGTTTCATTGATTCTAAGATGCATCTATTTTTCAAATTTTAAGATCTTGAAATTGGATGCATCTACAGTCAATGTGTTGGAAAACATTGTATCATAATTTGATTAGCAACACTTATTCTTTCTTAGTAAAATTAATGGTGAGTCTTAAAAGCAATGGAATCTTAGATTGAGTTAAATACAGTAAAATCCTGCCAACCTAATACAGGGGTTTTTGTAAGGCTCTGATGAAATAAATGATCTTCAAAAAGTTTTTTCCATTGTAAACAGGAGAATGGACTGACCATTATCTAAAGTTCCTAGTCCCTAGTGCCTTTAGAAATCCTATATGAATGTAAGATCTTATTATTAAATTGATTTCCCTACACAAAGTGAGCAAATGTGCTAACACAAGCTAAGATAAAACCATACCTACTGTTATGATTCTCATTGACCAAAGTAATCAAAAACTGAAATATATAGATTCTTTTTATCAATCATCCCCAAACTATATTTCATTCTCAGAGATAAGTGAAATAAAAAATTTAATAAACTTAAAATCAGTTATAATTAAATCAAGAAGTGTATATAAAATGGATAAACGTCTTTTTTTTTTAAAGATTTTATTTATTTATTTGAGAGAGAGAGAGAATGAGAGATAGAAAGCACGAGAAGGAAGAGGGTCAGAGGGAGAAGCAGACTCCCTGCTGAGCAGGAAGCCCGATGTGGGACTCAATCCCGGGACTCCAGGATCATGACCTGAGCCGAAGGCAGTCGCTCAACCAACTGAGCCACCCAGGCGCCCTGGATAAATGTCTTTTAAGCAAACCTTATGTATACCAGTGCATATGTCCTCAGCTAACAACCCACCTTTGCAAACTATAGCCTTATGATTTTGTCACAATTAAAACATTTCTCGTACTCATCTATGTACTGTTTAAAAAATAATGACTAGAAATTAATCTTTTAAAAAATTAAAGTTCTTTTGCAACCATTTTTTTCTTATTATAAAGAGTAACACATGCTGCTTATAGAGAATTTGGAAAATGCAGAAAAAGATAAATAAGAAAATTTAAATCTCATTACCTTGAGATAATTGCCATTAAAATTTGAATGTATTTTTTAGTCTTTTACATAGTACTATATACATTAGTATAAAATTAGAATCAGAGAGTACTGGCATATGTGCATACGTATAAAGTCTATATCAATATTTTTTCACTTATGCTCATTTTATCAAGACCATTTTCATATCCGTAAGTATTCTTCAAAACATCCTGAAGAGGTGGATTGGAACAATTTGGAAAAACAAAACACTGGATCCATACCTGAGTCTACATATAGATTCTTGACTCTGGTTGAATGTCACAAATCACTTGCAGGAATTCTAAAAAATGCTATGGCCAGACCCTATTCTCAGAGATTCTAAATGAGTTTTTCTGGAATGGGATCTAGGCATGAGTTATTGGGTTTTGTTTTTTTTTTTTTTCTCATGTAATTCTAAGGCATAGTCCTGGGGCGCCTGGGTGGCTCAGTTGGTTAAGCGACTGCCTTCGGCTCAGGTCATGATCCTGGAGTCCCGGGATCGAGTCCCACATCGGGCTCCCTGCTCGGCAGGGAGTCTGCTTCTCCCTCTGACCCTCTTCCCTCTCGTGCTTCCTATCTCTCATTCTCTCTCTCTCTCTCTCTGAAATAAATAAATAAATTAATTAAGGCATAGTCCTGGATGAGAACTATTGCTTTACATCAAGATAAATTTCAAATAGATAAAGAAATGATTGTTAAAAAAAAACCCTGTGGAATTAGTGAATAAAAATATAACTGTATATGTAATCTTAGGGTACTAAACAACACTAAAGGCAGAAATACCAAAGGAAAATATCCATATATTTAGCTACATAAAAACCTTTAAATTTTTGAATGCCGAAAAACATCACAAACAAAACCAAAGTGCAAATCGCAAAGTAGGAAAAATATTTCCAATATATAGTACAGGCAAAACTCTTAGGAAGTATAAAGGAAAAGATGAAGAACAGAAAAGGTTAAGTATAGGTAAATCACCCAGAAAAAAAAGTCACTACATATATGGAGATAAAAAGCATTTCCTTCTTAAATGGCAAACAAGCTGATCTTCACTTCAGAATGTATTGCTCTTTTCCAGACTCTTCCCCTGCCACTCATAACTCAGGGGTTATACAGTAGCACTTACATTCATACCCTGAAGCTTTACCTCATTAAAAAAAAAAATCAAACTCTACGCAAATATATTAAAACTAAAACATGAATACATAAAGAGGACAGTCACACTGACACATAAAGTTCTCATAAAATCAGATGCAAGGGAACGTAGCACCACTTTATTACTGCCTGAGTCCAACTCTGCACAGGTTCAACTTGCAATAAAAGGAAGCCTTTTCAATCTTCTGGAGTGACTTTGCCCTTATTAGAATGCATACTCATTATTTTCTGATTACTCCCCTCCATAAAACATTCCATTTTGTACCTTGGTTTCCACACCCCTTGTACAGTATTCATATTTTATCTCTAAAGATTGTAATAAATCACTTCAAACACAATAACCCGTTTAAGAATGGGTTTTATAGGCAAAAAGGCACACCTTTAGTGATGTGATTGCAATCATCAGATGCTCCAATCTCCCCAAGCCCATATTACCCAGTGTATACACAAATGATGCAGGAGAACAGCAGAGACTATTACAGAAGGAACGAGCCAACTCAACCCAATGGGTACTTCCTGGTTGCAGGATGTAGCCATAGGAACCCTTTGAGATGTTTTGTTTTATTAATTTGGCTCCTTCTATTTCTCACTAGTGCCAACACTTTCAAGATAATGCAGTTTAGACATGTCACAGCTGTTGAAACTCATAGCATAAGCTTAAGCTGACAGTGGTGTATCATCAAGCACCAGAAACACCAAAACAACATTATGATAAAGAGCAGAAGTATGAAAAATAAGAAGAAGACAAAGGGCAGGAAATATTACCTTACCGACTTAAAGCAGAGCCCTGGGGGGAAACATCTGGTTCAGAGCAAACAGTGATCCTTTCAGTGCAGTGAGGGGGTCTTGCTGGAGAGAGTGAGGGCTGACCACATGTGAGAGACAGAGACCCAGAAGCTGAAGACCAGGCAGCACAGTGTTGTTCTCTGTAAGGGAGTTTCGATATTTAAGGAGGCGAGAGATCTATGATCTATGATCTTGAAATCCAGATAGGAGCCGTAATTTGCGATTTTTACTATTGTGTTTAAAACCCTACCTGTGTCAGAAGCGCTTTCTCTTTGAGTTCTCAGGTTAAGTTTATGAACCATTTTATATGCGTTGAGGAACCATCAAAGGTAGACTATTGTTAGTTTGGAAATATTAAACGTTAACAACTATTGAATATCATTTATTTCTACAAAACCTGACGTCTTTACGAAAGGAAATAAAGAATATTACAGTTTACTAATTTGATAAGGAACTTCAGTCCTAGAATTTGGTGTATCTGAGGAAAAACCACTTTTTACTTAAAAAATTCACCTCCCCCCACCCCCATAAACCTTTTACAGACACTCAAACTTCTGGGTAAGTCTTAAAAACTTATCTTCTGAAAGATCTATAAGGCTCACAGGCTAGGCAAGAGATTTAAAAGTTTATTTTGTGTGGGTGTAAATTGGAATGTAGTCGTGTGTAAATTAGATAGAATCTTGAATGTATTCCAATCACGCCTACTTTCTGTTCTAACCACATATGTATGATTATTTAAAGCAAACACTTTCATTTCATGGACATTTAAATATTATCTCCATGAATGAATAGATTAGGAAGAACCTCAGGTTCACTGAAAGTTTTGCACACAACCTTCAGGTCTGTAAATAAAGAACATTGTACTGAGTAGGCACGAGTACCATACATAATCTTTACAACAATCCCATGAGTTAGTAATATTAAAACCCGTCCCTCACATCTGGCCACTCCTCATTCTAGTCAGGAGGACCCTTTCTCTGTGCTAAAAGAATCACTATTTGCTCCAAAACCAGATTACATATGAGAAAATCAATGAAACATGGCAGAGTCAGGATTTGAAATCAGTCTGTTGTGCCAAAAAGTCCCCGCTCTTTCCAGTAGGTCATAATACCTCCTAAATATAAAAGAATTCAGCACCTTTTACACCTAACCAGCTATACTCTAAAGCACCTACTGGCAATAAACCAAATATAAGTGACACATAAAGCAAACATTCAAAATAATACAACCGACTTTAAATGCACTTCTCAGAACAAACACAAGTCTTGTCTTTCCAAGACAGCCTAAAGAAGTAAGAGATCTCAATATTTTCATTCTCTAAACTGCCTAAAGTTTCTAGCCTATTAGAGATCCCAGATTTTTATTTTTTTAATTTGTATTTTTTTAAAGATTTTATTTGACGGGGGCTGGGGAGGGAGAGCACATGAGCAGGGGGAGAGGCAGAGGGAGAGGGAGAATCAGATTCCTCGCTGAGCAGGCAGTCCGACACAGGGCTCAACCCCAGGACCCTGGGATCATGACCTGAGTCGGAGGCTGATGTTTCCCTGACTGAGGCACCCAGGTGGCCTGAGATCCCAGGTTTTTAAAAATCTTATCAGACTGGGGTGGTAAAACTTCCAAAAATATATTGAATGATAATTCTACATCAGGAAATTTGTTAACACTACTCACCATATTAATAGAACAAAAGAAAAATTGTACTATCATATTTTTGGATGCAGAAAGGATTAGGTAATACATCCAACATCCGTTTTCAAAATTTTATTTTATTCTTTAAATTATGCACAGCAAAATTGACTTTTTTGGTGTGCAGTTCTTTGCATGTTAATACATGGATAGATTCAATAAAACCACAACCACAATCAGTATAGAGAAAAGTACAATTACCCCTCAAAAACTCCTTGGTGTTACCCCTTTGTTGTCATACCTTCCTCCCACCTGTAACTCCTGGCAACTATTGATCTTTTTTTTCCATCACTGCAGTTTTCATTTGAAAATGCCATCTAAATGGAATCATACAATATATGACCTAAGACTGGCTTAAAAAAAAAGACTTATATATTTATTTATTTGGGGGTGGATGGGCAAGAGAGAATCTCAAGCAGACTCCCCACTGAGCGTGGAGCCTGATGTGGGGATTGATCTCACAATCCATGAGATCATGACCTGAGCTGAAACCAAGAGTCAGACCCTTAACCAACTGAGCCACCCAGGTGCGGCAAGACTGGCTTTTTTTACTCAGCATAATGTCTTTGAGACTCGTTCAAGTTGTGTAAACCAATAAATAGCTTGGTTTTTTGTTTGTTTGTTTGTTTTGTTTTACTACTGATAGTATTCCTTTGTATGGATACATTATACTTTGCCAATTCAGGACACTTGGGTTTCCAATTTTTCATGATTGTGAATAGCACTGTCATAAACATTTGCATACAGCTTTTTGTGGGAATATAGCTTTTCACTTCTCTAGGGTTAATACCTAGAAGTGGGGTTGCTGGGTCATATGGTAATTTATTTAATTTTATAAGCAACTGCAAAACTGTTTTCCAAAGTGGTTGTGCAATTTTGCATTCCCACCAGCAATGAAGGAGAGTTCTAGTTGCTCCACATCCTTGGCGGGATTTGGTATTTTTATTTTGGCCATTCTAAGAAGTACATAGTGGCTATCTCACCGTGATTCTAATTTACAGTTCCCTAATGACTAATTATATTGCACATCTCTTCATGTGCTGATTTGTCATCTATATATGAAGGGTCTGGTGAAGACTTCGGTCCATTTTTTTTAACTGGGTTATCTTCCCACTGTAGGATTTGAGAGTTCTCCATACGTTCTTTATGTAGAGTCCTTTACTGGATATGTGATTTCCAAATATTTTCTCCCAGACTGTAGTTAGTCTGTCCTTTTAACAGTGTCTTTTGTGAGCAAAAGTTTTGAATTCTAATGAAGTTGGATTTATCAATATTTTCTCTTGGGGTTTGGGCTTTGGTGTCTTAGAACTCTTTGCCTAACCTTAAGTCACAAAGACTTCATCCTATGTATTCCAAAAGTTTTATAGTGTTATGCTTTACATTTAAATTTTGATTAATTCTGAGTGAATTTTTGTTGCAGCCGAGGTTCATTTATTTTGCGCATGAATGTCCAATAGTTCCAACACTGTTTGTTGAAAAGGCATTCACTTTTCCACTGAATTGCCTTTACTTCTTCTCTCCCTCCTCTTATATTTTTTGGAAGAGATTGTGTAGAATTGGTGCTATTTCTTCTTTAAATATTTCATAGAATTCACCAGTGAAACCATCTGGGCCTGGAGACTTCTGTTTCCGAAGTCTTTTAAACAAGAATTCCTTAGTTGTTACAGGACTATTTTGGACATTTAGTTTATCTTGAGTGGGTTTCGGTAGTTTGGTGTTTGTAGTGATATGCTCTGGGTCCCAGGCATGCCTGCATGCCCTTGCTGGGTATGCCAAGAATGCAAAGCTCTAATCACTTTTTCTCTGGACCCTTTCTCAGGGCTGTGTTTGCAGGGAACAGGATGAGGTAACATTTTCCTTTCAATCCAGTGCCAGGGTTTTTTGTTTTGTTTTTTAGACAGAGAGAGTGGGAGGTGGAGAGGGAGAGGGAGAGAGAATCTTAAGCAGGCTCCACAACCAGTGTGGCGCTAACATGAAGCTCGATCTTATGACCCTGAGATCATGACAAGCTGAAATCAAGTCGACACTCAACCCACTGAGCTGTCTAGGCATCCCCACAGTGCCAGTTATAAAAGAGATAAATTTCCCAACTTTGGTGTTCCTTGGGGGCCACATGAATCTCACTGTGTGTGTAACATCTATCTAGTCTCCCACAGACTATACCTATTGTCCCAATGGACTTAGTTATGTGTAACTAATGCCAACCAAAAGGAAGCTCATGATATTTGCTATACTAGGAGTAACAAAGTCCTTCATCTCTGACGTAGGAGTCTCGTGTGTTCTGCAGCCTTTATGAAGCAGTAACAGGTTAACTACTGAGCTTGTAAGTACGGTAAAATATTGGAGTCTTCATAGTTCTTGACATATACTTCACAGAGAATTAGTTAATCAATCTAAATTGTCTAGAGGACTTTTTTTTTTGCAGTATTTCCTTATTGTCCTGTTAATGTCTGCTGAGTCTGATACCTCCTCTTTCACGACAGATATTAGTAATTCATGTCACCCCTTTTTTCCTTTTTCAATTTTGCTAGAAGCTTATTAATATTATTGATCTTTTCCAAGAACCAGTCATTAATTTTCTCCATGGATTTCTGTGATCAAGTTCATTGATATCTACTCTATTATTTTCTTCCTCCTGCTGCTTTGGGTTTATTTTTTATTTCCTTTTTGTTTTCTTAAGTTAAAAGCTTAGATTATCGATTCAAGACTTTTCTCCTTTATAAGCATTTTTGTTTTTTAAAGTTTTTTTTTATTTTACTTTTTTAAAAAGATTTTGAGAGAGAGTAAGAGAGAGAGAGAGAGAGAGAGAGAGAGAGGGGGGGAGCATGAGTGGGGGTAAGGGCAGAGGGAGAGGGACTAGCAGACTCCCTGCTCCGTGGACAGCCTGATGCAGGGCTCAATCCCAGGACGCTGAGATCACAACCTGACCCGAAATCAGATGCTTAACTGACTGAGCCACCCAGGCACCCCCAAAGATTTTATTTTTAAGTAATCTCTACACCCAATGTGGGGCATGCACTTACAACCCTGAGATCAAGAGTTGTATGCTCTACTGACTGAGCCAGCCAGGCACCCCTCTTTATAAGCATTTAATACTATGAATTTATTCCTAAGCAATATTATTCCTTCCATATATTTTGATATGGTGTATTTTCAGTTTGTCATTTCAAAATATATTTAGTAAGTATTGTTTTTCATGTATTTGTGGATTTTCCAGCTATGTTTTTGTGATGGATTATGATCAGAGAGCATATTGGCATAGTTTCAGGTTTTTTTTAGATTTGTTATGGTTTATGACCCAGGTTATGGTCTATCTTGATGAATGGTCTGTGTGTACCTTATGTGCTGTTGGGTTGAGTGCTCTATAAATGTCAAGTAGATCGCATTGATGGTGTTTTTCAGTTCTATATTGTAGCTGATTTTGTACTAGTTCTATTGATGACTGAGAGATGAGTGTTGAAGTCTCCAACTACAAAAATGGGTTTGTCTATTTCTCCTTTTGGCTTTGTCAGTTTTTGCTGTATGTATTAAGATCTGCTGTTTGGTGTATACATTTAAGATTGTGAGGTCTTCTTGGTGAATCATCTCTTCTATCTTTCCATCCTTTGTTTATTCCTGGTAATTTTCATTACTCTGAAGTGTACTTTGGTATTCTTATAGTCATTCCAGCTTTCATTTGATTTTTGTTTGCATGGGTATATCTTTCCTGTCATTTTAACATTATATTTACATTTAAGTGAGTTTCTTGTAAGTAGCATACCGTTGGGATATTTAAAAATCTGACAATCTCTGCCTCTTATTTGCTAAATTTAGAACATTTACATTTAGTGTGATTATTGATATGTTTGGATTTGGGGCTATCATTTTATTATTTGTTTTTAATTCCTCTGTTTCCCATTTCCTCTCTTCTTTTGGGTTATTTGAACTTTTTTTTTTAGCATTCCATTTAAATTTTCATATTGTAATTTTGACAAAACAATTGCTCTGTGTGTGTGTGTGTGTGTGTGTGTATGTGTGTGTGTAGTTGCTGCTCTAGGGATCACAATATATATATTTAACTTTTAACAAAGTCTACTTGGAGTCACATCATGGGGAATGTAGAAATCTTACTGCCATGTTACCAAAACTAACTCGGTTTGAAGACACTAGCAATAAGAGGGTAAAAATGAGAGGTAAAAAAGAGAAAGGAGAGAATAAATATGATCACTATATGCAGCTGACACAATTGTTTGCCTAGAAAATACAAGCAAACCGGCTAGAAAATTATTACAGCTGTTAGGAGAATTCAGTTAGATTGGAATCAAAATTAAAATACAGAAATCAACAGGCTTCATGTGTAAAATAACAACCATTTGCAAGATACAATAAAAGAAAACACTAAAATATCCAGAGGGTATCATGAAATGTATAAGGTCTATATAAAGAAGTCCTTAAAAAGTGACTGACAAACACATGTTCACATTAAAGAAATAGAAAGGTATTTCATACCAGTTTTTTAGATCACTCTGAGAGCAACCACAGGTTCACAGTTAATGAAATGCTTTGCTAAGGAGCCGAAAAGATGAGCAACGATCTGTGGGATTAACATCCAACATGTTAAGGAAGTCAAATCTCCCTAAATTGATATAGAAATTTAATTCACTGAACTAAAAATAGTAAGCAAGATTTTTCATTGGAAAATCAGAAAAGTTGATTCTAAAGTTCATATAAAAAACCAGTAGGTATAATCATAAAAATTATAAAAGAAGAAGAGCAAGAGCACTAACAGGTAACTCTCCCTACCACATAGTATGGCATATTTTAAAGCTACAATAATTGAAACAGTGTGGTTCTAGATCATGAATCAAACAGTTCACCAGAACAGCCTTAAGTCCAGAAATAGACTAGCAACAAATCGATAAGGAAAAGGTAGAATACACAATCTATGATGTTGTAAAGGTGGGAAATCATCTGAAAAAAAAATTAAGTTGGATCCCTAGTTTATTTTTATAGCAAAATAAATTCCAGGTGGATCAAAACTTTAAACATATAATGGACCAACTGAATCACTGGCCACAAGGCTGAACTTAATCTCCAGTCCCTCTTCCCTCCCGAGGGCTCAGGCTGCTATCACTGTGACTCAAAGGCCCAACTTTCTAATCACACGGTTGGTCTTTCCGGTGTGGCCAGTCTTCATCCTGAGTCATCTGATTAGCATAAACTATCAGGTCCACCATGAATAACAGAGACACTTCTCGCACTCACGAAACTCCAAGGATTTACATCCTGGGAAGGTGAGGATGGGCTGTGGTGCTGGGAAGAGGGGAAGAGGGCCAGGCAAATTTTTTATTCATATTATTCCTGTTTAGAAGCTACCTGTAATAGCAAAAGAGTGGAAACCAACACTGTCCCGTGATAGAGAACTGATTTTAAAAAAGTAAAATACACCCATATAATGGGGTTCTATGTGGCCAATGAAAAAAATGGAGCAATTCTGTAGATAGGGATACAGAATAAACTGCTGAATGTACAAAACATTGTGTATGGTATACTATAATCTGTGTTTCATATATATGTGTGTGTTTATATATACAGGAGGCCATCCGGAAGAATAAACAAGAAACTGATAGCAGAGGTTGGATCCAAGGAAAGGAAATGGATGGCTGAAAGAACTTAATTTTTTACCCTTTTCAATCTTCTGATTTTTGCACAACATGCATACATTACCTGTTTGAGAATAAAACATTACAATGTATTTGCACATTTCTCTGAGGATACTGAACATAATGTTTAGTAATTTATAATTTAATCTACTAAGAGCCATTGTTGTAAGTTATATTGAACAATAAAGCTCTAAGAGTCTATTCAGGCACACAGGGATGTTTTCATCCACACTAAATGACCCCAGCCTCCTGTGATATGAGTTATTGTCATTTTTAATTTTTCTGACTTCTCCCAGCTACTTCTCACTACCATCAACCTTCTTCCTCTAGTTGACTCAAACTTCTTTTACATTGGTGCTTTTAGTTGTGGTCTAAGAAACAAGGCACGTGGTCCTAATACTATATAGAGGGAAACTGCCTCTTTGACAACTTGAGGAAGCCTCTCACAATTGGTGAGTTTGAGAGATTAAACTTCATAACAACTACATGACTACACAAGATTTTTACACATTCTTGGTTCCATGTAATTGAATAAAGAACAAAGGTATTATTTTAAGTCATTACGGGAGGTCCTATGATTTAATTAACACTATATTGCTAAGTACGTGTCTGAAACTTTTTCAAAATTGCTTTCATTCATTAATTCAAGAAATACTTTTGAGCATCTAATGTGCATCAGGGCATGTTTGAGGTGCTAGGGATACAGCCAATGAACAATACAGACAACGGCCAAACTCCCTCAGAATTTACATTCTAACTGAGGACAGAGGCAGCAGGCAGAGATAAAAGTGGTAAGTACTGGAATAAGAAAAGGGGAAACGGGATGGAGCAGTTAGGACAGGGTAGCACCATACACAGGATACCTATCAGTCAGCAGCTGATCAAAGAGCCACTAGGATATCACACTCACACACACACACACACACACACACACCATTTTAATATATAAAATAATATATAAAATAAGGGACGATAGGAGGCTGTTCTTTTGTGTCAGGCAGGTGGGAGGGAAGATGGGTGTAAAGTGGGGGAAACAAAAACATACTGGGACCTGCCAGGATAAGTAGAACCCGTGGGGATTCATGCCAGTCTCTCACTGCCTCCAAGCCTCCAATCTCAATGACGGGGCTGTGCTGCAGAACCTGGCACCCTTTGTCACAGAGTGAAACACGCACCTGGCCGGGGAGAAAATAAAGGAAGTGATCAAGTAGGAGCTGCCGTTCCTGTGTGCCTGGTTGTTGGCCCACAGACCAAAAAGATAAGCCAGCAGATAAGCAATAATGTGGGTGAGCTGCAAAAATGCATGGCCTACTTGGACCTTTCAATTATAAAAAGAAGCTGGATCTGGCCACTTAACTCCTGCCTTCTAAATCTCACACCACCCATCTCTTGTGACCCACACTATCCTAAAATTATGCAGGGAGAATTAAGAGGAACCTATCTCCAGCTGGGCCACATAGGCACTATATAAAGCCACTACAGATGGTCAAGTCTCTGAAAGATATTGGAGCCGAGAACCTGGTGGGTGAGGATTCAGCCACACAATCACGCCAAGACTTGGAAGAGAGTATTCCAGGCAGAAAAAGTAGCTACTGCAAAGCCCTGAGGCAGTGATATAAATGAGGTATTTTTTAATGAGGCTGGAGTATGGTGAGAGGGAGAGTGATATGAAATGAGATCAGAGATAAGAGGCAGGGACCAGATCACATGGGGCCTTGTAGACCACGGTAATGAGCATGGATCACTTTTTTTCTAAGTGCAATGGGAAGCAAATGGAGAGTTTTTAACAAGCTGGTAGTAGTTTGATTGGATTTATATTTTTTAACTTTATTTTAAAATAATTTCAAACTTAAAAAGAGGCATAAGATTAGCACAAAGAATTCCATTATCCAACTGATTTCCCTTCCCTTTGCAGAGAATGGGCTTTGGTGGGCAGGGCCACTCCTTTCTAGGACTCCTCCATCTCCTGGTGTCCTATGTGAATAACACTCCTGGAGGACAATGTGTATGATGTCCTGGGGGTTGTGCAGAAAAGGCTGCCCAAGTGTGGAGGCAGGAATATTCTTTCGAGGACTACTGCAAGGAGTTCAGGCTAGTGTGTTTCCACAGTAGTTTGCAGATTTCACAGGAAAACCAATCTTGTTATTTGTCTCAATTCTCGACTTCATGTTGGAACAAAAACCAGTATTACCTCTTAGATCTGGTCCTAAATTGGTTACTGCATTACTTCTCAAAAACAAACAGAAAACCTCACAGATTTGACACCACAGAAGCTATTTAAAGAGAATGTTATACAAGTAATTCCAGATTTCCTAAGAATTTCCAGAGAATAGGCACAGCCTCCTAAGGGAAACAGGCTGAAGGGCCACCATTCATGTTGAGGTATATGTTCCAGTCTCTACATTATAGTTGGCCTCAGACTTACAGATCTTGTCTTTTCAATAGACTTGGCTTACAAGTTGCAACCACAGAAAACCTTCCTTAAAACAAGCTCTTCTGCTTAGATTCTCTCTCCCTCTAGCTGAAAGCCAAGGTTCAAATATTGAAATGTGCTGAGGTGCATACTTACAGAGAGATACGCAAGCTCATTTCTGGCTTCAGTACAATTCCAGTTTAACATTAAAATCAACAACTAAAATTATGGATAGCCATGCATTTTCACTAAAAGCATACACACCTAATAGGTGCTCATTAAATCATGAGGGTAAAAAGTAGAAAAGTGAAAGAGAAGTCTGGTGCGTTTAGAGAAATAATTTCTTATACTCAGTTAAAGGGGAGCTCTGCTAGCACAGTAGGGCTCAGTGATGAGAGTAAGTGCCTGACGCACAACAGACATTCAGTGAAGTAGGAGCTAATATTATTACATGTGTCAATAAAAGTAAATATCTTCTACCCCTTCCTAAGAAAAGAAACAAAATGCTTCTGAAGAAAAAGAGCTCTGCACACAACCATTCATCTTAAGAAAAAATGTAAAAATAGATTTAAAAAAAGCATGATCTGACAGAAAGAAAAGTAGGAAAGTTTTGATCTTTAATGAGAGTTTGCAGTATATGCTTACCCTTCCAGGCTCTGTGCTGACAGAGCTAGACGCAAACATTCAGCAAGAGAAGAATGGATGCTGTGCTATGACTTACGGACTATAAATTTTCAGCTCTGATTACTAAATTTATTAGTGATGTCTTATACATTATTAACAACTATTCTCCTTCATTTAACAATGGCTCTTGAATAACAAAATAAATTATCAACAAATTCAACCATAAATTAAAAAATAATAAAGTAAAAAAAAAGACCTGTTAGAGTTTCATATACGCAAGCGCAGTAACACATTTCATGTATTTGGACTACAGTTTTTACATTCTTTGTGTAAGGTAACAGAAAAATTGTTCCCTATTTCTACTGGTGCCAAGTTCATAAAATTTATGAAAAGGGTTCCCCTTTTTTATTCTGCTTAATTCACTGTACCTCAGTTGAACACAACAGACAGTACCTGGGGTTATGAGTGAGATGTGGTTAAAAGGAAGGGTCACGATCACACAACAGATCATGTAAACCTAAAATATACCTCAGACTTCCTAGAGGTAACCTGTAGCCCTCATTTATTAAATAACTTACAAAGAACCGTTAAAGGATGATTTAATGAGCAGGCTGACCTCTGTCACCTCTGTCACTCTGTCACTCATGAACATATATACTTTGCCTTTAAAATGAAACAGAATACTGTTTCAATGAGACTAGGTGTAAGGTAAGAACAAAGATGAAGCCACAGGTACTTTAAAGTTATGCTGTGTTATTTTAACTATTTAATTAAAACCTTTAATTACCAGATCAGCACACCATTTCTTGCTTAAAAATGTAATACCTTTGGAAGTAGATAAAAGATATTAAAAAAAAAATAAGCCAGATGTAAAAATGAAAAGGCCTGAACAGCATGACACACAGAGTAATTTCCAATCAGTGACTACTAATGGGAATACTCATTTTATACAGCAGGTATTGACAACCACTTAGCAATTCCTTAAACAGGCACTTGATAGAGTATTTTGTCGCTAGCATACTCAATACTGGGGCAACGCACACACAAAAAAATACGGCTTTATTACAAAGGATTCAAGATGGCAACTACTTAGAATCCAGTGCCAACACGGATTATAACAAATCCAGTGAGTATTTTGTTTTTCAATTATTCATAGAAAATTTAATCCTGATTAAGTATCCTTGGGCAGGAATTCATGGATAGTTGAGGACTGAAACCAACATTTACGTGAAATGCTTCTGTTAATTTAATCTGTGTATACAGCTTAATTATGATTGGGGATTCAATGTAAGAGAAATGAATTATATCAGGATTAAAATTTTAGTACCATATCATATAGTACGTTTTTCTTCTTTCTTTTTAAACACGTAACCCTGCTTGTCCCTTCACCTAAGTGCTCAGATTTTAAATCTCTTCATAAGGAACAACCAGTGTAATGTATCTAAGCTTTATTTTTCATAAACTATCTGTCAAAAACCCTTTGCTAATCAAGCCAGAACCTGAACTAGAGCCAAAAGTGATCGAAAAAAAATGGAGAAGAACCCCACACATAAATAAACAAAAACTTATTTAGCTATAAATATATTTTATATTCACATTCTGAAGTAGTTTCATTTTCAATTCCTTTAAACTCCAGTATGAAATGCATTTTCCTTAAAGCATAAAAAGAAGCAGTTTTTAATCAGTGTATTACACTGATATCGTAATTGGACTTAGTTTAGATATGTAAGCAAGTAATCATTTAACTGATTACTTTTTATAGGACTATCAAACCTGAGTTAACTATTGATATAAGATGAGGCATTACAAGTGGTGAATCTCTTACCAAAATATCATATAATTCTTTTTCATCTTAATTTCCAGAGAAATTGCATAAGTCACCTTATAACACACTTTTTGAAAGTTTATTAAGCATATTTCAAAACATTTCATTTATTACCTTTTTTCAGTTTGATACTGCTTAAATGCAGTTATATAAATAACATGCTCTGCCTTCTTTGTTCAATTTTTCATACGAAAAGTATGAAAAAAAAAAGTCACTGTATTTGGATCCTTATTGCACTCTTAAATCAATTCACTTTTCCTTTAAAGAAAATCAAAGTATCAGAAGTGAGGCCGACTTTTGTGTCCAGATGATATGGTCAGTGGTAGTGTTACTGAAGAAAGTGAAGAAACTTCCCAGTATAGACTGTGGGACAGAAAGAGTCTGTACAGAATAACCATGGAAACAGACTGGCAAAGGATAACACCTATTGTAATAACCTGAAAAGAAGAGAAAGGGAATGCTTTTACTGCATGCAAACACAGACAAATTATATTCAATTTATCAGGAGCCTATATACTTCCCATTTACACACAAAACATACGTAGGTACCCTGCTCTCTCCTCTATCTTTACCGTGGGTACATTTTATCAAAGAAATTTTCAATAGGAAAATATGACTAATGTTCAGAACTGTAATTGTTCAAAGGCAAAATTTATTGAAGAGTTAAGTTTACAGACTCCAAAATAAGACACATTCAGTTTGCTAAACCATTCTCTCCTCAGGTGCACACGCTACAGAAAGCGGTAAGAAAAATCCGGTTCCTGGCTAATCTGGTAAGAGGAGGAAGGCAGGCCCCACCTGAATCCTGAAGAGTATTCTAAAAGCCCTTTCAAAAATTCTCAAGTTGCTTTAGTTTTGTAGACTACCTTCCTCTCTGTTTACCCTTTGCAGACACCTCAGGTCCAAGAGCCCCCTGCGCGTTCAAGCCCACACGGCGTGGCTTGTAAGAGGTGGCTGGCAGAGCGTGCCAAAATGACAGCGCCAGTGACCTGAGAAGGCGGGGCTCAACACCATCCCACGTGGCCCCTCAAGTGTGGCGCTCCAGTCAGCACTCTGGTAAAGCGGCTAGACTGATTTTTCATAAATCTGTCTTGACTTGTAACCACTGTGTCGTACAAAAATTGAATCAATTGTTCTTAACAAAGATGGATTATGAATTGTCTAATTTATAAAACAGTATTATGAAATAGGCTGAAATAATGAAAGTGATTTTCATCCTTTTTTAATTAACTAAAATTAAACATTTTTCTTTTATAATTTAAAGTTCTTACTTATATACTCACCAGTTCAATTATTCTGCTTCAAAGTTTTGTTTTAAAGAATTCAGAAAACCTGATCAGTGGATAAATAAGGCTTTTCTACTTTAATAATTTCTCAATAAAGACAACAAAAAACTACTGTGATCATGTATATTACTTACCTTATCTCTTTGGTAGTCACTAAAAATGACAGAAATACATGCAAGACCTGGATGGCATAAAAACCACAAGATACAGCCCTGAAACAAATGACAAGTAAGTCAAGTGAGTACAGCTGTATGTTTATTTCCAGAATGTGCCAGATAAAAAACATTACTAACCTATTTAGGAGGTCCTGACTGACCTCAATTGGTCTTTAGAAGTTCTATCTAACAAAATGTAAAAATAAATTTGCTATTGCTATGATAATATTTTGTTTCTAATCAAATGCGGATTTTAAATTTTGCATTTGTAAATCTCACATTTTAATATACTACAGTGTATATATTACATCTTTAAACATGAAAATACATTAATATAAGTAATATCAAAAATTGAGAAAAGGTACAAGTGTGTAATATTCCTATAAAAAGAAAAAAAATAAGAATGTATAATCGTATTTGCATGTAGAGATACACAAAGAAATTCTGTAAGAATACCCAAAACACTGACTAATAGTGGTGGCCTGTCTGCAGGTTAGTATATGAGTGGAACTAGGCAAGTAAGAATGGGAAACGTTTTAGCATTATACTCGTCAAGCATCTCTTTTCTATTTCTCCAAGAATGGTCATGTATTTTCTTTTCCAAAATTAAATTTGAGGTAAAAGAACAAGTTAATAAATAGTTGTTGAGATGCTCAGTACATTGAAGATAAGGGAAAAAACAAGATGTAAAAAAAAAAATGTGTTTAGCACTGCTACTGTTTGTGTAAATATGGAAGGAAATACACAGGAATATTTAAAATTCTCTAGAAAGATAAGTTAGGAATTAA
The DNA here is from genome assembly GCF_009762305.2 of Zalophus californianus. Classification (NCBI taxonomy): domain Eukaryota; kingdom Metazoa; phylum Chordata; class Mammalia; order Carnivora; family Otariidae; genus Zalophus; species Zalophus californianus. The sequence continues at coordinate 15,812,915 of NC_045597.1, forward strand.
TGGCAGTGATTATATGAGGAGATAATAACTGAGTAGATGGGAGAGAAGTAAAAAATACTTTTGCTTCTTTTTAAATACTTTCAGATGTTTGAACCCATTTAAAAAGTTAAATTAAAACATAAAAATAATTTTCTTAAGTTCAAGAAAAAAGTTTGGACCAGTTTTAAACACAGAACAAAAGAGGAAATGTAGTTTGAAAACATCTTAAATACATATTATCTTTCCAAACAAAAAGCACTCCCATCCCTGTGAAAAATTCAAAAGCAAAGTGGCATTTTCTTGCCTGTTTGGTACTCAGAAAGCTGAAGTGGGTTCCCGGGGCTGCAGGAGCAGCTTTAAAATGCTGAACAATGGGAATAAGGAATCTGGCCCTCCTTCCACAGCTGCCTTGGAATGTGGAGCACTGCGCACTCGGGTGGGGGGGATGCTGATGAACAGCTTATCTGAATGCTGTTCTGAGGTGCCAGGATGAAGGTGTATGGATTCTCTCAATATGACAGAAAAATAGAACCTTCTAGGGAAGTAGGCTCCTGCAGTGTTACTACCCCGACTTCTCTCCTCATCTTTTCTTTTGTTAAATGGGTTAAGAAAAAAAAAGTCAAATTTGCTTTGAGATCCCACTTGTGTAAGAAGGACATAGAAAGGAGGAATAAAGTCAATGTGACCTCACACGGAGGTAGTGAAATGGCTGAAACATAGTATGTCCTCAGCCTCCTGCTTCATCTGCTTATGCTAAAGAGAGCTCTTCATGGTTAGAAAACACTGCATAACTCTGACGGTAACAGTTCATAATTAGTAAGTGTTTTCTGAGAAATGTAAACTGTTTTCTAATTTAATTTTTTAAAAACTCTGATACTATAGGAAAAAAAATGTGAAATTCCTATTGATAAAGAAATTATGATCCAGGCTAAACTGACTTAAGATTACATGGAAACTACTATTCCACAGGTTCTGTAAAATGGGATATCATCTACATCTCATAGGTTGTCAAGATTAAATGAGTTAAAGCACATAAAGGGCATATCTTAGTGCTCCAGTACATCATAAAAGCTTAACCAACATTAGCACAGCAGAACAAACTTGATAATCAGAAGAAGCCATTTTCTACCACAAACCCATACTTTGGCAAACGTGATGTAAAACTCCCTTTTTAGCGTGCTTCTCTCCACTGTGATGATCTGGTAGAGTCCACAGCCTAATGACAATGCTAGGCAAATCCTTAAAATGATTAGCAAGATCCCTGCTAAGTTGTGATGTGAATGGTAGTTGTGAGGACTGGTATCTTCAAACTGTTCCCAAAGTAGTAAAATACTCTGCAAAATAAAATATTACATTTAGAGAAAAAAAATCCTGTCTACTCATACACACTTTGTCAACTCTTTTCAAACATCCCCTTAAAGAGTATCTAAACATTCCTAAGAGGTTCTAAGATTTACCAGACTATAAAGGTTGTTGACTAATAAAGCACAGGCATCAGGCATAGACTTTTCCTCCCTGATACCCTAAGCTAGAAAAAAGGGATTTTTATCAAATAAGACCGCATACAAAAGATAAAAAGTGCAATTGAGACCACAATTCAAGTAAGACTTATCTCTAAGGATGAAAATAAGTTGAAAATACTAAGAGAAGAAACCTGAACTTTCTTCTAAATCTCTCTTCCTTCAGCACCATATTAGGAATCAACGTATTCAAGCCCATTATCTCAGTATAACTCTGAAATATCTCAGTATCTTCTGTAATCCAGAAGTGAACAAGTCAGAATTGTTGATTTCAGATGTCACTCCCCAGGGTAAAGGGAACTGTGTGTGTGTGTGTGTGTGTGTGTGTGTGTGTGTGTATTTCTTTTTGAGTGTGAGAGAGAGAGAGAGAAAATGAGTACTTGCACATGCACAAGCAGTGGGGAGGAGCAGAGGGAGAGGGAGAGAAACCCCAAGCAGGTTCCACACCCAGTGTGGAGCCAGACAGGGAGCTCAAACCCAGGACCCTGAGAGCATGACCTGAGCCAAAATCAAGAGTCAGACCCTTAATTGACTGAACCATCCAGGTGCCCTAAAGAAGAGTATATTTTTAATATTCACTATAAGCAACCAGGTTATTTATGAATAACCAGCAGTTACTCATCCTTTTGTTTGTTGACTTCCTTTCCCCATATTGTTACCATTAAAGTAAAAAGCTCAGCAATTCCTCATTAGCTGTTCTGTTTATTGCTATTCAATGGAAACACTTTCTTTCCATCTTTACCAAACGTCAATCACAAATTACCATAATGTTTTTGCCATCACACGTCAGTAGCCATGTGTTTCCTTCATCTGCCAACTCAGCCTTCAGAATGGTCTTTAGTGGCTTCCAAAGAATTCAGATCAAACCTCAGTCATTAAATCCAATTCTTAGGCTTTATGGGGTTTGTCAGCAACCCCTTCCTCTTCTCACTCTCAAATCTTCCATCCTGGTCTTACTCCTACTACCATGCTCGACAGCTGAACTCCTCTGTCATCCTGGACACGTGTGTTTCCTTCTTAGGCTAAATATTTGCTCTCCATTACTGAAGGGCTACTTCTTCACCCCGCCCCCCCCAAATTATTATACCCTTACGATTCCTTAACCTCTATCTTTAAACTTAACTTTTGCAGTAAGGACGTGCTATTGTACAACTACTATCTCCTGGTATCTATGTGAGGTGATGGATATGTTAACTAGCCTGATTTTGGTGAACAATCACTTCACAATGTATACATACACCAAAACATCAAGCTGTATATCTTAATATGTACAATTTCTACTTAATTATACCCCAATAAAGCCAATAAAAACCCTATCACTTCCCATGATTCACATTTTTTACAGACTCAAACTCCACATTTTCAGATGTGTATATAAAATGTGACCTGTGGAAAATACGCAGGTATTTATGTAGTTGCGTGCACCTTGTCTGGGTGGTTGCTGAGGACCAGGGCCTTGTCAAACATATTCTTCCCAGATGCTTACATAAACTCTAGATTAGTGTCCTCATCTCAGTTCTGAGTTCTTATTTGTCTATGATAATGGGTCAAAATTACAATGAAATCATGAAAATTCAATTTTAAAAAAAGCTATTTATTGAGAAATGAGAATTTAACCCAATATTAACACTACTCTCCATAAGCCCTGGATCAAAAACATCAAGTCGGTAGAATCTTGCCCTTATTTTAATCACTTCTAATTCAGTTGTCATTAGCCCTTTGTTCTAATGCCTTAGAAAGGCATTATTTCCTAACTCAGTATCACCACCTGTGATATGGTCTCTTTCTAACTCAATCGTGAAATTCAATACACCTATTTCACTCAGCACCTACTACACTAAATACATACAATGAGTATAAAGATGAATAAAGCACAGGACTTATACTTCATTAATGAATTTTTCACCTTATAATGTCCTTTGTAGAGCCCAGATATATATTTCATTTTTTTTTTAAAGATTTTATTTATTTATTTGAGAGAGAGAATGAGAGAGAGAGAGAGCACATGAGAGGAGGGAGGGTTAGAGGGAGAAGCAGACTCCCTGCTGAGCAGGGAGCCCGATGCGGGACTTGATCGCGGGACTCCAGGATCATGACCTGAGCCGAAGGCAGTCGCTTAACCAACTGAGCCACCCAGGCGCCCTATATTTCATTTTCATCTACAGCTAATGATGGTCACAAACTCAGTATAAATTTTTGTTTATACTTTCCTTAATAATTTTTATAAAATCCATTGCACATAGGCATATGGAGATCCTAGAATAGAAGAAAACAAATAAAAAAAAGCTAAGAGAACTAAATTTTCTAAAAGATTAAATTTGATTTTGGATTTTTCAAAAACTAGATCCCATTCTTTCTCATTCTGTATTTTGCTTTTTCATTAATCTCAGATATTCATTTGAATTCTTTCACGTATAAAGTAACAGAACTGGACCTAAAAAAAAAAAAATCCTTGCCCCTGGATGAATCTCAAATTCACTGATTCACTCATTTAAAGTGTTGAGTTCTTACTATGTGTTAGAAAATATAAAAGAAAGCTATTAAGTAGGAAATAAGAATCTATCCTAATATTAAGCATTCTGCATATTTTTAAATAAGCTGATTGTGAAAGCTCAAGTTCAAGTAAATTATAACTAAATTCTGCAATCTACATATACTAGCACTTGGAAGATTACAGGTTATTTGATCTATCACTTTTTATTTTAAGATTTTATTTATTTATTTGACAGAGAGATAGAGAGCACAAGTAGGCTGAGAGTGAGGCAGAGGGGGAGGAAGAAGCAGACTCTCCGCCGAGCAGGGAGCCTGACAGGGGGCTCGATCCCACAACCCTGGGATCATGACCTGAGCCGAAGGCAGGCAGCCACTTAACCAACTGAGGCACTCAGGCACCCCAGATCTATCACTCTTTAAATTCATACTTCAAAATGACAAATTCCTCATGAGTCCCAAGTTTCACTTCTGAAATGAGGTTTGTTCAAGTTTGCATTTCTGCGTATTGTAAAGTACAAACACTGAGTATCAATACTCACCTGTGTTATCACAATGAATACAGCAATGCCAGTGGATGCAGGAGTAGAATCCCACTGGAGAGGTCTGCTTTGAGACTTCTTCATTCTGACTATCGTCCAACCCATGCATAGACTCAGAAGCAGGTATAACATTTGAATTTGGGAAGCAATGTCAAAAACTAATGGGAAATGAAAACCAAAGTCAACCAAGTTTTCATATTACAAAGGATTTGGTCCTTTTTGCATTGAGAATATAATTATACTTTTAAACACAAAAAGATAAGCATTTTCAAAGAGAAGTCGATAAAATTCAGTAATTCAATAATAAGAGATATTCAAGTAGAGCTCTAAAAATTAAAATTTTGCCATTAAGTTTGTAAACATTTCTGAAAAATAGAACACTGGCAATACTCTCTCTATATCCATATATCTTTATTAAGACCAACTTTAAATCTCTGTTTCCCATTTTTCTTAGCTTTTCTAACTACATAATGCTGTTCTCTATAACAGACTGCTTATTAAAAATAAACACATTTTAAATGTAATTTCTGCAATGTGGAGAATACTAGTGCCTTCATTTCCAGGCTGTTAATTATTTTTTGATGGTTGAACTATATAATGTGAACTTATTTTCTAAAACTATTAAGAAATAGCATGACAATAAAACACATGGCTACCGTAACATTCAATGATGTTGGCTTTAGTGCTAGAGTCCCGAAGACGAACGAAATGGTCCGTGCATTAGTGTGACACGCCACCAGGTGGCCATCACTGACACTGCAGGGGAAGCCTGCTGCTTTCAAAAACGGAGGCAACAAGACCACCCATCCAAGTTCCAGACTTGGAGAAAACAACAATCCATAAATACTCCAAGTGCCATGCATTTTTATTTTGGAAACTCGTATTTATTGACTTAAAAAAGATGATCACTTTCTCATAGGGTATTTTGATGAGGATTTTGGAATAAACGTGATCAGAATTTAACAAAGTGAAACTTTCTTCAAATTGCCAGCCATACCTTTGACGTCTACAACTTTTACTTCTTTTATATAAAGATATTCTTGCAAAAAGAGGTGCAACTAGCTGTACTATAATATATTAAAAAGTTACAAGCTGAAAACCTATTAATGATACACTTTTCCAGATATATTTTGACCATTTTCCCTCTACTCTGCCATGCAAATTAAAACTGGATACTCGACATTTATGCTCACATATTTGTAAGAGTAAATTCTGATAATAAACTGTTACTACATTTGAATGGTACAAAATGTCATGGCCTTTCAGATCAAGCAGTTTTCTTTCATCACAGATTGTAAATGACTGTGATGCCAATTACTTTTATTAAACATCTACAAATACATATTCAGTTATTTAAAGAAGTCAGCCAAAGGAATAGTCCTGCATAAGTTGCTAATTAGCAAACCAAATAGCTGGGGGCATGGAACCCCTCTGTTCTGGCTCAATTCTTTGTATACTAAGTAAGACACATATTGACAGAATACTGTAACTGTAAGCATAGGTAGATAGGACACTGATTATCTGCTGTCACTGAAAAATACCTAACTGTAGACAAAATATACAGGACACACAAAAATCGCACTGTGTGATTTTATTAAAAATCTTGACGTTTTAATCATTTAACTTATCAAACCTGTTGTCAGAACACCAAAATTTAGCATTTACTGTAGTTTAATTAAAAAAAAACAAACACTTTTGCTTTTTAACCTACAGTGAAGATGCCAGACAACCTAAAACACTATTTTGTATGCAGCAGACACTCACAAAAATTCAAAAGTCCTTGATTTTAGTAGTAGCTTCCACTGATGGGCTTCTGTGCGCTTTGCCTCTCAAAAGGCATAAGCTAAATTATTTCTCAGGTTCTGTTCGGCTTTAAAATACTATGGTTCTATTAAACAACCTGAGTCACCTAAGAGACAAGAGCAGGAGAAACCAGTGCTCTCAATACTGTTCAAAAAGGAGAAGCAACTCGCGTTTGTGTCCAAGAGGTGACCAGTACACATCCTCTTCAGGAGGAAAAGAAAGGTTCTAGAAGGTTTAAAATCTTAAAATAGGCAGCAAGATGAGGACAGATGGGTCCTGAGATCATTACAGAGATTACCATGAGCTACCCTATTAAATAAAGAGAGATGAGACTAAAAGAGAATTATGGAAATATTTTAAAAAGTAAATCCCGGAATGGTCTCATATTCAGAATTTGCTTTCTTAGAGCAAATCTTGACTACTTTTCTGGGACTGAAAATGGCATTACAGATTATGGGAACTTTTAAACATTTTTCCCATCACGCTTAGTTGAAAAATTACTTCATCAAAGTTCTTCATTTAAATAAAGGAAAGAAGCTGTGAGGTCAATTCAATTATAGGTATATTCTCTGGCTCTGCGGCAGAAAAAGAAAAAGTCAAAAAAGGGATGAAAACAGGAAAACCACCTTCAGCTTTGGGATCAGAAAACTTGGGTCTGAGTTTGGTCTCTACCGCGCAACAGCTGCTGACATTTGGAAATGAGCTTCCTGTCAAAGAGCCCCGATGCTTTATGTGCAAACTAGGGATAAACATCTCCACATCACTGAGTTTTTCCTGAGATAAACTGAGGGAATGCATATAAGTAAGCTCCAAAAACAATGAAGAACTACACATTTTACCTATTATCAAGAAGAAACTAAACGGGACAGATGGGAACTAAATCTGTAACCCTCTTTACAGTTGGGCTGAATTCTAACCAACCCTGGATAGAAAAATTGTATCATGACGAAAATAATTTACAAAAAAAGGAAAACAAGCCAGAAGCAGAGAGCAAGTTTAGGTTTCAAAAAACACATCTCAGAAGGATACTCACATTCTGCCAAACTTCCCATAAAAGGTATCCCTATTCCATCTTTGGAGTAACTGAGGAATTGAAGAGAAGAGTATTAGTGTAAATTACAAATGCACGAAGATGGTTCATAATCAAAGCCAGCATAATTTTGGCGAACTAATTAGGATTAATTAGACGCAATGGTGAACACAGTTTTAGTGGTTTCGAGTTACCTGGAGAAATGAATATAATTAGCTAACGCTGAGCCGGCCTGTAGCAGCAGTGCAGCTGTCAGAACCTTTAGGATCACGTGCATGGGCCCTCCCTTCTTGATAGCCTGCCACAATGACTGAGCATAAATGCAAGCAAGCACAAAGTACACCAGGACTAGGAGGAAAAAGAACTCATGTAACCCTGTGAAGAGAAGAAAGGAGTTTGCTTCAGTACAACAAAGCCAGTGATAGCGTGGGGTTGCTTTCAAATCTTCCTTCAATATACTTCTAGAACTTGCTTTTTTAATTGGAGTCATAGCATTCCCTTTTGTATGGAAAAAAGGGAAATTGTTAAAATGTGAACAATTTTTTACTTTGGGATAAAGATTTAAATATAAGAAGGCAGATTAAACTAATGTAGATAAAGTCAATCTATAAAAAAGCATCATGGTCAGGGGATAAGCCAGAAGACTAACCGTAGGAGCAGTTTTGTTAAAAAACAATAAATTAAAACAAGGATTTTAGCATTCAGTTAGACATACTTTTTGCATCCAAAGTGGATGACTTTAGTATGAAATTTAGGAACAGATTTCATCAACAATAGTTAAATACACCCTGACGATGGTTCTCAAAGTGCGATCCCTGGGCCAGCAGCATCTGAAGGGAACTTGTTAGAAACAGAAATGCACGTTCTTGGGCCTTATCCCAGCTCTACTGTATTAGAAATTCGGGGAGAGGGGAGCAGCAAGCTGTATTTTAATAAGCCCATCAGGTGATTCTGATGCAAAAGCACAGCTCTGGAATGTACCATTACCCTACATTTCCAGCTAGACAGTTTCAAAATACCTGTTGTGACCAGAGTCCCCTTCTGAAGTCAACTGTCTTCAGCTCTTGTCAAAGAGGAAATCCTATGGAGACCATGAGACTCCATTCCACAGTTGACTAAAGCTAAGACCTGACCTGACCAAACGGCCACCAATCTGAAGACTAGCCACTGGCCACCAGAGTAATTTGGGTCTCAAAGATAAGTCAGGCTAACCATATTCTCTCAGGAAATGAAACCACAAAACATGGAAAGAATTAGGCAATAGAAACTGAAGTTGAAAGGAGCTGATGTTGGGACAGACCAAAGACATCAGATCAGGCCACAGTGAAATAAATATTTTGAGTGAGCAGAAATTTCGAATAAGCAAAGGGAGTTGGTTGGTAAAGACAAGGACAAAGTAAACAAGCAGACTTTGTATTAAAAATGGTGCCACTCATTAAGCAGCTTCTAGTTCCTACTAACAGCTTTCTAGTGCAGTGTCCATGCATCCACAACACGAACACCCCCTTTTGCTGCAGTACCTGGAATCTTTTGACTGTGTCTTCATTTTTCAGAAATTTCAGAAAATTTTTATCATAAACTAGAGGTCTAGCTTTGAGTTGAATAGCTTACTTACACCAACTTGGTTACATCTAAAGCTAGTCCCTAATATTAGGATTTTATATTGTATCTACATAACACCGGAGGTATAGTGCCGGTGGCCATGAAGGGGGCTGCCTCTGCTCAATCTGTGGATGAACAGTCTGAACTGCGATCACTCCCATCCAATCGTGAGTGCTGAATCTGCTCCAGTTTCCCGTGTGAGGTAAGCTCCAATCAACAGGCAGAGATAGGCGTATTAATCTTGAAAAAGCAATCCAGAAGATGCAAACAGTAGGAAAAACAGTCATTAAACACTTCAATCTCAATCATGTTTTTGGAATGGTTAGGAGGAAAAAAAAAAAGAGAGTAGTATTTCAGCCACTGGGTGTCTCTCCTGCTCTACATACATAAATGTCACTAGTTACTTCTCTCATCCAGGTGAAAAAGCATGTTTAGACTTCAGGAAGAGAAGATCAAATAACTGAAAAGGCATAATCTCTTTTTAAACTCCTTACATAGAAAGTATTCCAGCTTTAGAAATAATGGGACGATAAGCCTGGGATTGTTATAGTAATAGAACAAGACAGAAAATACGCTAAACGTATCATCATTGTGAGTCAGTAAAATTCTTTATGTGGTCCGGTCTTTTGAATCTTAGTTTTTATTTTTCCTTCTTAGTATAAAGAATTAAATATGGCATTCTTTTGTTTTATTTACTTAAAATACTTTACAGAGTATCCATTACAAGATAAAGTTTCAGACTCCATCAGGTTACAAATCCATGACGAAAAGAAAATCCTCAGACTATTTACTGAGTAATCAGAATAATATAGGAGGAAGGTACTTGTGAAAAGAAGACCTGTGTCAGTAGCACAAAACAGGATTATTCAGTATTAAATGTACCTTCCATTAAAGTTAACATTATAAGCAACAAATTTTTTTTCATTCAAATGATATATTAAATAACTTGAACTAGCTCAGGGCATTTGTGTCCTATACTTAATATTCATTCATTATTCTTATCTTGACCCTGTCCACAAGATAGTCTAAAGATAAAATGCTGATTCTGCATGCAGTTCTCTTAAATAAATCCCCTCTAGAAAAAAGCAGTCTGTTTTTTTCTCCTCAGTGATCAACTTTATTCTGTCACCATCCTTCACAAGAAAACAATCTATATTTGTTCACTGTGAAATTAAATTCTAATTATAAGACAGGTGGGTACTAAATATTAATGCTCACCTATATACAAAAGAAAAAAATACTGTCAAATGAGCATGCAACAGGCAGCAAACGTATATGTTATAAGGAAATGTGTAGATTTTAAGGCAAGCTTAATGTGAAGAAGCACTGGCAATATTCAGCAGGAAGAAAACTTACAGGACAGCTTCAAAAAACAGTTCCAGCTACATGATGGGAGATGGGAGAAAAGAGGGTAAGAAAAGGGGAGAGTCACTGGGTGGAACACTCCTGCCTACCCCAACGTGCACGTGACCCGCAGTGTTTCAAGATATATCCTGATTAGCCTCAACTGACCACAGCAATTCCAACACCCCTGCCAATAAGAGGTAAGCCTAACCCTGTACTCTGACATATTAATCTACCCTCATCTCTTCCCGACACCTTCACTTACATTTGTCTTATGATGTTGCAGAGCAAGGGCACGTGACCTAGCTCTGGCCAGTGAAACCTGACGAGGGGCTTCTGAGAAAGGTTTCCTTGCTCTCAAAAAAGAGATACTGAATATTGTCATTATCTGGATGTGAAGCTCACAAAGTGAACTGCAGTTGCCCTTGAACGTGAAGGAGCTAGCCTAACGACAAAGCTGACAGTCAGAAGATAGGAGGGTACAGAGATGCTGAATAAACCACTGTGAAGAAGCCTCAGAAATTCTTGTTAAGTAAGAATCTAATTTCCTTAGTTTATACCGCTTGCATGAAAGTTTTATAGTACTTTAAATCAAAAGCATTCCAACATGTTACCAGAGCTAATATCTGGAATCTTAAAAACAGTGAGATAGCAGATGTGACAAAGAATAATATTACAATATTATTCCGATGAAAACCAGCCTACTTTAGATGATAATGCTTTAACTTTCGGGATTCTGAGTACTTGTTTTGGTCTCTAACAAGAGCACAAATATAGTCAATGAAGATTCTAATTTTTTTAAGAAGCAGTTTTACTTTATTCTACCTTAAAACATAATATTCCCATGTAGTATTTTGTCAAGTGGCATCATCCTTGCCTTAGTGTTTTTTTTAAACCTAGACCAATCTGTAAAATATGAGATTAACCAAAGTCTGACAGATACAAAATACATAATTTGTTTCAAAGAAAACAAATTATAAAATCTAACCAGAATAACATGTAACATTAATTGCAGCTATCTGCACCAGGTTATTCTAATTCAAACTCCTTAAACATACAGCTTAATAGCCAATTATCAGTAAAAACCATAGCAAATCAATTTTCCCTACTCAGGGCAGAAAATTAGACAAATAAGCAAAAGTTTCTAAAATAAACTAACTGGGGATTATTCCCTGGAAAGAAATTCCATACCTGAGGCTACAGAATAGGAAGAATCCCTCTCAAGGCTCTACTGTAAAACCAATATAACAAAGCAATGTGGGATATGGACTTTTTTTTAAGATTTTATTCATTTATTTGAGAGAGAGAGTGGGAGAGATCACGAGAGGGGGGGAAGAGCAGAGGGAGAAGGAGAAGTAGACTCCCCGCTGAGCAGGGAGCCCAATGTGGGACTTGATCCCAGAACCTGGGATTATGACCTGAGCTGAAGGCAGATGCTCAACCAACTGAGCCACCCAGGCACCTGGGATATGGACTTTCAGATCACTGGTTCCGCACATTAGAATCAACTTGGAGCTTCGACAAACCACAGTTGCCTGGCTTTCACTCCAAAACCAAATCCATCTGAGTCTCAGGGGGTGGACATTTGTATTTTTTTTAAAGCTCTCCAGATGCACAGTGATGGGTTGTGGGCCACTGATTTAGCCTTTGATGTAGAACTAATCATATGTCATGGCAATGTAGAATTAATCATATTTTAAGGGTTTCACATACCTTAAACAATAAAATGATGTGATCCCTAGGAATTAAGCCAGCCTTTAACAACTGAATACTTCTGAGTATGTCTGGCACTTGTAAATAATCAATCCCCACAGATTAGCCTTGCACAGAATCATGCTTAATGAAAATACATACTGTAGGAGGCTCTGTCCCTCATTTAAATATTATTGGTGACATGACCATGTAACTTTCTCCATTCTAGTATAAGACAGATTTTAAACATAAACATAAGCATCAAATCAAAATCAGTCTTGGAGAAGGTAGGTCAGAAGGAGTCCGGATTAAGAGCTGAATTAGAATGGTTCCTGTGAACCCTAAAGAAAAAGCTAACCATAATTCAGGATGCTGGAAAAAACACTGGAAGACGTGGGCAAGGTTCAGGGTGAGCCTGGGCAAGTATGGCTGACATTCAGTGGCCCAAGGGTGGTACAGGCCACAGATGTGATCACTCTATGGCCTACAGTCTATGTTCAGATGTCTAATCGGGAACGAGGAAAGTGACCAAAAATGGGAGCCTGGATAAGGAAGCAAAAAAAAGTGTATCAGGATCTAGTAGAGTCTCATGGGTCCACAAAATAAATAAAACAACCTCTTGAGCTATAGGCAAATTGCCAGGAAGGCAAGAAGGGAAAGGGCTTTTGGACCAACTGCACTATAGGCTGTAGTGTTTGCACATACAGTGAATGCAGCAGAGTATTACTTCCTGTTGAGCCTTTACCAGTCCTAAAAATAACTGTCATATGAAATAATAAAGACTTACGGATAAAAGGGAACTTACAAGCAATTTAATCCACCTGTCCATCCAAAGCTATCAGTTAGACCTGGGTTTCACTGATGCCTTTCCAAACTACAGAAAATAAATGTCAACATCTTTTATAAAGATTAAAAAAATGGGGCCCCTGGGTGGCTCAGTCGGTTAAGCATCTGACTCTTGATTTAGCTCAGGTTATGATCTCAGGGTCGTGGGATTGAGCCCCATGCTGGGCTCTGTGCTGGGGGCTTGGAGCCTGCTTGGGATTCTCCCTCTGCCTCTCCCTCCCCCCTCTAAAATAATAGTAATAATAATAATAAATAAAGATAAAAGAAATGGTAGGACTGAATTGACTTAATTTTTTTTTTTAAAGATTTTATTTATTTATTTGACACAGCGGGGTGGGGAGCAAGCACAAGCAGGGGGGGAGCGGCAGGCTGAGGGAGAAGCAGGCTCCCCGCTGAGCAAGGAGCCCAATGTGGGGCTCGATCCCAGGACCCTGGGATCACGACCCGAGCAAAAGGTAGCCACTTAACCAACTGAGCCACCCAGGTGCCCCTGAATTGACTTCCAATAATGATCCATACTGATCCAAAGTACTGTTAGGTAAAATTTAACCTTTAAATTCGCTTGCATTCAAAAGTAACTCAAGTAGCTTACCCTTCTGTCATTTCCTTCACAGAAAGAACTTTTAAATTTAACTATTTAAAAATGTTTGGCTCTCCATTCTGTTGCTATGTAAATATTTTTTTCAGACTAGAAGATATTAAAAAATATTTATCTCTTCATACATTAAGTTACTGGTGACCTACTGTCCATAACACATGCCCCTTGAGTTACATTTCTAGCTGTGGCAATTTACACTTTGAATTAAACAATCGGTTGCATCTAATGTAGCCTCAATTTCTTTCTACCTGCACCCACTCACCTTGATAGCCAATGAGATTTAATGGGATTAAATTTCTAAGCAGACTGATTCTTCCAGATGGGTAATGAACTCATTAAGAAGCAAACTCCTAGTCCTCTTCTTTGATAGACATCCTACAATCTTAGTCTCCATTCTGACATGTCAATTTACAAATCTGCTATAATACTGGTATAGCATGTTTACCATTAATCACAAGAAGTCGTTCATTTCTGTTTGGGCTATGAATCTTACTTCTGTAGGGCAATACGCAGCCAACCCTAAAATTTTGATGAAATATTTTATGGGAGTAAAACAGATTTTGGAAAACATTATAAACTTTGATCATTCCTAAAATGGTTGCAAGCTCCCATGAAGACAATCCCTAATCTCTTTAAACAACTTGGTGAAAGGACAGCCATACAAAATAGTGAAGTTTCCATCTCACTTAAAAATTGATTTTCCTGGGGAGGGTATGTGCTATGGTGAGCGCTGTGAATTGTACAAGACTGTTGAATCACAGATCTGTACTTCTGAAACAAATAATGCAATATATGTTAAGAAAAAAAAAAGAAGAAGAAGATAGCAGGAGGGGAAGAATGAAGGGGAGTAAGTTGGAGGGTGAGACAAACCATTAGAGACGATGGACTCTGAAAAACAAACTGAGGGTTCTGCGGGGGTGGGGGATGGGTTAGCCTGGTGATGGGTATTAAAGAGGGCACATTCTGCGTGGAGCACTGGGTGTTATGCACAAACAATGAATCATGGAATACTACATCAAAAACTAATGATGTAATGTATGGTGATTAACGTAACAATAAAAAAATTTTTAAAAAAATTGATTTTCCTTTCTCCCACTCCCACTCCCCCTGCTTGTGTTCCTGCTCTCGTTATCTCTCTGTCAAATAAATCTTTAAAAAAAAACCTGATTTTCCAATTTAGATTGCTCAATTTATTAGCATTTTTCTGTTTATAAAAATAATGCTAGGTTATCATAAAACCCACAAAAATGTTTAGAATGCATAGAGAAAACTAAAAATCTATAATTCTACTCCCCAAAATATAGAAACAATCTACTAATATTTTTGTACTTCTTTCTGCTTAATTCTCTGCATTTTTTAACATACTTGAAATCGTAAAATATAAAAATTTAGTGTTCTGCTTTTCTAACTTAATAGTACGGCTATTATTAAAATGCTGTAAGAGGATTCACTTACCATCTGCATACTGTTGGACACAAGTTGTTTTTCATTTTTAATATTCAAAAAACATAACATGAAGATATTTGTGCACAAGTTTTTTCTATATTTAGGACATCTATTTAAGTATATATTCTTACCAGATTCTCCAGCACTAAAATGATCAAATGGATTCCCTTCAGCATCTGGGTTTAGTAACATCATTTCAAATGGGATCTCTTCCGCCTGAGAATTCTCATTGTCATTTTTGCATGTATACTTGTCAGCATAAAACACGTGCCACGTTTGTGGATATGGAACCTGGGACACGGTCAGATTATGTTCAGTCTGATTCATGGTCACTTTAAAGAGAAAGAAAATAGCACTTTCAAAGCAAAACTCTCAAATATATTCATTGTTTCAGTCATATAATCAACTCAGAGTTAGAATTCTTTTGTTTTGTTCTGTCTTAAAAATCAAAGCCCTGGTGTAGTACTGAATAAGGCCTGTAAATCATAAGGCAGATAAAAAATAATGTATCCTCAACAAAGGGGTCACTATAAAAGTGCTGTGAAACACCCAAAATGAGTAGAATGGTTTCAATGAAGTTTTGAATCTGAATTTTAAATATTTCAAAGTTTTCAAGTGGATTAGTAACATTAAGAATTTTTTATTGTGGTAAAATATACATAAACACAAAAGTTACCATTTTAGCCATTTTGAAGCATACAGTTAGCTCTGTGGCATTAAGTACATTCACAATGTAACAACTTCATGACAACAGGTAACAACTACAGTGACATTTTGAAAATTATATTTGAGTTAAATTTAAAATGGAGCATTCAACTCAGGGATTCATTAGATTTAAAAACTATGACCCACAAATACTTTCAAAAGATTTTCCAAAATCTTTTTCTCATTGATTATTCTTTACAAAGGTACTGAAAGGAGAAACGTAGAAATTACCGGAATTTAAGAGTTGTTCTACTGGGTCAGGTCTACACAGGGGGGGGATGGGGAGGCTCATGTTGTAGCTGGCACTACACAGATCTGTGTTGAATCCTGGCTCCAATACTTACTTACCTTCTGTGTAAACTTGGGCAAGTTATATAAGTAATGACACTTTCTTCATCTGTAAAATGAAGATAATACTTAGAGCAAAGAGTTGATGGAAGGACTAAGTTACATGAGTCATTTACCACGATACCTATCATACAGTAAGTGCCGAATAAAGGTTCTCTTTTTCCTTTCTTTGAAACAAGGTAGTTATACTAATAAATGGTTCTTTTTTTTATTATGTTCAGTTACCCACTGTATAGCACATCATTTGTTTTTGATATAGTGTTCAATGATTCATTAGTTGTAACACCCAGTGCTCATCACAACACATGCCCTCCTTAATACCCATCACCCTGTTACCCCATCTCCCCACCCTCTCCCCTCTGAAACCCTCAGTTTGTTTCCTGGAGTCCAGAGTCTTTCATGGTTTGTCTCCCTCTCTGATTTCTCCCCCTTCAGTTTTCCCTCCCTTCCCCTATGGTCCTCCTTATGTTCCACATATGAGTGAAACCATATAATTGTCTTTCTCCAATTGATTTATTTCACTTAGCATAAACCCCTCCAGTTCCATCCATATCGATGCAAATGGTGGGTATTCATCCTTTCTGATGGCTGAATAATAATTCCATTGTATATATATGTACCACATCTTCTTTATCCATTCATCTGTTGAAGGATATCTTAGCTCCTTTCACAGTTTGGCTATTGGGGACATTGCTGCTATCAACACTGGGGTGCATGTGCCCCTTCTTTTCACTGCATCTTTATCTTTGGGGTAAATACCTAGTAGTGCAATTGCTGGATCATAGGGTAGCTCTATTTTTAACATCTTGAGGAACCTCCATACTGTTTTCCAGAGTGGCTGCACCAGCTTGCATTCCCCCAACAGTGTAAGAGGGTTCCTCTTTCTTCACATCCTTGCCAACATTTGTTGTTTCCTGTTTTGTTAATTTTTGCCGTTCTAACTGGTGTAAGGTGGAATCTCATCGTGGTTTTGATTTGTATTTCCCTGATGGCTAGTTACGTTGAGCATAATAAATGGTTCTCAATCCAGGGTAATTGTGCTCCCCTCCAGTGCATTTGAGAAAGTGTAGGGACAGTTCTGTTGTCACAATAGTTAAGAAGGTCCTTGGAGGGAGGCTGTGCTAAACTTCATGCAATCCAAGGTAAAGTTTCATACAATAAAGACCTGTTCCACCCAAAATGCCAACAGCACCCCCTTTGAGAAACACTAATGATGTCTAAGATGCCTTCCAAATCTGAAACTATGATTCTGAGGCACTCACTAACACTACCACGAAGCTGTAGGACAGTAGTGTCTCAAATGCTATGTATAATAAAAAGAGTAAAAAGAGTTAGACGAGGAAGTCTTGGTGCTGTTACTTAATAACTTGCAGCTCAGCAAATAAATTGCTTAACCTCTCGAAATGTGTTTCTTCAGTAGTAAAATTAAGATACTGACTGTTTAACACAGAGTTCTCATGAGGAGCAAATGAGACAGTATCTGAAAATCCTATGTAAAGAGATTGATTCTATACAAAGTAGAGTATTCTTAAAATATAAGATTATTCCCAATTCTAGATTGCCCCCATAGCATGCCAGTTAGTCTTGATCTTTTTCTCAATTGAAGAAAAATACTTTTTAATAAAAAGACACTTTCTGAGATAAACGTGGGGATCTGCACTGGGGCATTATGAACTTATTCATTTTCATGGTGTCATAATGGTATTGTTATTATGGAGAACTGCTCATGACACCCACAGCTTATTTTCTTACGCCTTGATTAAAAACAAAAATCACACACACAAATGTAAAGCAAATGTAACAAAACATTAACAATTACTGAATCTAAGCAAAGGATATATGGATGTTAGTTGTACTACACTTTCAACGTATCTTTATGATTGAAAACTTCCCAAATAAAATGTTAAAACGCTATTTATAAGTTGTCTTTATAAATGAGATACGGATTTATCTAGTCAGGATTCAAATTTTGAGGACTTAGACTTTACAACTGGGAATTTCATTAAAAGTAGTTAAAGGGGACAAGATGATTTTTATTAACAATGCTACAGCATTTTTTGGGGGGGCTATATTAATTTAGCTGACATTTATACTACTGTTTTTGGTTTATTTTTTTACTGTATAGCTTCTTGAAAAATGTAGCAAAGACTCTACTTTCTGTTAAATATCTGAAGACCTTTAATAAGAATTCAATATATGATCAATAGTGGCTCAGAAATCAGGCTTTTGAAATATGCAGCTCACGATTACATAATCTGGACTTTATAATATAAAGGTTCTGATATGTTGCCGTTTTATCACTTGCACTTTTTTCTTAGATAAAACAACATAAAAATTAACCATTACATTTTACCAATATACTTTTTAATGTTTCATTTTCAATTATGCAGATTTACATAAAATAAAAACAAAAGTGTGCTTCAAAAAGCGATATTGGCCTTCAGTTATTTGTCTTGTGGCCTTTTTTAGCAAGCCTGGGAAACAAGAATCTTAACAAAACTGTATGTTCATTGTTTCTGAGACAAAAGACTACCACACAGCATACGTAGTCCATGCTGATGTAATTAATATCTCACATATTAACAAAACTTGAATTGCAGAGAATGGTGTCACCTGGCTAGCTGCCCAATCATGTTATAAAAGAAAATGCACAGAATAATAAAATGCTAACAGCTTTAAATGATTTATAAAATACACTAAATGTACAAAAGGAATTACTGTGTGTGATATAAAAAGACAATACTGAAAATGTTTTATAAGCAAAATAGTTAGCTCTTGTAACCCGAACCTCCTTGTTAATTTTTTTTTACATAAAGTCATAATTTTCAGTGCTTTTAAATGTCTCATTTGCTTTCTTTAAAAACCTACAAAATAGTTTTTATCATTTTTAAAAAATCTGATGTTTTATGACTTTACTGAAAGAGGAAAAAGGAAGACTGAAAAATAATTTCTCAAACACTAATTTGGGGAAATGTGTACACACAAGCAACATTCGACACTACAGAATTTTTCAAATCTGCTAGTCTTTTCATAGTTCACAGCAGCAGTAAGGTTTTACATAGGAGTTTGGCATAGTTAATGAACTCATTACCAAGTACGTGAAAGGCTATTAATTCTTAAAAGTCTCATTAATGGCCAGGAAATGAGAATTATTTCTACAAGAAATTATTTAAAAATATGTGGTACAACTACATTGTCATGAATTTAAGGATATGCTTTTTGTTTCAATGCACCAAAGCTCCTGAATAATGACATACTATAAATATGACAGCTAATATGTAAAAGTTAGAGAATATTTCTTAAGACTTGGCTTTTGTTGCTGGGAAAAGAGTTGATGAAATTTGCAGAAAGCAATATATATATATCACCAGTATTTAATTTATTCCAGGTCCCAAAATTTAACAAAACAATCTTCATTCCTCACAAATTCCTGTTTCCTGAGATCTTCCATTCCAATAATTTCAAAGAATACTCAACAGAAGAAGAATAGAGAAGAAGGAAAAATAGCTTAAGGAACAACTGCAAGAGGTTTTTGGAGGCTGCAGCCTTAAATATGTATATATGCAACTCCATCCTAAAGAGTTATATTAGAATCACAGCAGTTTAGGACTTTCAGGAACCATAATGAAAACTTACCAAACTTTCTTGTTGTACAGATAGCTAAAGTGAAGCTCAAAGAAAACTGGCAGTGATTCTCAGTTTAGCAGTCTTTCCACTGCACTGTGCTCTCTCCCTGCACATGTAAGGTCTGCGACTGAAGGTATATGACTGATACAAAATTTATGTTTTTGCAAGTGTACACAGTATATAGTATAACATTAACGACATAATATAAAAAACTAAATTCCTACAGCTCAAAGCTTTACATTGCCTGCTAAGTTTTTACTGGAAGAAAAAGACCAAATACAAAGCAATCAACCTACCAACCAGATATGAAAGGTGCCAAATACAAAGCAATCAACCTTGCAACCCAAAAAAACCCCTCAATCTCTTCCACAAATGGTGTTGGGAAAACTGGACAGCTACAACCAAAAGAATGAAACTGGACCACTCTCTTACACCATACACAAAATAAAATGGATTAAAGACCTAAGTGTGAGACCTGAAACCATAAAAGTCCTTGAAGAGAACATGGGCAGTAATTTCTCTGATCTCAGCTGTAGCAACATTTTTCTAGATATGTCTCCTGAGGCAAGGGAAATAAAAGCAAAAATAAATTACTGGGACTACCTCAAAATAAAAAGCTTCTGCACAGTGAAGGAAACAATCAACAAAACAAAAAGACAACATGGGAGAATATACTTGCAAATGACATATCTGATAAAGGGTTAGTATCCACAATATATAAAGAACTTATAGAACTCAACACACCAAAAAACCAGAAATAATCCATTAAAAAATGGGCAGAAGACATGAACAGACATTTCTCCAAAGAAGACATACAGATGGCCAACAGACACATCAAAAGATGCTCAACATTATTAATCATCAGGGAAATGCAAATCAAAAACACAATGAGCTATCACCTTGCAACTGTGAGAATGGTTAAAATCAAAAACACAAGAAATAACAACTGTTGGGTGCCTGGGTGGCTCAGTCGTTAAGCGTGTGCCTTCGGCTCGGGTCATGATCCTAGAGTCCTGGGATCGAGCCCCACAGATGGGTGGAGGGATGGGTGAAAAAGATGAAGGGGATTAAGAGAACATTTATCATGATGAGCCCTGAGCAATGTACAGAGTTGTTTAATAACTGTATTATACACCTGAAACTAATATAACACTGTTTAACTATACTGGAATTAAAATAAAAAAACAAAAATGAAAGCCCTTCAAGCCCTAAGCTCTATGACAATTCATCCTACAAACAGTAAACTAAGCACTAGGGTATGGTAAATTTTCATTCTCATACTACCATGTAACTAACATTCATAGTACTTATCACAATTGCAATTTCACATTTATTCACACTGATCAGATTCATTTCTGTTACTACCACTAATCTTAAGGATGAAAAGAGTATATTTTGGTCCCTGATTTATCACAAGTGCCTTGCCTAGTATGTGAAACAATGGAAGTGCTCAGTGAATGAGTGAATGAGTAGACCAAAAGGGCCCTGCTGCTCTGACTGATTTCATAACAAACACATAAGATGTAAAGTGGTAACTATAATATGTGCTGTGGGAGAGAACAAGCTATAAAAACTCAAGTGTCAACTTAGTATTGGAAGGGCCAAAGAGGAAGGGAAGAACAAACAAAGTCTGTGCAAAGGCCCAGGATAGCACTGAAATAAAACAAGCCTACAGATAAAATGAGGGAGGAGGGGACAGTGCTGTGAGATGGAATGGAGGGGGTAAACAATGGCTAGACCCTGATGGCTTTGCTGATCAGGTTAAGGAGATCTGTCTTTGTCCTAACAGCAAAAGAAAATGACTGGAGTATTTCAAGGTGTGGTGAAGAAATGAACGTGACATGATCAAATCCGCTGCAGAAAGATCACTCTGGTTACAGGGGGCACGAGCATGGCTGCAGTGGCCGGAGAGGAGACTACTGCAACAGGCAAAAGATTATGGCAGCCCAGATAACAGGGTGGGGGCAGAGACACAGAAAAACAGATGAATTCCAGAGATATTCAGAAGTCACTTACTGACAAGCTGGAAGAGGATGGAGAGGTCAAAGAGGGAGTGTTGGAAGACTCCCTGGATTCTAGCTTGTTTATTGGACAGATGGTGGTGCCAGGTCCTGAAACAAGGAACACTGGAAGAGGAAGAGAACCAGGTTTGGATGGGCAAGATGATGAACTGGTTTGGGACATTATAAGGAGTGGGAATGTAAGGCTAGAACTTTTTATCCATATGTGGAACATTGAGATGACCAAATTGGTAGAGAAAGGAAAAGATAACTGATAATGAACATTTGCACAAATTTCCCAGGTGAAAAAACAAACAAACAAAATGAATTTCCCAGGTAAGTTCTGAAAATCAGGGGAAAGGTAAAATGAGTTTATGTAACTGTCTCTTTGATGTCTGAATCTAGTCATTCAAGACTTCTTCAGCATACTGTCAATGTCATCTCGTTAATCTAGATAAGAGATCCCCACAAGAGGTGGCAAGGATTGGGGGGCTTCTACTCTTTTTTTTTTTAAACAATTTATTTATTTATTTGAGAGAGAGAACATGAGGCAGGGGATGGGGGTGGGAGAGGGAGAGAGAGAATCTCAAGCAGACTCCACCCTAAGTGTAGAGCCCAAAGTGGGGCTCTCTTGCAATCCTGAGATCATGACCTGAGCCGAAATCAAGAGTCGGATGCTCAACCAACTGCGCACCCAGGCACCCCGCACCCCGCACCCCAGGGGCTTCTACTCTTGTCCCTATTCAGCCAGCTGCCTTATGAGGGACCCAGAGAGCTGATGAGACTAGGAAGACTAAAAGTTCAGAAAATGGCAACGTTTTACTTGACTAGATTAAAAGAAGATTAAGACTCACTGATATGTAAAACATGGTAGGGGAAATGGGGGGGAAATAGGGGGAAAAGAGAGGAGAGAGATAATTCCTACTTTTTCTCATGGATGCTTCACATTTCTAATATCGCCTACAACCAACTAACTTCCAAGGGGTAAAATGGGTAGCATGGTATATGCCCTTCATTTCTACAGAAATTAAAAAGAGTTTCACTGATTCTGGATACTGCACCCTAATACTTGGGAGAGTGCTGATGAGAATGGAAGGGTTCAAGGACACAGGCAACTAGGATAAAAGCAGAGCTTCTCCAGAAACAAATCTAGAAGTTTACAAATGTAAACTTGTGGTGCTGGTACATCCTAAAATGACATACTTTGTCACCATATGACTAGGTCCCATGTTCCAATAACATGTTGCAAAACAGCACCACTTGGGCTAAATCATACAATTAATGAGATAATGCATATTTAGTGCTTAGCTCAGTGCTAGCAGATAATAAGCATTCAACCAATGCTATTATTCACCCCATGCTCCCGCTGGGCCAGAATATACCATACTGGTATGAAGTATGCGACTTACCGGTAAGAAGTCCGAATGAAGTAAAGTATGCCTTTATACACTGTCCGGATATTTTTCAAAAATTTTCAATGAGGAGGGGAGAGGCATTCTCTCCTTTGATCAAGGAAAGCTTTAGCTTAAAATGCACTAGACAAAATGTCATCACAGTGTGATGTGTCATGAAACATCTTGGTATGAAAACAAAGATTTCAACATTCAGGAGGAAAAAAAAAAAAACGTATCTAATGATCAAAGAAAAAAGGATATACTCACTTGTCAACTGAGCTTTGGATAATTTTTCACCACAACTATAACCATGACTGCGGTCCTGTAGCTTTAGCCATTCCTGGGCTTGGAACAGGTAGAGTTTAGCTTCTTTTCCAACAGCTACTGCTATATTGTTGATTCTGACACACAGAAGAGCATGGTCACCTTGACATTAAAACAAAAATTATTAACTAGTTTGGTCTTGTATGGAACTAACACGGTAAGACAATTCAACCCCTCTATCAAAATAGGAATTTAAAGAGCACAGAGTTTTTCTTTTTTACTTTAAATTCAGTTAATTAACATACAGTGTATTATTAATTTCAGAGGTAGAGCTCAGTGATTTATCAGTATTACAGAATACCCAAGCACAGTTTTTCTTTTTTTTTTTTTTTAAAGATTTTATTTATTTATTTGAGAGAGAGAGAACGAGAGATAGAGAGCATGAGAGGGAAGAGGGTCAGAGGGAGAAGCAGACTCCCTGCCGAGCAGGGAGCCCGACGTGGGACTCGATCCCGGGACTCCGGGATCATGACCTGAGCCGAAGGCAGTCGCTTAACCAACTGAGCCACCCAGGCGCCCCAAGCACAGTTTTTCTTAAATCTCACTTAACTAGGTAGATCACACTGGAATGAGCATCCCATTCAGGTGCAAATCAAAAGACTATTCATATTAATTATCCAAATTAATGTGTGGTATCTCCTTACACTTCCAATGAAGAGTGATGCCATTTCACTGAATAAACAGCAACATCTGCTGTATCTGGACATTCACTATAACAGAATTTTTGCCTCATTTTACAACCACTCCACGTCTTTAATATTTGTTCATAAACTATATACAGAAATTTCCCACCAAAGTTTTTATTTTCTAATATAACATGTGTGTTAATATTGTACTTTTAATGTAAAAAATTGGCATAGCTAATAGCAAGAAAGTTTAAACAAATTAGTCTGGGGGTAGACATTTTCCACCTGATAAAAAATTTGACATCTGTGACTTTTACAAAGGAACTTGCAGAACAATAGATGGTGTGAGACATTATAGAATTAGCCTGGCTGCACACACTAAGCACATTTAAGGCCCCGAACAGAAATGGCAAAAAGTAGTTGCCTCTAGGGAAAGGGACTCTGGGTGAGGAGAAGTAAAGCAGGAGACTGTTTTCATTTTAAGATCTCTTCTGGGCTGTTGTCATGTTTGTTATTATAATTATCATTTTGATTAAACATTTTAAATAAATTTAAATGTACAGTATGTATCAAGGGATGTCCAAGTCTCCTACATAAATTGATTACATTATAAATTATCCAAAATTTTAAGAAGTGATGCGAAGGCTTAACATCTTAAATCGCGTTCTTAGTCTATTATTTCGGTATAATATAGTTTTATTATTTTACTGAATTCAAATTCACTGAAGACTGGTAATAATAAAAAACATATATACACACACACATAGAAAGAGCGTGTATGTGTGTTAATACACTTGGAACACTCAATTCCTCAATCTTCACTGAGATATCTGGATTTCCTACCTATGTTTCTCCTCCATGTTTACCATGGGTTGTCTGAGTCCCTCTGCTAGTGATAACCCACGTCATAGCTTCCATATATCCCAGATTTTCCAGCACTGTCCAGCTTGTGCCATTTATTGTAGTGTCTTTGCTATCACTGTCAATATTCCAAGTACAGTTACAGACAGCTGACTTAAGAAAACTAAAAATGTGAACTAAAATATAATCAAGTGTTTTTAGAGTTTCTTCTTCACCCAAGGTCTGTGCCACACTGGATTTTGGAAAACTGGGGTGCATTCCTTTTCTCAACTATTTTAAAGACTCTGATTTAAAAAAAAACCTTCAGGTTCCCCTCCCTTTACACCACCAATTCTGTAATTTTGCAATACTTTAAATTCCTTTCCTACCCCAAAATAGCTTCTTGTTTCTATTACCTTCTCTTAAGAATCCTCCCTGGGACAACAATCTGACAGTGCATCTTTTAATGCTAAAAACTGTATTAAGGATACCAACCTCATCAAGGCAAATAATTATTTGCAAAACAATACCAGTCAAATTCAGTACCAAAAGTATGTACCAAGAAAATCACTTAAATTTCGAGAGTGCAAATAAAGCAAAAATTAGAATGAATTGCAAATTCATTCATTTAAGACTAACTGATTTTTGAGGGAAACCAGGAAGGAAGCAGTTCTTTCAGAAGGGCCAGATACAAATGATGAAGATTCCAGGACACACCTACATGCATTTCTGTCAAGTGACTTCTAGGCCTCCTGGTCCATGGTAAATCTACTCCTTTAGTAGTGGAGGAACCAAACTGTCCCAGCAATTGTGACCACCAGATTAGCAGGTATTTTATTTGGTTTCCCAAACCTCTCTGCTTCAGGTAGGTTTTAGCAAATTATCTTAAAAACAAAGACTGAACCCAGGGAAATCTAAGTTCTGGAGCTTAAATGCACACGTTAAGTACAGTGCCTTAGTGTATATAATCAGGCTGAGACAGGAGTGAGCAAACGATGCTCCCTTGAGGGAAGGATCTCGAAAGATGCAGCAGAGGAAGTCCTCCGTACTTTCGTTCGCGTGCGGAAGGTGGGGGAAATGGTGTTTCAAGTGCAGAATACAATCACTAATCGGGGGAGGGTGCTGACCAGGGAGTGGCGCACAGCAACAGCAGGGTTGGCATTAACGCATCCCTCGATTCCCGCAGCTGCGGTCGGGGGTGGGCCGCCGGCGACGCGGGAAGCGCAGGTGGGGCCGGGGGCAGTCCCCCGCGGCGCCGCCGCCGGCTCCAGGCCTGCCCCCGCGAGGCGGGGAGGCGCGGAGGCGCGGAGGCGCGGCCCGCGGATGGGCCCACGCGCCTGCATCCCGCTCCCCGCCCCCGCACCTACCGTGGAACTCGAAGTGGCCGATGCTCTGGCCCTCAGCGTCTCGGGCCGCGGCGCTGCTGAAGCTACCCCGCAGGGTCTTACCCTGGCTGCCCGGCGGCCACCAGCAGCAGGTGAGGGCCACCGCCAGCAGCCGCAGGGCTCCCATCCCCCCCACTTCCCTCTCGGCACCCACACCCCGGCCCTAACCGCCTGCTGCCGCCTTCCCCACGTCGGCAGCCGGGGCTGAGGGAGGAGGGAGTAGGACCGGCGTCCCGGACCCGCCCCCGGAAGGCTGACAACCTATGTGGCAGGCCCCTCCGCCACGAGCCAAGTACACCCACCAATCAGAGGCCGAAATGGGCGGGACGTGCGGGGGCGCGCGTCCCATCACTCCCCAGCCTGCTGGCTAGTTCCCGCCTTTTCTATGGAGACTCAGAAGGATGCTGCTTCAGGTTACGGAAAAAGCCTTGCCCTCCGTCGTCCCCGGGCGTGGTGCTACTGCGCATGCGTGGGCTCGCCCGCAAGGCTCCCGAGGGCTTTCCGGGTGGGTTTGTAGGATTCAGGAAGAAATGAGGAGAACCGCGGGACGGCCACGGGTCTGATGAAGAAAGTTCCCGCAAAGCCCGAGGTGCCTGGCAACCTACTGAACGTAACGTTTCCGCTTTACTGTCTCAAAGACACCTCACTGTACATGTTCAAGTTTAACGCATGAATTCTCTTGGCACGTCTAACCGATTTTAACCTCTTAGGTTCCCTGTGTTCTTGAATTACATCGTCAGACAGCTGGGAAGTATAGCTTACATCCGTACATACAGTCATCTCAATGATTCTGGGCTGCGATGGTAGGAAGGAGCTGCCAATCTCCATATCCAGACCATTATGGTATCATCTTCCTTGGCCTGCGGCAAGTAACCTGCCACCAGTCTTAATTTTCTCCAGTTGGCCACACACAGCCCACCTCTACCCTAGAGCCACAGAAAGCTAGAAAGCTATAGGAAACGAAATTTGACTGCATCACTTCCTTCAAAAGTTTTTGATCACCTGTAGTACACAAGTAAAACTCTTTAGAATATAGCTTTCGAGTCTCTCAAATTTCCCTCTCGACTTTTTGGCTCCATCCTTACCGAGCCACTGTCAGTTCGCTGAACACTCCCAAGTTCTCCTCTCTGAGCCTGTAGCACTTGCAGATCCATTGTATTTAAGAAGTGAGACTATTATTAGACTGTATGCAGTTTTTCATTATTACATATAAGCAGTGTATCGGTGAACATATTTGTGTTTTTCTGCAATTATCTATATTATACATCATGGAATTTGGGCACATAGGTTATGTGCATTTGACCTTTTCCTATGTGTTACCATTTTGCCCCCGAAAAAGGTTGTAACAAATGACGTTTCCACATATACTGGGTATTCTCATTCTTCTTATACTTTGCCAAACATTATATGAAAAAAGAAAAATACCCCCAAGATATTTATTTATCCATTCAACATTAACTGATCATTTATTCTGTGCCAGGCCTGGTCCCACGGCCTTGGGATTATAGCAGGAAACAAAACAAAGCCCCTACCCCTTCTAGCCAGTACCAATGAGTAATTCAACATAAATGTTGATGACTGCTATGGAGAAAAAAGAAGGATAACGTTGTTAGGCCGGGCTGGGGTAGAGCTTGCTATTTTAATTGGGGTGGTCAAGGAAGGACTCTCTACAAGGGTGACTGACCCTCAATCTGAGAACTGAAGAAGTAAGGGTAGGGGCACCTGGGTGGCTCAGTCGTTAAGCATCTGCCTTTGGCTCAGGTCATGATCCCAGGTTCCTGGGATCGAACCCCACATCAGGCTCCCTGCTCCACGGGAAGCCGGCTTCTCCCTCTCTCTCCCACGCCCCCCTGCTTGTGTTCCCTCTCTCACCGTCAAATAAATAAATAAAATCTTGGGGGAAAAAAGAAGTAAGGGTAAAAACTAGGCAGACATCTGGGGAAAGGGCATCCAGGCCTGAGGAAAGTAGTAGGCCTGGCAAATTCAAGGAGAAACAGAGTGGCAGGCAGGCTGGGGCAGAGTGAGTACGAGCGAGAATAGTTAAGGGTAGGATCTAGGGACATCTTCACCATGATTGCCAGCAGCATGCATTGTCGGTAATAATATTAACAACAAAGCAGAAGGCATTTTGCCATTGCAACCTCCCATTTCCACACTTTGCAAGCAGAGAACTTCTGGTGTTAGCTCAACTGGTGAGCAATCTGTGGAAATGCTTTAGCAGTACAAGGACGAAAAGAAGGTCATCATTCATAACTCTGATCATCTGCGTATTAAGTAAAGCCCGATTTTATACTGGTGTCACCTGACACAAAAACGTTCCAGACCCCACTTCCCAGCCACCCCTCTTAACGCCTAACGGGCCAGGTTTGGGCAGAGAAGAGATGCGCCTGCGCAGTAGCGCTGCGCCACCCGCGCACCCAGGGACCCCGCCCAGCCCGCAAGTGGGCGGGGATAAATCGGCCAGGCTCCGGAAGCTGCTGCCGCCTGCCCTACTGACGTGTCCGGGCAGCGGGACGCGTCGCCGAAAGTCGCGGTGGAAGTTACCTGCGGTGTACAGATCTGGCGCTTTACGCTGCCAGGCACTGCTGAGCTGGGAGATGTCAGCTGCAGGCCGGACGGAGCCCTTGGGTCCTCCCAGCAGCTTTGCGAAGCGGCTCCTGGTGACCGGGGGTGCTGGTTTCATGTAGGTAACGGCGCCGCTGGCCGAGTAGTGGCTCCCCAGAAACCCCGATCTCTTCCTGAGCTTCTGCTTGCTCTTGGCAACTTGGAACCAGCTTGGGGGCGGGGGGGGGGTGTCTTAACGCGCGAACAGGATCCCCCTACCTTCTTCCCCCTCTCCCGGTCCGCGAAGACTTGGTTCCTTTGAAACTGCGACTTCTTTAAGATGCCTCCCAACCAAAGCCAAAGTGCTGTGGTTCTGTCTGACTTCTCACCTGGCCCGGGATGCACCTGACACTCTTCTGAGTGCCCCCACATTGCAGTAAGCCTCTCACCAACTGCCCCAGCCTCCATCCCGCCCCCTCCGTACACAGAAAGGCCTTGTACGTATAAGCGCCAAGAAACAAGTTTTGGATTATAGTAGGACATTCATTTATTGAGCGGGCTTAAAAACAAACAAACAAACAAACAAACAAAAAACCCTCTTTTGGTGCTTTGACCTGGTTGAGATGTGTGATGCCTCTTTCTCACACCCACATGCAATCAGTGAGTCCTCTTTCACTGCTTCTGAAGCGAACACTTCTCTCCCCTCCCCCCTCCTCTTCTAGTCCACATTACTGTCTTCTGCCTGGATTACTACTGTAGCTTCCTGATTGGTCATACTGCTTCCCCTCTTGTTCCCTTAAAGTCTGTTCTGCACAGAGAAGTCAGTGTTTATTAAGTAAGTTAAGTGCATAGAGTTTTACCCCAGTGGTTCCTGTCAAACTTAGAATACAATCCGTACTCTTTAGCATATCTAGAAGACTCAAGTGTCCAGGCCCTACTTTTCCAACCTGATCTGCCGTTCTGCCTCTTTGCTTTTCTGTACCTGCCACACTTAATCTTTTTGGAGTTCCTGGAACACATGAGGCCCATTCCTCTCCTCCTGTCTTGAGGCCTTTGCACTTGCTTCCCCTTTGGTTAGAGTGCTTGCATCTCTCAGTTCGGATGGTTACTTACATATCACCTCGTGGGACAGGCATTACCTGGCCATCCCATCTAAAATAGGCCCTTTCCCAACTAACACACTAATCACTACCTGAAGTCTGAAGTTATTTTGTGTATTAGTGTTTACTTGCTTATTGTCTGCATCCCCGCTCGAGAATGTCAACTGGATCACTCAGCATCTATAAAAATGCCTGGCTTATTTTACAAAGGTCTTCAGTAGTTATTGAATGGACAAATGCATAGGTACCAACAGAAAACTCCCAATGTCTAGTGGAAGAGGAACATGGGAATCACCTCCCCCATTAGTACCTTAAATCGCCCCTTCAAATCTGACAATAACTTGGAGGAGGGTATCAGACAGGCAGGGTTTATCTAATGAGAGGAGGGGCATGGGCATAAAAGGTTGGTCCTTGTGTGAGAGTGCCGGTCCCCGGAGGGCAAGTTCTAGTTGTGTGAGAGTGCTGGTCCCCGAAGGGCAAGTTCTAGAAAATGATGTGAAAGGGCTGTCAAGTACAAACTCTTGAGTTCATAATTTGTTCAAGGGCTGTCCTTGTTCTTGGGAGCCCAATGTTTTTGTGTCTATGAGAAAATCTGGTGGATCATCTCACTGACAGATGTCTCTGGTTCCACTTCAGGTCCTCGGAAACCCAGGAGCCACTATGGCTTTCTAAGGATGGCCTCAGCCATTATTAGCCTTGGAAACCGAGGTTTAATCTAGAACCTCCCAGAGGATTCTAGTTTATACCAGCAAATTCTTGTACCAAGAGATAGCAATTGCAGTAGGGTTCCTGTGAACATAGACAACTCCCATGCTCATACTAACTTAAGTTTTGCATAGTTATACCTACAGTGTCTTAAAAGGTATGTTATAGTTTCAATCTATCTGTACTGACCTCCACCCATTGTATTTATCCTGCTTCACTCCCACACTCAAAGCACATGGACAAAATCATTTGGCTAAACTATTTTTTTCCTTATACCTAGGACCAGTAAATTCTCTTTTCTCCACGGTGCAAAGGGATATCGATATATCAATACCGATTATTGATACTGTTGAGAAAGTTAGTGAAAAGTGGGGGGTGGGGAAGGAGTGTATTCAGTGTCGTTATGTTATTTCTGTTATTTTGCAGAAACTTAAAGGTATCTTTGAATGTTTGCTAATACTCAACAGGTTACGGTAACATTTAAGAAATGTGAGGAATTTAAGGAAAAGGTTGTTTTCTACTAACACAATATACTTTTTTCTTAAAGCGCATCACATGTGATTGTCTCTTTAGTAGAAGATTATCCAAACTATATGATCATAAATCTAGACAAGGTGAGTTTTATAAAAATGAGCTTCATGCACTGACACTTATGTACATTTTTTAAAAGTATTAGAATCTTATCACGCTGATATTTTAATTTTTTATTTAGTCATTTTAACAACTTAGGGGCCTACATAGTCATGTGATCATGCTGTATTTAATCTTAGTCTTTTAAAAGTTTTTCATTACGATAGCCCATAAAGTGAAGGTTTTAAGTGCAGTATTTTTACCAAAAGAAAATCTTCAACCTAAATATTTAATGTAATCTTGTGATTATTAACCTTTTTCCAGAGTTGGGATACTCTCATTATTTGATTTTATTATTTTATTATAACTTATAATTTATTATTTTATTATAACTGCCACCTCCTGGAAAATTACACATTTACTTCTTAAATTAAAACTAATTTAGCTTTGAGGATTTTTCTGTAATAATTGAAGTCTCCCTGTAGAGTCTGAAAGCCATGATTGATAATCACTGGATTTTTGACTTTAAACACAAGATGCAATTAGTTACCTTAGTTTCATAAAATGTAATAGTAAAAATCTATAGACAGAATAATCTGTAGGTCTTAACAATTTTTGCCTGCCTTACTATCAGGGGCAGTAATTTTTTTCCCCCTTTGTATGGGGATTTACCAACAATTAACTCAGGAAACAGTGTAATGAGTTACAATATGCATAACACGGGTGTAATTGTTTTCAAGTACTAATTCCTTTGCAGTAAGAAATGGTAAGTTTTTCTGGTGGCTGGGGGCAAATCTGGGCAGAAAAATTTTTTAAAGGAGGGGTTTCTAAAAAGTAATTTTTTTTGTATTTTGAAAAGGTAACAAAATGGCATGGTTTTTGTTTTTTACTTTTTAAGATATCGGAGACTTCTTCTAAAAACACAAAGAACAAACACTTTAAGAAGACATGTTTTTATATTATGATCAGAACATCTACAGTCTTTAAAATATTTTATAGGAAAAACTATTACCACTTTTTGTGTTGTTTTCTCCCTCTCCCTCACTTACTTGTTTTAAGCTGGATTACTGTGCAAGCTTGAAGAATCTTGAAACCATTTCTAATAAACAAAACTACAAATTTATACAGGTATGAAACTTTTCTTATAATTACATAATTATTATGGTGTGTCTCTTTAGCCATTCAGACATTCTATCTTTCTACTTCGCAAGCTTGTGTAATGTGGGCTTGGAAAGCATGCTTATTAAAGACCTTTTGATTTCCAGAAGTACCATGTGCTATAGAGAATACTGATTTTAGATGAATACCACTATAAAGCTGCATGTGATATTTGGTGCCTTGGCAGATCTATGGGGAGGTGATTGAACTTACATGGTTTATGATTTTTAGGTCCTCACTAGCCTTAATGAGACCTTGCTGGGATTTAAAGAGATTCGTATAAAGGGGACTGTTACTCAGGCCAGGCAACAGCCAAAAAGCCCAACATACAGCCCATGGGATGATCTTCTTCTAGATCTGGAAGGCTGAGTCTTACTAGGCACTCTTAGAAGAGTCCAAAGTATAAACCAGAGAGCCAGGTCATTAAGTTGCAAAGGGAAATTTTAATGTCAGATGAAACTATTTAACTCATGATTTATGTTTTTCTTTAAAAAGGATAATCTATAAACTCTCTTTTTCACCACAAATTATAAAGAATATACTGAGCAAACATTTTATAATTCTACTCTTCTATATGAAAGTGTTTCTTTCAGTCACCAAAGAATTGTTGAGAATACATATTTTTAGAAGAATTAAATGTACATATAAAATCAAAAGTACTCATAAGTTCACTTAGTTGTGGTGAAACACATTTTTTAAAATGTCATTGTAATTGTTACACTTAACTTTAAATATATTGCAATAATGGTTACCTCAAACTTTAAAAATATGTTTTAAAAGTTTCCTGTTAACATGAGGTTGGCAAGAATGTTATGGGAAAAAGCTAGCATGGTTCTTAGTCGTAGTTGGTGTTTGATAAAATACTGTTTTAGACACATTTGCAAAAAAGTATCTTGAATTGAATATCTTATATCCTAGGATGCTGGAGAAATACATCATTACTATACTTACTTGACCCCTTGCTTGGATTTTCAAGATATTCTCTGTTAAAGCAGGGTGGTGGTGGTGGGGGATTAATTTTTTTCTTATCAATGTTTGGGTTCATGTGGTGAAATAGTTATTACCAATGGGAGGGCTGAATGAAATTTTGCTTTTTCCTGTTTGCTTTTCATATAGGGTGACATATGTAATTCTCACTTTGTGAAACTGCTTTTTGAAACAGAAAAAATAGATATAGTACTACATTTTGCTGCACAAACACATGTAGGTAAGCATTGTTTTATGTTACAGTTATGAAGGGCATTTTTTTTCCCAGTGACTAATTAGCCTAAATCAAAGTCCAGTATTGAAGTCAAACAAGTAGGGGCTTAATATGTCTTTGAAAGAGCACATGCCATGCCCTACCAGGAAAACTGGGTGCTTTTCTGGGCACTTTTATTCGTGTAGGTTGAAATATAACCTTGAATGCTATCTTAAAACTTTGAGTTTAACTAAATTCAATATAGTGATTACTTCTGGGGAGATGGGCCTTCAACTGTACTTTTAATTTTTTTTTTTTTAAAGCTGGGTCTTGTGTATACACGGTTGAACATTATATTATTATCCATACTGTTTTGTGCATCTGAGATATCTTCTAATTGTCTACCATTTTATATTGTGCAATATACCATACATTCAGAAGAATTTAGAAGTAAAGCTAAATGAGTAGTGATGATACGAATACCCATATAGCCATCACCTAAACAAAAGATAGAATGTTGCTGAATCCTCATTGGTAGTATATTACTGCCTTAGTACCTGATTTTAAAATTATAATCTCCCTTGGTCTTCTCCACAGTATATTTAGGAGATTATAACAGAATATAGAGATATTCCTCATTCCTTTTTATTTTCATATACTCCATTGCATAGATGTACCACATTTGTGTTTGTTTCCTACATTTTGCTGTTTAAATAGTAAGTACTGCAGTGGATGGCTTCGTGCCTGTGTCCTTTGTATATTTGTCAATTGATGTTGGGTAGGGGTTCCTAGAAGGAGGAATTTAGGGTAGATTAGTTTGCTAGGGCCGCCATAACAAAATACCACAGATTGGGGGCTTAAACAACAGAAACTTAGTTCTTACCTTTCTGGAGGCTGGAAGTCCAAGCGCCAGCAGGGCCGGCTTCTCCTCAGTCTTCTCTCCTTGGCTTGCAAATGGCCACTTTCTCACTGTATCCTCACACAGTCTCCCCCTGCGCATCCCTAGTGTTTCTTTTTGTGTCAAGATTTCTTCTTTGAAGCATACCAGTCATGTTGGAGGAGGGACCTGAATGGCCTTATTTTTATTCAATCACCTCTTTAAAGGCCCCGTCTCCAAATATAGGCACATCCTGAGGTACTTGGGGTTAGGGCTCTATCATGAATTTGGGGGAACACAGTTCAGCCCGGTAACCAGGGTTAAGGGATAAAAGCATATGTAATTTGCCTAGATATTGAGAAATTTCCTTCCCTAGAGGTTGAAACACATTGTATTCTTACTCCTAAGGTATAAAGTATCTTCCCCCATAGCCTCACCAACAGAAGGTATTGTCAAATTTTTAAATTTTTTGCCAGTCTGATAGGTAAGAAGTGGTATGTATGAGTTTTCATTTTGGATTTGCCTTATTGTAATTGAGGTTGAGCATCTTAAGCTTAAGGACCTTTGTATTTCTTGTCTAAACTATTTGTTTATGTCTCCTATCCAGAAGGGTTGTTCCTTTTTATTTTTTATAACTTCTTTATAGATTGAATATATTAGCCCTTTGTTTCTGATAAGTTCAAATATTTGTCCCAGTTTGTCATTTGTCTTTTTACTTTGTTTATAGATTTTCTGGTTGTTTGTTTTTTCTATGCAAGAGCTTTTACATAGTCAAACTGATCAGGTTTTTTTTTTCCTTTTGTTTCTGGATTGTGAGCCATTTTTAGTAAAGTTCTCCTCATTCCCAGATTATAGAGAACCTATTCTTCAAAGTAAATTTATTTTAAAAATAATTTATCCAGCGTTTATTGTGTTTTCAGCAATAACAGATTGATCTGAAAAGCCTTGCCATCTATTAGTAGAAACTAGAAGTTTCAAGTTTTAAATTTAAGAACATTTTAAATTTAGATGTATCATTTTTTTTCTTTTTAGAACAAGAAAAAAGTGTTTCCTGCAAATTTAGCAGTGATAGTTTTCTAGGTTCTAAGAATTTTCATGTACTTCATAATTTAGGCTTAAAGCAATCATAGGTAGCAATGTGTTTTTGTTATTTTTTTAAACTATTGCAGTTGTGGTGAATGAAGAGAAGTGAATAGAGCTTTCCTTAAACCTAAGTCTACTGTTGGGTATTTGTTTTGTCCTTTGGATGAAATTGTTCTAGCTTTTTCTCTTTTTTTAGATCTTTCATTTGTACGCGCCTTTGAGTTTACGTATGTTAATGTCTATGGCACTCATGTTTTGGTAAGTGCTGCTCATGAAGCCAGAGTGGAGAAGTTTATTTACGTGAGCACAGATGAAGTATACGGAGGCAGTCTTGATAAGGTAAGCTCAGAAATGGTATGTTTCACCCTACTTGCCATGGACACAATGCAGTCTGTCTTATTAAAACCTTTTGTGGGCTTTTCTCATCCCCTCATTATACACACTGTGGGACTCTCCAAAATGCTATTCCTTTGTGTCTTCTGTTCAAATCAGAGAATGCTACCTGAAATGGCAACAACCACCTCATCTCAATACAAACTGATATGTAATTTGACTGTCAATATTTTACAAGAGAGCAGCACATCCCACCTTTCTGTCTCAGTCCATACGTGATGAATGTCATTCCCACGGGCCAGGCATAGGTAAATAGGTTGCAGCTTAGTGTCTGCTCACCTTTCTCCTCCACTTGGGAAACAATGGAATGTCAAGGAGTGAATGTGAAATTACTGTAGAAACTAGAATCTGTTCTCCCTTTTTAATCATTTGTACATATTATACTTTTTATGCAGAAGATGTCTCTTTTCTCATCTATATTTTTTATCATCATTGTTTTCAACGAGTGACCTCATTCTCTTTTATATTTTTACCAAAACACATACATGGTGAAAAAAAAAATCAAGCAGTTTGAAAAAACTTATAATGAAAAAAGCAGACCCAGCCCACTTCTCCTCAATATCCAGTCCCACCTGTGAGAAGCAGTTATTCTCAATTCTCATTGCAATATTTATGAGGTAGACTTTTTTCTTCCTGTACCTTTGTCATCCTACATCAGATCTGACAACAATAGCCAGAATGATTTTTAAAATATAAGTCAGATCATGACATTACTCTGCTCAAAACCTGTTCGTATTGTGACACTGGCCTTCAAGGTTCTACATGTTCTGGCCTCCCTCTAGCTCTCCAGCTTCATCTCCTGTTTCTCTTCTCTAACATCAACTTCCTTGAAGTTCCTTTGGACACAGTTCTGTCCCAGGACCTTTGTACTTGCTGTTCTCTGCCTGCCTTATAGGGTTGTTGTGAATGCTGCTCTATAAAAAATGCTTAGAAAAATGCCAGGGACATAGTTGGGGGTTCAGTAAATGTCTTTTAACATGTAGTAATTAACATTTCAGGTTTATAATATGTTTTCTGATTTTTCTACTTAGAAACTATGCATAATAGGTGTATTTTTTAATGCATCTTTTTAAAATTAGGAATTTGATGAATCTTCACCCAAACAACCTACAAATCCTTATGCATCATCTAAAGCAGCTGCTGAGTGTTTTGTACAGTCATACTGGGAACGATACAAAGTAAGAACTGATTTCAGAAACTCTTGAATCATTTTTCTTTTGACTTAGGTGATAACAACCCCAAGTTAGCATTAGCCACATTCCATTTTTAGAGTTGAAGACATAGATTGAGGAGTTTATATATTAAGGAGTTTAAAATACTTATTTCCTATATTGCGTGGACAAAGTAGGACCTACTTCTTGTTCGGTTCACCACTTGAAGGAATAATTGATGTATATGTTTTCTACTTCAGTGGTATGTGGAGTATTACAGGTATAGGGAAAAGCCCTCTTGGAATATCCTGATTCCCAGACTCCTCCAGGTGGAGGACAGAGGGGGGCAGATTCTGTGACCTGCCACATGCTCGTCTCTGCATGGTTCACCTCTCTGGCTCCTCGTGAATGGGAGTTGACATTTTCTTGCCTTTTGTGTTCCATAGCACTGGCCCTTTTCCCTTTTGTAGTAGCTCTTTTTATTTGTAAGGGTTGGTGCATCAGGGAAAGACAATGTGAAGTTTCACATCTAACCAAACCTAAGGTCCAAGACGCAGTCTCTGAAATCATTGGGTAGACATTCCCTTGATTTCCCGCTATCAAACCTAACTAACCTGCCCCCATCTATATTCATCCGGCTCTTGTCCCAGGAAA
The DNA here is from genome assembly GCF_009762305.2 of Zalophus californianus. NCBI lineage: Eukaryota > Metazoa > Chordata > Mammalia > Carnivora > Otariidae > Zalophus > Zalophus californianus. Next base: position 15,850,471 of record NC_045597.1, read on the forward strand.
GAAAATATTCCTTTTCCTTTTAGGAGGCTCTGCCTTTCTCTGAATCCTATCCTCTCCCATATTTTCAGGAACCTTACATCAGAAAAAAATCCCTTCGCTTCTGTCCTTAAGGTGCGTGGAGTTACTTAGCTGCAGGTGCCCATCTTTTAGGACTGCTTATCTTCAGAAAATCATTACAGTTGAACCTCTTATTGCATTAACATTGACTACTTTTTAAAGTTTCCAGCCGTCATCACACGAAGCAGTAATGTTTACGGACCACATCAGTATCCAGAAAAGGTACATTTTGTGAATCCATGGTGTGTTTTTAGTGATTGTAGCTTCTCATTATTTACTATAATCTCTCTTCAGTTATTTGTCTGGAATAATTTCTGCTGTAATTGTACGTAATTTTAAGCACTGTATAGGCCACACATGCAAATCTCATCAGTTTTAGAATCTGAAGACCTGAGTTCACGTCTCAACCTGACACCAGCTGGCGTGACCTTAGGCCCTTGGAGCATCATCTTTGAATTGGGGGATAATGAAAATACTGAGAAGGGATTTTTGAAGGATCCAGTGAGATGATAATGTGGAAATGCCTGGTGCTCTTCACGATTCTGAAGCACTATAGAGCATTCTGTCATGTTGCTGAAGACTCCTTCCTGGTTTGCAATCTAGAAATTTGAGAGCTAGTTAGAGAGTCCTGCGGGAAGCTTGTACAGAAATTTGTCTTCCCGTCAGCTGACTCACTGTTTCCCAGCTCCTCTTCACTCCTCTCCTCTTCACTGTTGCTGGCCTGAACGTCTTCCAGAAAGTAGTAAAACTAGTGAATGAAAAAATGTAGTTAAAAGGTTGAACCAACTGTGCAGTTGGTTCTGTATCATTAAGCCTAATTGAAGTAACCATTGCTTTCTGTAGCTAAAAATTTGGAGATAGGGTTTTTCACTTTCCAGCTCGTTGCATTTATCTCTTTGGCCAAAGAAAGGGGCCATGTCATGATCTCTTGGTCTTAATATCTACTTTGCTTAATTTGGGGAGTATCTTTCAGAGGTGCATTGTAAGTTTAATAATATATCTCACCCTGTTTAACATGACTTTTCTTTGAGGTCAATGGCACTGGAATTTACTTCTTATTAATTTCACAAGCACTGATTGAATAGGTGCTGTATGCAAAGCAATAAATAAGATATGATTCCTGCCCTTATGAAATCAAAGGTGAGCTTTTGTGATGAGACCAAACTGTTCATGAAGACTTTTTCTGAATTTTTACACTATTTGTATCATTTTGTCTTTATATTTGTCCAGCAGATATCTTGTTTTTGTGAAATAGGAAGCTATTTTAGAGTTTGAATTTCACTTATCAAAATTACAATAGCTTTTTTCTTGAACTGATAAGAATTAGAATTTACCTCTATGTATATTTCTTAATAATCATAATCTATTAATCTTAAGATGAGTTAGATTCATATTAATGAGTGAGTTTCCAATGTCTGAAATGATATTTAAATATTCTTTTAGGTTATTCCAAAATTTATATCTTTACTACAACACAACAGGAAATGGTATGTTATTATTTACCTTTGTACCCATATGTTTTTCTGGTATGTGGATAGTATTCAGTGACAGCCTTTCTTGAAAATCATAGTCTTGCGCTGAAGGCCATAGAATGGAATGTTTCAACAAATTTATGAATTCCTTCTACAATCAATGTGATGATGGTTCTTTAAATAATTACAATCTGTTACTCATTTTTATAATTTACTTAGATAATTTTAATTTTTTTTATAATTCCAATTCTTAAATAATGTATCCTAGAACTTTGAATTATTGCATTAAGATCTGACATCAGTCTTTATATAATTTTACTTTTCCAAAGGATTTATCTAATTCACAGAGCTATACATATTTCTTCAAGATGAATTTAAGGTAGAAAATTGATGAATAACTTCTTTCTCAGGGGTCATTTATATGTTTGCTACTTCTCCTCTGAGTGCTGTAGGAGGTTTGGTTGTCATTTAAAAATTACGGATAAAATTTAGAAAAGTCATGAGAATTTGTGTTTTCAGTAAAAGATTTCTAGGCTCCCCATGGGAATTGGCTTCTTTGGAGTTGTGTTACCCTGGTTTGGGAGAGCTTACTTTTTATACTTTATGATCCGTTTCATTTAATATTTTTAGCTGCATTCATGGATCAGGGCTTCAAACAAGAAATTTCCTTTATGCGACCGATGTAGTAGAAGCATTTCTCACTGTCCTCAAGAAGGGGAAACCCGGTGAAATTTACAACATCGGAACCAATTTTGAAATGTCAGTTCTCCAGCTTGCCAAAGAACTAATACAACTGGTATGTATATATTGTAAAAGGGTAGTGTTTTCAGAATTGTCACTAAATTAGTGGCAGTAATCACTCATTTAGTCCAAATCAGCAATTTACAATTTACTCAAATGGAAAGTGAGTGAGTAAAAAAATGAAAAGTACATGGAGATATGTCATTACTGGAAGTTCTGTCATTCATTTATAACAGCTTTTCAGGAAAATAAAAATCTAACACATTCAATGTAGATATTCATTATAACAAATACCTCAACGTCAGAAATACAAAACTGTGTGTGCTAATCTTAAGGATCGATGATGTGTAAGTAATTATAGTTAGGAGTGTATGTATGTATTAGTGAACATTAATTCTCAGTCTCAGGATTCAGTAGAAAGGGAGACTTGGTGTACTGAAATACTTTTCCTTTACACTGCTCTCAGAATACTTTGTACTCCAAACGTGGGTTTTTCATACCAAGAAATTCTCAGAGACAAGCTGGGTGACCTATTATTTAACTCAATTCTGACATTATCTGCCTGGAGATGGCTTCAGATCCCATAGGCTAAGGGCTTAGTCCTTCAGGATGATCCCCTGCTTCATGCACCAACCACAAAACCTGGTTGTCACCTGTGCTTCTGACCACTGGTGATACAGCAGAGGTGTTTAGCCGGAGTGACTCACTGGCTCATTGCAAAGGATAGAACTCAGGAACAGCCAGATGGAGGAGATGCCTGGGGCGAGGTATGAGAGAGGAGCGTGGATTGATCATGCACTCTCTGGGCTTGCCACCCTCCCAGTACCTGCATATTTTCAGCAGCTCAGATGTTCTTCAAACCCCCTTGTTTTGTTTTTTTATGGAGACTTCATTAAGTAGTCATGATTGGTTAAATCATTGACCACTCGATATGAATTCAGCCTCCAGCCCTCTGAGGACAGGGTTGGTTCCCTTGGCAACCAGCCCCCATCCTTAGGGGCTTTCCAAAATTCACTCATTAACATAAACTCTGGTGTGCTTAAAAGGGGCTTGTTATGAATAGCAAAAGACACTTTTATCTCTCATCACTTAGGAAATTCCAAGGGTTTAGGAACTTGGATAAAGACCAAATATATACTTCTTATTATAAATTACAATATCATACTGAATAATAACCAAGAGTCAAAAAAATTAATTTTCTCCCCTAGTTTATGCAGTGTATTCCGTGTGAGCTTCAGATGGAATGTGGGTTATAAAACATGGAAAGTGTTACTAAAATGCTCTTCATTTTAGCTGTCTCCTCCACTTTGAAGGGGTTATTTTTCTTTTCTTTTGTAAAGATTTATTTATTTATTTGAGAGAGAGAGTGTGTGTGTGTGCATGGGCAGGGGGAGGGTAGAGGAGAGGGAGAGAGAATCTTCAAGCTGACTCCGTGGGGCTCGATCTCACCACCCTGAGATCATGACTTGAGCCGAAATCAAGAGTTAGATGCTTAACTGAGTGCATCACTGAGGCACCCCGAAGGGGTTGTTTTTCTTGTCTTTTTAATCAGCTATTGAATCCTTTGTTATTCTCTGATCTTATTTTGTAACTTTGACTCAAAAGCCTTCTCCATTTTGACAGATCAAAGAGACCAGTTCAGAGTCCGAAATGGAAAACTGGGTGGATTATGTTAATGATAGGTGAGTTACAAGTTAAAACATTGGGGAAAGGTTGTGAAATCTTAGATACTTATACAATTCTAAAATATATGGACTTAACCAGAAACTAGTATTATTGCTCTTGAGTTTTTTGCTAAATACTTTTTCCTAATTATGTGTCAAAAGAATAAAGTGTAACATTATTGCCTACTAGCTGTGTGACTAAAGAAAGTTACTGACCTTTTCCAAGGCTGACATCTCCTCAGGTGTGAAATAGGGATAATGATGTCTTGTTAACAGAAATATTTTAAGGTTTTATTATAATGTATATAAAGTACCCAGGGTATAGAACATAAAAGCCCTAATACATTTATGTGGATTTATTTATTCATTCATCAAACATTTAGGTATGAGGCACTGCATTCATACCCAGATCATGGCTGAAAGCAGAAAAGGATGAGCCACGGAGAGGGTTAGGTCTCTGGGATTACAGATGATTTTTTTTTTTTTTTAATATGTACTTTATTTTACAAATTTTCTCTAAGTGTCATCAGGGAGAATTTTTTAAGAAAAAAATCGAATTATGGTAAAGATTCATGGACACACATTAGTTCTCTTAGTATTAAATTTGTAAATATATATCCACAATGTCATTTTAAATCTGTTTTGTTTTCCGAGACCTACCAATGACATGAGATATCCAATGAAGTCAGAAAAAATACATGGCTTAGGATGGAGACCCAAAGTGCCTTGGAAAGAAGGAATAAAGAAAACAAGTATGTTATGCATTGATCCTTTTGGTGGGGGGGAGAGGAGATTCAGAAAAATTTAAAGGGAACGTAATTTACTTTCAGAACACTATAAATTCAGTAGAATGTCGTGATGCATCATTTTCAAGTTATTACATCTCATATATTTCCAGCAACAGGAACATATCTCCTAAGCATCTTGAATTTCACACCCTGACTTCTGCTTAGGCTTCCTGTGTCTTATCAGCATTTGTCAGAAACCTAGTTCATTGATTCTCAGGTGCAAACTTTTCACTTTTTTCACATCCTTAAAGGTGTGAGTTTTAATGTCACAAGTGTCTTATTATTCCATCTTCCTTTCTTTCTTGGTAATATGTAAAATAACGGTCCATTTTGAGGTCAGTGGTGTCTTAAATTTTATGAGATATTGACAGTTGCAGTCTTTGAGTGTCTTAAGTCTTTTTATATTAAAACAAAATTTAGTATGTGCAGAAATAGCCATTAAAATGAGCATATATAAAATCTGTATATATATGTTAAAGTTTTGTTTAAAAATGTATTTATGAGAAAAGATACACACATGTAGAAAAGAAGTGTTCATTTAGAGCTTGACACAGAGTAGATGTGTTGAGTTTTTAAAAGCAAATTCAAAGATAATTTATCATTTTTTAACTAAAAAAACACTTTACTGGTAGTATAGTCACATAAACTAATTTTACATATTACCAGAAGGAAGATCACATCATCTCATTATGCCTGTAATGCAGTGTTGCTGCATGTACATGAACAAAACATTGCATTTTTTTCTGTAACTTTAAAACCAGTGCAAATGACTTACCTCTGTCCTGAATTTCTTAAAATCAGAATGTTTTAAGCACTTACACCAGCAAATTCAGTACTGAAGGACTTTTGAAGTTAAAAAGAAAACAATAATTGATTTTTAAATGTAAGTTTTCAGCTATTAAAACATCTTGTGATCAATGACATTGGTTAGTTCAGAATCAAATTGTTTTCTTCATGAGGCATCCCTTTGGCAAGACTGATTCTTACTTAAATTAAGAATCTAAGTAAAATTAGCTGAGTAGCTGATGGGCAGGATTTTTCTTACTTAGCAAGAACCCAGTAAATATTGGTTAACTGGTGTTTAGTGTTTTATTTTTTATTTTTGTCTTTTGTTTTTTTCCTACCAGTTGACTGGTACAGAGAGAATTTTCACAATTGGAAGAATGCAGAAAAGGCATTAGAACCCTTTCCAGTACAACCACCGTTTGTATAGAAAGGACAGTTTTCAGAGAAATTATCGTACCTTGACAAGTGATATGAAACCAAGTGACCAGATGAAGTGTCCTCTTCAGATGGAATTAGATTTGTGACTTTTGCATAAAATTCAAATGCAAAATGCCTCAATCTTTAGAATTGTTTTAGTATTGCCATATGATTTAAATATCAAGATTCTTTCAGAAACCTTTTTTCCTGAAAGTTTGGAACCAGTAGGCCTAGAAAGACCTCTCTGTAGAAGGGGGGGGGGGCCAGGAAGGAGGAATCTCGTGGTTCTGAGAACCAGGATGGGGAACAGCTCTGCGTGGATGACAGCCTTGGCTGGCACTGAACTCAGCTTCCCAGCCTTTCCCACTGCCCAGAAAGTCTCAAGTTTTCATTTTTAGGCAATATAGGATGAGCCATATGCCCTCATTCATCTTTTTTTAAAGACCTGATGTGCTATAATTGTTTTAAAATGGGAACAATGGACGAGTATTTAGCACTTTTTAACTTTTGATAATTTTGTAAAATTAAGTTAAATGTTTTTTAAAAGAAGGATGTAGTTTTTATATTTTTGAAATCAGTTGTTGAACTATATATAACTGTATGAGAGAAATTTTATCATGTATTTACCATTTAAAATGATTTTATTTATAAAAGTATCAATATTTTAATGTATTTAATGTAGAATGTGGCTTTATTTTTAGTAAGGTAGGTTTTTATTTTGCTGTAGAAAAAATTTTATATTACTTGATTAAATATTTTTAATTCCTCTGTCTCCTAAAGACTTTAAGATGACTTGAAAAAGCAACTGACTGGATATTGCATTGAGAAAGGGAAAGGAGTCCAAGACTGCCCAGCTTTCTGGCTTCAATGCATGAATGATGGCTTGTTTCCTCTGTGGAGTGGGTAGCAAGGTCATTACCTCGGAAGTGGTTAAAGGAGGGGGTAAGAGTGGAGTAAGGGCCTTGAGGAGGTAGAGATCAAGAAAAGAATAAGCGGATCCAAAGTTAGTAAGAGGATTTGCCAAACAGGAGTGAAACACAAACTGAAGTTGAACATTGTAGTTCCAGAATTCTGAGATGTGTAAAAGTAGATTGATCCAGAGGTGGGCATAGTCGGAGTCAGGAGGGGCAGAGGGAGCAGAGGGCTGAGAGTAAGAATGACCGAAGTGATGCCCACTGGTCCTAGTTGTGTAGGAAAGAAAGTGCTTCTTGGGGGTGGCTGGTAGCTAGAAGAAATGGAGCGGGGAACAGGCACAAGGGCGTGGAGGTGAGAACTTAGAGAGGCAAGGAAGTTACAGGTAGAAAACGGGACCAACTGAAAGCAAATGGTCTTTGGTGAACTTTGGTCGTTGAGGGTAGATGACAAAATAACACTTTCTCTGTGTCACTTTTTTTTGCACATATTTTTGTGTACACTTTTATTTCAGATTTCAATATACTCAGTATAGCTTAACCTTTATCATTTATCTAGTCTCAGGAGATGACCTTGGCAAGCATTAGGAACATAATGATAAACCAGTTAAAAAAAACCTTTATGCAAAAAGTGTAAAAAAAATGAATGTTCTATATCATCAGAGAAGTACAGATTAAAACAAAAATTAGATACCTATTAGAATGGCCAAAATCTGGAACAGTGACAACACCAAATGCTGATAAGGATGTGGAGCAACAGGAACTCTCGTAAATTGCTGGTGGGAATGCAAAATGGTACAACCACTTTGGAAGACGGTTTGGAAGTTTTCTTACAAAACTAAACATACCCTTACCATGTGATCCAGCAATTGCACCCCTTGGCATTTACCCAAAGGAGTTGAAACTTATGTCCGCACAAAAACCTGCAGATGTTTACATTAACTTTATTTGTCGTTGTCCAAACTTGGGAGCAACCCAGATGTCCTTCAGGAGGTAAATGGATAAATAAACTGGTGCATCCAAATTATATGAACTGTCAAGCCATGAAAGGACCCAGAGGAAGCTTACCTGCCTATTATTAAGTGAAAGAAGCCAATTTGAAGGGAATGTGCAGAAACATGCTCAAATTTAACACCTATAATGTTACCTATAATGATAAAAGAAGAAGCAAGATTGGGCAGGATGATGGTGCTGCCTAAGGCTTTGCAGGCAGGAAGGGCAAATCCATACAGAAAAAGTATCGTGAGAATAGACCACTGGCCCTTTCAGGCTAGAAAGTGCTTGATAGAGTTAACTTGCCACCAAGTAACTGTTTGGTTTCTTCAAGGAATAGTGTCCTATTGGGAGCTCAGCCTTTGTCTGTTGCCAGCAGGTTGGGTTTGTGGCAGTGGCAGCGGCTAGATTGGCCTTGGTAAGTGAGAGTCCGTCCTGGGGGCCCAAGAGTAGGTTCCATCTCTACATCTATGGTGAGTCCATTCCAATACCCACTGTGGCAGTTCTGGGGTAGTTGATGGTGAAGGCTAGGCAAAGTCAATTAACCTACTCATTTTGTCTACCTGATAGTTAAGTGCCTCTTGCACGGTGGTTGCTTTCTAGTGGGCATCAAAGTGTGACACCTGGATCTTCACACTCCCCAGCCAGCCCCATGTGGCCATTCACACACCTCCAAGCCTGCTTCTTATCTCTGCATCTCTAGTCTTTTTCCTTCCAAGTTTCCAAAGTGGCTAACCAGGCCATTCACCGCTGCCTATGCATTCATATATTTCTCACCTCAGGTCACTTCTATACAAAGTGCAGGAGCAAGTACACTGCTCAAACCTCTGCCATTTGACAGATTTCTCCTTTCTTCTCACATTCTTTTAAAGTCACCCCTGTGTGGTTTTAATGCAGCCCCCATCTATTTGTGGCTTGTACATTACAAGCCAACTGATCTAGAACATTGGATTTTTTTCTCTTTTTCAGTGGGTTGTACGGGCCCTTCCACGTGGCTGCAGGTATAAGCTGAGAGAGGTAGAACCAAGCTGGTGACATGAGAGTCTAGCCCACCTGCTCCTGCAGCTGACTGGTGCCCTCTGATTCCACACAGACGCAATCCCGATGGGCCATGTTCATCTTACCATGGACTGCTACTGGCCCCACCTGACTTTATGGCTAGTTGGGTGCCTGAGTTCCTCAGGGCTGCCGTAACAAAATACCACAGAGCAGGTGGCTTAAACAACAAATTTATTTTCTCGTACTTCTGGAGGCTGGATGTCTGAGATCAAGTTGTTGGCAGGGATGGTTTCTTCTGGAGCCTCTGCTTGGCTTGCGGATAGCCACCTTCACCCTGTCTTCATGTGGTCATCTCTCTATGCATGCTCATGTCTGTGTCTAAATTCACTCTTCTTATAAGGACACTGCTCACCCCAGTGATTAGGATTGGATTGGATTAGCCCCACCCCCCAGACCTCATTTTAATTTAATTTTCTCTTTAACAACGTTATTTCCAAATGCAGTCACATTCTGAGGTATTAGAAGTTAGGACTCCGACATATGAATTGGGGAGGAGGGAGAACTCAATTCAGTCCATAACTGAGTCCAAAAGAACCCAGCATGTAATGGACAGTTCTGGAAACATGGTCACTTGATGTCAAACATTCTGTCCAGTAACCTGCCAGGAGCTCTTTTCTAAAATCATAAAATTCTCCACTGTTCCCCCCAGAACCCTAGGTACTTGTGATTCTCCCACTGGGGCTCCCCATAAAATCTGTGCTGCATCTGTGTCTGACTGACACCCCCACTACCACAGGGCCTGCCAGAGCATGTGGCCCAAGTGGCAGGGGTACTTGCCCCCCAGCTTGACCCTGCTGCAGGGCCCTCTCCCCGCCCCAGACAGCCTCTGTGTCACTCAGTTTATGGGCTGGAACATTATTCCTACGTGTGGAATGTGTTGCCTCCAGAATCCATAGAGGCCTCCCAGCCACTACACTTCCTTCTCTGTGGAAGGGGGTATAAGAGACAGCAATTTGATTTTCATCACTGGACTCCTAAGAATTTACTGAAATGGCAAGTCCTGAATCTTCATGGGGTTTATCTTCCACCTTCTAGGCTGCATGTGCATTACCAAAGCCAGCTGTGTTCTAACCCCTCCTGCTAATTCTGCCTGATCAGCATGATGCCATCAGTTTAATAGATCAACGTGACATTCTTTTTTTTTTTAAGATTTTATTTATTTATTTGACAGAGGCACAGCGAGAGAGGGAACACAAGCAGGGGGAGTGGGAGAGGGAGAAGCAGGCTTCCCTCGGAGCAGGGAGCCCGATGCGGGGCTCGATCCCAGGACCCCGGGATTATGACCTGAGCCAAAGGCAGATGCCTAACGACTGAGCCCCCCAGGCGCCCCTCAATGTGACATTCTGCATGATGGTCAGAAGACCCAAGTCTCTTCATAGAGCAGAACCAGTAACATAGCCCTGGGGCAAAACCGTGAATGCACCTGGTTTCTGATGTTTTTTTTTTTTTTAAAGATTTTATTTATTTATTTGAGAGAGTGAGAATGAGAGAGAGAGAGAGAGAGCGCATGAGAGGGGGGAGGGTCAGAGGGAGAAGCATACTCCCTGCTGAGCAGGGAGTCCGATGCGGGACTCCATCCCAGGACTCCAGGATCATGACCTGAGCCCAAGGCAGCCTCTTAACCAACTGAGCCACCCAGGCGCCCTCTGATGTTCTTTTCCGATTGAGATCGAAAAGAATACATTCACCAGATCCATGGCTGGATACCATGTTCCAGGGACCTTGTAATCTGCTCTAGCAAAAGAGATGCCGCAGGGGCACGACTGCTGCCGTGGGTGCCACTACTTGATGGAGCCGGCAACTGCCTGTGGCTGTTCTCCAGCGTCCAGCCAGATTGGTGAATTAAATGGTGACTTGATGGGGACCCGGCCCTGCGTCCTTGCGACCCTTTAGGGGTCATCTTCATGGGCTCCTCCAAGTTGTGGTTTTTTTTTTTTAAAGATTTTATTTGAGAGAGAGAGAGAGAGAGTGCAAGTGGGAGGAGGGAGAGGGACAAGCAGATTGCGAGCTGAGCGCAGAGCCTGATGTGGGGCTCCATCCCATGACCCGAAATCAAGAGTTGGAAGCTCAACCGACTGAGCTACCCAGGTGCCCCATGATTTTGTTTTGATTTACTATCTCTGCTAAAGGAGGAGTTCAGGCTGTTTGGAAAAACCTGGGCCCCTGGCACTCGGGATAGGAATATCTGGGCGGATACCCATAAAGATTTTGACTCTTCAGTTTTTTAACTGTAAAGTTCTGAGTTTGGTCTTAGGTTTTTTTCTGTTCTCCTATTTTAAGAAACAAGGCCCCCACACTTAACTGTCACTTGTTCGTTAACTGCCCTCAGCTTTTCTTCACCCGCTGTGGGGCATCCATGTGACTCAGGAACCACCAGCAAATTCCATGGTCCTCATATGACTTGCTCCCTGAAATTTTCGAATGCCTGAATTGTTGCAAGTTTTGGCAATGGGGTTGCCACCTTGCTTGTGTGCTCCACGCCCCACTCAGGATGGCATTCTCGTGACCAGCCAGGGAGACAAACCTAACTTACCACCTGCTTTGTTGCACCAACTCTTGGGACCATCTGTGTCAGTTGGATCCTCTGGGGAGTGGTGACTGAGACAGAGGTAGGGGTGCAAGCAGTTGATAGTAGGAGGGGGAATGCTTGTGAAAGATGTGCAAGGGAGGATGCTTATCTGGGCAGGAGGGATCCCCAGGCTGCAGTGCAGGTCAGACAGCTGCAGAAAGGAAGGGGAGGGGAAGGGTGGGCCGGGAGAGCCTCAGCCCGCGTTGTAGATCTGCCCAAACAAACCCCAGCCAACTCCACAGGAAGCTCCAGAGCAAAGACGGCTTGGCAGAGAAGTCTCGAACTGGGCAGAAATGCCAGATGCCCCATTGTGCTCAGTCGTGGGCTGGCGGCTGCGCTGAAAGGACTGAGGTGGATCCTGAGGCTCTACAGACAGAGGCTGTCTGCTAACTGCGCTCGCCGCAGCTGGATGGCAAGCTCCATCCTGAAGGGAAATGCAAGTGGTGAGACCTCCATAGCCCCTGCTGGGCTCTTTGCTGTGGGGAAGGGGTCTTGGGGCTTATCAGCTCCCTGCACAGACTTCCAACCAAACCGCTTGCTTTTCGGCCAGTGCCTTGCCCTCCCCCCCCCCCGCCTCCCTGTGCCCACCTTCCATGGCTCCTGGTGCTCTGGGGGCCTTTTGTGAGGTTCCCCCAGCCCAACCTAGAGGTTCTGAGAAAACTTTCTGCAGATGACATTTGAGTTGTGTTGTGTTTTAAAGGATGAACCACAGTCAGTAGAGGAAACTAAGGAGGATCCCAGGCAGAAGGGCCAGCCCTGTGGAAACACCAAGCCGTGAACGATATTGTGTGTTCCTGGAACAGAGGTCCTCAGTAGTACTCTAGCTCGGATGTTCTCACAACGTGTCTCTAGTCCATTAGTGACATCAAAAACTGTAATGCGATACCACTTAATACCTTTTAGGATGGGTATTATTTGAAAAAGCAGAAAATAATAAATAATAAACATTCTAAGTAAGTAAACATTGGTAAGGATGCGGAGAAACTGGAATCCTGGTGCGTTGCTGGTGGGAATGTAAAATGGTGCAGCGACCATGGAAGACAGGATAGCAAGTCCTCAAAAAGTTAGACATCGAATTACCAGATGACCCAGCAGTTCCCCTTCTAGGTATGTGCCTGAAAGAGTGAAAAGCAGGGGCTCAAACGGATTCTTGCACACCAACACTCATAGCATTATTCACAGTAGTCAGAAGGTGGAAACAATCCAAATGTACATCTTTAGATGAGTGAACAAGTAAGGTGTGGTATACACAAATGATGGAATGGTAAAATTTCACTTATACGAGGTACCTACCAATAGACAAATTCATAGACACAGAAAGTAAAATAGAGGTTTACAAGGAGCAAGGGGAAGGGGAGATGGGGGTGAAATAATTTAATGCCTCAAAGTTTCTGTTTGGAGGGTGAAAAAGTTCTGAAAGTGCATGATAGTCATGGCTACCCAACATTGTGAATGCACTTCATGTCGTTGAATTGTACGCTTAAAAGTAGTTAATGATGGTAAATTGTATCTTGTGTATATTTTGCCACAATAATAGTTTTTTAAAAATGTGTCCCCCAGACCAACAGCATCTCTAGCACTTGTTACAAATGCCAGTTCCTGGACCCCACCCCAGACGTAAAGAATTTGAAACTCTGGCTGGGGCACCCCCATGTTTGAGCCCCACTGCTCTCCAACGTGAGAGGGGAAGTGAAGCTAGAGGGGAATGTAGGGGCCAGGGCCAGGTCCTCAAAAGCCTTGTGTGCCCCGAAAAAGTGCTTGGCCCTCATCCTGCCGACAGAGAGCTCACTTGAGATTTTAAGGAAGAAGTTGACATTGTTAGATTTGTGGGACTAAGCTTTTTCCCGATTTCAAAAGTAATGTGTGCTCATTGCAGAAAGCTTGGAAAACTAAATCAATAAAAAAAGAAAATCACCCTTGAGCTACCATTGGGAGATAACCCCTGTTAATATTTAGATGTATATTCTTCCTTTCTTGGAGCATATATACACATTTAAAAAAAAAAACAATATGAGATCATAATGGAGACATACTGTTTTGGAGTCTGCTTTTTTTTGCACTAAGCAATATATCATGAATGTTTTTACATGTTATGAGATCTTTTGCCATTTTTATTGACTGCAGGATTACGTTTTTGATAGCTTATTCTGGCAACAGTATGGAAGATGAATTTGAAATTCTGGCAAGATTGAGCTCCCGCAGGGATCCGAGTTACGAAGCTGTTGCAATAAATCAGACTGGTGATGATAAGGCCGAAAGCACCGTGCTGCGAACAGGTGGCATCGAGACAGACGGCAGAACTCTTTGGATCAAAAAAAAAAAAAAAAAATGATCGATTATGCGGTTGTGGGGGAGCACTTTCTTGACTTGCGTGGTATTTTAAGGTTTTAGATGTTGAATTGTTAAGAGAATGGTAAATTACATTTGGGGGAGATGTTGAGCTGTAGAGATCGGTGGGGTGCCCGAGCAGAGATACCTAACAAACTGGCCAACGATCGTATAGATCTAGAGCTCAAATTGGTGGGCAGCGTTCAAGATCTACAGATACATATTTAGGAGTTAAATGGCTATTAAAGCCCTGAGAGTGGATTATATCTTCCCAAGGAGGGCACACAGAATGGCCAGGTGGGCAACACTGATTCACAGACAAGCCATGAGAAACACCAAGGTCTAAGTCGTAGGCAGAGGAGCCAAGGAGAACATTTAGAAGGGATTATTTAAAAGAAAAGAAAAAAGTCAGAGGAGGGGAAGAGAACAGGGGAAGTAATACCACAGGAAGCAAAGGGTTCAACATTGAATGATAAGCAGCGGTCCGGCTGGAGTTCAGCAAGGCAAAGACTTTTAACAGTGTCTGTTTTGGCAACGTGTCGGCAAATTTTCTTGTCATTTTAGTGGAGTGCTGGGAGGAAGGAGAGCCTCTGGATAATAAAAATTGAGTAGTGATTAGGGATCAAAGATAGGAGACATGAAATTTAGACCAGTTTTTCAAAGAGCTGAGAAAAGTCAAGAAATGGCCAGCCCTACAGAGGATGCAGGGTCATGGAAGGTGTCTTTAAAAAATATATTTGGTCTAGGGGGGAGGGGGGTGGGGAGGATGGGTTAGCCTGGTGATGGGTATTAAAGGGGGCAGGTATTGAATGGAGCACTGGGTGTTATATGCAAACAATGAATCATGGAACACTACATCAAAAACTAATGATGTAATGTATGGTGATTAACATAACATAATAAAATAAAATTAAAAAAATATATATATATCTGGTCTTTGTCCCAGGCTCTTGGCACAGTTCTAAAACCTTAGGAATTTCCTGAGTGATAGGAGTGTCTTTGTTATTCATAATGAGCAGCTTCAGATCACAAGGGAGTTCATACTAATGAGGTGACTTAGGGTTGGGGCCCCAAGATAACCTCAGGACAGGGCTGGTCACCAGAAAGATCAAGTAATTAGGGAATGGGCTCTTTCAGCCCCGCCCGCCAACCTGGGCAAGGGGCCAAGGGCCTGGAGATCAAGCTCTATAAAAAAACTCTTGAACCAGGAGATTTGCTGAGCTGCCAGGTTGGCGAGCTCTCGGAGGTGCTGGGAGGGGGTGCACCCGGGGAGGGTGTGGGGAGCTCTGCACTCCTTATCCCACATCTTGCCCTGTCCATCTCTTCCACCTGGCTGTTCCTAGGTTGTATGCTTTATGATAAACTGGTCAATTGTCAGTCAAGTGTTGCCCTGAGTTCTGTGAGCTATGCTAACAAATTATGAGGCCCCACAAAGGTGTCATGGGAACCTGCAATTTAGAGCCAACTGGTCAGAAGCAGAGGGAACATACTGGACTTGCCAGGGGTGTCTGAAGTCGGGCAGTCTGGTGAGACTGAGCCCTAGTCGGGAGTGAATCCTGCAGGATCCGATGGCCACTCCAGTTGGATAGTGTCAATGGAACTGCATTGTTGGACGCCCAGCTGGTGTCCACAGAGATCCGAAAAACTGCTTGGTGTGGGAAAAACTCACACATTTGGGGGCCAGAAGTCTGAGTGTGGTAATAATAGAGAGTAGAGGAGGCAATCTAGTTTTTCTTCCAGAAGGGTTTTCAGAAGCCGCTCTATTTTGTTTTTAGCACCAAAGGGACTTCTAAACTATTCTAAACTGCAGGCTGGGCAGCAGAGGAGGAGAGATTGATGATCGGGGTGCGTAATTACTGGGGGCAATGTCTGAGGACATGGGCACCATGGGGAAGGACTAGCTTGGTGGGGGGGGGCAATGGGATCGATGGTGTCCAGCTCATCCTCCTAGACCAGTAAAAGCAGGAGTTGAGAAGAGTTTGGATATAGAGATATGAGGGAAGGAACCTGAGGGACATCACCACGGCCTCAATTTCTACTTGAGAGTAATGGGGGAAACAGCTGAAAAGAGAAGTGGGGGTTTTGAAAAGGCTCAGGGGCACATGAGGGCAGACACTCTGCCACTGCCAACACGAAGGCACAGCCAAGTCAAGACCATGAATCTACAGTGGCCCCTGATACAGCTATGGAAGAAGCGTCTGCGATGAACATCCCCGTACACACCTACCCACACAGGTGCGCATGTTTCTGAAGGGCTGATGCTGAGAACAGCTGTTTGGGGTCCAGAG
The DNA here is from genome assembly GCF_009762305.2 of Zalophus californianus. Classification (NCBI taxonomy): domain Eukaryota; kingdom Metazoa; phylum Chordata; class Mammalia; order Carnivora; family Otariidae; genus Zalophus; species Zalophus californianus. The sequence continues at coordinate 15,866,544 of NC_045597.1, forward strand.
GCACAGGTGCCTCGAGTTGGAAAGGCACAGCTGAAGCTGCCCTTGTGGATATTCATAAACCCTTTAATCTGTGCCAGTTGGAAGATGCAAACATTCTGTTTTATTGCACTTCTGTCATCTTTAGCTAGCTCAAGCCTCTCTGTGTATGTTTACAGGTCACTTGTGTTCCTTTTTCTCTGAACTGCCTGTTTATACTGTTGCTGGTTTTTCAACTGGCGTGTTTGAAGCAGGTCTTTTTAAATGACATGATTAAACATTAATTGGAGCATCTCCTTTGATGGCATGAGCTTCAGGGACCATCCAATTCTGTTCCCACCTCAGACCCCAGTCAGATCAGCCTCAGTGGTCTGTCTCCTCATGTTCCACATGGCTTCATGGCTGCTTCTACTCAGTCTGGACCCACCATCGTCCCCGTTGGTGTAAACTCATTCCCAGCACTCTTCATTCTGCTGCCTGCCCTCCTGATGGTTCATTCATCTGTCCATCCATTCATTTATTTATTCATTCAGTCTGTACTATTGAACACCTACTGTGTTTCAAGCACTATCTTTCCTTAGCCCAACCTTGAATGAACCTAACCTTTCTCCTTGCCTAATTCTACACCTATACTAGAGGATATCGCTGAAAAAAACTTCAGAGTTTTACATATGGGTACCACCAACCTAAATAGGTGGATCCTCAAAACTAAAGCAATGCTTTCATCTGTTCCTGCTGAGCTCCCTTTTATACACCCCCGGGAAGGAGCTCTTGATTTTTATCAGTGTTACATTCCTGACCCAAATGGGATCTCACTCATTCTCAGCCCGTTCTTCTGTTACTATTGTAGAAAAAGGCAAAATGGTGTAATGGTCACGAGTGCTGGAGTTGTGTCTTCTGGGCCAGAGCAAATGTGAAAACTGGTGCTCACCCTTGAACTTTTTTTTTTTAAAGGTTTTATTTATTGGGGTGCCTGGGTGGCTCAGTTGGTTAAGCGGCTGCTTTCAGCTCAGGTCATGATCCTAGGGTCCTGGAATCGAGCCCCGCATCGGGCTCCCTGCTCAGCGGGAAGTTGGATTCTCCCTCTCCTACTCCCCCTGATTGTGTTCCCTCTCTTGCTCTCTCTCTCTGTCAAATAAATAAATAAAATCTTTTAAAAAAGAAGATTTTATTTATTTATTTGAGAGAGAGAGCATGAGAGGGGGGAGGGTCAGAGGGAGAAGCAGGCTCCCTGCTGAGCTCGATGCGGGACTTGATCCCGGGACCCCAAGATCATGACCTGAGCCGAAAGCAGTTGCTTACCCAACTGAGCCACCCAGGCGCCCACCTTTGAACATTCTTGAGTAACCCTGGAGCAGATGTGCTCAAGCTCACAAAATCCTAGATACCTAGATCCATTGATCCTATGAATTTCCTTGCACCATTCCATGTTTGGGGAGATTCGGGAAGAGTGCCAGGACAACCGTGTCCAGACAGACTTCCTTCTGGGCTGTCACTTGCTTGGAGGGACCGAGCAAGGAATCATTCACATGGCATCATACAGCTGGTGAGTTCTTGAGGAAGCATACACCCAGCTGTCTAAACCTGCGATGGAGAACTACAGTGTCCTAGGATTATCTTGTTAGCCTGCTGCTGGGCACGAACAAAGTGAGCACCGGGGTTAGTTATAAGGCTGTCCTGACCTATCTCTCAAATTTGAACACTGCCTTTGAGCCATCCAAACGGGCAGCTTAAAGTCAGCAGCTGCAGCATCTGCACAGGACAACCTTGAACCACCATCAAGCTCAGGAGAGCCCCCAGCACTTCCAGGTTCAAAGCCCAGTTCATCACTTCCTGTTTCTGTGATCTTTAGCACATTTCTTCAACTGGGGCTCACTATCCCTCTTTGTAAAATGGAAACAGTAGTTAATATGAATTTTAAATAAAGTAATGCATGCAAAACACTCAAGACAGTGACTGATACATAAATAAAAAGTATTTACTTTTATTTCACAGGACAAAAATAGCAAAAAGAGGAGTCTCTGTTCCTTAAACAAAAAATTGTTCCCTGCCTCCTGTCTTGGTCCCCCTCCTCTATTTACCAACAAACTCAAGAGTGTCCTCCCGACTCAGTGTCTCATCTGTTCACCTCCTGATCCCTTGACTTTTGCCCCATCACTTTCTGAGCTTGTTTTCACCATCCCCAATCAGCCTCTTAAAGGGAAGCCAAAGGCCAATTTTCTTTCTCGTTCCCTGACAGCATGTGGCCCTCCTCATGCCCCATTTGTTGAAACTTGTTCTTTCTTGGTCTTTGGAGACACCCCTCTCCCATCTCGTTCTCCATTCCCCTGCTCTCTCCTCGCTGGCTTCTTCTTCTTCTTCCTTCTTCCTTCTTCTTCTTCTCCTCCTCCACCTCCTCCTCCTCCTCTGCCTTCTTCTTTTCCTCCTTCGCCTTCTTCTTCTTCCCATTCCCGAAATTGACATTTTGGGGCTGGATCAGTCTTGGTTGTGAAGGGCTGTCATGTGCACTGTAGGTTTAATAGCCTCCTTGGCCTCTACTCTTCCCCCAGTTCTGACAACCAAAAATGCCTTCAGACATTGCCAACCGTCCCCCTGGTGAGCAAAATCATCTCTAGTTGAGAACCACTGCCCCAAGTGATGATGTTTCCAGAATTCCTTCCTCGGCCCCCTCACTCACGTGCTGTCCCGGTGGGGTCTCATTCATTCCTGTTGCCTCAACTGCCATCTTCATGGTAACCATGATACCCACATTTCATTTTCCCAGCGCCTGCTTTTTTTCTGGGTTCTAGGATCAGAGGGCCTACTGCAGCCTGGTCCACCCATTTGGATTCCAGAAGATGGAATCAACTTCTCAACTTTCACAGATACACGAGAACTCCCCTCCTCCACAGCCCTGGATTAGTCGGCCTCCTGTGTTTGCAGTCTTGAAAAAAAGTATCACCATCCACCCTATCCAAGGCCACCAACTGTGACGCCATCATTGACTTTCTCTCACTGTCTAGGTCTATAGTCACTAAATCCTGCCGATTCCTCCTTGCCCATCTCTGAAGTCTGACTTTTCTAAAGCTCCCCCTACCACTGCCTTACACTTAGCACTATTTCCTCCCCACTGGTTTCCCCTCCAGACCCTGCCCACTCAGACTTTTCCTTCACACTTTCCCGGATGTGGATTTTTAGAAATCAAACCACTTCCTGGTATAGAAAATACACTCTGGGTCCCCGATGCTCAGTGCTTCAGATCCCAAAGGGTGCTGCACACACAGGCTCTCCCTCTTTCCTGGCAGCTCCATCCCAGCCACCCTCACACAAGGCCACCGAAATGTCATCTATTCCCCCAAGTTGGCCTTGCCTGAAGATGCTGAGGTTCTAGCCTCTATATTACCATTGCTCTTTATTCAAATGATTCATGAATTTATGGGTATGTGTGCTCTACCAGACTTGATGCTCCTGGCAGTGTAATCATCTCTGTATCCCACAACCTGGGTACTCAGCATCTCTATTCATCTGTGGGGTTATAAAGGAGCAGGGTCTTTGTCATGTCTCTTTGTCTCTCTTGGTTTCTCTCTGCCTCTCTTTCCAGCCATCCAATCTCCTTCATCTTCTCTCGATTCTCATTCCAGGCAGAGCCCCTTGCTTTTTCACTATTCCCACCAAACCCGTATTTGTTAGCAAAATAACTGGCAGTTTTATTTTTAAGGTTAACACTTTGAATAATGGCTCTTTGATCTTTTCTTGGCTTTAATAGTATTTCTAATACTCTTGTGTTTATAGTTAAACTCATTAGGTTCTAACTGACACACTCTTAAAAAGATGAGTTTTACCCAATGGTGGAAAACCTGTTTTACCAATGTAATCTTTCTATCCTAATGCAGGAAGTGGGAAGCCCTCTTTCCATCATCCTGACTTAATTAGGTCAATTTTGAGGAGCAAAAGAAGTAATTCTAATTCATGGTCTCCCTCCCTTGGCTCTAAAGTGGTGGAAAACCCTTCAATCGAATGTCTAATAACAGTTCTACACTTTGCTTAGTCCCCCATCTATTGACTTGGAGTGAAAATTTTGCTCCCTTAATGAAGATAGCTGTGAGGATTAACTACAGGGGTAGGAGAAAGAGAAAGTACATTTTCAGGTTAAAATGCTGAATAAAATTTACAGAGTTGAGAAATAGTAAATAAAATAGGCCAAATAAGCCCTTGAGGTCTATTTCCAACAAATATGAAAACTTTGATTAATGGTTCTGGAGTTCTGATCCTCCTTTTTTTTTTTTTTAGTAGAATAAACTTAGGTGAAAATTTAAAGCAATTTTCTTTGCCCAGAAAAAAGCCTCGAAAGTAGAATGTTCAGGGCGCCTGGGTGGCTCAGATGGTTAAGCATCTGCCTTCGGCTCAGGTCATGATCCCGGGATCCTGGGATCGAGTCCCGCATCGGGCTCCCTGCTCCTTGGGAGCCTGCTTCTCCCTCTGCTTCTCTCTCTCTCTCTCTCTCCGTCTCTCATGAATAAATAAATAAAATCTTTAAAAAAAAAAAAAAAAAAAGAAAGTAGAATGTTCATTTCAGCTATTTGGATGTTACATATCAAGTGTGTTAATGTTTAGAAAATACACATTTCCCTCACATTAATTTGCTACTCTGCAGGTTTTCCTTTTGCTTTGATAACATTCTAAATAAGTATGCTACCTCTGACTTACTCAAATATTTCGGTTACCATAAAAAAAAGAAGAGTGAATCACATAGCTAAAATTAAATCGGTTTAAAATTCTTAGGAGTTGAAATTATGGTTGCTTAAGTTAATGGATTAATCAAACCATAGTTTTAGATGATGTTTCTGCAATATTCTAATTACTACAATCTGATTTTCCTTAGTAATTGTGAAGGTCAAAACTGAAAGCCTGATTCAAAAAGGAAATTAAAAGTTAAGAATAAAAGACAAGGAAGACATTTTTATTCCCAACATATGTAATGATAGATTATTAAGTTGACCTTGTAAAGGGAAAGAAAGATTTTGCTGTAAATCACATTGGAGTTGACTATAAAATATGGAAACTGCATTCCAAATCTTCTTGAAACAGTATAATTTTATTTAATTGTGTTATTTTTCTTCTAGAAAGGTGATTCATTATATATTAAATAAAAAAACATCTATACATGTTTTCGTTTTTATGCTTTGTAAAGCTTTCATGTGAGTAAAAGCAGAAGTAAGGGGGAGAAATCCTTTGTCAGACCACATTTCCTGATTTGGTGATTCCAGAAATATGGTCCTTGTGCATATAGGACAAATCTTAGCAATAGATGGACAAAGGGACTATTTAGACTGATTATGGATTTTAGGAAGGGCTTCTCTTGTTTCACAAAATGTATCCCTAAGTCACATTCTGATACCGAAAATCCCATTAATAAGGAACAAAGTTCTTCAATCTTTTTTGAAAAGTAGCATTATATTCAGAAATTCCTAGGATCTGTAAGATAAGACTAATATCTACCTTTTTTCCAAATGTTTATTATGAAAAATTTATTTTTTTAAAGATTTTATTTATTTATTTGAGAGAGAGAGAATGAGAGATAGAGAGCACGAGAGGGAAGAGGGTCAGAGGGAGAAGCAGACTCCCTCCTGAGCAGGGAGCCCGATATGGGACTCGATCCCGGGACTCCAGGATCATGACCTGAGCCGAAGGCAGTCACTTAACCAACTGAGCCACCCAGGAGCCCTCTTATGAAAAATTTAAAACATGCAGAAGAAGTGAAAGAAATATTTCTCCACCTGGCTTCAACGATTGTTAGCATTTTGCTGTATTGGTTTGATTTTTATGTGTCTGTTTGACACATTTGAAAATAAGGTGAGACATCATGACAATTTAACTGAAAATACTTCAGCATAAATCTCCCAAAAAAACCACAAAGCATTTTCCTACATAATGGCAATATACCATTTCATACTTATGAAAATTGATAGTTATTTCCTAATATACATACTTACATTTCTCCATATTTCCCTGAGAATTAGCAGGATATGCCCCCCTGCAACATACCACTTTGGCATAAATAAAGATTATTTTGAGCTGAAGGCAACTGAGAAGAAGCGGAGACCAAAAAAGCTCTCTTCCTTCCCATTATTTGCTTAAAAGCCGGGCATAAATTTGTAAAGATGCCCCCTCCCTTCTACCAGGAAGGACGGAAGTTAATCACCAGTGACAACAGGACACCCTCACCAGCCCACCATTGGCACCAGAGGAATCTATATAACCAACTTGACTGACAGACCTTATCTGCCATTGGTCTCCCGTACATTTATCTTCCAAGAATTTGCTGCCCTAGAAACTTGTTTTTTTCCCTCTCTCTTGTCACCTCTTTACAGATTTATTGTTCTTCTGTTAAGATGTTTGAATTACTCATCACTGGGTACTCCCACCTGTGTGTGCAGTGTCCAGGTTAGTAAATTCCTGTTTGCAGTTCTTTCATTAATCTGTCTTTCGTTGGTCTAATTTCTAGGGCTTTTACTGAGAAGCTAGGAGGGTAGTGGGGAAAAGATTTTTTCTTTCCCTATATCCCCAAAAGTCTCTTATTTAGAGTTCTTTTTTTTTCCTATAACAAGATCCAATAAAGGTCCACACATTTCTTTTAGTTATATTATCTTAGCCATCTAACTATAGAGATGTTTTTGTTTTCATGATGTTGACATTTTGAAGAAGGCAGGCCAGATGTTTTAGAGAGTGTCTCATACTCTGGATTAATCTGGTTACTTCTTCATGGTGTCATCTAACTTATTTCTCCACTTTCTGAATTTCATAGAAACTGGAAGTTAGTTCTACCTCGAGGCTTTGCATAGATTCGGATCAAACATTTTTTTGGCAAGAAGACTTCATAGGTGATGCTACACATATTATACTGCAGCACACCAGGAGGCCCATAAAAATGGGGAGAAGGATTTCTATTTACAGTGAAATACAAACGCTTTCTAGCAGGTCTTTTTCTGAACCCAGATTTTTATTATAAGGAAGGGAATTGAAAGCAGTTAGTCCTCAAGATCCTCAGAGCAACAATGACATAAAGTTTCTTCATGCGCTGGAGGAAGGAGCCAGGTTAGCTTAAGCAGCAAAAGTCAGCGCCGGGTAAGGTCAAGAAGACCATTTGCCTCAAAACCCTAACGTCCCCAAAGTGCATGTGGGTCGTAGATTGAAAGGAACGGCCATATGTTGGTAAAGCTGGCCTCATATGGGACAAGCATGGTGCAGGGTGGCAGCTCTGGCCTGGGAGCTGAGGCTGAGCTGTTGTCACCAAATAACTGTGTGATACTGGGAATCATTAACCACTTTCACCGACTCACACATGGGGGAGAGACCACTGTCCCAGCTGAGCTGAGGTCAGTTTGTAGATATTACGTAAGCACCGCTGTGATTGAATGTCAGAGGTTACTTCTTGTGGAAACAAGCAACAACCCTTTGATTTTATTTCTTGCATTTCTTATGGGGCAAGCAGGGAAGCGCCAGTCATACTCCCTTATCCAGGCATTCAGACAATCATTGCTCAGAGGACAATATGCACTGTCTGGAGAGAGTGCTTCTGTCTGCTGTGATGGGTTCCTTCTTGCCCATCGAGGAGGATTTGTACACTGTACTACTAATGGGAGAACACACAGAATGATGATGCAGAGGAGCTGCATGCAGCCTTATGTGTTGGGGAAGACCGGGTGTAGTCAACTTTTCCAATTGCCAATGACGGGAAAGGGCTGGATACCTGAGTGGTGGAATCTAGCGTCAGGACCCTGATTTCTGCCCTCTAATTGAAGAGAGCCCTGGAAATGTGCTCAACTGCAGGACGGAGGAGAGCAAATGCGATGAGGCTTCTGCCTCACACAGGGCAGTCCTTCCCAAGTCTGGACCACAGCAAATCCACTGTCCCTTGCTCTCAGCCCATTCCACCCATCCACAAACATGCTCTAGAAAAACTCTGGCTTGTGTGTGCAAGGATGACAGGGAGGAAGGGTAGAGACTTCCCCTTATTTGTTGCTAAGGCTCCTGAGTAAAGGCCAGGTGAGTCAGGAGTTGGCCAATCATGGGACATGGAATTGGGGTGTGTAAGGCTACAAAACAATAGGACTAGAGAAGTGGATGAAAGCAGTACAGAGTCAAGAAGGGGAGCTACCTGGAAGGTTGGAGGCACATCGGGGCCAAATAGCACAAGGGCGTCTGTGTCCTGGCCTCCCTTCCTGGGTCTCTGGTCATCTTACACCACCTTCTTGTGCATCTTCCCTGGAACAAAGGAACACACTGATTTATTTCTTGTTTCTATTTTGTTATTATTATTATTATTAATCACTATCATCATCATTGTCATCATCGTCGAGGGATTTAGGAAACTCCTGTGCTAAGTTTATTTTGTCTTATTTCTTTGGGTGAATAATCAGGCTTTATCCCTTAATCGCTGGATAGAGGTGGAGTGGGAGATGGGGCAGAGAAGCAGTTGGGAGGCTGGCCCACTTCATCAAAAAAGAGGCAAGCAATTAAGCTGACAGTATTTAAAAAGCACCCAAGCCTCTGAAACTCAAGCTTTGGAATCCAAGTTTTCTGGCCTTTAGGGCATTGTGCAAAATCCACATGGTTAGTTAGGCGTTTGTCTGATGGATGTGGGAGGATGGTTTAGAATGTACAAAAGCTCGGTAGGTTGTTCTTGAGTATAATTTACTTGATTGTTTTTGGCTTGGTAAGTACACCCAGAGGCTTTATACTGATGTATGTGATTCAACAAAAACAAAAAACAATAAGGTCTTTATAGACTTGTGGTTTAATAGTTTTAAATAAATTAACTTTTTTTGGATCAATTCAGTGCACTGATGATATTTACAATCTATTAACTTTTTTATACTTCTCCCCTACATTACCACTTTAATTTATAACTTTGGAGAAATCGCTTTATATCCCTCAAGCAAAAGTACTATTTTCTACACACAGGGAACTTCAAAATGCATAGATGTGCCTATAAAAAACCATCTACCAGGAAAAGCTGGGCGCTAACCCCAGATTCCAGTTTCAGATGTAGACTCTCATGCCAATTTTTTTTTAACATAAATTTTATTTTTTTCTTTAAAAAATTTTAAAAATTATTTAAAATTTAAATTCAATTAATTAACATATGGTGTATTATTAGAGTTCAGGGATTCATCAGTCTTATATAACACCCAGTATCACCCACTTACTGCATTTCCCCCCTTCCCTCCAGCAACCCTCAGTTTCCAGTGATTAAGAATCTCTTATGATTTGCCTCCCCCTAGTTTTTAACTTATTTTATTTTACCCTCCCTTCCCCTATGTTCATGTTTTGTTTCTTAAATTCCCTATATGAGTGAGATCATATGATAATTGTCTTTCTCTGACTTATTTCGCTTAGCATAATAACCTCTAGTTCCATCCATGTCGTCATTGAAAATGGCAAGATTTCATTTTTCTGATGACTGAATAGTATTCCATTGTATATATATACCACACCTTCTTTATCCATTCCTCTGTCGATGGACATCTGGGCTCTTTCCATAGTTTGTCTCATGCCGATTTTTAATTGAAATAGGAACTTTCTTCAGAACAAAAAAATATTACAAGCATTCGGTGCAAGCTAAAGACTATGCCCGGGGGCGCCTGGGTGGCTCAGTCAGTTAAGCATCTGCCTTCGGCTCAGGTCATGATCCCGGAGTCCGGGGATCCAGCCCTGCATCGGGCTCCCTCTGCCCTTCACCCACTCATGCTCTCTCTCTCACTCTTGCTCTCTCTCAAATAAATAAATAAATAAACAAAATCTTAAAAAAAAAAAGACTATGCTCTATAGGTCAGCAGTCAGTACTGCGCCCAATTAATTGTGTCTGGACTGAATAGTGTCTCTTCCGCCCCAATTCATATGTTGAATACCTTTTCCTCACTGTGACTGTATTTAGAAATAGGGCTTTTAGGAGGTAATTAAAGTAAAAAAGCTCATAGGGTGGGGTCCTAATCCAATAGGATTGGTGGCTTTCTAAGAAGAGGAAGAGAGATGTCTCTCTCTGCACAGGCAGTAAAGAAAAGCCATGTGAGCATGCAGAGAGGGAAGGCTGCCTTCTGCAAGCCAGAAAGAGCTCTCCCCAGGACCTAATTGGCTGGCACCTTGATCTTGGACTTCGCAGCCTCCAAACTGTTAGAGAATAACTTTCTGTACCGCATGTGTGACACGTTCTTGCAGCAGTCCAAGCTGAGCAAGATGGTAACCTTAACCAAGTTATTTATAATGCCTCTGGGCCTCAGTTTTCTGATGTGTAAAAATGTGTGGATCAGGCTAAATCAACCCTTAATTCTCTTCCATCTCTAGCATTCTAATCTGTGATTCTAACTGAAATCGTCTGGCTCCACAAGAGCACCACACTTTTATTTTTTTTAAATTCTGAGTTTCCAATGTTCAGAATAGTTACAAAGTAGTACAGAGAAGTCCCATGTATCTTTTACCCAGATTCACCAACTTTTAGTATTTTTCTCTGTATACTTTTTCATATTCTCTCTGTATTGGTACACATTTATTTATTTTGCTGAACCACTTGAAGGTAGACTGCAGATATATCTCTTTATTCCTTAATATTTCAGTATGTATTCCTTAAAACCATGGCTATTTTCTTACTTAACTACAGTTGCCCACTCGGGGAAATTTCATATTGATATAATACTTCTATATAATCTACAGCCCATGTTCCAGTTTCTTCAATTTTTTTTTGTTAATATCTTTTAAAGCATTTTCCCCTCCCAGGTGGAAATCATCTAGGATCACATACTGCTCTTTATCACGCTGTGGTCATGTCTCCTCCTCCCTCCTCTGTCTGGAACAGTTCCTTGGCTTGTCTTTCTTTTCATGAGCGTGAGTTTTGAAGAATACAGGCCAGCCATTTACTAGAATGACCTTTACTTTGGATTTATTTAATGTTACCTCATGATTAAAGTCAGGATGTACATTCTTGGCTGGACCACTATATAAGTGATGTTGTATCCTTTCCAAGGGAATCACATTAGAAGGCACATGATATCTGAATGTCTTTCATGGGTGATGTTAATCTTAATGACTAGATCAAGGCATTGTCCCATTTCTCCATTGTATATATAGTTTCTATTTTTCCTCTTGCAACTATTATGCAAGCTATGGAGAGACACTTCTTGAGACCATGCAGTGGTCCTGCTCATCATATGACTTAGCATCCCCCAGACTTAGCATCCCTTGACGATTCTTGACTGAACCAGTCTTTAGTATGGTGCTTGGAAAATGGAGATGTTCACTGCTACCGCTCCTTCCACATTTATCAGTCCGTGCAAGTCATTCACCTGTAAACCAGAATCCCCAGTCATCTCCCCTCTATTATCGTACTCGGGGATCTTTATTTATCGAAAGGATAAATAATCTATTAATTTCCTTATTTATTTTGGTGCCCTGATTGGCCCAGCTATGGCCAGTGGCCCCTTCAAACTAGTTCTTATGTCCTTTTGATACATTCCCAGCTTTTTAACACTTTTGAGAAATGTTGATTAAAATCAGAGGCTACTTAAAATAAGTGCTATTTGTATGTGTGTGTGTGTGCGCACACACAACTAAGGACAAATTATCAACTGACAGCAGCTTAAAAATTTATTAGATGCTGTAACTATATACAACATATTTTCTTTAGTTGTATTATTCTTAGGTCTTCCAGTTAGTAGTTGTAATTAGTTTTCATAGTTATCATAGGTAATTAGACTGGATTGCCAAAATCCTAGGGCTAATTTGGAAGACAGGATTGCAGCAGCCTACGCAAAGCTTCTTCTCAACATGGAGTCTTCAATGTCTTATCTTCATTTGAGTGCCAACGTCTTTATCATCTGTCCCTTATTGTGATGTGTGTGCACAGATTTCCACTTCGCTTTAGCCCTTGGCACTTGGTCTCTGTGGAATTTCTGATGGTTCTTCTTGCCTCTGCAATCTTGAACAAAGCCACATCTCTCCCAAATTCAGTAATAATTTTCATTTCTGCTATCAACATTAAGGCACTACGCGAGAGGTCTTCAAACTTTCACGATACTCTTAGAGTCTCCGTAATTTTTTCCAATGCCCCCAAGACCAAAAGAAATCCTGAACAGTTCCTTTTATTAAATATTCAGGCCCAAAACTTATTAAAGTATTTATGTCCAAAAGCTTTGTAACTGTTTGGCAGAATTCTACACATAAACTGAAAGAAAGTTACATTTTTACTTCATCCTTAAATAACTACATCATTACTTAACAATGGGGTGTGTGCACCTGTTGGGTAGTGCACAATTTCTCAAGCCTTGAAGCAGATTGGACATCACCATGTCTATTTCCTAGAACACATTTATTTTCATGGGCGATTACTTTTTTTTTAGACTTTATTTACTTATTTGAAAAGAGAGACACAGCGAGAGAGGGAACACAAACGGGGAGGGAGGGCGGCGGGAGAGGGAGAAGCAGGCTTCCCGCTGAGCAGGGAGCCCGATGTGGGGCTCGATTCCAGGACCCTGGGATCATGACTCGAGCCAAAGGCAGACGCTTAAGGACTGAGCCACCCAGGTGCCCCGGGCAATTACTTTTTATCAGAAATTCTAAAAAGCCAGTTTTGCAGAGTGATGACGTCACTGAAAGAAATGTAGCGTGATCTATTGCTGAAACTATGAACTACCTAGTAGTTCGAGCAGTGTCCCACAGAGGGCCAGTTATCACTGTGTTTCCCTCAAAAATGGAAAATACTCTGCTGCACAGTTTGGGAACGGTGACACTAAATCCTGGGAACCTTCAATCTCCTTTGTAAAAGAGCAACAACAAATACTGAGCTGATGTTACAAGTTTTTTCGCTAATGGTGAAACTGGTAGCGTTCATAATGCAGCATCAAGCTGTGGGTCTTTTTCACTGTTTATAAATGGGGTGATTACATCGTTTATTTTTCCAGTCCCAGGAGACTTGTAAGAGTGAAGGAGGTACTTCTGGGGCAGGGTTCTGGGACGACAGGTGTAAACGAGTGTCCTGGGCAAATGGAGCTACGTGGCCACCCCGTTCATCCTGACATACATCGAAACACTTACATCCTGAAATCCACCTTTACTCAACAAATGATCTCTACTACAATGTAGTTCCTATGATTTCGTAATTTGCCAAAGGATCTGATCACATCACATTTGAAATGTAAAGCTGATTGGTGGTGCTCTTCCTTCTCTTCTCTGTCCTATCCGTTTCCCTCCATCTCCCCTCAGATGCTGGGCCTTTTCTTCTCCCCGACTCCCACCTCAACTCCCATCAAAACTTACCTGCCACTTTCCCAGTCAGCCAGGTTCAGGTCTTTCCTGCAGTGTTTTGAGGACAAGGGAAAAGGTAGCTACATTCATGACGCACAAGAAAGCCTGTGAAAGTCCTCTCTTCTCGTCTCTCTAGGTATGATCTGCACAAGGCACCTGCTCCAAATTGCCCCTTCTCCCCACACTAATCCCCACAAAGCCCTCACAGAGCAACGTCGGTCCCCAAGTCTTCTTGGGTTTCTCTCCCCTCCTTAGCCATGACTTCTTTGAAATCCCAAGCTCTTCTCTTATCTGGATTTAACACAACAAAGAAACTCAGAAAGCGACTCTACACCTTAGAGATTGCAAACACTTCCAATATTCAATCCCTTATCCCCCTTTATTCTTTCACATTCGAAGGCACTCACCCATGCATCCCTCAAAATTGCCTGTGAAGGTTCCACTTAAATGCAAAGCTCTAAGGGGCGGGCTAAAAGGGCGTTACGGTAATCATTACTGTTTTTAGAGAATCACAAATTAATAGGAGAAAAAAAAATTCCAATAGGATGTTTGGGCTTTGCGGAATGTCTGTGCCTGGCACGTAGCGGATGCTTCGGAAACATCTGTCTACTGGTGTAGGAAGTAGCACTGGCACCGGGAAATCGTCCCTAATGAGCCCGCCAAGCATTATATGGAGCGCCCGCGGTATGCCAGGCCGACTCCGTGCACAGTGGTGGTAGGCTCAAGGGGCATTCCGAGGACCCGGCATCACAGGGAGGCTGCGATCCTGCTTCCATGCCCTTGTCCGCTCCTTCACCTTCGTGATGACAAACGTGCACGATCACAGGCGGGCGCGCATCGGCGGGAAGGGCCCACCTCCCGGGGCAGGGGGCTCGCCCAGGTGACCACGCCGCTCGAGACCGGCGGGGACCAGCCCGGGAGGACGAGCCCGCCCGCAGAGCCGCAGAGGAGCCCAGCAGCTGGCGCCCGGGCGCGTTGAGGATCCCTGTTGATAATTAGGTCAGAAATTCGGATTATGTTGAAGAAAGTAAGTAGCGTCTACGTTGCATCTAATCATGGCTTGTAAAGAGCAAGGCGGAACTCTAATGTAACCGTTTTAACGCGACCAGGAAGGAACACTCTCAAGTGATGAGGAAAGGCGGAAGGGGCGGACACGAATAGTTCAGTAATGGTCTACTCTAAAGAGAAGCGAAAGGGCGCCGAAATAGCTCAGTTGGGAGAGCGTTAGACTGAAGATCTAAAGGTCCCTGGTTCGATCCCGGGTTTCGGCAGCACTCCTTTTTAGTCCGACTGGAGGCAAATTGCGGGTGAACGCCTTATCCCGAGTAACCCGGCTCATTGACGCCAGCCCACTTCAAAACAAGGACTTCAAGGATAAGCGAGCGAGGAATGGAAACAGCCACTCTCAGCGCCCCCCAGACAGCGGCCGCCCCACACCCCCACTTCCGGGGCGCCTTCCTGGCGCGCGTCAGAGGCGCTGCTGCGCGTGCGCGTTGCGGAGCCTGGCGGGGGCGGGAGGGCCTGCGTCCCCTGGAGTCCCGCTGCGCCCCCCGGCGACAGGAGGGTGCTGCGCGCAGAGCGAAAAAGACAATTTCGCCCCAAATTTCATTCCCCAGAGCCTCCCAGTTTGAAAAGCAAGACTCTGCTGTTGAATCGAGCGGCTCTGAGCGGGCCTTGCCCGTGAGGGAACCGCCGTATTTCCGGTTAGAGGCGCACGCCGGGCCGCTCCCCGGGCGTAATCGGGGTTACTGGCCGAAGGGGTAGAGGCGTGGCGGCATCACAGCTCTGTTAAATTAACGTCTTGCACCTAAACAACTTTATTTGGAGGGTAGACCAGTGGTTCTCGAAGTGTGGTCCCCGGACCAGCAGCCTCGTCTTCTACTGGTAACTAGTTCGAAATGCAAATTCTGGGCCCCACCTAAGATTTACCGTATCAGAAGCTGGTTTCCAGCTTTAGGTGTTTTAACAAGCCCTGCGAGTGAGATTCAGAAGCAGCTCAAGTTTGAGGATCCACTTATTCTAGACGTTCCTTTGTATTTCTAAAAGAGCCCTTTCCTAAGACTGTTTCTGTGAACAAGCTTTTTCCTTTTGCTGTCTTTTATCCTGCAAGTCTGAAGTAAAACTTTGACACGTGCTCGAAATACATCTTTTTCTGGGCCTCTTTTGCTTTCACAGTGAGTGTGTGTGTTGGGGGTGGGATCAACTCTCCTAGCTAATCCTAAATCCTCCTATTCTATATTGTGTGGCTCCTGGGAGCTGAGCCAGGACCCAGGGGGAGCAGTTGCAAGGATGTAGATTTGAACTAAAGCAGGAAGAAATTTAAATTTCTTAACTCAACTAGAAAAGGAATATGTAGTGTAGCGGGGGTGGTGCGTTGCTGGTCAGCACATGAAAGACAATCCCTCTTGGGATTTATGCAGTAGGTCTTGCATATCTCTGGTTCTTTTGTTTTGAGAGGGTACTTCGCATTTGTGAAGTACTGTGTGATCTCACGTTATTAATTCATTTATCAATTTAGTATTAATTATTGACCTCCCACTATGTGCCAGAAATTATTAGATCTTCATAATTACCTAATAAAGTATGCATCATTACCTTCATTTTACACATAATAGTCCTCGTAGGATTGCAAAGATTAAACCTAATGTACGTCAGGCATCTAACATCTGCTACCTCTTAAATGTTACTGTACCTGAATCGTTGTTGGGGTGTTTGGTTAAGATGTGTGCATAAAAATGAGGGGAGCTATAGGAAGAAACTAAAAGCCTTTTCTGGTTAATCCGAAAAGGCATTATGGGGACGTAGGTCTTGGTTGGGCCCTCAGAGAAAGATTTCTTGGACAACGGGAAGACCAAACTGGGGTGCAACGAGCTCTCTGCATGTTTAAATGCAAGGGAATGATGTGGACACTGAAAGTGTGAAGGGTTGTTCATTTCAGACGCCCTGCGGGGCAGACGATAAGATCAGGTACTGGCTAATGGACATTTGGTATTGGGGGAGGCTATAGGCGCATATCAGGTTAGAAGTCCGAAGGGGGGAAGGTAAAAGGGGATCATTTGGGCAGGCCCCCACAGGGGCGTGGTCGGAAAGGGTTTTGCTGGCCTTGTGGGAGCGAGGAATGAACACAAAGAAGATAGGGAGCACTTAAAATATTTTATGTATGTATATATTTTAAAATAATTATATATATATATTTTACCTTAAGAAGTAAAGTCTAAAGATGTAATCTGATCACTTTTATTGCTTTTCATTGATGTGTGAAGTGCTCTGATAGATCTCAAACACTGTTACTTCCCAGAGTGAAGTCTGAGCAGGACTGAACATGATTTGTCTCCTAGGGAGCCCCTGACACCTGCACTGGAATAGCTCTTTAGGACTGAGGAGGGGGTGAAGGGTGAGGGGTGAAGGTGTGGAGTCAGCCCTTACTTTAGCAAAGAAATGCTTTCAATGGAAAGAATGTGATTACATTGCACATTTATCAGTTAGTGCTTAGCCCAGTGCTCTACGGGCAACAAAAAGTTGTGAATGTCTACTCTTGCTTCAGGCCGTTTATCCAGTGTGGAAAGGGAAAGGCATCTTTCCACATTTCCTTGAAAAGTTTTTAGGAAGAAACCTGGGATATCTGGCTCATGTGACAAATTTCTAAGGGAGGCACAAGCACATTGCTAAATGACTGTTTATTCCTTAATTATCCTGGGGACTATATTCATTTTAGGGTGGAAGTAAGATAGAGTGAAGCTGTTAAAATTGTTATATATATAATAAAACTAGATGGGCATTTACTAATTCATTGGGGGCCTTTTGTGTAATCAATATGTACATATTTTAATACCCATTTTATTAGTCTTGGGTTATGGGTCTACTCTTTTAACTGTATAGTGGTTTATAGCTGTTTAGTTTTCTGTTGTATTTGTTGTCCTATCTCAGATTTATATGTTGAACCTTGGTCAGAAATACAACTCCTGTTTGGATTTGCCTCAGATTCCAGGAACGTACGGCTCCTACATGATAGTCCTTAATACATGGTGTCAGAATGGATTGCCTTATGTAAGTGTAGCTCACTGATCTAACTGAAATCTTGGAGTATTATTTTCAGTCCTAGGTGTGGGTCCAGGGAATGAAGCAGGACAATTTGAGCAAAGGCAAGGGTCTTCTTCACAACAGACACCCAAGTCACGTATTACTTCCATAAACTCCAATTTCCATATATGAGTTGTCTTATAGCAGGGTGCACGACTATTTGACTATTCATTGCTGAAATATATTCTACGGTGCATTTTGAGCAACCCCTCTCCCTACATACTCATTGACTCTCTATCAAGAATATCCAGAGTCACCATTTCTGGAGTGCTCTCTACGTGCTGGGAATTCTGATGAGCATGTTTCATGCATAATCCTACTAAACTTGTCAATAACTATCAGGTAGGAGGCAAAGTTGAATATAAATGAAAAAAAAAGATACATAGGTGTGCCATTGTGAAAAGCCAGCATAATTCTGAGATGTATCAAAATGAAATATGAGCCATAAAAATAAAGGAGTAATTCTTTTATACCCTGTGTTAGTGCGATTCATGTTAGAGCATTTTGTTCCGTTTTGATTAACTCAGTTTAAGAGGAAAGGGTTAGCCAAGAACAAAAACATGATTAAGGAAGAGGAGATTTATCTTAAAAACAACAAAAATGGGGTAGCTGGATGGTGCAGTTGGTGAAGCGCCCCACTCTTGGTTTCAGCTCAGGTCCCGATCTCAGGGTTGTGAGATCAAGCCTTACCTCTGGCTTGGTGCTACGGGGCATGGAGCCTGCTTGGGATTCTCTCTCCCTCTCCCTCTGCTCTTCCTGCTCATGTGCACATGCTCCTTCTCTAAATTAAGTGAAACTTTAAAAAAACAAAAAACAACAACAGAAGCACATGAAATAGACTTGCCAAGATAAAAGAAAACTAAGAGTAACTTGATTACAGTCTTCAAATTCCTGTTTTGCAGGCGTGTATGATTTCTAGGGAGATGCTATAAGAAGAACAGGTTTAGATGAAGCCAGGAGAAGTAAAAGAGGAGTTGTGATAAGATATTTGGCCTATCTTGTGATAGAAAATTGTCTGACCGAGATTGGGTAAATTGGAGAATTGCAGTTGAATAGATTTATCCGTGCTTATGAGGACCTTTGGGATGTAAGGGAGGAAAAAATCTTTTTCCCACTACCCTTTTAGCTTCTCAGCAGGGGCCCTAGAATTTAGACTGACAAAAGACAGATTAACAAGAAAAGAACCTACACAAACAGAAGTTTATGAACCTGTGCACTGCACACACTTGTGGGAGCACTCAGTGACGAGTAGCTCAAAGTGCTGGTTAGAGGGGCGCCTGGGTGGCTCAGTCATTAAGCATCTGCCTTCAGCGCAGGTCATGATCCCAGGTTCCTGCGATCGAGTGCCGCATCGGGCTCCCTGCTCCGCGGGAAGCCTGCTTCTCCCTCTCCCACTCCTTCTGCTTGTGTTCCCTCTCTCACTGTCTCTGTCTGTCAAATAAATAAATAAAATCTTAAAAAAAAAAAGGCTGGTTAGAACTTAGACTTCTATAGCATCTTAACCACAGAACAATACATTTGTAGAGAAGTGACAAGACAAAGGAAAAGAACTACCTTTCTAGGGTGGCAAATTGTGGGAAGGTAAACGTATGGGAAACTAATGGCAAATGAGGCTAGTTAGTGAAGTTGGTTACATAGATTCTTCTGGTGGCATTTGTAGGCTGATTGGGGTGTCCTGTTGTCCTTTGGTGATTAACTTCTGTCCTTCCTGGTGGGAGATGGGGGAGTTGGCGGGAACATCTTTACAAATTTATGTCCTGCTTTTGGGCAAATGGGGAAGAGCAGATAGTTTCTTATCAAGTGCCTTCAGATCAAAATAATCTTTATGTCAAGATTGGGTGGCATATTCACATCCCTCAGACACTTTCAAAAAATTGGACTTGTGGTTGCTTTGTAAGTGTTGCTGCTGATAGTTCAGGAAGGAAGCAGGTGGAGCAGCATGGTGTCAATTGAAAGAAAACCAACCTCAAAGTAGGTTAGTAAATGTTTTATCCATTGTCCTACTGAGGACGATAGCCTGGGAGAGCCTTCCAGATGGCTCTGAGGCTCTGTTCTGAGGCTTGTTTGCTACAGGGGGTTATATATACCAAAAAAAAAAAAAAAAGTGGTGGGGAAGGGATACGTGTACTTGCAAGCAGTTCTCCAAATAGCGGTGCATCATAAGGTATAATCTGTTTGGTTGTAAAACTTAAAGTTTCTGATTACCACATGGACATGAGAAAGACCCTTAGTTCATCTTATGTTTCTATCATATCTAATTGTTCAAAAATATTGCCTGCATGCTTCTGCTTAATTGGTTTTCCAGTTCTTTCTGTTTTTGATTTCTCCTTGAGGTCACGTGAGATGGTCACGGGGGGCTGACATCAGTGCACAATAGGGCGTGAAATTGTTGGCAGAGACCATAAAAAGGATGGTGGCCTCATTGGGATGGATCCTATTATCTCTTAACAATAAGTATGTCTATAAACAATATAGCATTTGACCCTGCCTCTGGGATGAGTTAGTGTGCATGAGAAATCATGTACTCTAGTCAGACAAAAATTTTAAAAGGCTCTTTACATCCTGAGATAAAGCAAGACAGTCTTCCAGAGGATCCCCCTGTCTGGTTAGAGTCCCCATAATAAATGAAACCGTACTTGTTCCCGGAAATTACTGACTCTGCATCAGAGATAATTTCATCCATGACAATTTCAATGTTGATGTCTGAAGATATGTGGTGACATTTGTAGATAAAATACTGTGACAAAATCTCTGTTTTCCCACCATGAACAGACTAAATGTAAACTTGGTCACATTGCTTATCTTGCCTGTAGATGTGGGTGTGTTTCAAATTTTGTCGTTGTTTATTTCGGTTTTTTGCTTGCTTTTGTTTTGTTTTTAAGCTACTCTTTTTAAAACTTGGACTCTCCTTTACTAAACTTCTTTGCAAGTAAACTAGTTTCTTTTTTTTTCCTACGTGCTTTTCTCAGAGCAAATGTCTGTTAGCTTCTAGTGTATCCTTAAGTAAATAATTTTCATACAAGCATGGATGTCTATATATTTCATTTTATACAGTGTCATTAAGCACGCTATTGTTAAGCTTTTAAAAAGTACACATTACCTGTCCTTTTTTCTTTCTTTTTCTCTTAACCAGTTGTAAACCTGAGCTGAGATTTTAAGCCATATTTAGTGTCTCATAAAGTATTCAGAGATAATCTCACCCAATAGCAATGATGTTTTCATGCCCCGATTGAAGGAAGTTCTAAAGATACAATTGTAAAGGACTTTACTGTTACATGCATAAACTGTATCTAAATTCGATTGGTCTGATCTCTTATTTTAGGAACAGTAATTAACAGAAAATTTGGTTTTATGCTTTTTTACAAAATGAAGCCCTGATTTGTTGAGTAGATTAAGCTATCGATCAGGCAGGAATGAAATACAGGTATACAGCCGCATGGAAACATTTTGCTTTTAAGCATCTTCTTATGTCAAGTTGGTAAATCGCTCAGAAAAAATATAATCGGATGTTTGTTTATTGTACATCTTGTTCCTCTTGCGTCTCTTCAAATTCATAGCCATCTTTCAAATGGTCTCTCAAGTTTTTCTTCTGCATGAAACCTTTCCCACAGTTGAAGTGAATCTGGATCTCTCCCATTTTGACCTCCCAGAGGGTGCACTAGCTGCCACTCATGGGGCACATGACTCTGGTCCAGCTTTCACTTTCTGTTTTAAATGTGTGCTCATTTCCTTATGGCAAAATGCCACCCACTCCAAACGGTGGCTTTGACTTCAGGAAGAGATACTTCAGAGTTTCCATGTTCCGGCAAGAAAATGCTAGTATTATTGAGTAGTGGTGGGGGCTGGAAGAGGGCATGTGATCTGGAATGGCTGGAGGGGCATGCACTGGTCACCCTCCATGGTGGGATGGTGCTGGGCTCACAGAACGAGAGGAAGAGAACAAAAACACCAGAGAGAAGAAAGCAGGCTGGCTGGAGCAGGGCGGTCAAATCCTCTCTTCGGTGGTGGTGGGGGTGAAGGTAGGAATAAGAAGGGCTTTTATCTCAGGCACAGAGAGAAACTTCAAGACAGCCTAAATACAACTTTATTCCTTTTAAAACTAAGTTTTCAGCTGCATGCGTGGTGGGCAATGGAGGGCCTGTACCCCCCAGCCAACCTGGCTGCAGGATCTGAGTTGAGGCTCATTGTAGCAGTCTGTGGTTCACAGTCTTAAACCCTCACACTGTGCAAACTGACCGAAGGGACACCAACTTCGCGTATTTTCTGACTGCAGCGGATGAAGAGGAGGAAATGCGTCCCAGCAGGAGAGAGAGGAGAAGGCGGAAGGGACCAAGTTGTCCCTGCCTGTGGTGTGTATACATATGGCCTGAGGCATGGTCCAGAGCCCAGCCCCTGGGGCCAGGTGCCCAAGCCTCCGCTCCGACTCCGCCTGTTGGCAGAGTAGAGTTCCTAAATTCTATAACCTTGCTCAGTTTCATTCTCCCCAGGTGCAAAATAGAGAAAAAGTAAATGACTTCTTTTCTTTTTTTCATTTTTAAAAAATGACTTATTTTCTAGCTCTATGGTGAGAAGTCAGCCGGTCATATATGACAATCGCTCAGCGCCAGGCACACGGCGTGTTCTGTAAGCGCACCTGGGCCCTGGGGAAGCGCTGTCCGCATCAGCTCCTCCTGGCTCCCCAGGGAGGTTTAAGTGTTCCATCTCCTCTTGTCCATGTAACCATGTAGGTAATATTTTGTTGAATCTCACAGGTCTTTTTTCCTTACTGGTTACTATTATTTCTTGACGACCTCGGTCCATGTTCATAGCAGAGAGCACATAGCAGGTACTCAATGCCTATTTATTCAACAAATAATAACAGCTCCCCTCCCCTTACATGTCTCCTCCCCTCACCCCCCCCCCCCCAAAGTGGCTCACCACCACCACGGCTCAGCCCCTGGCTATTTTTGTTTTTATTATATTCCCTACCAAGAGAGTGAACTCTTCTGAGGCTCTAGACTGAGGTTTCTGTTCCTTTTCTATGCCTTTATGTCATCTAGCCCCCATGCCAGAAACATTTTAGGTTCTCAAGAAACGCTTCTTGACCTCTGTTGATCTGACAATAAGCAACTCTTCCAGAGAGACTGAAAAGGTGGTGTGGCTAAGCAAAATTGTGGATGATTTTCAGTGTTTTCTTTTTTGTTTATCTGCATTTTATAAAATTTCTTGCTTGCATAATTTAAAAAACAGGGTGCAAAAATGCTCTAACCCTTCAACATAGCAGAGCAGAAGAGCAGGAAGCTGGGTCTCCTCGTAAGTGCTCCATAATGAGCATGCTTTGTCTTGGTCTGACAGAGACAAGTTGAGGCATTTTGGAAACCAGGATCTGCCAGAGCACTAACCCAGGTTAATTTAGGTCACAAACCCAGGAGCTAGGATCTTGGTCACACATTACATGGTGTCATTCCGTGTAATGACATTCAATAAATGTCTTAACAACAACAGCAGTAATGTTCTCTCCATCTTTCAAGTTACTTAAGATGTTCTGACTGCTATTTTTAAAAGTAAGATTCAAATCACTTTCTAGATAAACATGTGTTAAAAAACCTTCCAGGTGTAACTGAGAGATTAAGAGCTAAATAAAGGTTTTGTGTTCCGGGAGCTTGAAAGACAGCAAACAGTCCAACACAAATAGAAACATGTCTTAATACTGGAAACATTTTCCTTAATCCACCAATTATCACTTCGTTCATTCGTGTGGGGTTACGAGCCTGTGCAGGTGTTGGTCCTCAGTAGGTGAGCTTGGGAGGTCCCCTTTGAAGCGCAGTTGCTGGACATCACAGGCCCTGGCAGCTCCCAGAACATTATTCTGTCCATTGTCGTTGTTATATCATCAGGTCCAGGCCTTTTGATGAAAAGATTCTTGAGGGTGGGACCTGTCAACTCTGGATCCTGGACCGTGTCTACCACTGGCCCTTAGAGGAGCTGCTACATTTCCAGGCCCTTTCTTTGGTTCATTGGGGGCCTTAAATAAAGGGCTTACTTTCTCTATATGTAGAGGATTTTGTGTCACTTCCAGCTTCTGAGCTGGAAGCACAGCGCAACTTTCCCTTGGTGTTGAGGGCTGTGCTAGTTCCAGCAAACACATCTTTGGGATGCCTGATCAGTGGGCTGGAAGTGTATCATCATCCCGTATTCAGGACACTGGGCTGGGCAGAGATCACAGACACCTGGAAGGATGGGCCATATTCAAAACCCCACATTCATGCCATTAATGCTTTTTTTTTTTTTATGGTCTTATTTATTTATTTGCAGAGAGAGAGAGAGCCAGAGCAGGAACACAAGCAGGGGGAGTGGGAGAGGGAGAAGCAGGCTTCCCGCGGAGCAGGGAGCCCGATGCGGGGCTCGATCCCAGGACCCAGGGATCATGACCTGAGCCGAAGGCAGACACCCGACGCCTGAGCCACCCAGGCGCCCCATGCCATTAATTCTGCTTGCAAGGCGCACGGATTCTGGTGCAGAGCCCAGATTCTGGTGCCAGACTGCAGCCTGGCTTTGACTCTGGCTTTGCCGCGGACCCTATAGAGGACATCATTCAATCTCCCCTTACCTTAGTTCCTTCGCCTGTAAAGTAGGGATGATGATGATGATGATGATAGTATCTCCCTCATAGGAGAGCTGTAATCCCTAAATTGCTAATATATGGAACCAAAACAGAGGCTGGTACATACTAAGCTCTAAAAAGGTATTTGTTATATTACTGTGCCAATTATTTGTCATATGAAACTATCTCATCTCTCAGAAAGTTTAGGACAAAGAGATAAAGGGAATGAATTTATTAAGAGGAAACATTGTCTGAGTATCCTCCGCTGTGCAGAGGCCTCTAGAGTTGGGTTTAACATAACACACTCCAACTTCTCACAAAGTCCTGCAAAGGCAGAAGCAGAACCCCACCCCCCCAAATGAGACTGGAATGAAAGAGGCAGGGATCCCCGTGACATGAGGAAAAGATATAAGAGGAGATGGGAAGCAATTCCAAAAACCAAGGAAAGGGGCCTGTTTTCATTTGCTGGGGCCGCCATGACAGTGTACCACAGACTTGGGGGCTGTGGCCCTCACGGTTGTGGAAGCTAAGAATTCCAAGATCCAGATGTTGGCAGGGTTGGCTCCTTTTGAGGCTCAGAGGGAGAATTGTTCCATGCCTCTCACCTGGCTCCTGGTGGTTTGCTGGCAATCCCTTGGGGTACGGAAGCAGTACCCTACTCTCTGCCTTTACCTTCACGTGGTGTTCTCCCTCTGTGTGTATCTCTGTGCAAATTTCTCCTTTTTATAAGGACACCAATTGTATGGGGTTATTACCTCTGCAACAACTCTAGTTACAAACATGGGCACATTCTGAGATATTGGGGGTTAGGACTTCAAAATCTGAATTTTTTGGGGGGGCACAAAAGTCAACCCATAATGAAACTCTGCTGGGGATATCCAGAAACAACCAATGGGGACAAACCAAGAGAAGATTCCATTATTTCTTGGGGGAAGGAAGCAACTGAGCAACAGGTGCTTAAAATGGAACCAAGTCTCTTCTCATCGAAGGCAAGCGTCGCCATGGAATCCACACGGGGCTGCTGGCTCCGCTTGCACTCTGCCACGTCAGTGCACCAAGGCTCTGAGTCCGCGTATCTCAAGGGCCCCAAGGCTGTTTGCAAATGACACCGGGTGAGGGTCTGGGCTGAACAAGGATCAAGGACTGCGGAGAGTTGCCAGGCTGGTCTGGCCCAGGATCCTCTGTAGCCACACATCCTTCTCACCCTGGGTGGACCGGAGGCTACGCACACAGCAGCCCCCTGGCGCGCCTGCCAAGCTCATGCATGGCATTTACTCATCCAGCCATTCTGAAGGCACTGCAGCCCGCTGAACTTCTCTGGGCCTGTGAGGAGCTTTGCGGGGTTGACCATGGCTTTCAGGAGAAGCGGGCAACCCACAGTTCTTGATTACAAGACTTCTAGCCCCAGGCACAGCCAGGTTTGAGTTTTGTGGCTAAGAGTCTTTCCTGGGGAGAACAGCCTGGAAGGAGCCTGTGCTGGTATAAAGTGGGGGAAAAGGGTCAGTCATAAGCTCATTTTACAGAATTTAAATCCACAGATGGATTTCCAACCCTATTTTCTTTCTCTCTCTCCCCCTCTCCCAAAGTGGTTCCAGATCTTGTATACACACCCATACACACTAGAGTTGTGTACATCAATGATTGTTGTTAACAAATCATTTCGATTTAGGCTTGGGGGAAATAAAAGATGATTAAAAGAGAAATTTCTCAGGGCACCTGGGTGGCTCAGTTGGTTAAGCGTCTGCCTTCGGCTCAGGTCAGGATCCCAGGGTCCTGGGATCGAGCCCTACGTCAGGCTCCCTGCTCAGCGGAGAGTCTGCTTCTTCCTTTCCCTCTGCCTCCCCCCTCGGCTTGTGCTTTCTCTCTCTCAAATAAATAAATAAAATCTTTTTTAAAAAAGTTCTCAAAACATCTTTTGAAAAATAAAATAATTTGGGGTTATTTCTCCCCAGCCAAAGGAGCAGGACAATTTAAACAACAGGAGAGAGCTGGCTATTATACACGTTTGCAGCAAAGTGTAAGGGTTCGACTGGGGGTTTAAATACAGAAGGAAATTCTCCTTCTCCCCTCAGACCAGGCCAAGTGTGTCTCTGATCACAGTGGTACTGCTTAGAAATGGCATCGTTGTTGAACCTCAACTAGGCACTTAGCCAGGGGGAATGGGAAGATGGAACGCTTAACAAGGGACCTGTTGTTTTGCTTCTCAAGGAATGGGTCAACTCCAGCAGAAGCTGCTGATAAATGATAAATTCACTTTGAAGTTGCAGAGCCAAGATCCTGCCCCCCCCCCCGCCCCCCGCTAGTGATTCCATTTTGTGCGCAAGTGGAGGTCACGGTAAAGAGCTTTTATTTATTATCTTCTCTCAGTTCCTTCCAAGACACAAAAAGTGTACCCAAAGCTGTGGACCTTCACATACCCTGGTTGTTTGACTGGCTGGTGCCCATCGATCGTATCAGGGCTCAGTTTGTATGTAAGTGTGGACTCTACTCAGAAGGTCAGTTTGAGTCCCAGCTCTGCCCGTAACTGGGGGGCTATGTAATCTTTGCTACGATCTCTAACTTTGGGCTCATCTATGAAATGCACAACGTCTGCCACCAGGGATTGCTGTGAGCAGCAAATAAAATCGTTCAGGTTCAAATGAAATCACATACGTCAACACACTCTGTAGGCTGGAAAGCAGTTCTGTATGGATGAAGGTTGATATTATACGTTATTATGCTTTTGTTATTTCGCACTGAATTTGCAATTACTCTCTCAAGGAAAAATAACAATGGATAAGCACGATGTAAGTGTACTCATATAATTAAAATACTGTTCTATCATAAAAAGGAATGAAGTCCTGGTATATGCTATAGCTTGGATGAACCTTGAAAACATAATGGTAAGTGAAAGAAATCACTCACAGAAAGACTACGTATCCTATGATTCAATTTCTACGAACTATCCAAAATAGGCAAATCTATGGAGACAGAAAGTGGAT
This sequence comes from Zalophus californianus, assembly GCF_009762305.2. Classification (NCBI taxonomy): domain Eukaryota; kingdom Metazoa; phylum Chordata; class Mammalia; order Carnivora; family Otariidae; genus Zalophus; species Zalophus californianus. Next base: position 15,893,439 of record NC_045597.1, read on the forward strand.
TAGTGGTTGCTTAGGGCTGGGACAAAGTGGGGGTTGGGGGTGGTAACTAATGAGCATGGAGTTTCTTTTCGCAGCAATGAAATGTTCTAAAATTGATTGTGGTGATGGCCGTACAGCTCTGTGAATATACTAAAAACCATTGAAGTGGGCACTTTAAACAGGTTAACTGTACCGCATATGAGTTATAATTCAGTAAAGCTGTTGCCTAAAAAACAAACAGCAGCAATTGGAATTACCAATTCCAAGGGCGTTCTTAACATGAAACAGTATCTTTCTTCGTACTCATTAACAATATTTGGGTTCCTCTATTGACAATAATCTTAGCTAATCTTAATGAGCACTAGTGAAGTGTGAGTTTCTGTGTTGTAAGCTTTCTCTGCTTCATGCTCACAACACAGGTTTTTGTCCTCCTTTTACAGATACATAACAGAAGCTCAGAGAGGTTAAGCAATTTACCCTAGATCACAGCTAGTGAGGTTTCACGGTGGGGTTTGAAAGCAAGCAGATGGACTCTACAGCCTCCATTTTCCTCATGTGTCCTCATGTCTTCATTGAGAACATGGATATGGCTAGTCTTATTTAAATATTTACCATCAGAAAAAAAAAAAGCAAAATCTACTTTTGGGGGGTTGGATAATTATTCCAGAAAGACACAAACTCAGTACCAGCAACTCCATCTGACTTTACTGCCAGGTGTCTATTTTGATCTCGAGATCATTCCAGGAAAGTGTGCATTTCTTAACCTTTTCTTCCACCTCGATAGAAGGCTGGAGCTTCAGACATTATTTAATGCCTATGTGTATACCCATTTTCAGAGGAAAAAGGAAGGTGGGTTAGATCGGTTAACTGGAGAATCATTTCACATTTTTGTAAGATTTGGGATGCCTGGCATGGTGTCGTGCTAGAACTTGTCACGAATCCACAAGGCGATCCGCCACGAATCCGCTGTTTCTCCACACTCGGAACTGCTTTCCCTTTGACTCGGGGTCGGAGGCTGTCTTCCGGCACCATGGAAGCCCTTGCCACCAGAATAGATTAATTTTGTCATTGCCCTTTCTCCATTTCTGTCTTTAACCAGAAAAAAGAGGTTAATTGTGTGCCATTTCTCAGGAGAATGAGGTATCAGCATTTTAATTCCTGATATTTTATGAATTGTGGGCAGCTAATTAAAACTTAAAGATTAGAGGAGCTATTTTGGCTAAGAGACAATTTGTAGGCTTGTGAAATGTGGAGAACAAAGGGCTGTCTTTTCTTTTTATTCCTACAGCTTAAATGAAGCTTCGTGCTGAAATAGAGCCTTGAATTATTTTACATACTGAGGACTCATTGTATTGATTCTAATTTTAATTTTGCAGCAAGTGGAGCGGGATCTGAAAGCAACGGAGGGGTTGACGAGATTATTGGGAATGCTAAATAGCAAGATTTGTGTTTGGGAGCTCCGTTCGACCCTTCTTGACTTCTAAGAGACCTCTTAAAGTCAGAAAGGAACCGCTTACAGATTCTGTTAGATATCCTTAATTGCCGTGTCAGAGCTCAGTATGTATTTAGATCTTCTCTTCTGTTCTCCCTCACACTTAACCGTTTGAGTTGCTTCATGGCAGACTAATGGAGCTGCCACAAGCATTGGGCTTTGTCTTGGCTCCTTTCTTATCTGGTTGACTTTCAAGTTATTCCATTTCTTTGGACACCACGGAAATCACTAAAGGGCCCCCATCTTTGGGACGTGAATCAGGAAATCACTGGTCCCAACCCTACTTTATGCAAATGAGAAAAAAGGCACATCTTCAGCTGGGGCAGTCCCCACAGATGAGTTGCTTAGAAAGTTAAGGTGGATTTTAGCTCCTATCAACTTCCTGACTATTCCCTTGAGGAGGTCAGAACCCACACAACAGACCACAGTGGCCACGATTCAAACAATTCTTTCTGTCTAAATTTCTTATCCATGTGTCTCAATTTACTTCTGGTTGTAAAATAAATTTCTTTCTGAGATGGGATTAAGTTGGATGAGATTGAGCAGGTATCCAGTGCAAACTCGTTACATGCAAAACCAGGCTGGGCTTATGCTTTCTGTCCCCAGCCTCCTAATTTTTTCTTTCAATCTAAATTAAATCAGTAGCAACTAGGGCTAAGAAAGAACCAGTTGGGGGAGGGAGTGACGGTCAAGTAATGGAGGAAGAGTGTGGGCAATGACTCTGAAACTGGAAAGAATTGAAATAAGACCAGCAAGATTGAAGCTTGGGGATTAAGGAGAGGCACGGGGCAAGAAGAAACTGCAGGAACGGAGGAGACCAAGTCTTGGGGGGCCTTGAGTCCATGCTAAGGATTTGGGACCTTCCCCTATGAGGAACTGGAATCTATTCAGATACTCAGTTTTAAGCAACAGGCGTAAGATGATCAAACCATAACCCCAGAGGGGAACGAGAATAAATGTGGGAGATCTGTACAGAGGTTATAGCCTCTGCTCAGGCTATGGACAACTTTGAGTAGTACATAGCATTGGTGAAAAGCAGAGAGAAATGAACAGTTTTGACAAAACTTTAGGGATTAAAATCAACAATATTTGGTGATGGATTAGCCACGAATACTCCTCTTTTCCTTTAGGAGGAAAGGAGGAATTTACTGGAGATGAGAGCCCGGATATTGGATGGGTGTTCACATGGACCTGGAATTGGACAAAGGCAGAAGTGGCCGTGGTCAATTGTCAAAGTCTTCAGAGAATGAATAAAAGTGATTAGAAGTTTGAAGAAGATGGAAAAGGAAGAGCTGTTGGTAGCAGGTGGGATAAAACTCGAAGAGTGGAAGAGAAATTGTCTGGAAGCTACTTCCAACCTGTGTTATTCTTCTTGGTCCCCTCCTTCACCACGGTGATTTAGCAAATGATTACATCTGGGGGAAATTATAGAAATTACATATTTAGTATGCCTTGAGATATCTTAGTTCCAATGGGAATCTTTGGTTTTTTAGAACACACTTTTGATATTGGTTTATTTTGCCTTTCCTTGAATCATCTTATATACATTACTTGGTTGATAAACATGAATTGCTTTTAAAAATGTATTCTTTTCAGAAGTTTTTTTTCTCCAATGACAGATGAGACAGACCATGAAATCTTTAGCACAAAGAAGCATTGCTTAGTTCATTTGCTTTGAATCATGTGGTTTTCCTCAGACACATTTCCCTTCTGGGCTGCAGTTATAGAGGGTTTAAATTTAATGTAGAAAATAGCTTACCCAGCTGGTACCTCAAGCCCTAATTCTGCCCATTTTCTTCCCCATCCACCCACCCGCACTTGACCATCGTCTCTGTCTACTTTGAACGAATTGGGGCTCAAACTACTTGCCAGCACATTGAATCAGCCGATCCTACTCCATAATCAGGCCTGGGCAGTACTGCACTAGATAATGTGAGGTGTGGCAGTCTCAGGGACCGGCTGAATCTGGGGGCTGTGTCTGCTCTGTAGGGTGAAGGCGTTCCTAAGGTTAGGGAGTGGCTGGCCAGCACCGGGAAGCTTGCTCTGTGGCTTTATATTTGGGCCGGTGGCAGATACTGTCTTTATTTCTCAATTTTCTCTCTACAGTCTGTCTGGGGGACCTCATTTCTGAGCCCCACAACTTTCCAATCTGTCTTTGCAGCCACGACCTCATTCATACTGTCTGGAGGCATCTGTTGAACATCCCCCTTGGTGGCGAGGCGGTGGGGCGTCATACAGCGTTCCCCAACTCAACTTTCCATTCTCCAGCTGAACTCCCAGATGAGCACCTGGCTGGTAATGGCGGGCTAGACACCTGCCAGCTCCTTCTCGGTGATTGCCTGTGTCAGCCTGAGGTCCAGGCTTTCTATAAATTCTTGAGATCTGAAATAGTTTCTCCTCTGGACAGCAACCATAGGGCTTCTGAGGACCACTGCTAGTCCTTCTTGAGATTTTGTAAGTCCCCCATTACTTGCATTAAAACCCTTCATGCTTGGAATACAGTTTCCTGACCAATGCTGTGCGATCCAGTAATTGCTAGTGGTCCCACCAGCCACTCCGTTAGCTCTGGCTGAAGCTTGGGGATGGTCCTTCACATCCCCATCCCTCACCTCCCACATCCAGCCCATTTCCTAGTTCTGTTTCTTCTTTTGTGCCTCCTTAATACAGCGTGAGCCTGGCCTTTCCTCTCTATTCCTCACTGTTGCCAGCTTGGTTTAGAAACTGATTTATTTAATAATTGTATTATTGTAACAGGCTCCTAACTAATTTTGCTGCCTTCTGTATCCCCTTGAACCCAGTCCATTTTTTCCCCCTACACTGTTGCTAGATGAACCTTTCTAATATACAGCTCTGATTATGTTACCTAAAGTCTCTCAAGCTCCTTACCACCTTCAGTATACCAACCACACTCCTCTGCTTCCAACCACATTGAAGGTCTTGAGAACACTGGCCTTACTCATTTCTTAGTCCTTCTCTGTGATCTTCCCTTTGCCGATTTACTCCTTGCTTTGCCAGGTTAACTCCTATTTACTGCAAGTAGGCACAGTCTTTCCTGACACTGCCCTAAAATCTGGGTCACACACCTCCTCCTATGCTGTTATAGTCCTGGGACTGCACAGAACCTTCCAGCGACTCCACCCAACCAAGGGGTCCCAATGGGGGACCTCCTGGGAGCTAGCTGCTGACTTTGCTCACCTTAGATTTTGGAGTGGTGAGCCCAATATCTGCAGGCAGGGAGGCAAACAAGAGGGGGAGGTTCAGAAAATCAGCTTGAATTCCTACGTGGTGAGCCCTGTCTACCCCTCCTGTTTTCAGGGTCTGTTCGAGCACCAAAAATTTGTCATGAAGTTCATATTTTACTCTCTCCTTTTCCTCAGGCTGCCCGGGAGGTTGCTGTGGCATCATATCTGCTCTCTTCCTTTATGTCATCAGGAAGGTCATGGAGGAAACAAGTGCGTGTCACGGTAGGCAGAGGGGGGTGTGTCCTGGAGGCTTATAGCCATCCTTGACCTTTTAACCTGGATGGAGAGGAGAGATCGTCCAGGCCATCTTGCTTTATCCTCCAGCCTAGTCCCAGTTGGCGGGTCTAGGGTCAGGCTTTGGCTGCCCCTGATGGTTTTATCCCCCTGGAACACCCCACACCCCAACAGTCTCGGGCATAGCAAGCTCTACCCACAGTTTCACCTGTTTGTTCTGAGAAATAGATGGTCAGAGGGTATACAAATTGCTTGGTGTGCTCAATTTACTCTAACCTCAGGATTGTTTCATAGATGTCAATAAAACTGTAACTGACCATTGTTACCTCCCCACATGATGCATTTTGGCGGTCTGTGAGGCACTTTGAGTGGAGAGGGTAATTTATAGGCCTGGGGGGAACTAGCGGGCAAACCCGCCAGCCAGCAGAACCGCGTGTGGACTGTGGGGCCCCCTGCTCCGCTCTCCCAGCACTTAAGAAATGAGACAACATTACTTTCATCTCTGGCAGCGCTGTGTCCTTGGGAATGCCCGGTCCTCATCAGAAAGGCCCAGTCCTTCACCCTGCACCACAACTGACGCCAAAGCACAGACAGGATTCAGAGGAAATGAGGGCAACGGTCCTTGGCACCTTTTAAAGACACAAGTAAGATTTAACTTAACGGAGGAGCCAAACCAGGGTTCTCAGAACCTGCTCATGGCTGCTCCCAAGGTTTTGCTCACTCTGTTGTCCCCACCTTGGAAAGGCCCTCCTCCTCCTTTTTGTGCATTCGACCATCTTCAACTTCCTCCTCAGACCTTACTACCTGTAGGAAGGGTCCCTGGTTACAGTAGTCCACCATCATCTCTCTCTATTCCAAAGTTGTAACGGGTTTGCATACTTTGTTTGGCCTTTGTTGCCTTAAAGGGTTCATGTGTTTCTTCTCTCTCTCCTAATTATTTTCATATGTATCAACATGGACATACACACAGAGGCATATGTTTAGAGAAATATAAGACTCATCGCCACACTGTTCTATAAATATCACACAGACTGTTGAATGGAAAACTTACAGGGATTATTTAAGATTGGGCAGAAGCATCCCATGCTTAGTTAATGTTGGTGAGCAAAACCCTATACCCTGTAAGGGTTTGATTTGACTAAGTACTTTGCATCTTTTTCTTATTTCTGGTTTCTCAACGGTTCGTAATCATTAGAATTTATACTGATGTATTTTAATTTTTGTTTATTTCTTCATTTTTAAAGATTTTATTTATTTATTTATTTATTTATTTATTTATTTATTTATTTATTTAACAGAGAGAGATACAGCGAGAGAGAGAGAGCACAAGCAGGGGCAGTAGGAGAGGGAGAAGCAGACCCTCCTCTGAGCAGCGAGCCTGATGCAGGGCTTGATCTCATGACCTGTGCTGAAATCAAGTCAGACGCCCAACCGACTGAGCCACCCGGGCGCCCCAAGACTTTCTTGATAATAAGCTGAAATATGTCTCTCTAAACTTCCTTTTCAGACCACGCATGATCATTGAATCCCCGTTTCCTGAAACAGCCCTTCCCATTTTTAAAGATGGTTTTCATATTCCCCCTGAGTCCTTCTCTTCCAGTTGGAAACTTCTCTAATTTAAAACACATCAAACTGAAAGTTCCCTTTTCCTGTGACAACATTGAGATTCTTCATACAATTTGCGATGTTTCTTTCCTACTTTCCTTCCTTTCATACCTCCTTCTCTCAACTCCTTCTTCCCTCTCCCCCCATCTCCAGTGCTAATAGAGTAATCTGATTTAAAGGAGATAAAAGGGGGCGCCTGGGTGGCTCAGTGGGTTAATCATTTGACTGTTGATTTCGGTTCAGATCATGATCTCAGGGTTGTGAGATCGAGCCCCACGTTGGGCTCTGTGCTTGACGTGGAGCCTGCTTAAGATTCTCTTTCCCCCTCCCTCTGCCCCTCCCCCCTTACCCCCCCCTTAAAAAAAGGAGATTAAATAAAAGAGGATTGATCAGATAAATGGATGCTGCCTGTGGCAACTTGGTCATTTCCCCTGAACGGAACTTCCACGGGGCCCAGCAGACACCCACCCTGTTCTTTCTCTGAAGCCAGACATTACTAGCAAATGTATGTTTGCTGTCTCATCTGTGCCTACCTGAAGGCTATTGAAGGATTAAAGGAAATTATCCATAAAGTGATCAGCTCAGTGCCCAATAGGCAGGAAGAGTAAAACATTAGTTATTACAAGAAATAATTAAGGCAATGTTAGACAGCTTCTACCGCCGACATAACACGCATAATGATTGGTAGAATCACCTTTTCCTCAGATCATTATGAACTGTGGCATGCTATGTATGTTCTGGACACATTTATAAGTAACTGAGGTTTGACTCAGTAGGTCATGTGAAAAACATGTAAAAACATGACTAAAGAGCAGTATATAAGGACCTCGACGTGCACATTTTTCTTTTGTGAATGATTTGTATGAACAATTCTATCATTAATGATTTGAAGGACAGAGATGAAAACTTGTGGATTCTTGACTCTATAAAGTTAGAAGACATTAGTTAAAACTGAGCTCATATTTTATAGGAGGTTTAAATAAAAATAATCACTATATCAGAAAAGCGAACTCCACCCCCTATTCGGAAGCAGGGTGTCCTTTGCTATGGGTCCATAGAGATCTACCAAGGAGAAGCTCCTTTGCAGCTTAGATCAAAGATCTTGTACCTATTAGGTCGTGATGTGAGGCCAAAGACCATCAGAATCCCAATCTTAGGATAGCAGATGGAGTTTTTTATTTTTAAACCCTGTATTTTGGAATAACTCTAGATCTGCAGAAAGGTTGCAAAAGAGTAGGGAGACTTCCCTTGTACCCTTCACCATAGCTTACCCTTATGTTACCATCCTGTGTAACCACATAGTGATTAAAACCAAGAAATATTGATATATACTTAATAATCGATTTGATATTTAATAATTAATTGATACAAATATACTATTGATACAATGTGTCAGCTAATCTAGAGATTTTTTTTTAAAGATTTTATTTATTTATTTGACACAGAGAGAGACACAGCGAGAGAGGGAACACAAGCAGGGGGAGTGGGAGAGGGAGAAGCAGGCTTCCCGCGGAGTGGGGAACCCGATGCAGGGCTCGATCCCAGGACCCTGGGATCATGACCTGAGCCAAAGGCAGACGCTAAACGACTGAGCCACCCAGGCGCCCCTAATCTAGAGATTTTATTTGAATTTTACCAGTGTTCCCTGAAGTCCCTTTTCTGATCCCGTATGGCATTTCTTTGTCATGTCTCTAGTCTCCTCTCATCTGTGAAAATCCTATCTTTCTTGTCTTCCATGACTTTGACACTTTAGAAGAATACTGACCAGTCCAACCCCCTTATTTTCTAGAAAAAGAAACTAAGACCCAGAGAGCACCAGGCAGTTGGATAATAGTAAAACTCTCCATGTGCATCTGTCTTATTTTTTTTTCATAAATAAATTGAAGTTAGGCATTTTTGGCAAGAATGCCACCAAAGTGATATTGAACTTTTCTTCTACTGCATGATATCAGGAGGAGGTACGTGATGTTTATATGTAATGTCCTCTTGTTGGTGATGTTAATTAGATCATTTGGTTAAGGTGATATCTCAAGGTTTTTCCAGTCCTCCCCCCTTAGTAACTAATAGATATTTTATTTTTAGACTATGTCAACACACCATCTCTCATCATACAATGATTACTGTGGAATTTGTCTTTTGTTATTTTCTATTTGCATCGTTCTTTCTATGTTTGTTAATTAAAGTCTACTGTCCCCATTTCCATGCTTATTTATGTTGTGCGGAGTCATGAGTATTCATTTTATTCTGTGTGTTATAAAACATTACTATCCTCTGTTTTCTTGCTCACCTTGTTCTAGGTTGACCACTGAAGTCTCCTTCAAGTTGGTTCTTCTATTCTTTCGACACACCCCATCATTTTTGAGCACTTCCTTGCTTTCTGGCACCACAAAATGTTTCAGGCTCTGCGTTTGCTTTTTCTGCCCTGATGCAGGAGTCAACTATTTCCCTAAGATTCCACTTAATTTTAATGGAAAAACCAAGATCTGGGTGGTAGGTGACCAAACAGAGTTTTAGTCAACAATGATTGTAAGCACCAGAGGGAAAAATAAAAAATGGTCATTGGCATTTAGTGCCAGGTGACAAACTATATGTGAGATCTTGATACCAAGTATATTAGTCATCTATTGCTGTGTAACAAATCACTCCCAAATGTAGCAGCTTAAAACAACACACATTTATTATCTATCTGACACTTTCTGTGGGTCAGGGCATCTCGGCATGGCTTAACTGGGTCCTCTGTTTCAGGGTTTCTAATAGGCTATCATTAAGGTGTAGACCAGTGCTAAGGTGTAGAACCATCCTAAGGTTCAACTGGAGAAGGATGGACTTCCAAGCTCATGTTTTTGTTAGCAAGATTTGCTTCTTTGTGGGTGTTGGCCTGAGGGCCTTAGTTCCTTGCTGGCTATTGGCTGGAGGCTGCCCTCAACTTTTTGTCACGTGGGGCCTCGTGAACAAGGCAGCTTGCTTCAGAAATGGTTGAGGCTGAGAAGGCAAAAGAGGGTTCACTAGCAAGAGGGAAGTCTGTCTTTTACAACTGAATCACAAAGATCCTATGATTTTTGTCATATTCTCTTCTCTCTTCTTTTGTGCCATACTCATTCTCTTTCAACTCTGTCTACCTAAAACATCTCTTGGTATCCTCCCTTTCTTGCTCCAGGGCTGGCAAGAAAAATAATCTGCCATGGAAACCAAGATGACACAAAACCACATAGATTACATTCTAGAACTAGTTACATTTGTGTTTTTGAAAGGTAGTTTCTACAAATGGATGTTTGGCCAAATCTAGACTCTGACCCTGAATATGATAATGGCTGCTGTTAGATTAGTCGAGAATTTTAAATTGTTTGCACCTGACAATAATGCTATAGTGTCTAACCTTGATGTGCTGTTATCTTTCTTCAATAAAGAAGCAGAATTTGTGAAGCCGAAAAAGACCCTGGAATAAGGCAGACCAAACTCCAACTCCCTTTATTCTCCAGCTGAAGAAACCAAGACCAAGTATGATAATGGTAGAACTGGCAAGTCAAGGACTCTAGGCAAGTATACCAAATCCTTCATTCTTTCCTCAAACAGTACTTCTGTAACGAAAGGGATCATTTGTTCTTATAAACCTTTTCCTAAACTTTTTGGCTTACCAACATTTCATTCCTTCACTCATCCAACTGAATTGAGCACTCATTCTGTTCCTAACATGTGCTGGGGATACCAAGATGAATGAAGTGTGTCTCAATTCTGATGTAACACAGAGAGTAGGGGAAGAGAGAGGGACGTGTGAACACACCATCTGATGGGAAAAGGGTCTAAGGGAGTTATGCATAAGGAACCCTGTATACAAAGAGAGGAAGACAATACAAGTTACTTTTTAGTATTTTCCACACATCTAAAGACAAACAGACTCTCTTTGGCGTGGCACAAATGTTGCATTGGAAATCTATGTCATTGGTGGTTATGGACATTTTGAGTGCGACAGTCTTGGCTCCTCTCCGTTGAATTCCAGTAACACATACCTCCTGGATCAAAAACAAATGCACCAGGACCGCCAAGGGTGTGCGCTGCGTCGGTCGAGAACCTCTGCCTAAGCTAACAGACAGCAAGCATCTACCTGCAGTAAAGCCGCTGACCTCACTCTGAGAAACAAACAGAAGCGGAATGGTGTTTTCCAAATGGTTTGAAGCACTAAAAATAAGAGTGTAAGTTTGGAGCAGATGATTTTGGCTGATGATCAATTCCATTAGCCAAATGCGAACACAAGCATTGCAGTCTATAAAAATAGCAAAGATCTCACCATTTTACAGTTGCATCTTATTAATTCCACATCTCACAAATTTGGCTTTGGATTAGGACAGACTCACGTTTATTTTTGCTTTGACTTGGATAAATGAGTTCACTAAGCAAAAACATAAACAAACAATGGAGAAAGAAAATACTTGCCTCACTTACGCACAATTAACATCACTCATTTTACAGGTAAAAAACAAACATGTAACTCGTGAATGATTCCAGTAGTTAGGGAAGCTCAGCTTGATAATTATAGGAGCAATTTTAAAAAGGAGAATTATAAGTATGTGTTTGTTTGCTAGGGTTTCCATAACAAATGGCCACAAACTGGGTGGTTTATGACAACAGAAACTCATCCTCTCATGGTTGTGGGGGCCAGGAATCTGAGCTCCAGGTGGAGGCCATCTGCTCTCTCTCTGGAGGCTCGAGGGGGAGAATCCCTCCTTATCTCTTCCAGCTTCTGCTGGCTCCAGCCTGGTCCTTCACAAACTCTTTCCTTTTCCAACCGTATTTCAATGACCCATCTCAGGGCCTTTGTAATACTCTTCCCCATGCTTGGGACACTCCCTTCCTCCTCATCCCCGACTTCTGATGTCCTTGCCACTCTTCTGCTGCCCTGTCACTTTCTCCACCTCAGTGTGTCTGTTTGTCATGGATGCAGGGCTCATGGCTCTTCTTCATTAGCATCAGCCTGGTACCTAGTGCAGTGCCTGGCATAGAGTAGGTGCCCAGTGAACATATTTTCAAGGAACAAATCAATAAGGAAGGGAGGAAGGGAAGAAGGAAGGAAGAGCAGACGGAGGTGTGGGAAGGTCAAGTTACTTTCTAAGTACTGGGTGCGCTAACTTATTTAATTTCCCCAACCACCCGATCACATAGCTGTTATGCGTACCATCTACATTTCATTTCATTTCATTTCATTTTTCATTTTATAAGTGGTAAAAAACAGAGGCTCAGGGAGAAGAATGTGCCCAAACTGCTTTAAAACCTTTGGGAAATAATTATTCAGAAAGAAAGGAACTAAAAATGACTCGTGTGAGGTTGGCTGTGGTAGAAAAGTCTGGAAGGATAGCCACCAAATGTTAATAGGGTTATCTTTGCGTGATGGATTGTATTATTAAGTTTTTGCTTTTCTTGCTTATCTGAATGATTTTTTTTTAAATGAACCAATATTTAACAGGTGAAAGGCAGCTGCATTTGGGCTGGAGTACAGGGGGTATAATCATCTCTGATGGAAAGGGTGCATTTCTGGAATGCAGGACAGGTCAGAGTTGCAAGGAGAGAGTAGTTTAATATACTTCATGTCTTGGAGCTTGAGGTTAGACCCAGGAGTCAAATTACTTGTCATTTCATTTTTTTTGTGTGTGTCTAGCGTAAAACTAGAATGTTGTTTAACCACGGATGCTACATTTTGTTTATTTTTCAATAAGAATCAGAAATGTTCTGTGTGTTTCTAAATCATGCAGCCAGTTTTGCTTTTGAGCATCCTGAAGAGAATGCTGTTTTTTCTGCTGTTGTCACCAATAGCCACTGTTTCATGCTTCAGAGAGGAAAAGTCCTTCCTCAGTACTCTAACTGCTTCTGGAATGGGTGTAAGTATCTCACACTTTTAGCCTTCTTTGAGCTAAATTTTATTCCGGAGGTTAAATGTATAGCTCTCAAGCTTTTCTCTTTAGCTCTGATTTATTTATTTATGTTTCTTTGACAATTTTAACTGTGGGAATAAATAGATAATCAGCAGAGTCCCTCTCATTATGCTGGGCCCACCTGCTTTCTCTTGCTAATGGATTAAGCAGGACAGTTATTGTCCGGTGAGGCTCCCCATACACTCATCTACGTGGTCTGACTCATCCAACATTGTGATTGTTTTGCTGTTGTCCTCCATCCTGTTTGTTTCCTGAGGATAGCAGCTCTGTTTGGCCCCCAAAAGATAGCCTTGTTCTTACAACTGTGGAATCTTCCCATCTGAAAAGTATAGAGCGGTTGTATTAGTCAGGGTTCTCCAGAGAAACAGAACTGATAGAATGTGTACGCGTGTGTTTATACATGTAGAGGGATGTGTATCTCTCTCTCTCTCTATATATATGCATATATACATATATGCACATCTATTTTCTATCTATCTATCTATCTATCTATCTATCTATCTATCTATCTATCATCTATCATCTATCTATCAAGAGATTTTAAGGGATTGGTTCATGTGGTTATCAAGGCTGGCGAGTCTAAAATCTGCAGGGTGAGCCAGCAGGCTGAAGACCCCGGAACAACTGATGTAGCAGTTCAAGTCCAAAAGCCACCTGCTGCCAGAATTCCTTCTTGCTCAGCAAGCTCAGTCTTTGTTCCGTTAAGGCCTTCAACTGATTGGATAAGGCCCACCCACACTGTAGAGAATAATCTACTCAAAGTCCACCAATTTAATGGAGATACTTATTCCTTATTTTTTCCTGGCTTATCCGTTGAGGTTGTTTTGCTATCTTGTGACATGCTGCAGTGAAATTTAGTTTTGCTTACGTTAGGGTCTGCTGTTTCTCTTTAGAATTACCAAGGGAGCGGGTGGATATAACAGGGAGAAAATTACACAGGAAGCATTTTATTTTATTTTATTTTTAAGATTTTTATTTATTTGAGAGAGAGATTGAGAGAACAAGCAGGAGGAGGGAGAGAGGGAGAAGCAGACTCCCTGCTGAGCAGAGAGCCCAGTGTGGAACTCGATCCCAGAACCCTGGGATCGTGACCTAAGCCGCCCAGGTGCCCAGACAGGAAGAATTTTATTTAAAGAGTATTCAGAATGAAACAGTGAAACAAAAGGAAAACGTAGGCAATGTGTAAGTCCAGTTGACTCCATTCTTGAGACCATTCTGGTTCTGGATAATTTTCTCAAGCTCTGGCCCAGCCCATGTCTTTTCTTTTCTTTTCCATCAGATTTTCTAACACTTCTGCAACTTTGAATCATTCCTAGGAGGCTTGGGAGTTTTCATTTGTAAAACTTGGGGATTTACCTCTGTTTGGAATCTACAGGGTCTACCTATGTTTTGGCAAATAGCAAGCTAACATTTGGCATGGGCATTTTGGAGCCTCCCTGGTTGCCCCAAGGTGCTGGGGATCATGGCGATATGGGGTCATTGGGAAACCAGCCTAGGATGATTTGGCTGACCTACAATTGGTCATTCCATTGAATTGGTGACCTTTGGAAATCTCTGAGTAGTAGTAGGTGGCAATAGGACTTTGGTTTTATATTGATAACTGACGGCCAACCGGATTTCACACAATGCTGCCACCCTAATGCTTTGGCAGTTAAAAAGGATGCTCAACATATCGAGTCCAAAATACACCACATGCAAATACCTTCTTTTCTTCACGGTTCCTGTTTCTATGCCTTAGCACATGCAAATTATGCACCTTACCACCAGCCCATACTTGGAGAAGATCCATGAGATCCGTACATGCCATTGTAACATTTCTGAGATGGGTGAAAAGGTTGGTAACACGCCAGAATCCGTTCCAAAAACAACTAGCATAGAATACACCTCTTAAGTTCTGAGTCGATTAATCTGGATTGCACTTTACAGGGTTCAGAACAAGGTCAGAAGATAGGGTTGGGTAAGAGCACCATGTCATTGAAGGTAAGTGGATGTTGATGACAGACTGAATGGAGAATGAGAAAGGCAGACGGAAGAGTCGGTTGGCAATGCCCAGAGGCATGCAGGTATGTTCCACGCATCTGGGAAGAACCTGCTACCTAGGTTTCTTTCATACAACAGACTTGCCAGGCAAGGTCCCTGGGCCTTGTCTTTGTGTGAATTCTGAGGAGGTGCCGTATTACATTATCTATAACCAGGTTTAAAAGAAATTCCTCATAATTGAAATATAAAATGATCATGTAAACCTCTTATGACTTTAAAAAGTGTTACAGTTAAACCATGTTCCCTCTTGCTTTGAGACACTGTCATATCTTCTATTCTCTACAATTCTAGAGCCATTAACATAGAGTGAGTGAATAGCAATTAACATTTAACAGAAATATTGTGTCGTGACATGGTCCACAAAGGTCTCATGTTATATTCTTCTCTCCAAATTTTTGCATCTTACATTTTGACAAGCACTCCCCAACCCGCTAAAGTTTAAACTCCGATGTATCCTTTAAGTCTTGGCTTTAATGATGAAATCATTTCTTGGGCACTCGCGTACTCTGCTTTTGGGAGTGGAGATGGTGCAATCTTTCTGGAAGGCAATTTGGAAACATGTAACAAACACATTACAAATAAACAAGTACTTCAACACAACAGTCTGACTTCTAGGAATTTAACCTGTGAAAATGATAAGAGATGAATATAAAAATCAATTGGCAAAGATGTTTGTTGCAGAATTATTAATACAGGTGAAAAACTGCAAACAATACTGAATGTCCAAAAATAGAGGAATTGATTAAAGCTATTATGATAACATCACAATTACTTATTGTGCGGTGAGTTATTACATAGCCCTTAAAATCAGATGAGAAAATGTGCATAATATATTGTTCAATGGAAACAAATTATACTACAGAATGTAATATGATCACAATTTTGTTTAAAATTATGTTTATGTACTGAAAAAAGATTGAAGGTATAAACATCAAAATGTAAACCATAGTTTTCTTTGAATAAAGGAATAATGGGTTAATGCCTTCCTCTTTGGCTTCCTTGATACATTATAAACTTTCTACATTGAAATGAATCGTTCCTTCACCAAAGTGTAAATGTGAAGTCGGTATTAGAGAAGACCCACAAGAAACCAGACAGCAAAGGTCTAAACAAGATTTCATACATGGATGCCCTAATTTTGCTGCACAGGAGAGAGTGGGTGCACATGAGGAAGGAAGGAAGGAAGGAAGAGATGATCAATGAATAATCCCAATTAGGCAGCCTTGAGTAGGACCCTGCCTAGGAAATCTCCAAAAATAAAGAGAAGAAATTAGTCTCAGGGAATCCCCAGTTGGAAGGAGTGAGTCAGACTGCACCTAAAATAAACTGAAAGACTCCAAACAAAAAGATGGAGTCTGGGAATGGAGTGACAAAGGAATGAGATCAAATCTCTAGGGAAATGTCTTCTGGGGGTGGGTGGGGGGGCGTCTTCCAGGAGCAGGACCCTGGGAGGCCAACCCTAGAAGGCAGGTGTCACTAACTGTAAGATTTACAGGGCCCTGGGTGTGTAGGGTATGTGGGGGCAAGAACTGGGCATGGGAGCTTGGGGGGTTGCGGTTGGGTTGAAGGCAGAGTTTCTGGAGTTTCCAGTCTTTTGGGATGAGCTTGAGATTTGAACTTTGAGGTGCAACCTCCACATTTTGTAACTGTTGGCATCTTAAATTTTTTTAAAATTATTAATAGACTCCTTTTTTAGAGTAGTTTGCTTCAGAAGAATTGAGCAAAAAGTAGAGGGATTTTGCATATGTCCCCTTCCCCCTGCCCCTAGTTTCTCCTATTACTAAACACCTTACATTTATTACAGTTGATGAGCCAACGTTGATACGTTATTATGAACTGAAGTCCGTAGTTTGCATCTAGGTCCACCCATTGTGTTACACATCCTATGGGTGCTGACAAGTGTCTCTACCATTACAGCGTCATTCAGAATAATTTCACTGCCCTAAAGATCCCCTGTGCTCCACCTATTCATCCCTCTCTTTCTTCCCCTGAACCCCTTGGCCACCACTGACCTCTCTACTGTCTCCACAGTTTCCACAATGACATAGAGTTGGAATCATACAGTTTATAGCTTTTTCAATCGGCTTTGTTCACTAAGCAACGTACTTTTAGGTCTCTGCATGTCTTTTCGTGGCTTGGTAAGGCTTGTTAAAAAAAAATATGTGACTAGAATTCCATTTTATGGGTGTACCATTCAGTTTGTTTATGCATACAACTATTGAAGGACATCTCAGTTGCTTCTAGCACCTTTATTTGTTTTTAACAGCTTTATTGAGATATAATTGATATATAATAAACCACGCACATTGCAAGTCTACCATTTGATGAGTTTTCACATACTTACACACTAGCAAGACATTGCCAAAATCAAGATAATGAATGTACCTACTGCCCCAAAGTTTCCTCATGCCCTTTTTAATTCCCTCTTCACAACCTTAACTGCCAGGCAAACACCCTGATTTCCGTCACTTGAGATTAGTTTGCATTTTCTAAGGTTGATATAAATGGAATCGTATAGTATGAACCCATTTTGTCTGACTTCTTTCATGAAGCACAAGGGAGGGGGAAGCATTTCCCCTGGATTCTGTAGAATTCTAAGTTTCAAGAAGTTGGCAAGTCTCCTGAAGATGTCAACTAATAATATGCAGCCAGAGATCTGTCCTAATGTCGACTCTCCCCTCATTAAATAGCTCCTTATATTTGACTTCAGTTATGACAATAGCCAAAACTGTTCTATCCTTCAGAGTCGTGTTACAAATGAGTCTACTCTCTTTGGTACAGGCATGAAGCATTTTCACAATCTGATACAATGAACTTTCCAAGCCCATTGAACCCCCCTGACTGCTTCCACTCTCTCTGACTGCCACATTTTGATATGACTGACACAGTTTTGACTGAGTGAAGCTTTCAGCCTTCTTCAGCTCTGTGCTTTGACAACTGCAAATTATGGAAAAGCATTTTCATTGTATAATTAATGGAGAATAAAAGTAGATTATAAAAATGTGTGTATTATAATTCCAATTTGATTAAAAAGACTACTGAAGGAACGAAGAATTATATTCCTCTGCAATGATAAAGAGCAAAAGATTAAATAGAATTTTTTCCTCAACAGTGCAATTATGAGTGATTTAAGTTTCCTTCCTCATCCTTTTCTGTGTTTTGCAAATTTTCTAAAATAACTTGTGTATTGTCATCAGAAATAGTGTGAAAAAACTTTATGTTAAACCCCAAATTTGGGCTTTTGATTTGCAAGATATCAGCAAGTAATTTGGAATCGTTCCCATCTCCAACTACCTTGAGCCCTAAGGCAACGAGAGTCATTATTTATCATCCATCATTCATTCATTCCATTACATCTCCAACAAACATTTTTTATGCAGTTACTAGGTGCTAGGCTCTGTGTTAGATGTTGGATATAAAGATGAACAAAATAGCCATCCCTTTCCCTTGGAAAGACCCCTCTATAATTAGTTATCTGGGTCCATTCACCGAGTTGAATGGGTCAGTCAAGGGGGGTCCTTAAGATTTCAACCAGGAAGTAGGCCTTGAAAGAGAAGGAGAATTGTGCTGCTCTTGGTTTTCAAAGGTGAACCCATTCCAATGACAAATGTCATTCTGCGTGATCATACGGTGCTTCCATCAGTTACTGCAAAAACAATGAAGAGCCTTTAGAGTGCTTTAGGGCCCTGGAAACTGCTGTTCTATCAGTGTGCTTGCCAACTCTGTTCTTCTAGAGAGTTTGTAAAGTTAATGTTTACTTTATGATAATTGTAGATTCCTACGCAGTTGTAAGAAATAAAGAGGTTCCATGTGCCCCTGATCCAATTTCTCCTAATGGTACCATCTTGCAGAACTATAGTACAGATCACACATTTTGGAGAGTTTATTTTTTATTTTTTTTAAAGATTTTATTTATTTATTTGACAGAGAGAGACACAGCGAGAGAGGGAACACAAGCAGGGGGAGCGGGAGAGGGAGAAGCAGGCTCCTTACTGAGCAGGGAGCCCGATGCGGGGCTCCATCCCGGGACCCCGGGACCATGACCTGAGCCGAAGGCAGACGCTTAACGACTGAGCCACCCAGGCGCCCCTTGGAGAGTTTAATACTAGAAAAAGGGAAAAGAGACAGTGTGGAGTCCTCATCAAACTTTGAACATAGCAGTCAACTCTCCCTTTCTTAGCAGGATTCTGCAACATTGGCCCTTTCTCTCACACTGTTTGATAAAGGCCTCCTTCAAGATAGCTTTCTCTTTACATCTTAAAATATTTAAATATTTCTTTAAAGGCTGGTGCAGCAATCACCCTAAATCTGGATTATTTTCTTGGATGAAGTTAACATATAAATGTGAAAGAACATCAGGTTGTGGGGACTCTGGACAGAATAACTTCACCTGTGAACCTTAAGTCTGTTTGTAGGAAGAAGACTTGACGGAAGGAACATTCCTGAAGGGGCTCATTCAGCTGTGCACAGTCTCAAAGGAACCTTGACAGTGGCAACCAGAAGTGAATGCAGTCTCCAGTCACAACCAGCGATGGGCCACACCCAAGGAGGCTTCTCTTTCTTCTGCAAGAAGATGAGCAGCCACATTCAGAAACTCCATGAAGAGTTCAGTTCAAGGGAAAAAGAGGGAAAGTGTTTCCAGGAGGAGCCCAAGCCACCTCCCAATTCAGAAGGAAGTAAAGGAGCTCCCTGGGTCTTTCAAATCGATGGAGAGGCAAGTAAGTCAGGAGGCCACGTGGATGTTTACCTGAAGTTTATCCTTAAAGGCACAGTGCTTCCTTGTTCTCATACATGAATTCCTTTAATAAATACTATTGAGCCCTTGCTAGCTGTCCATCCCTCACTGTTGAGCTGGCAGAGAGATGAGAACTTTTTTTTAAAGATTTTATTTATTTATTTGGGAGAGCGGGAGAGAGAAAGGGAGAGAGGGAGAGAGAGAATACGCATAAGCCAGAGGAGGGGCAGAGAAGCAGGCCCCCGCGGAGCAGGGAGCCTGAAGCAGGACTCAATCCCAGGACCCTGGGATCATGACCTGAACCTAAGGCAGATGCTGAACAGACTGAGCCACCCAGGCGCCCCAGAGAGATGGGAATTCAGAGTGACTTTTAAATATGAGATGCTTGAGGCAAAGATGAGAGGGGAAAAAAGTGTCCCTGTGAGGAAATAGATTTCTCATATTTTACTCTCCTGATCGCCTAGTGTCAGGAAAGAGCACTGCACTATGAATCAGGAGACTTGAGGCTTTGTGGCTGACTAGATGGGTGGGCCTTGGTTTTCTCAATCGAGAGCCCTGGTCTAAATGATTTTTAAACTTCTCCAGATCTATAGTCTGTGAAGTGACACAGTTCAGAGACCATGGGTAACCCTAACTGTGGACTGAAAGGAATGCCTGGCACTGCCTGACACAGGCTAACCTTCACAGAAGTGGGCTCCCCTCCACCCCATTTGGAATTTTCTATGAGATTAAGCAGAGTTCAATGTGTCACTAAAAATAAGCTAGGTCTTAGATGACTTCTCTTCAGTGTGTCCTCCCCATCCATGTGACTCATACCATCTCTCCTTCTAAACCCAACAGCCTGAGAACGTGGTGAGTGGGACCTCGTTGCGAAAAGTGAATGAGCTTATGAGCTTTGATGCCCAAGTTTACCACTTACCATCTGTAATGGGCTGAACTGTGTCCCCCATCACCAAGTTTATATGTTGAAGCCCTAACCCCAGTACCTCAGTGTACAGCCCTATTTGGGAATAAGCCCATTGCAGATCTAATTAGAGGTGAGACAAAGTTGTGTTGGACCCGTGTGGGCCCAGAAACCAACGCACTGCTATCCTTATAAGTAGGGGGGATTTGAATACATATGGGCACACGAGGGGAAGGCCATGTGAAGATGGGGGTTTGTGTTACCACAAGCCAAGGAACCCACCAGAAGCTGGGAGAGAGTCCTGGAATAGACCCTTCCCTACTATTTTTAGAGGGAGCCTGGCCCTGTCAGCACCCCGACCTCCCAACTTCCAGCCTCCAGAACTGGGAGAGAATCAATGCCTATTGATTCAAGCCAGTCAGTTTGTGGTACTTCGTGTGAAAGCAGTCAAATGAGAAGGAGGCCATCGGTCTGAGGTGGCTCTAATGCGCTGGTAGCCTACGTAAGCAAACCAAAACCTAAGCCAGAGTGAACGCGTGGAAAAGGTTAGGGACGACCAATCACAGACAGCCAAGGGGGCTTTCCCGAAGCTATAGCCAATCACATAGTTTCCTTGCTTTGCTTCCCCACTTTCTGAGGAAAAGCCTTGTCCCCAGCTCCTGTTGGGGGAGGGCTCCTGATCACTTCTGGTTTGGGGTTTCCCAATTTGAATTGATGTTTACTGAAATAAACTCTTCAAAATTTAAAATGCTTCAGTTTATCTTTCAGTTCCTCATGACAGCCATAGCAAACTAATATACCATCTGTGCAATCTTGGGTAACTCACACAAATTCTATGAGCTCAAGTTTTCTCAGTGGAAATTGAAGACAGATAAGGAGGTGTGGGTTTGTTTGTTTTTTTTTTAACTCTTCACCCTCCATGGTTCCCGGTCCCCTTATGCACCATGACTTCGCTTGTTCAAGTAGTTTTATATTTCCTCGGGTCTTCAGTGAGGACAAACATGTTTCCACCGAGAGTCCGCATCCTCCATCATTTCTGCACCTTCTGCTGAGTTCTGACCCGGCCTTTGAACTGCCCTGCTCAAGAGGGAATCCATTTCCACGGCATAAATTCAATAGATTTTGTGACTGTACAAATATTATGTTATTATAAGCTTCTTTTATAACAAAAGCTAAACCAAAGCCCCTATGAAATTATCTTGTTTTGTCTGCTTTTCTTCGTAGACTAGAACATTTTTTTAGAAATGAAAAATTCATAACAGGGAAATTTACATTTGGCGGGCTGCTGTCTGCCATGATTTGTAAGAACATAGTTCTTTTCTATAGCTTATGAAATGAATTGGAAATTTAGAGTTATTCTTTTGGGCTGTGTGTGTGTGTGCACGTGGCTTATTAAAAGGAACTGAATTAGAGCAGCTGAGATTAAATGAGAAGGAGTCATTTTCAAAGAGAATATCAGACAGACACCATGGTTAGATGCTTTTTGACAGCAGTTAAAAATAACGAGCTTCGTATAAAGCACCAGATTCAGATCAAGTCATTTTTGAAGATTTATTTTATTTTTTTTATTTTTAATGATAGCATTCATTTTTGTCAGCTCTTAAAATTAATAAGAATGCTTTCAAGTCTGGTTTATCCATAGTCTCTGTGGCTTATTTAAGCTTTGTTCACCCATATCTTTGTTATAATTGATGGAGGTTCCTAAGTTCCAAGGCTAAGATAATAGTATACCTATAAACATATCACTTAATTAATCTTGCAGAATCTCAGAAAGAACAGTTCCAGAGCACCCGGCTGATCCAGTTGGAGGAGCGTGTGACTCTTGACTTTGGGGTCATGAGTTTGAGCCCCAGGTTGGGTGTAGAGATTACTTAAATAAATACAACTTAAAAAAAAAAAGGGAGAAGAGTTCCTTTCATTTCTAGGTAGTAACATTGCATTATGGATGAGAATATTTTCCATATGTCAAAGTTAGAAGCACTGATTTAGTTCCCAGAGGGAAACATATTATAGAAAGTACTTAAAATTAGGTTCTTGGATTAGGTGTGTGTATGCATATAGGTATGAATGCGTTAGTGTGCATGCGTGCATGCATATGTTTATTAATTGATAAATCTTGGAATAAAGATTCAGTGGGGAGGATTTTTTAGTATCCTAGTGGGATTTCCCCCCCTTCTCGGTTGTCCGTTGAAATAGAGGCATTATGGGCTATTGATGAAGAAGGTAATGGCTCTCCAAACAAATAAAACATGACATAATGGGTCAGACTAATGATTTGCCAGTACAGAAATTTAAAAAGTTGACCATGGTGTCAGTGGATTCTTTTATGGAAATAACAATAATTACAGTCACTATTTGCTGAGTAGCTACTGCGTGCCAGGTTCTGCTAGGCAATTTATGTGTGGCACCATATTTAGCCCTTAGAATTATTGTTTTCTATTTTTTTTTAAAGATTTTATTTATTTATTCATGAAAGACAGAGAGAGAGAGAGAGAGAGAGAGGCAGAGGGAGAAGCAGGCTCCCGCTGAGCAGGGAGCCCGATGCGGGACTCGACCCCAGGACCCTGGGATCATGACCTGAGCCGAAGGCAGACGCTTAACCATCTGAGCCACCCAGGCGCCCTAACCCTTAGAATTAAATTTCATAGATATTATCATCTTGGATTGGCAGATGGAGAAGCTGGAGCTAACAGAAGGTAACCACATTGTCCAAGGTCATTGAACTAGGAAGTAGCAGGGTCAAGATCAACAAAACCAATCTGGGGTGTGCCAAAGCCATAGTGCTTTTACTAAACTCACAGAAAAGGTTTCTCTGCCTAATGTCATCCTCACAAATGTCCCTCATTCTAAATTTTTTAACTTCAATTTTTTAATGTACAATTTAAAAGGATAAGTCCTGTATATGCCTGGTTCAAAATCCAAAATGTACAAACGTATAGAACAAAAATGAGTCTCATTTACTCTCTGATCTCCCAACCCTTTAGGGTCCCTTCCCAAAGACAGCCAAGTTGTTTCCTGTGTCTCTCCCATTCACTTACACCCAGCTAGCTCGGCATGGCCTCTCCCTCCCTCCCTCCCCCAACCCATTCACATATGAACGTCAGCACAATGAATTCACAGTTATGTACCTTATGTTTTTCACTTGACAATACATTTTGGTGATCCTTCTAGACCCCAAATAGTTCTAGCCACAACTTTATAAACTCTGGTGGATCTGTTAGTATTAGAGCTGTCCTGAAGAGTTTACATTTTCAACTGGTACGATTTTTTGCAAACTTCTAAATGGTACTTGCTGGGTTTGATCAGAAGTGGGCAGAAAGGGGAGTGATTCCTTTCCTTCCAAAGATCCATATTTTGAAGGAGGAGTAGCTAGGGTACCTACCCAAGTGAGTCATTAAGTTGTAGGGGTACACATGAAAAAAATCTAAATTAATACCTGTTCCCAGGGTGGGGGATAAAAAAAACAAAGGATAAAATAAGAATCGGAGGGCAGCAGTGTGCATCACAAAGAGCTGAGGTGAATATAAGGATGAGCGATGCAAAAATCTGAAATTACAAAATGTGTTTGATGTATAAACACAGCTTTAACAACAGACTATCCCCAAATTGGACGGAAAGACTGCCTCTGACTGAAATACCAGAAACCACACAGCACATTCCCAACCCTTAATTCCCCTGAAGAACAATTTACACCACCAAGAAAAGAAAAGCTCTTAGATGTAGAAAGCAAAACCCCTATCAGGACAGATGCCCAGCATTTAGGAAACAATTTGGACACAGGAGGAAAAAAATAATCTCTTCTCCCCATGATGTGGCAGCAGAGAATGGATCAAAAAGCATCAGGCAGAGGAGTCCAGCAGGGACTAAAAACGGGGAGGATTTTCACATTCAGAGGCGTGGAGAAAAGGGCAGGCAACTCACTGACAGGCAGAAGAAAGATGTAAATGATTTTTTCTGTACTAACCTTAGCAACAGCTCTAAAACAGTTACTGCCCCATTGGATTGCTTACCAGGCTTTGAGCCATGTCTTCCTCCTTTGAATGTTGGGAAGCACAGGCTGGTATCCTATCTGCAAGGTTTTGCATGCCCACCCTGTACCATTCACTCACAGACTCCCTCAAGGATCTGATTCAATTCACTCCCAGGAACACGCACTGAATCCCTCTTCCGTGCAAGAAGGTGCTAGGTGCTGAAATGCACAATGGAAGTCGGCAGAACATTCTTTTTATTAAGATGCTTCCCTCTACTGTAAAACAAATTGCTTTTTAATAAGGCATTCTCTACTTTCAAATTATTTAGCTCTGTGATACCCAGCCTCCTCTCAACTGGGTTTCAGAACGTTCCTTAGAATAGTCTGTGATTTTATGGCTTCCACTGGCAGCAAATGGGTCTCAATCTGCCCATGAGATATCTCCTCCTGGATCCTGCTCTTCAGTCTCTAGCAAAGACTTTTGCTTTTGTAAATAAGGCAGTATTAATTATAGCTATGCTCATGACCAGACATCTTCTTAGCTTCTCTTGGCTTGGTTCTTAGATGTCTGATTACTTGCACCAACTTCTCAAGAATTCCTGAATTCTTCTCTAACCCTTGGCTTGCTTACAAACAATGACTTGGTTGGGTGTTTCTTACCTTTGGACTTACACAGACGTATATTTGTGTGTGTGTGTATATATGTATATCTATCTATATCTGATATTTAGAGATTTGAGATAGGCTGGAAAAATGCATAAATTTGCAAAAGGATAAAATAAGAATCCCAGAATCCAGGAACACGTGGAAAAGAAAATATCAAACTAGATAAGTACTGTGTGAATCAGTTGCTTGACATGGGGGCTGCAAATTGGCTCTAAGCTTCATAACTGGCCAAGGCAGAGAAAGAAACACCATTGTAAGATCCACGGGGTCTAAAAGTCCGGAACAAGCTAGTTGCTATGTGAAAGTACAGCTTTCCTGGATATTGAGCCCTGTGAGAAATCTCTCCCCTGGATCCTCATAAAATGGCACCATGAGGTGTATTACATGACCTCAAAAATGCCTTGGAAGTCCCACCTGGTGGTTTCCCAAGACATGTTTTCATGTTGGCAGACGGCTTGATATCAAAAGGTAATTCTAACTTAATAGAGATAAAAGTAAAATCGTGTTTTGACCCTGTTATGAGCTGAATTGTGTTCCTTCAAAATCAACATGTTGAAACCCTAATCCCCAGTACCACAGAATGTGACTCTCATATGGAGATGAGGCCTTTTAAGAGGTGAAGTTAAAGCAAAGCTGTTAGGGTGGGCCCTAACCCAATCTGACTGGTGTCCTTACAGGAAGAGGAAATTTGGACACACAAGGAGGCATTAGGGCCCATGTGCACAGAGGAGAGACCATGAGGAGAGACAGCAAAAGGACAGCCATTTGCAAGCCAAGGAGAGAGGCTTCAGATGAAACCAACCCTGCTGACACCTTGGTTTTGGACCACCAGCCCTCAGAACTGTAAGAAATAAATTTTGTTTGTTGTGCCATTTTGTTATGGCCACCCTAGCAAACTAATACAGACCCCAAAGGCAAGTCCAGAGGAAAGGAATAGGGGATGGAGATAGGAGAGGCACTTGACTTTGACGAAGCTTCGTGAAAGCTATATGAAAGAAGAGTAGGGATTTAAGTGGGTTTAAAATGCAATAAAATACTTGCTGACCCTCCCTGGAGGAGTCCTCTTTACAGAGCCCCTGTCTTTGAGAATAGCAGTCTTGGCCATGAGACTTGAGTTTGCCAATAGAATGTGAGCAGAAATGAGCGAGGTAGACTACTTTCAAGCAGTGGCCCATTGCTGACTTCTTTGTTACAAGATAAGCAGTATCAGGAGAGTAAGGAAAAGATGCTCCTTCACCCTGAGTTCTGGGGGGAAGGCAATGTGGAGCATAACCAGAGCTGAAGGGTGGTAGACATTGTTTCACAAGCCCATGAGATTTTGAGGTCTTAATTGCTACCTGACTTAGCTTAAGCTAACAGATAAAAAATTGATGAGTGATGTGGCTGCTAAGCAAACCTCATAAGCTAATTTTTTAGTCATCTTTACTTAGGTTGTATCAGGAACATTGAATTAACTTATAGGAAACATGCACCATGGGGTCAAACGGCAAACTGAATTTTCCAGAAAAAGAGAGTATAGGCTAATGGAAGGATTTAAAATTGGTCATATGAAGGAAAAATGGAAGGAACTAAGGAAATTTAGTCTGAAAAAAGAGAAGATAAGGAACAAAATTCTGTGGAAAATGGACTGTACACATTCCAGGGAGCTGGGGTCGGGGGAGTTCCCAAGGGCTTTTGCTGGAAACATTGGTGAAGGGAATTTTCACTGTTTATATTTAAATTCAAATTATATTAAATATTAAATACTTATTAAAAAGGAAGAGTTTCCTAACCTTTAGAATTATTTCTTAAAGGAATTTCCTTATTAGAGGTGTTTAACCAGATGTTGCTGATATCTTGTCAGAAATAGTGAGGAGGGAATTTGTTGTTGGTGGTGATGTGGTGGGGGCCAAGGCTGGAGTGTTGGATTGGACCAGTGGTTTTCAAACATTTTTAGTAGCGTAACAAATCTTATAAGGAACCCTTAACATAATAGTAGTATTTAGTAGTCTAAATTTATTTTATATAGTCAAAATAATAACACATAATTTGTATAAAGTCAATCCCTATAATGGTGAGACTCTTCTGATGAACATAAAAAATTGAACTGAGGATGTGTGCTCACCAACTGTCATCAAGTAGCCTCTCTTTGCCACACACTGTTCTTAGCACCGGGGAAGGGCAACATGGTTAAGTTTCTTGCTCCCCTGGAATTTATACCAGAATAGAAGAGACAGACTATCAGCAACCAAACCAAAATGCAGGATAATTTTAGACAGTCATAAGTGTTCTGAAGAAAAATAACACAATGTGGTGGAAAGTAGGTGGCTTGGTGTAGACACAGTAGAGTGAGTGGTCAGGAACAACCTCTCTCAGGAGCTAACATTTGAGCTGACACCTGAGTGACAAGGAGGATTCTGAAGAAGAACATTCCAGGCAGAGGGAATGTCAGTAGAAAGAACAACGTGGAAATGAACTTGACATGGCTGAGTACTAGAGTGATGGGTGTGCTCTGTGATGGCAGAGCAAGAGGGAGAGAGAGGTGGGCAAGGCACAGCTCATGGAGGACCTTACACACCAGTTCTGTTTAAACTATCCACGGTGAAGAATTTAAAAAATAATTAAAAAAATTTTTTCAGCCACAGGCCAACATGCAACCCAATGGGATTAGTCTGTAGCTTATGCTACCAGATCATGTCCATGCAAGTTTGACAACCTCCTCACTAGACTCCTCTTCAATGCGATGAGTCCATTGATCATGTGCTTAAACATTGTGGCAATGCCAAATTGCCATGATAGTTTCTAAATGCTGACTGTCAATTTCTCTCCTTATTGTATTTATTTTGATGCAGACCAGGAACACATGTTTGTGGATCTGTGGCCCTCACTTCGATTAGTGCATGGAAAGGACCTTGGATTTTACTCTAAGTGCACCGAGAAGCATATACAGGGAAGAGGGGAAAAAGAAGAATCAAGGACCACTACTGGGATTGTGCTGGGGCTCCTTAACTAAGGAGAAGAAGACCAATGGAGAAAAAAATTGGGTGAAGAGAGTAAAACTTTATTTTGAAATGTTAATTGAGAAATGTCTAGATCTCCAAGTGAGAGGTCAAGTAGGAAATTGGATATTTGCGTCTGGGGCTCACAGCTGAGGTCAGGACCAGAGCTGTAATGTTCCAAAGAAAATTTGGGGGGTTGAATAGTGGCCTCTGAGAAATTATGTCCCTACCCTAGAACCTGTGAATGTGACTTTGTTTGATAAGAGGGTCTTTACAGATGTAATTGACTAAAGAATGTCAAGATGAGACCATTCTGGATTATCCAGGTGGGCTCTACATCTGATGACAAGTGTCCTAACAGGAGATGCACAGGAGAGACAGAGGCAGAAGAGGAGAGGTCATGTCACTATGGCAGAGGTTAGAATGATGCTGCTTCAACCCAGCGAAACAGAGCAACGGTGGCAGCCACTGGAAGCTGGAGGAGTCAAGAAGGATTCTCCTCTAGAGGCTTCAGAGGGAGTGCAGTCCTATCAACACATTGATTTTGCACTTCTGCCCTCAGAATTATGAGAGGAAAACATTTCTGTTATTTTAAGCCCCTCAGTTTATGATAATTCAGGAAAGGAACACACATTGAACCTTTCAGCTGACTCTATTCCAACATTTCCTTTGGAACTCTGTTTTATTCTAACCCTGTGCTTCTCAACTGTGGCTGCACATTAACACGGCTTAGAGAACTTGTAACAAATCCTGGCCTGGCCACAGCCTCAGAGATGTTGCTTCTGTGGGCTTGGGTCTTGGCTGGCATCGGAGTAAATCAGAGATGAGAACTGCCATTTAATGAGTCACAACAACTTAAAATCTTGGGGATGACACAGACGTGCAGAGGGGAGGAACATCTACATAAACATTTTTTTAACCTTAGGAATTTTCTTTGGAACAGTCTGTCTTTATGCCCAAATATCTTCTTGGAAACCGTCAGAAGCCGGGGCACGTCGGCTGTCTACACCCAGACCCAGACCCTAACGGACCTGAGTCAGTCCTGTTTCCACAGGCGTAACTGGGGTAAAAGAGTACAAGGGTGCTCTAACAGTCGCCATCACTACCGGTCAGGACGCTCCCCTTGCTGCTCCCAGAAGCACCAGGGGGAGGCATTCTGTTCTAGACCGAAGCCTAACAACGTTCAACTTGAACATGAATCAAAAGATGTCACTTGCAAGGCCTTGCTCCCAATCGTCTCACTGCCTTCCTTACAATCAGACAATTATAATTTTGAATTTCTGGTGGCATGCTACTTTGGGTAATTAAAAAAAGAAAATCTACTGCCTCGATGTACTGAATAGGAGAATACTACATTCTCATTTGGAGGGAAAGGGGCCCTTAATTGTGGGACAAAGCAATTCCTTGTACGTCGGCCCTAAATAAATGTTTCTTTATTTCTGAAGTTGTGTGACCTCCTGCAGTGGTCTTTCTAGCATGTCAGGGAGCAGTCAGGAGTGGATTGTGGTTAGCAATGCACGCTTGTCTGTAAAGGCCTTTTAACAACAACGAGGAGCTCACTGCATCTATTGACTCCCGGGGAAGTCTGAGGTCACAAGCTTGGCTGGGGCACATGAGCCCAGATAATGAAGATGGTTTTGCCCTTTGGAAACAAAGCCAGCAACTGTATGTACTTCATTATGCACTTTGGGTCATGTGCTAACAATGAGGGTCTCTCTAATCCTAATCCCCCTAATGATGGCTTCTCCCAGCCCTTACCCAAACCCCACAAGGCCCCGTGGTTTGGCAAGCCAGACCAAATAAAGGCAGCACGGTGTTTGGCTTTTGAACTGAGTTCAAGGCAATTAAAGTTATGGGCTAAGGAGGAAAGGAGGGGTTTAGAAATACCGGTATAATAAGTAGTATGACTGCAGTACCCCGTAAATTAACTCAATTAGACAAAGCCTGATTTAACGGGGGAAAGATGGTGAGAAGCGCTACCCTCATTAAATCTGGCTGTTAGAGGCGCTTCTAATGGCCTTAAATTTGTTTTAGTTGTTTGAATCACATAAAATAGTCCGTGCGTGTGCATGTACACACGTGCACTCACGTGGGTTCTGCGATTTTTGCAGGTATTTTTTTTAAAGAGGAGAGGAATAGAGTGCAAAACAAAACGATATCAACTCCCCCACCCCCCAAAACCAAAAATCAACTGAATGAGTGCTCAAGAGCTCAAGAGTGGAAGACAAGGAGAAAGGCAGGGTAGAATCAGGGAGTGGAAAGCAAGAGGGAGTTCTGCTGATAAAGCCATGAGCCCTCTCGGGTGGGGGCTTGTGCTCAGTTGCCTGGGCTGTGGGATCCTGCCTGGAGCCCGTGCACAGTTCCCCCGGGTCTGCATGACGGTGGACAGCCTGATGACCAAGGAGTGCTGCCCGTCGCTGGGTCCGGAGCCCGACAACATCTGTGGCTCCCAGGAGGGCCGGGGCCAGTGCATGGAGGTGCAAGCTGACACCAGGCCCTGGAGCGGTCCTTACGTGCTACGGAACCAGGATGACCGAGAAGGTTGGCCAAGGAAATTCTTCCACCGGACCTGCCGATGCACAGGTGAGGGAGGCCGGCAGACCCGGCCATGCCCTGAGCCGGGCGGGGAGGCCCCAGTTGGGAAAGGAGCCCCTTCTCAGGAAGAGATGAGACTCTTAAAACTGTTAGACTAGGCTTTAAGTGGCCAACCAAGTTTGTTTTTCACAGGCAGCAAACTGAGTCGGGCTGATGTCTTGGTTCTATTTTTCACACCCTCTGTTACATCTAGTTATGGAAACCAAATGGATATTACATGGGCCAAGCCTGGTTATGTGAACTCATGCCAACATGCCATTGGCTTGTTTGTTGGAAGGGGGAAGCTAACGAGCTCCAGAGTCAGCTTTGAAGCTCAGAGCAAGTCCTTTCAAGATGGATTCGGTGGCCTCCCCTTCTGAAATGGGTTTGCACTTGTAGAAGAGGGGGGTGGGTAGCCTTGGCATCTAGAAGACAGGCATCCAAGGCAGGTGTTTCCAAGGTCCCAGCCTCAGCGTTTCTCGTGTTTGGAACGGGTCTCAAGCAGAGTACATCTTGTTAGTTAAGGTTGTGCCTGGGTTGTCCCTTTGCCACTCGGAGGGCTGTGGTGGGACAGAGCTTCTGTGGGCTGGGGAGGGAGAATCCCAAGATAACAGTGGCTTTTTCTGCTCTTGCCTGGGTTGGCTGTGGGCATTTCACCATTTGCTCAGTGTCCCTCTTTCAGACCTTGGTCTCTCTTATGACTTCTTTGAAATCTCTGTGCATTTCTTATGCCTCCAGCTCTTCTGAGCCTTCTCAAATCCTCCTCAGTAGCGCCTGTCTGTGTTCAGCAGCCATGCACAGCGGTGATAAACACTCAAAGGCTGGCAGAGCATTGGACGCACAGAAAGTGCATGCGGCAACATTAGCAAAGCCCTTGGCCACTGTTCTGCAGCACCCAGCTGCGTACCAAGTTTTCCTTCCTAAATTATTATTTTTCCTTACATTCTCATAGAATGCTGGCACATAGGGAATCCAGATAATGGGGCTATGTAGGGATATAAAAAGGTAAACTAAGGAAACGTACAAAGGACTGCAATGTTGAGGTAGGAATGATGTTAGTTTTTTTAACAGGCAAAAAATTCTGGCTGTATAATCGTTTTGTGGTCATATTATTAATTCTGCGACTCCAAGGGACTACTAGTTTTGCGGTGGGCATTCATGGTGACGAAAGTTTTAAATAGCATATTGAACATATACTATCCATTTTTTTCTGAGCTAATTGAACATTGTCTTCTATAGACATTATCTCATGGATTCTCCTGGCTTGTGTCTGAGAAGCAGAGGTTTCATATTACCTGTGTGATTAAAACCACACTACACAGTAACTTCTTTGTCTATGACTCAGAAGTTCTTCTAGAACACTTATTTCCAGGCCAAATCAACGAGAGAGTGCTACCACTTATAACGGTTGGGCCTCTCCATTTATGGAATCCTGGGGCAGAAGATATTAAGAAATCAGATATAACTCTTACCTCTTCTTATCATCATCTACTTTATATTTTTGACCTCGTAGGCAAGTTTGTTTTGTTTTGGTTTTTAAAGGTGAGGATGGAGAGACTAGAGAATGGCAGAATAGAAAAGGATAATTATAATCTCCCTTTCCAGGAGGTAGACCTATAAATAAATATTCCTCCAGAAGTGACAGGAAGTTAGGGGCACAGTGATCCACTTCCTAACATAAAAAGGGATCCCCTGTTCTGAGGAGGATAAACATATACCTAGGAGACAGTGGCTCAGAAAGAGGGTTTGGCCTGTGAGTCTGGACTGTTAAGGACATCACATGTCTGTAGGTCAGTCCAAGGAACAGAGCTTTCTCAGTGTGTATGGTCTCCATTCCCAGCCATTGTCAAGGCCTTGGCTGCTCCTGAGACCAACTACTAGCCTATGGCTCTCCTCCCCTCCTCCATGATTTGATCTGTGTAGACTCATTCAGGACCATAGCTCTTTCCATACCAGCTCTGGATGGCTCCCCTTATGTTGGCTAAATGGTCTTATTCTTTGAGTCTCAGGGCATCAGACCAAGTCCTAGTGGCTGAGCTGGAAACCAACTTAGTATAAACAGTAATCACCATTCTGTGATGTGTCATGTGTCCCAAAGCAAGACATAGGACCGTCATTCAGCTTATTCTCCCCCAAAGGGTGAGTTGCTTGCCTTCCAAGGGTAGCTTTTCATGGTTTGGGAAGCAGTCTTCAGAATTTCAACCTGATCCCAAAACCCTAACCCAAAAGCCCTCCTGTCTGTTATCCTCATAATTTTTTGCAAATAGGACTCCTGGGATTCTTCTAGGTCACCCAAAATTTATTAGGGAAGAGATCTAGTTTAGCTTCTGGAAAGCAGACTATTGGTGACCCTGAACTTTGTTAATGCAGTGGAAAAATAAACAGACCATTTATCCGTCAATGGACATTTAGATTGTTTCCACATCTTGGCTATTGGGAATAGTGCTGCAATAAACATGGGAATGCTAATATCTCTATGAGATTCTGATTTCAATTCTTTTGGATAAATATCCAGAAATGGAATTGTGAGATCGTATGGCAGTTCTATTTTTAATTTTTGAGGAAGCTCCATACTGTGTTTTTCCATTGTGGCTGTGCCATTTTGCATTTCCACCAACAGTGCACAGGGATTCCAATTTCTCCACATTTTAGCCAAGTGGTATATACATCCAATTGAACTCTATTCAGCCTTAAAGAAGAGAAGGAAATCGTGCAGCATGTGACAACATGGATGAACCTAAGGGGTATTATACTAAGGAAATAAGTCAGTCACAGAAAGACAAATAAGGCATGATTCTACTTATATGAGCTATCTAAAGTCAAATTCATAGAATCAAAGTGTGGAATGCTAGTTACCAGGGGCCAGGGGAGTGAGACATAGAGAGGTAGTAATCAGTGCACATAAAGTTTCAGTTAGGCAAGATGAGTAAGCTTAAGAGAGCTACTGTACAACATTGCACCTAGAGTCAGCAATAATGTATTATACACTTAAAAATGTGTTAAATGTTCTTACCACAATAAAATAAAATAAAATAAAATAAAATAAAATACCCCATTGTCTTCATGAGCTTGAAGCTGGTAAAAGATATTAGCCTAACAAAGAGATAAAAACAAACTCTGGAGGGGAAACCCCCTAAATGATGTCCTCAAATCCTCTAGAGAGAAGTTCTCTATTCTCTATTATCTCTCTAGGGATAAATTGGAACCCAAAACCCACCAACCTTAATTGTCAGGAAGAGCTGAATTTCGGGAGACTTGGCATTAGCTCTTCACCTTACACATCTCACTAGCCAACTGGCATTTCTGAGAACATACCAGTTGCAGCTGTGTTCTTGGACTTTTGGAAAACATGCACACCAAATCGTTTTTGAACAGTTGTCAAAGAACTGCTTGTTTGTACAAGTGACTAAGCGCCTCCGTTTTTCCAATCTCTGAAATGGGGATAATGATGAAACCGCACTTGTAAAATCTTTTTGAGCTCTGTAGATGAAAGGCTCTCTGTGAGTATAAAGTATTGTTATTAAAATAATAGAATCTCTAATTAAAAGGAATAGGCTATTTAGAGCTCCTTGTAAATTCACTAATCGGTGGTCTTTAAGCTTATTTAGTCTAATAGCCTTCTGAGGTTAAGCTGATACAGTTCATGTAGGAACGTGCCTGGCTTGGTTCTCACTCTCTTTTCCATTGCTCTCCCAGTCCTAAGTAGGTTTACGACTTTGTCTTTTTAAATTTAATTTTTGCCCAAGGACATACTCAGTGGTAGATAGATTGGTATCTCGGGGTCCTTTAGTTTTCCTTCTCTCTCCATTTTCTAGTAAGAAAAGGCCATCTCTCCTAAGAGGCCCGTCTTGTAGTTTTTGCTGCCGCTATTGGTAGAGTAGGGGAATAAATGAACTCAGGTTAAGTTGATGTAGGGAACCACTAGGGAAGCTAAATTAGAGAAATAAGCACTTTGTGTGCTGGGTTTCCACGTTGTTGCATTTTTCTGTTGTCGGCAACATTTTCATGAATTCTTTGGACCATGTTTAGAAGCTCTAAACATAAAAGGGGCCCGAATGCAGAGGTTTTGGAGAGATGCTGGAAAAGGATTTTTTTTTTTTTTTACATTTCTGGGCCGTAGGTGAGCTCACATGCAGACAAGTGCTTTTTTTTTTTAATTTATTGGGTTATAATTGATAAGTGTTATTATCTTAGTTTCAGATGTACAACACAGGGATCCGACATTTGTATACACTGCGTACTGAAAGTTCCTACCTAATAATGTTGACTGTATCCCTCGTGTTGTCCATTATACCCCATGACTTATTTATTTTGTAACTTGAACTTTGTACTTCTTAATCCCCTTCCCCCCCATTTTGCCTCCTTCCCCTCTCCAATTCTTTCTTCTTACCTTCTACGTTGCTTTTCAGGGGCAAGTATGGTTTTGTAAAAAGAAACGTCTTTGCTCAACATAATTGTGAAGCAGCTCTGGTCTTCTGAGTCAGAATTAATCATATCGTCTTTTGTCTTCTGTGGTGCTTGGTTTATTCCTCTGTTTTCACTTTTCCCCACAGTTTGACTTGCGTTGGTGGTTCATTGCACACACGTCCTTCATCCCCTGGATGAAGACGTTGTGCCTTATGCCTATCTGTATCTTTTAGTACCTAATGCCTTTTATTCCATTATTCATTGATTCATTTATCACCTACCCGACTAACATTTATTTAGCACCAGTGATGCTAGGCCCTTCAGGTACAAAGGGGAAAAACGCAATATGATTTTTTTTTAAAGACTTTATTTATTTATTTGACAGAGAGAGATACAGCGAGAGAGGGAACACAGGCAGGGGGAGTGGGAGAGGGAGAAGCAGGCTTCCCGCGGAGCAGGGAGCCCGATGCAGGGCTCGATCCCAGGACCCTGGGATCATGACCTGAGCCGAAGGCAGACGCTTAACGACTAAACCACCCAGGCGCCCCCGCAATATGATTTTTAAGATGTCCACAGTGTCGTGGATGAGGAAGACAGGCAGGAAAACAAATATTTACAATACTGTTTCTATGTGGTATCTAGTAATAATAACACTTAATATAGAACTGACTATGTACCAGATGCTGTTCTAAGTGCTTAATATGATAACCGGCTTGTTTTCCATGAGAACTCTGTGATGTAGAACTCTTATCCTACTATGACAGATTTGGAAGAGTGAAGTCCAAAGCTACAAAGCATGGAAACTTCTTCCAACATAACAAGTGGGAGCACAGAGAGGCATGCTGAGTTTTGACCGCCCTTTAGGCGGTCGGTGTTAATAAATTATCTGTTGAATAAACAAATGAGGGAGATAATTAGTTATTGATCATTTTGTTTCTAGCAACCAAAAATAATTGTGGTAAAGGAAGTGAAGGAGTATTAAAACTCATGGCGTAAGTTAGGAATTACTCAATTTCAACAAAATTCAAAGACAAGTTTTATGCATTTAAATGTAGAATTGTATTGAATTGATTATTATAAAATTGAAGTGTGCTATTCCTTAGCATTTCGAAGGAGAGACTTACTCTCCTATTGCAAAGCTGTGGCTATATATTCACCTTCAGTCATCTGGCTCTAGGTAAGTAGCTGGAAGTTTGGGCATTTAGTATTCTTCGGATGCATTTTCTCATTCACTCCTCAAAAGTATTCTATTCCTGTAAAAGCTGCCAGAGAAGGTGATATGTTTTAATCAAAGGTGTTTTGAAACAGATATACAATTTTAGTAGATTCCCTGGGGGAAAATAACTCCGGAGCATTTGTATAGTATCTGGTACTTTGTTGGTTGCTCAATAAATATTTATAAATAATTTCTATTTAATAGCTTCACTCTAGTAATCAATGTAAATTTTAATGTTTAACTGAAACTATTCTACAACATGTTTAATTCTTGGGGCTAGTAGAATTTTTTCTGTTTAAGTATTTTTTACTTATGTTCTCATATGATGTTAAAGCAAAGAAGTGTACAGATAACTGAGCTCTATGAGGGTAGGTAGGATATTTTGTATGTTTTGAGGAGCATTGAACCCAAATAAATTACCTTAAGAAAAATTTTTCCTACTCATGATATCTTTAATGACATTTTCTTTAACCATCAAAAAATCCATTGGGTTAATAGAAAAGGAGGCCTGTGCATTTTTGTTTACATAATACAAACGCTGATCCTTTTGTTTCATGCTATTGTAAAATTTTCTTTGCCTGTAGAAATTCAAATGATCCTCTCTCTACTACGGTCATAGTATTTTTTGCTTACCTCTGCTTTGGTATTTACAGTTTATCAAAATTATTTACAGGGCCTGCTTTTCCTTCTAATCCACAAGGGTAGGGAGAGAGAGGAAGAAGAAATTTTATGTTTATTGGATTATCTACCACATGTTTTATACTTCTTTGTTTTTAGTTAATTTTCAAAAAAAATTTCAGCTCTATTGAGGTATGACTACAAATAAAAGTGTACGATTTTTAAAGTGCACATCGTGGTGACTTGGCTTTATATTTCTTTTATTCATGCAACAAATATTCATTTTGTATAAGGCCGAGCACAGGCCTAGGCAGTGGGGTAACTGCCTTCCAGTTGCCTGTACCTGAGACAAGTAGATAATTACTGTTGGTGTGATATATCCAATGGTGGGGGCATATGAGGTACCAGGGGAGCTCAGGGCACTAGCATCTGACCCTGACATGTTGAGTCAAGGATGACCTTGTAGACAACCCATTGTGAGGCAGAAAGCAGGAGTGGTAACCCAGGCAAAGAGGAATTTAAGGAGATGATGAAGGAAAAGTGCTGTGGATTGAAGTGAGAGCCAGGAAAAAGGTCTGGGAGGAGGGGGATGGGGGAAGGGGAGGGGGTTTGGGGAGGAAGGGAGGGGGAGGAGGAAGAGAGCAAAGTTGGTCTCCCATGTTAACGCTTTATGTAACCCCTCTAATCCCCTGGGAGATGAGCATTACCATCCCCTTTTGCTTCAACTTTTTGCTCCAATAACATTTAAATGTTTACTCTCTAACTTATCACCACCTAGGGAATGAGGTGCTGGTCATACCAAAGGCAGTAATCAAGACTAAAAAGGGAAAAGTCCAGGACAAGCTGAAATAATTTCCACTTTAAATGCTAATCAGGAAGATGCTTATTAGTTCATATGACTAGTACTCCTTCCCTGGGTAGTTAAAGCAGGGACATTTGTGCCGTGGACGGGGAGCCCTGCAATGATTTGCACTTGGTGATACCGTGGCAGCTAATTCACCTTTATGACCCGCCGGCCTCCATTGATTTTTGTCTTAATGCTGTCTCCTTTGTGAAATAAACCAGCTTTTGTATTGTTAGATTTCACCTAAATTCCTGGAAATCAGCTTATTTATTTTGGTTCCACCGTGAGCTGGGTGTATATCTTCTTCCTTCTCTAAGTCAATGAGCCACACTCACTCTGTGTGGGCCCTGTTGTGTGTGCCACAGGATAGCAGGGCTCAGCAGCGTGCCCATCCAAGACAGCGGGCAGCCCTGGGGGTGGGGCTGTGGGGAGGAAAGAGAAACTCGTTCTGCCTCCAGTTCTGGAAGCCTAAAGTCTCAGGTCGAGGTGTCAGCTGGGTTGGATTCTTCTGAGTCCTCTCTCCTGCTTTGTTGGTGGCTGCCTTGTCCCTTGGTCTTCACATGGTCTTCCATCTGTAATGCCTAGTGGCCAAATCTCCTCCTCTTGTAGGGACACCAGTCATATTGGATTGGGGGCCACCTCATGACCTCAGTTTTAAGTTAATTACCTCTCTGAAGACCTTAGCCCCAAATACAGTCATATACTGAGGAACTGGGGGTTAGAACTTCAACATATGAATTTTGAAGGGACACGGTCCACCCATAACAGCTTGTGACCCCTTTCATATTGTTTCTTTGCTGGGAATATTTCTAAGGCACTCTAGTACTCTGTTCACTTGGAGATGCAAACATTTCAAGAGGAGAGTAAGGGAAGGAAATTGGCTTCCTTTGCCTTTTTGCAAACACTTTCATCTTTTCCTCCTTTTTATCCTAGAGTTCAAATTCAGAAATTTCTTCCAAGCTACATAAACTGACTCCCTCTTCCATCTCCCCCCCCCCCATTTTTTTTCCTTTTAAAAATAAACCAGGACATTTTGCTGGCTACAACTGTGGAGTCTGCAAGTTTGGCTGGACCGGCCACGACTGCAATCAGAGGAAAGCCCCGGTAATTCGGAAAAATATCCATTCCTTGACTGCTCAGGAGAGGGAGCAGTTCCTGGACGCCTTAGACCTTGCAAAGAACACGACACACCCCAACTACGTGATCACCACCCAGCACTGGCTCGGCCTGCTGGGGCCCAACGGGACCCAGCCACAGATTGCCAACTGCAGCATTTATGATTTCTTTGTGTGGCTCCATTATTACTCTGTTAGAGATACATTATTAGGTGGGTTTTTTCCTCAGCAGAGGGTATATTATTATAGTTTGGGGCTGTGGGGGGATGGGTGGGGAAGTAATTTCAGGGAAGTTAATTAACAAGAGAGCAACCTCAGGAAGGGTTAGGCTTATGAAAGTCAGAGGATTATCAAATGCTCCCTGAAGCTAGGATGGAGCACAGTTTACCAGTACGTTGGTTGACATTTGGGAAGATGTTTTCTCCTGTAGTGGGTATTTTGCATTCAAAGTCTAAACTCTCCTCTGTGAAGCTATTAATCTTCAAAGGCAAGAGTTGGTGAAGCGGAGGCAAATTCCTTTTGATTCCAGAAGAAAACATGTCTAAATCTGGCCATGGAAGCCCTCTCTGACATTTTTCCTCAAATTAGAGGAATTAACAGAACATGTGCTAAAGCACATGAAGCTTCTTTGTGCAGAATTAGAGTGTTCGTGTGGAAAGTGCATATCTCATTAAACCCGCATGTGTTAGTCTTTAGACTTTTGGTCATCATTCATGGTGCCTGTAATATGGTGCACTGCTGTTGGGATCCTCAGGTTTTTTCAGAGTCGTATTGTCAAGGAAGAGCATAAGCTGCTCCAGCAATGTAGAGTTCCTCCTGAATTAACCCTTTGAACCATTACAGTGGATGCCTGGGTAAAAGGTGCCCCGCCCTTCTAGAGCCTAAGACTTGGACTGGGAGCTTGTTTGTTAAGAACTTCATTAATCTAGTAGGACCAGCTACGCCCTCAGATATTTCTCAGTCAGTGAACACCACAGACGTCAGCCCGCTCCAGGGGGATGTGCCTCCATTCCTGGTTCTATTCTGTGTATTCCTGATGCTTTCTTTGGCTGTACCTGTTATCCCCACCTTTGGGGTCCCTTGTTGGGATCAGGGTGAATGAAGACGTCAAACTCCCTTTGAATAGTCAGATTCTCACTGGAATTTTCTGTCCTTGTGTTTATCACTGGTTCCCCATTGCTTGATTTCACCTCATTCATTCGTTTGGGGAACATTAAGCTTTGTTTTGAATTAAAACATTTAAAAAAGACTGTGTAGCCATCAGGAAGTGATAGCATGTCTTTCCTCAGTGTGAGTCCTTAAAAACTCTTGCCTCTCAGGTAAGCATCTGTCTTTATCAATAGATAAGGAGGCTCTTCTGGCTATAAATCTTTATAGTTTTCCTGTCATCACTCAGAGGAATTTTTGCTCTATGAGAGGGTTTTCTCTCAAGAGGGAAAGAGGACTATAGTTTCTGGTCATACCTAGGAATTAAATTTATATTCGTGTCTGTTCAGCTCTCTGAAGTTATTATAGGTACTTTGAAAAAGAACTAAAGCCAGCTAAAGTTTCTACATAACCATCAAAAGCTTTTATGAAAGCGGAAGAAGGATGGAATGGGCAGTAAGGGGGTCATTAAATTGCCCAAAGCTTTTCACTAAAATTGGTGGTTCCAGTGGCCAGCCACATTGATTTGAATGTATTTTTCTCTCTTCTAGTCTTGGCTACCATGCTTGTCAGCTGGTGGTTGTAACTGACTGAGGGCAGAGGCACAATCCATGGAAGTTCTTTTTGGTGACATAAATGCCTGAATTAGGACTAAAAGCAGTCCAAGTTGTTTTATTATTAATTAATCCTTCCCTTGTAAATGTGAGCATTTGTGAGGAATAGGTTTGAAAATATCCTTTGAAAATATATTTCATTGAGGTCTTAATGATCTAGGCCTTTGGATAACATTATTTCATCTTAATGAAATGTTACTTAAAAATTAAACATTTGACAGAGACTCTCAAAGCTGAAAACGACCTAGATGTGTCTGGATCTCTGTTGACAATCAAACTTTTGAGAGATGGAGAATTTATCCTAGAAGTGCTAGTTGCTTCTGAAATTGTTTTGTTGTTGCTGTTCTTGCTTTCAGAGAGATAAATGACAAAAACCATTTTTTTTTTTTTTTTCCCGATGAGAACAGCTTGGACTTACTGGCTCTACAGACACATCCCACATTTAATGTAAGGATTAACATTAAAAAAAATGCTATTCCATGATCTTTAATATGTTTCCCAATTGCTTTAGGACCAGGGCGCCCATACAAGGCCATAGACTTCTCACACCAAGGCCCCGCCTTTGTTACTTGGCACCGGTACCATTTGCTGTGGCTGGAAAGGGATCTCCAGGTTGGTCAAAACTATGCCTTTGGTATTTTTTATTTTGCATTTGGTCAAGACCCATATCAATCTTTGCCTTATGTGCTTTCTTGTTGTATTTGATATTGATATATTGAGTTACATAACTAGGCACACCCTTTGCTTTTAGCAACTCATCGACAATGAGTCCTTTGCTTTGCCCTACTGGAACTTTGCCACCGGGAGGAACGACTGTGACGTGTGTACAGACCAGCTGCTTGGGGCTGCAAGACAAGATGACCCAACTCTAATTAGTCAGAAC
Organism: Zalophus californianus; assembly: GCF_009762305.2. Classification (NCBI taxonomy): domain Eukaryota; kingdom Metazoa; phylum Chordata; class Mammalia; order Carnivora; family Otariidae; genus Zalophus; species Zalophus californianus. Next base: position 15,934,625 of record NC_045597.1, read on the forward strand.
TCAAGATTCTCCAGCTGGGAAATTATCTGTGATAGGTAATGGTATATACGTACCTGCACTGGAAATCCAGAGACCATATTTTCCTAAGTCTGAGAGATGGAGAGGCACTTTATATTTCTGTTTCTAATGCAGGCTGGATTCTTTGTACATGTTTCTGAAAATGATTTTCCTGAGGGAAGGGGGATTTTGAAAAATTCTGAGCCCTCTTATTTTTTTTAAATTTTTATTTATTTGAGAGAGAGAGAATGAGATGAGAGATAGAGAGCATGAGAGGGAAGAGGGTCAGAGGGAGAAGCAGACTCTCTGCCGAGCAGGGAGTCCGATGTGGGACTCGATCCCGGGACTCCAGGATCATGACCTGAGCCGAAGGCAGTTGCTTAACCAACTGAGCCACCCAGGCGCCCTGAGCCCTCTTATTAAAAAAAAAAAAAAAAAAATAGAGGTCTGGAAATCGCACCTGTGAATCGAATGGGCTTATCCTTTCTAGATCAACTGTTTTAAAATTAGAATTAGTTTCTGCATTCAGCCAAACATTTCTTAAGTACTGATCATATTCCAAGGAGTGTAATAGTACTGACAATACAAAGATGAATAAAATAGCTTCCCTTTTGGATATCGTTTTGTATTTACAAAGGCAGATTGCTTGTAAACGAGTTACAATACAATGTGAAAAGTATCATGATAGATGTAAGTGCGAAGCCAAGAAGAGAGTCAGGGGAATTCTCTAAGAGGCAGAGGCACACACCACAAACAGATGGAGGGGAGGGTGGTGAGTGTGTCCTAGGTGGAGGGAACATCATGTATGAAGCTGGAAAAGTCTCTGGAAACAGTCCTGTATAGCTAGACCATCAGGCGATGATGAGCTGAGAGGGGCAGGGGATGGGGCGGGGGAGAATGATCTCTGAAGTATTGAAGAACACAGCGTAAGCAAATGAGCAGCCTGTAGCCCATGGAGAATCCTATCCTCAGTGATTCCTTAAATTTGTTTCTTTTTTTCTAGCACACATCTCAAAAAAAGATTCCCCAAGAGGTTCTTCTGCCTTCCTTTATTATTTATACATTTATTAAAGGTTTTATTTATTTATTTGCGAGAGACAGTGCGAGAGAGCATGAGCAGGGGGAGGGGCAAAGGGAGAGGGAGAAACAGGCTCCCGGTTGAGCAGGGGGCCCAAGATGGGGGCTCCATCCCAGGATCCTGGGATCATGACCTGAGCCAAAGGCAGATGCTCAACTGACTGAGCCACCCAGGTGCCCCTGCCTTCCTTTATTTATCTGTTTCCTTCAAATCTTCCTGTTTTTAACCTAAGGGCTCTAGCTCTCCTGCCCAGTGTCTTTGTCGAGCTTCCTTGAACACACCCCTAGTCTGGGCATGCATGTGTTTGCGGGGGTGTAGGCCAATCTAGCAGGGATTCCCCCCTTCTACACCCTAAGCTTTTCCTATAGCCCTCTGGATAGTGCTCCCCAACATGTTGGGATGGGTAACTATAATAAGATTTTATCATGACTAAGATTTTGATTGGTTTGCTTGGCCCAAAGTTATGATAATATCCACAAATTAAAACATTCCATTTTTACTCTCCTTACAACCCTTAGCCTAGATGACTATAACCGCCGGGTCACCCTCTGTAATGGGACATATGAAGGTCTGTTAAGAAGAAATCAAGTGGGACTAAACAGTGAGAAATTGCCAACTTTAAAAGACATACAAGATTGTCTGTCTCTCAAGAAGTTTGACAGCCCTCCTTTCTTCCAGAACTCTACCTTCAGCTTCAGGTTAGTGCTCTGAGCTCTGTTAGACTGGCATTTTAAAATACTTTAAGGTTTTCATGCCTGTGGTTGTAATGAACTGGAAGGAGATCCGGGTGTTGGGAGCCATGTACAAAGCTAAGTAATGCAGAAGGCTTGACAAGTGAGGATAACAAGGAAACAGTGTTAGGAAAGTCATCATCCACCCACTATAATGAATAGTGTCGTTTTAATATTTTCTAACGGCTATTCAAAACCATCTTTTGTATTTCTAATTATGGCCTATATAGGTACAGTGTTCAGAACCTGGGTACTTCATTTTTTTTTAAAGATTTTATTTATTTATTTGACAGAGAGAGACACAGAGAGAGAGGGAACATAAGCAGGGGCAGTGGGAGAGGGAGAAGCAGGTTTCCTGTGGAGCAGGGATCCCCATGCGGGGCTAGATCCCAGGACCCTGGGATCATGACCTGAGCTGAAGGCAGATGCTTAATGACTGAGCCACCCAGGCACCCCACCAGGGTACTTCATTAAACAGCATTTCTATACCCCAACAACAAGACAGAGGAAAGATAAATTAAGGAGTGGAACCCATTTACAACTGCACCCAAAACCATAAGATACCTAGGAATAAATCTAACCAAAGAGGCAAAGAATCTGTACTCAGAAAACTATAAAATACTCATGAAAGAAATTGAGGAAGACACAAAGAAATGGAAAAACATCCCATGCTCATGGATTGGAAGAACAAATATTGTGAAGATGGCAATGCTACCTAGAGCAATGTACATGTTTACTGCAATCCCTATCAAAATACCGTCAGCTTTTTTCAAAGAAATGGAACAAATAATCCTAAAATTTGTATGGAACCAGAAAAGACCCCGAATAGCCAGAGGAATGTTGAAAAAGAAAAGCAAAGCTGGTGGCACACAATTCCGGACTTCAAGCTCTATTACAAAGCTGCCATCATCAAGACAGTATAGTACTGGCACAAAAATAGACACATAGATCAATGGAACAGAATCAGAGCCCAGAAATGGACCCTCAACTCTATGATCAACTAATCTTCGACAAAGAAGGTAAGAATGGCCAATGGAAAAAAGACAGTCTCTTCAACAAATGGTGTTGGGAAAATTGGACAGCCACATGCAGAAGAATGAAACTGGACCATTTCCTTACACCACACACAAAAATAGACTCAAAGTGGTTGAAAAACCTCAATGTGAGACAGGAGTCCTTCAAAATCCTAGAGGATAACACAGGCGGCAACCTCTTCAACCTCAGCCACAGCAACTTCTTCCTAGAAACATCGCCAAAGGCAAGGGAAGCAAGGGCAAAAATGAACTATTGGGACTTCATCAAGACAAAAGACTTTTTCACAGCAAAAGAAACAGTCAACAAAACCAAAAGACAACCGACAGAATGGGAGAAGATATTTGCAAATGACATATCAGATAAAGGGCTAGTATCCAAAATCTATAAAGAACTTATCAAAACTCAACACCCAAAGAACAAATAATCCAATCAAAAAATGGGCAGAAGACACGAACGACATTTTTCCAAAGAAGACATCCAAATGGCCAATAGACACATGAAAAAGGGCTCAACATCGCTCGGCATCAGGGAAATCCAAATCAAAACCTCAATGAGATACCACCTCACACCAGTCAGAATGGTTAAAATTAACAAGTCAGGAAATGACAGATGTTGATGCGGATGCGGAGAAAGGGGAACCCTCCTACACTGTTGGTGGGAATGCAAGCTGGTGCAGCCACTCTGGAAAACAGTGTGGAGTTTCCTCAAAAAATTGAAAATAGAGCTACCCTACGACCCAGCAATTGCACTACTAGGTATTTACCCCAAAGATACAAATGTAGAGATCTGAAGGTGTACATGCACGCCAATGTTTATAGCAACAATGTCCATCAACAGATGAATGGATAAAGAAGATGTGGTATACACACACACACACACACACACACACACACACACACACACACACACACACACAGGAATATTATGCAGCCATCAAAAAAAAAACCCCGAAATCTTGCTGTTTGCAATGACGTGGATGGAACTAGAGGGTATTATGTTAAGTGAAATAAGTCAATCAGAGAAAGACATGTATTATATGATCTCACTGATATGAGGAATCCTTAATTTCAGGAAACAAACTGAGGGTTGCTGGAGTGGTGGGGGTGGGAGGGATGGGGTGGCTGGGTGATAGACATTGGGGAAGGTATGTGCAATGGTGAGTGCAGTGAATTGTGTAAGACTGTTGAATCACAGACCTGTACCTCTGAAACAAATAATACATTATATGTTAAAAAAAAAAAAAGACGATAGTAGGAAGGGAAAAATGAAGGGGGGGGAATCAGAGGGGGAGACAAACCATGAGAGACTATGGACTCTGAGAAACAAACTGAGGGTTCTAGAGGGGAGGGGGGTGGGGGGATGGGTTAGCCTGGGGATGGGTATTAAAGAGGGCATGTACTACATGGGCACTGGGTGTTATACGCAAACAATGAATCATGGAACACTACATCAAAAACTAATGATGTAATGTATGGTGATTAACATAACATAATAAAATTAAATTTAAAAATATTTGCTCATGCTTTCTTTTTCTTTTCTCTTAAACGTATCATGCGCTTTCTTTTTCTTTTCTTTTAAATGTATCAGACCTTAATATTGAAGTCTGAGATCTCAGAGGAGTATTACAGACCAAATGGCACAGCAATGACACCACAATACTTGAAATTTAAAGGCCAACTAATAATTCGCTCCATCTAAAAAGACTTTAAGAGTTGTGGGAAATAAGTATGGATATAAATAAGATTTTAAGCAAAGATGAATGGGGCTCCAAAAAGACATGGTGGATAGATTCATGGTCTTCCCCTCAAACCAGATTCTCTCTTTCCTATGTGTAAACTATACAGCTGATGGGTTATTTGGGGCGGAGGTGGGGTAAACTGAAAAATGCAGAGGTTGTGCCAAGTGCAGCAGAGCTCAGGGTCTGTGCGGGGGTTGGACACAGCTCTGAGTAGTGGCAAAGGTCCTATAAAGGCTGACATTTAAGATTGTTTGAAAAGGAGCATACGTTTGTTTTTCACGGTAGTAAAAATGCTATTGAAATGGAGTGCAAACTTTATAGATTTGAGTTAAGGGAGTGGTTATCGAAGTGTGGGGCCCAGACTACCATAACTGGGATCGCTTGGGAGCTGGTTAGAAACACAAATTGTGAAGACTCAGCCCCCACTTCCTGAATCAGAAACTCTGAAGTGGGGCATGAAATATGTGTTTCTCTCCAGTGATTCCCATGTATGCTTAAATTTGAGGATCACTGAGTTTGGATAAGGACAATTTGAATTACCTAAAAATGGGGAGGAGAAAAAAACAAGGTTAAGTGGAATTTGGGGATGCATTTAGAATGGCGGATATGTTACGGTCAAGCTGGAGGTCTATTTAGTTGAGGAATGGGAATATAAAATTATATGTTAATTCAAAAAATATTTCTGATTACGGACCATGTGCTGGGCATTGTACTGAGCTCTGGCAATAAAAATCTGGAGAAAACACAGTCTGTGTCCTCTAGGACTTCATAGTCTGCCATGGGAGACAGATATGAAGATATAGAATTGTCATACAGTATATAAAAGAGGTATAATCCAACTGAGCAGGTGCAGAAGGAGCATTGATTAAGAGTTCCCTCCCCTGATAGAAGATCATCATTAAAGTTGGGATTAATTTGTAGTTAATTAGCTATGATAGAGCTTCCCCATCTCAAGTCAGAAGACTGTTATTTAGGCTGGAAACAATAAAAAGAGACGTTTATCAATTGTAACTGTTGTCGCTGACAGACTGATTTTCTCTCAGGAATGCCCTGGAAGGGTTTGATAAAGCAAATGGCATCCTGGACTCTCAAGTGATGAGCCTACACAACTTGGTTCATTCCTTCTTGAATGGGACAAGCGCTTTGCCACATTCTGCTGCCAACGATCCTGTCTTTGTGGTATGTTCAAAGGCTCAGACTAGATGAAAAATTTTCTACGTAAGATGTTGGATTTATTTGCTTTTCAGTAAGATTAAGGTTTGGTGTGTGTTATATTCTCTTTGTGGACAATGGGATGTATTCAAATGTTAAATTCGTTTTATTCTGCGCCTGAGAGGTGGTTAGATAGCATTTAAAGTCCCCTTTTCAGAAACCCACGCTTTGGAGATGATTAGTTTTGGAATGACAACAGACAGGAGTTTATAGTCCAGAGGTGGATTCATAAGTTAGCATAGTGATATTATAAATTATATCACAATTTAGCACAATTTATATAATAAATTAGTATAATGACAATAATTTTTCAATCATAAAATGAGTGATGTTGAAGATGAGTGGTGGAACTACTGTGAGCCTTGCATGAAGTCCAGCCACCCAGCACGCCAAGTCCACAGCTCTGTTGGTGTTTCTTCCTGGCCCCCTCACTCACAAAGCGTTCTGCCTAAAAATGAGCTGTTCTTGCTGTCCTAATATCACTGTGACCACTTTGGACTGGATCTTCCACGTAAGACACTCGTCAGAAGATGGCGTGGACCTCCCTGGGTATACAAGAACGGGTTCTTTTACTCCTTCTGTGGCTACTTGCTAATCAATGTAGGTTTACCAGAATCCTGTCTTCAACTTGCTTTCATGGTTACGAGTTTACTTGAGAGGGTGAGGACTATGGCCAATGTCCACCCCCAAACGCAGGACGCTACCAATGTGTAAGAGAACCTGGTAGTGCTGAACAGAAAAATTGGTTTGGGTCAGTTTGCAAACTTGCAGTTATATTCAGTCATTTCTTTTTTGTTTGCAAATGAGTAGATTCTACCCAAACTAATTTACGATAAAAAAAAATTAATTTATTGACTTAAATAACTGGGAAACGGAGGGGTGCCGAATCTGGGGGCTCAAATGATGTCAACTCTATCTCTGTCTTCATGAACAACTTCTTTCCATGTGGTAACCGAGCTAGCCATCGGCAGCCACAAATGAGCACGCTACCAGCTTAGCACGTGGGGCAGGGGCCGGAAGCAGCCACGTTACCATAGTAGTGGAGAACGGTCCCAGGACTGGCCGGGCCTGGATTACCTGCCCTCCGTGAACCAATCAGTATGGCAAGTGGAAAGGAGGTACTCTGATTAGCCAGAGCAAGGTCACATGTTCACCCCTACTGTCCACGCATGTGTGTGACCCCAACCCACACAGCTTTAGGGAGCTCCCTGTGGGGAAGTAAGTTTGTGTTAGCCAGAAGGGGGACGGAGGGTGGGGAAGGAGTGCTGGGCAGAAAAAATGACAAATGTCTTCAATTAATACAAAAACCACATTTGATGTTCCTTAATTTATTAAGTAGCTTCATATCTCGGAGGGGAAATACAGCCAGTACAGAGAGAGCTGTTGTTGGCTACGGAGGAACCTCACGGTTCTTTAAAATTCAAAATGTGATGAACCAACTCCCTTGATATATGTTTGAGTCCGATTTCGGTCTCACTTTAAAACAAAAGGAAAAACAGAAAGAAACTCGGCAGTGGGATTATAATGTAAGAATCCCAAGCTCTGTTAGTTTTAAAAATCTGTTCACCAAGGGGCTCTCTGGAGACTAACAAAACAGGGGAGGTGCAGGTTGGGGTCATGTTATCGCAGCTGTTCTTGGTCAGCGCCCTCCAGCCAGAGACTGCGAGGAGCACCTGTAGTGGAGCACGTGGTGCCATGGTTCCGTAACACCAAGGATGGTGTATTCCTTGTTGTTGGGACAGACTGGGAACCCAGCGAGGCGCTCAGGGGCTAAAAAGGAATGAAAAGGATTTGGGCTTGTGCTAGCTGAGATGGGGAGGGTGTAAGGAGGCAGGGCTTTGCTCTGGATTGGATGCTGTCAGGAAGCGGGGCAATTCTATGATTGAGTACCCCAGTAATTCTTAGTAATTGGTAGAGCAGTGGGAGTCGCTTGTGATAGCCGGGAAAGGGCTATGTTCTTGTTAGGTATTGTATGGCTTGGACAATGTTCATATTTTGTCTACATTCAGACACAACCATGGAGTTGTCTTGTTTTTGTCCTGATCCATCACGGTCACAGAGTGACCTTGTTTGATGTTGATGTTCCATGATTGCTTATGCCCCGCAGAACACCAAGGCCTCTTTTTTTTAATTTAATATTTTTAAAAGATTTTTATTTATTTATTTGAGAGAGAGAATGAGAGAGAGAGAGCATGAGAGGGGAGAGGTCAGAGGGAGAAGTAGACTTCCTGCTGAGCAGGGAGCCCGAGCTGGCACTGGATCCCAGGACTCCAGGATCATGACCTGAGCCGAAGACAGTTGCTTAACCAACTGAGCCACCCAGGCGTCCCCACCAAGGCCTCCTTGATAGAGCCAGGCCCTCTCTGGCGTGGGGGGGGGGGGGCTGCTTTTTCCCCCCTTAAGTACAGCTCACCAGAGTTGGTTTAGAAACTTTAGATGTCTTAAACATTCGTACTCCAGCTGCTAAACCCCTACAGTGTCTCTGCTTTATAGATACTTAACTCACTATCCACTATTTTAACATTATCTTCAGGGTTGTGTGTCTTGAATGGATGGTTTCAAAGCAATTAGAAGAAGAAATTTCACCACTGGTCTTTTTTTTATTTTGCCAGTATTTTGAATTCAAATTAGTTTAAATATTATCTAGTATAGATTGCATTGTAGTAAGCAAACACTTTATGGGTTTTTTCTTTTTCCAGAATTTTCCTCACTTTAATGTTAATTTTAGTAGTGTATCTTATTCTGCTCAAGTTGCCGTAACAAAAATAAAATAGACTGTTAAACAACAGAAATTCATATCTCACAGTTCTGGAGGCTGAAAGTCCAAGATCAAGGTGCTGAGTGATGTGGTTCCTGGGGAAAGCTCTCTTCCTGGCTTATAGACCACTGCCTTCTTGGTGGCGTGTCCTTACATAGTGGAGAGAGGCAGAGATGTCTGGGGTTTCTTCTTATAAGAGCACTAGTCTTATCATCTCAGGGCCCCACACATATGACCTTATTTGACCTTAATTACCTCTTTTAGGTCCCATCTCTGAATACAGTCACATTGCGGGTTAGGGTTTCAACACATGAATTTGAGGGGGCCATAAATCAGTCCATACCATCAGTTTCTAGCAGTTTGTTTTTCTGGACTCCTGGGAGGCCACATGGCATAGTCAAAAGAACACTGGATTACAAGTCAAATAACTTTTTTATTTCGTCCTGAATTGTGCAATCTTGGGAGTCTCCTTGAAAGTGTGTGAAGCCTCTGTTTCCCGCTCTGCAAAGTGCTGGTCACTGGGCTTGATCTGGTGTTGGAGGAGAGTGGTGTGCTCATTAATGCAACACTGAATAGATTAGAATAATACAAAGCTGCTTTAGAAACTGCCAAGTACAATACAAAATTTATCATAAGACAACAATGCGTTTTATGGTAGTCGCTGGGAAAGAATTAGAGAACTATATGTTGGCTTTGAATTTCCAAACCTTAATTAAGGTTTCTTATCTTGTTCTCCATGGCAGACAGTTGCGCCCTAAGGCAATTTTACTGAAAGGAATACTGAGGTATTTCAAAGGTGACTTATTATTTTTTATCTCCCCCCGGGGTACCAAAAAAGGAGATATGAAGAGGGAGGGTAAATGTATAGCTCACAATGCTCTGAGCTTGCCTGGTGGTGTGAAGGTCTGGGTAGGTTTCTGGATTCCCAGATAGATGAGTGCCTGGCCAGGGTGAGCTGTGGGAAATCCAGACATGGAGCAGTTGATGAGCTATTCCTTTTTTTCTAAAAAGTGTTTCTTCCCTCGTATTTGTGTAACAAAACATGAAGGAGTTGTCAGGAATGTGGACTCTTGATCCCAGCCTCTAGCAAGGTGGGGGCTTCTGTGCAATACCTCCACAGCTGTGTTAGCTCTTCTGTAGGATGCTTGCCTTGTTTATTGGTTCTAACTGGGTATTTCACATCATTTTTCTGGCCATTATCTCAGCCATCAGCTTATGCCATGCAGTACTTGTGTCTCCCTTCTCTGCTCTGTATCTTTACATCTAGTTATCTATACTATATTTCTCTAAATAAATTTTTGTAAAACATACACTTTCAACTATATAATTTATACACCCAGTCCATATTCATGAGAAAAAATGTCACAGTACTCCTTATCCAGTATGCCAAAATATTATGAGCAGAACAGCAGAATCTTCTGGCAAATTCAGGATTATATGTCTCCACACAACCTTTCTCTCCTACGAAAGGAAAGAAGGGTGCTGCTAGTAACTTGCTTTTCAACACCCGAGGTTTCAAGGATTATTCCATCTTATCTCCTTCTTTGGAGGATGCCCAATTTGTGTGTAGAGCTTGGCAGATAGTGAGTGTTTTAGGCTTTACAGGCCCAATATCTCTGTTGCAACTACTCAACCCTGCCTCTGTAGCATGAAAGCAGTCATAGACAATACATGAATGAGTGAGTGTGGTGTTCTAATAAAACTTTATTTAAAAAACAGGTGGTGAGGGGCGCCTGGGTGGCTCAGTCGGTTAAGTGTCTGACTCTTGATTTTTGGCTCAGGTCATGATCTCAGGGTCGTGAGACTGAGCCCTGCATTGGGCTCTGAGCTGACTGTGGAGCCTGCTTGGGATTCTCTCCCTCTCCCTCTGCCCCCCTACCCCATGCTCTCTCATGCTCTCTCTCTCTACAAGAGAGAAATAAAAAACAGGTGGTGAGCTCTGTTTGGTCCACAGGCCTTAGTTTGCCAACTCCTGCTCTAAGGAATTAATGTCCCTTCTCTGTAGTATGTTTCCTCTATCAGTCATGTTTCTCTTCCTGCTCTAGGGAGCCACATTATGACTTTATGGATGAGGAATTCTGTGACTTACGTGTAGTTCAAAGCACTAGATATTTAATCATCCTTGCCTTCATTACTTTTAATACCTTTAATATTTAAAATTTTGTTCTTCTTTGTTATAAGTTGTCATGTGCGTATAAGCAGATGAAAAGCCACAGTCTTTTTTTTTTTTTTTTTTGCAGCTATGAAGTGTTTTGGCACTAGTTCCAGAACTCACAATTACTTTAGGCTATTTACATAAAGTTTCATGTTGAAACCAATTTAGGCTTAAATAATTCTTGCACATATTGAGATCCAGGTTACAGCATTTTGGTTAAAAGAGTGATAGCTTCTGGAATTTCAAATTCATAAGGCAGTTTATGCAAATATATTGCATGCAACATTTATTAAAATTATTTTCCTGAAATCTCTTCAAGCAAGAGAGGGGCAAAGTTGTATCTGATCACAATAACGAGTAAAGAATATAATGTTAAAATACAAGAAAAACTCTGAAACCAATCTCTGAAGTTCTAATAATTCATAAGGTAATTGAAGGACATGCACACATTTATCTGGAAAATATGATTCGGTCACAGAAATGCTAAGTAGTGCTGTCTTCAGTATTGAATTTAGTTAGGTATAATCTAGGGGGGAAAAAAAAGAAAAGCAAAAGACCCTAACGTTAAATAGTTGAGTTAACTCCCAAGAAAGAAACAATGTTAGAGACTAAATATTTTCCTTCCAGCTTCAAAGCAACTATTCTTAGGGCTGTATTTGAATGTTATTCTTTTAGAAAGGTACATTTCGCAAGTTCTAATTCTTTCAATTCTTAAGTGACTAGGGGATTCATAGGTTGCACGGCTAATATTCACTGCATAGCTCACGTGTTTGTTTGTCATCTTATACACTGAACTCATACATGGAATAAGACGTATACATAGTCTTATCATCATTTATTTCTTAACAATGACTAATAGTTGGGTAAGATTAAGTCCATTAATTTAGGGGGGAAAAGCAAGAAAAGAGAAAATGAGTTTCTAAAAACAAGAATCTAATGGACTACATGAAGTTAATACCCTTCTGACTCTACTGTTCTAGGCTGTAGTACAATTAGTAAAATTAATAGGTCATAATAACAAGTATAAAATACTTGTGAATTGGTAGGAGTTTAGTTAAAAATTTAAAAAGACGAATATAGGACATTGCTTCTCTCTCCCCAAGAATGAAGCACTTAAAAATGGATCCATTTTATTTATCTTTCTTACAAAAGAAAAAGCATATCAGTTGGTTAAGCATCCAACTTGATTTCAGATCAGGTTATGATCTCAGAGTTGTGAGATCGAGACTTGCATCAGGCTCCTCGCTCAGCAGGTAATCTGCTGGAGGTTTTCTCTCTCTCTCTAATCCTCCCCCCCAAATAAATAAATCTTAAGAAAAAAAGGAAAAGTATAATTAGGCTAACACCTTCAGTATTTAAATTAACATTGTTTTATATTAATTTTTAATTTTTTAATAGTTTAACAGTTTTTAATGATTTAGAGTTACAGAAATATTGGCAAAAAGGTTTTTTTAAAAGATTGTATTTATTTATTTGAGGGCGAGTGAGTGAGAGAGAGAGAGAGAGAGAGAGAGCATGAGAGGGGGGAAGACCAGGGGGAGAAGCAGACACCCCACTGAGCGGGGAGCCTGATGCGGGGCTCGATCCTGGGACCCTGGAATCATGACTTGAGCTGAAGGCAGATGCTTAACTGACTGAGCCACACAGGCACCTTGGCAAAAAGATTTTTAATTGTCTGTAATTCCATCTCAATTTTCTGCTTATTTCCTCTCCTATTCTATGTTTGTACAATTGTACTTATAAGGCAAACTGTTTAGGTTGTTACATCGTTTCCTAAATACTCTCTTTTCAAAATTTTAAAATAGATAATGCACATAAGGGGTTCAAATATAAAAGACATAAAATGAAGTCTTTGTATCACTACCATCTCCCAGCTAGTAATTACCATTTTTCCCTATTCTTCCAGATTCATTTTATAAATATACAAGCAAATATGTTTTCTGAATGGCAGCACACTATAGACACATCTGTGACTTCATTATTTTTATTTTTTACTTTTTCTAAATCATTCCATATCAGTTCATAAAGGCCATTCCATTCCTTTTTTTATGGCTGTATAGTATTCTATACTGTGGCTTTATCCTGAAAATTTTAGCCAGTTTTCTGTCAATGGGCATGTAGGTGGTTTCTAATCTCTTGCTTGGCAAACAATGCTTCAGCGCATGAACATGTAGAGTAAGTCAAGAGAATAGAATTACCAGGTCAAAGATTAAATAAATGCATTTGAAATGTCAGTAGATACTGCCAAATTGCCCTCCAGAAGGTTGAATAATGTTACGTTTATTTATTTAATGTATGTATTTTTAAACAACTGAGATAAAGTTAATAATTCCTAAGGAATGTGACACCTTGGTGAATTTTGTAAGAGCTGAGGTATTGGAGATGGTGGCTGGCCCTCTGCTTGGGCAGAGCATCCCAGGGTGGCAGGATTTCTATACTCTTGGTCTAGGGGATAGTTTGGTTTTTTAACTTGACAGGGGCTAAATGGCACCTGAAGAAATTCTTTTCAACTCTAAACTTTGTAAGGATAAACCCATGTTCTATTGAGAAGAACTAAACCTATACTAAGAGATGAACTGCATACTCTTTGTCATTGATGAAATTAAGTAGTATAATGACAAACCACATTTGTATACAAATCTAAAGTGGTTATAGCATTGATTTGGGTTCCTTTCTCCTAGGGCTTTGGTAATTCCTTAGACATGAATGGCCTGGGAGTATCTCAGTTCTTATCTAGAATCTCTTCTGACATCCCCTGGTTTTCTCTCTCCCACCTGCTTATGACATATGCTGAACCAGTGACTTCTTTTAAAGTTGTCGTACTAATAGCAGAACCTCTTATAGTCCTCTTTTTGCATGTGTTCAAAGTTTAATCCTTAAAGTATAAGCTTTCTTCCTCAAGGGCTCAAATGATATTTCTTTTCTAAATTGAGATATAACCGGCATATAAAATTAAGTTAGTTTCAGGTGTACAACGTAATGATTCAATATTTGTATATATCGCAAAAACAGTCATCACAATTAGTCTAGGTACCATCTGCCGCCATACATAACTGATATTTCTTTTTATATACATGCTAATATATCTTACATACAATGTATATTGCATATATTTTGTGTATACTTATTTATATTTTGTATACAATGTTATTATACAAACATATGTAAAAAGGGTACCTTTTCTTTTCTTTTTTTTTAAAGATTTTATTTCTTTATTTGAGAGAGAGAGAGAGCATGAGTGGGGAGGGTAGAGGGAGAGAGAGAAGCAGGCTCCCTGCTGAGCAGGGAGCCCAACGTGGGTCTCAATCCCAGGCCCCTGGGATCATGACCTGAGCTGAAGGCAGAAGCCTAACTGACTGAGCCACCCAGGCATCCCTACCTTAAGTTTTAAATGGAACCTCCCATATGAAACTGGGTGTCTGTTGTGTGATTTCTGAGTGATCATATATGAGTTCTCAGAGGAGCAGAACATTATCACAATAAGACTCACTCTGACCATGAATGATGTCTTCTAGACAGGAACACATGAACTCAAGTGGTGAACACCACAGTGTGCTGGTCTTTGGTGATGTACTGGTGTCTGTGGCCATTATGGCAGGAATCTGATTGTGCAGACATCTAAGTTAAGGTTAAGTTTGATAGTAACTTTATCCCCCAGTGATCCTGAAAAAGATGTGCACACTTTCCCTATATTTTATTCAAGTTTCTTTATGCCTTCCAGCACAATAGCCATTGATTGATTGATTTTTTTTTTTTTTCCTGCAAGGGTTGCATTTAAACATGTTTACCTTGAAAGCCCATAGAATCACACTTTCTTCAACACTGCCTCCAAGGTGAAAGTTTTTTTCTTCCTGTACCTATCCTTATGTGTTGGAACAAGATAGAATGGGTTTGTGAACCAAATTTGTAACCTCATTTCTGAAGCACTCAATTTTTAGTACCCAAATATAACTATGTATCTCTATAGCAGATATAAAGCAACCATAGTATACTGTTACTTTACTTTTGCTTTTATTTATTACCCTCCAATTACATTTAGCCTTTACAGAGACATTAACTGAGCTCATTTTTGACTAATGTGAAACCAAGATACTATTAGTTTCTCAAGAGCAATTCAGGGTATCTTGTTTTGGAGCAATGTTCACAACTCTAACAAAAATATCTATTCTACAGGCTGCACCACTTCTCTTTATGGCTGTGGATACGTTATTGCTTGCAGTATTTTGTTTATTGCGTTCTTTGCATCTTCTTGGCACACACTAACCTCTTTTACTACATTCTATAAATTGGGTGCTCTGTATATAGTTCCTACTAGAGCATTTATTGTACAATGTTTTATAGCCCTTCTGGGACCTATAATCTCTCCTTATTATTTTTCCCTGTTCTTTTATCTCTCCAAATTATGAATTGCTGCTGAGTCTTGTCCCCTCCTTAATTATTTATGCTTTGTACTGGGTGAATTCTGGTGTTTTCCAGAAGTTATTTGCTTCTTGCAGCACTGAATCTGGATCTTCCTGTGTCCTAAGGGTCCCTTGTCTCTTTTTCTAATCAGAATTTGATCTCTGACTTGAACTTAGACAGTATCTAAAAGCTCAGGAGATACTGTGTGACCTTTGGAAAATACACTCTGGTACACCCCTAGGTACTTTTTCTGTGTATCACTTAGGATTTGGTTCAGCTGCTTGGAACAGAAAACCCGTTATAGAAGCCCAAACAAAAAAAGAGGTGTATTTTTCTCTTAATGTAAAAGATCCCCAGTGGCGGGTAGTCCGGGGCTGGTATTGTATCTCCAGAGTCATCACAGACCCTTCTGTGTTTTTGCTCTACCACCCTTGGTGAGTGGCTTCTTTTCCTAACTTTGTTAATTAGCAATTAAGATCGCTGCTGCAACTCCAACCATCACATCCATGTTCCAGGAAACAGCAAGGATAAATGGAAAGGGGAAAAGGGTCACTTTTAAGCTGAGACCTCCACCTTTAAAGAGCTTTCTTGGAAGTCCCATTCAGTGACTCCTAGTTCAATCTCAGTGATAGTTTGATACATTGCTTCACTCAAAAAAAAAAAAAAAAAAAGGAAGTTACGGAGGAAAAAGGGAGTGGATATTTGGTAAGCAACAAATAGTGCATATTATCCTTAGGCATTCAGCCTCTACTGCTTGGGCTCCATGTTCGTGGCAAAAGTTCTATTTGAAACTGGCAGGCTCCCCAGGCTACGGCTGGAGGATGAAGCACAACTTCCCTGTATGGGAACCTTCTAACCTTATCTGGAGTTCCCAGGATTCAGAACGTGAGGTACGTTTTTGGCGACCTACACCCATAACTAACACTTAGCTCTTTTTCCAGGGCTGATGACTTTCTTTAAGCTCTCCTTGTAGGAAACATTGATCACTTGCATTTTCACATGTCTTCCAAAGTTGTTGCTTCTGCAATAAACATTATACCTTTATTTCTTTGGAGCTTCAATTTTGTTACTCAAATCTAAGATTTTAGAAGTAGGAAAAAAAATCTTTTATCTCTGTAAAAGCCCAGGTCTTAAAATTTGATGTTTTTGTTTTTAAGATGATTGTCTCTGCCATGAACTGTAAAAATGCCTTCGGGAAAAAGCTCCTTGAGTAAATCACTTGATTCTTTTGACTATCTTATATGTAGCCATGCGAGACAATATAGGTAGAAAGTTCTTGCTGTTGCCTGATGAGGGCAACATTCTTCGGGGCAGGCACCATTGCATTGGTCTTAGATAGACTGATGCCAGAAAACAGAAGAAATGGGATTGCAAGTTGAGGAAACAGCACCAGATAGAAAGGGGCCTCTTTAGTTGAATTGTACAAAAGACAAAACTACTTTGCATGGCACAGTCTTCAGACAACAAATTCTTATTTAAACATCAGCTCTGTCCAGGTTGCATGCTAAGCTGATGCTTCAAAGGTAAAAAGACCCGATCTCTGACCTTTAGGAGTTAAGGGTGTTGTTAAAGAAAATAGTAACAAGTTATAGTATAATTTGGCCAGTGCTCTAATTGGAGTACAAGGAATAAGGGTGAATGAATTCATGAATTCATTTGATAAGCATTTATTGGAATAAGTACTCCCCAATCCCCATATGACAGGCTCCGGGATGACAGCACTTGGGACCCAGGGGAAGAGAAGGGAACAGTGTCCCTAGGTCCTTGAACTTACAGCCTAGAAATAAAAGAGGAACCCAGCATTAAAGTTGGGCTGAACTCTCACATTTATGTTGTGTTGCAAAATTGGGGCTATAAATGTGGAAATTTTGCTGTTAATATTTTAAAACATATAATAATTGCTGTAATTGAGAAGGATTGTAATAACTTCCTTGAGAAAATAAAAATGAGCACCGCGCACATCACACCATTTTTTAGACTTTCTTTTGCTGGCCTAACACTGAAAATTCAAATGAGAGTGTTATGAAATGAGTACATAGAAGGGTTGTCCTGCTGGGAAAAATCTGAAAACCCATTTTGGAGATTTTTTTCCTTCCTTCTTTCCTACCTCCCCACCTCCTTCCCTCTCTCCTTCCTCCCTCCCCTTCCCTCCCCTTCCCTCCCCTCCCCTTCCCTCCCCTCCCCTTCCCTCCCCTTCCCTTCCCTCCCCTCCCCTTCCCTCCCCTCCCCTCCCCTCCCCTCCCCTCCCCTCCCCTCCCCTTCCCTTCCCTTCCCTTCCCTTCCCTTCCCTTCCCTTCCTTTCTCTCCATTTGTGTTTCAATATCGTTAAACACAGCCTCTTCTTCCTCTTCTGTTAAAACCAAAACCAGGGCGCCTGGGTGGCTCAGTTGGTTGAGCCACTGCCTTCGGCTCAGGTCATGATCCTGGAGTTCCGGGATCGAGTCCCCGCATCGGGCTCCCTGCTCAGCAGGGAGTCTGCTTCTCCCTCTGACCCTCCCTCCTCTCATGTGCTCTCTCTCTCTCATTCTCTCTCTCAAATAAATAAATAAAAAATCTTTAAAAAAACCCACCAAAACCAAAGATATCTATCTTATACTTGCCCTTCTCTCCAACTTAATAATTAACACCCACTTAGGAAAGGCATCCGCTGTTCCCAAACCAGTGTTAAATCTGCAAATGAACTTTCATTTGTTCACTTGACAAGGGGTTGATGATCCTGTTTGGAGAGATGCCAGGCAGCCTTGAAAACGTAACTAAAAATGTCAGTGGGGATGTCACTAAGACACGGTTGGGTATAGAGAAGATCCTCATGTCCAGAAGAACCCCATTCCACTTTAGAGAAAGCTCCAATGAGATTGGCCTGATTGGGACAGACAGATCAATGTCAAATGCCATGTTCAATTGTCTTGCAGGTACTTCATTCCTTTACCGACGCCATTTTTGATGAGTGGATGAAAAGATCCAATCCTTCTGTGGATGCTTGGCCTCAGGAACTGGCACCCATTGGTCACAATCGGATGTATAACATGGTTCCTTTCTTCCCTCCGGTGACGAATGAGGAATTCTTTTTAACTGCAGACCAACTTGGCTATAGCTATGCCATTGATCTGCCAGGTAACAAATACAACTTGTATGGGGATAATCCATTCATCTTCTGAAGGACCTTTCTTTCTTTTCAAAAATGCAAACCAAGACCTTATATTCAAGTACTCAGTACTCAGTACTAATTAATTTTATTAGCAATTTTCTAGAATATATATATTAAACAAAATGAGCCTTTAAACTACCAATTAAATATCAGAAAAGGGACTAGTTTGATGACTGAATTAATAAATAATAGCATATAATAAATATATAATAAATAAATAATCTGAATTAATAAGAAACTGGTTTGAAATGTCTAGCCAATAAAATCAAAATGCACTAGCCACATGTGGATGGAGGTCATCAGGACTTGGAGAATCATCATTTGAAGGAAGGGCTTGGTTCAGGGTGAAGCGAGTGTAGCACTTGCCCTGAGCACAAAGTTCAAGGCGAGACCAAAAAATTCAGTAATTGAGATAAACAATAATGTAATGTAATATTTTCTTAAAATCAAAATTAAAGCAAAAAAGATGAATACACTATCAAGATTTTAAATAAAGACAGGCGGTTGTTATTGTTGCTTATTCAACCCTGCATTATTTTGTAATGAGACCAGTTATTTCCAATTAGCCCATACCAGCCCTGTTGGGTGGGTTTATGAGGTTGATGTTGGCCTGCCAACAGACTGGGCTGCATGGGGCTTCACGTATATGTGTTCTTAATTAAAGTTCTTCAAGTCATGTTTTTACACTGTAGATATTTTATTAGCTTTTTTCCACTTGGTTAAAAATATGGCAGGATATTTTGATTAGTATATATATGGGCACATATTTTTCTATTTGCCCAAGCCCCAATATAGCTCCATGGGCCGTTTAAACAATCTTAGGACAGGTTGAGAAAGAAAAGACAAAATAATAAAAAATATCTTATTTTGTCCAGAACCCAAAAAAAAACACACAGCCCATCTGCTGGTGAGTTTTCTCCACTTGTGTCTATTCCATCTTCCCTAAATCTCTGCCTATGGTGTAATCATAATGACCTGTGAGCTGACATCTCCCTCTCTCTCTCTCTCTCTCTCTCTCTCTCTCTCTCTGACTTCAGTCTTTTAAGCCCTGGAATCTGTCCCTTGCTTTTCCTTCTAGTCCTGCAACTTTGCTTGTTTTCCTTATTGATTTAAAGTTTCCTTTCTCAGGACAACTGAGATATCTTTTTGAAACTTCATTCTCTTTTCTCTGGAATTGAACATAGTAACAATCACAAAGTTTGGGATGTGCATTTGCCCCTACTTCCATTCCTCCGACATCAGCTAATTAACAGGTGTAGACTGAGAGTCTGAATTTGCCCAGAATGTGTTAACTCATTAGGAGACACAAATTCATGTTTCACGTATTGGTCTGACAAAGAAATTTACAATCTTGCCTAGAGAGACATAACTATAGCTGAAGTTTGGAGAAGGAAGTGGGGCATTTGGGAAAGGCTTCTTTTTTTTATTTTTTAAATTTTATTTTATTATGTTATGTTAGTCACCATACACTACATCATTAGTTTTTGATGTAGTGTTCCATGATTCATTGTTTGCGTATAACACCCAGTGCTCCATGCAGTATGTGCCCTCCTTAACACCCATCACCAGGCTAACCCATCCCCCCACCCACCTCCCCACTAAAACCCAATTTGTTTCTTAGAGTCCATAGTTTCTCATGGTTCATCTCCCCCTCCGATTTGCCCCCTTTCATTTTCCCCTTCCTATTATCTTCTTTTGTTTTTTAACATATAATGTATTATTTTTTTTTCAGAAGTACAGATCTGTGATTCATCAGTCTTACACAATTCACAGTGCTCACCATAGTACATACCCTCCTCAATGTCCATCACCCAGCCACCCCATCCCTCCCACCCACCCCCCCCACACTCCAGCAACCCTCAGTTTGTTTCCTGAGATTAAAAGTCTCTTAATGGTTTGTTTCCCTCTCTGGTTTCATCTTGTTTCATTTTTCCCTCCCTTCCCCTATGATCCTCTGTCTTGTTTCTCAAATTCTTATCAGTGAGATCATATGATACTTGTCTTTCTCTGACTTTCTCTGACTTATTTCACCTAGCATAATACCCTCTAGTTCCATCCATGTTGTTGCAAATGGCAAGATTTCATTTTTTTTATGGCTGCAAAATATTCCATTGTATGTATATACCACACCTTCTTTATCCATTCATCTGTCAATGGACATCTTGGCTCTTTCCATAGTTTGGCTACTGTGGACATTGCTGCTATAAACATTGGGGTGCACATACCCCTTTGGACCTCTACATTTGTATCTTTGGGGTAAATACCCAGTAGTACAATTGCTGGGTTGTAGGGTAGCTCTATTTTCAACTTTTTGAGGAATTTTCATACTGTTTTCCAGAGTGGCTGCACCAGCTGGCATTCCCACCAACTGTGTAGGAGGGTTCCCCTTTCTCCACATCCTCACCAACATCTGTCGTTTCCTGACTTGTTAATTCTAGCCATTCTGACTGGTGTGAGGTGGTATCTCATTGAAGTTTTGATTTGTATCTCCCTGATGCCGAATGATGTTGAACACTTCTTCATGCATCTGTTGGCCATTTGTATGTCTTCTTTGCAGAAATGTGTGTTCATGTCTTCTGCCTATTTCTTGATTGGATTATTTGTTCTTTGGGTGTTGAGTTTGATAAGTTCTTTATAGACTTTGGATACTAGCCCTTTATCTGATATGTCATTTGCAAATATCTTCTCCCATTCTGTCTGTTGTCCTTTGATTTTGTTGACTGTTTCCTTTGCTGTGCAGAAGCTTTTTATCTTGATGAAGTCCCAATAGTTCATTTTTGCCCTTGCTTCCCTTGCCTTCCACGATGTTTCTAGGAAGAAGTTGCTGCGGCTGAGATCAAAGAGGTTGCTGCCTGTGTTTTCCTCCAGGATTTTGATGGACTCCTGTCTCACATTTAGGTCTTTCATCCATTTTGAGTCTATTTTTGTGTGTAGTGTAAGAAAATGGTCCAGTTTCATTCTTCTGCATGTGGCTGTCCAATTTTGGGAAAGACTTCTTGAAGGGGAGGGGTCTGTAGTCAGATTCAAAGAGATGATGGATCTTCTGTAGGGGAGGCAGAGAGAAGAGAGCATGTTAAATTGAAGAAGGGCAGGGAACAGTGCTGTGAAAGGTGTAGTCTGTGTAGAGGACTGCGTGAAGAAGCCTGGCTGGAGAAGCCTTGGGAAGAAGAATCCCTGAATTAAATCTGGATCTGTGAAAAGAGCCTGGTTACAGAGGGCCTTAAAAACTAGGCAGAAACCACAATGAGATGCCGCTTTCCACCCATTAGGATGGTTATTACTGACCAAGCAGTGGGTAATAAGTGCTGATGAGGCTGCGGGGTAATTGGAGGCCTCGTGCACTGCTGGTAGGAATGCAGGGTGGTACGCAGCCTCTGTGGAAAACAATATGGAAGCTCCTCAAAAAATTGAACATCAGATTACCTTATGATCCAGCAGAGAATTGAAAGCAAGTACCCAAACAGATTATCTGTAAACCTCTGTTCATAGCAGCATTATTCACAATAGACAAAAGAAAAGTCAATGTCCATTGATAGCTGAATGGATAAACCAAGTGTGGTGTATGCACAGATGGAATATTATGTGGCCTTAAAAAGGAAGGAAATCCTGTCATATGCTATGACATGCATGAGTCTTGAAGATATTATGCTAAATGAAAAAGCCAGTCACAAAACAACAAAAACTGTATGATTCCCCTTATGTGAGGTCTCTAGAGTAGTCAAATTTATAGAGACAGAAAGTAGAAAGGGGGTTGCAGAGGCTGCAGGGCTGGGGTACTGGGGAGATATTATTTAAGTTTTGCAGGTTGAAAAAGTCCCATAGTGGTGACGGTGGCAGAACACTGTGAATGCACTAATGCTTGGACTGGAGCACTTAAAAATGACTACGATGGTTAAATATATGTCATGTGTATCTTACCACAATTAAAAGAACAATCATTTTTGGTTCCTGAACAAAGAAATGTCAGAATAAACATCTGTTTTTTAAGAAGATGGTTCTGGCAACAGATGTTGGATTGTAGCGGGAGGAGAAAAATTATAGTCATCTTGGAGGAATCCCTGCAGGATGAGTAAGGGCCCTCTGTGGAATGGAGGGAAAAACTAGAAGGGGGATTTTACATTTAGGCAAGTATAGGGTATAGAATAAGACCCCAGGTGAGAGAAACTGAATTTAAGTATAGCTGGCCTAGGGCTACACAGCCTGGGTGACTCAGCCGGTTAAGCGTCTGCCTTTGGCTCAGGTCATGATCTCAGGGTCCTGGGATGGAGCCTTGTGTCCGGCTCCCTGTTCAGCGGGGAGCCTGCTTCTCCATCTCCCTCTCTCCCACCCCCTGCCCCTGCTTGTGCTCTCTCTCTCTCTTTTAAATAAATAAATAAAATCTTTAAAACAATTTTAAAAAAACAGCTGATAAGAGAGTTTTTAAAAGACACAACAGATAGGCATAGGTACATTAAAATGAAATCCATTAATTTTGTGGAGAGTGCTTATAAAATATTATTTGAGTCGAGTATTAGATTTATCAGGTGGAAGATTCAGGTTTTATTCACAACTCTTTAAATGGGTACAAATTTCATCTGCTCCTGCTATTGAATGTCTTCTGTTATAACAGCCCATCTGATCTGTCTTATACATTTATCACCCTATAAAAAGGTAGAGACAATAGCAGAATTTCTCCACCTGAGGGTTGTATATTTCCAGTTCCCCAGATACTACTTTAGCATACACTTTAACAAATGAGTTTCTAACTCACAAAAGTAGTTATATACTTCCTTGGAGGGTTTATTCTGTATGTTTATTGTAAGAAATTTAAAACATGCAATTAGCTGTATTTAAATAATGGAATGCCATTTCCTCAAGAAAAACAATTGTGGATATGACAAATTGTTGGTGGGGAAGAAGATAAATTTTATTCTAGCTGGTATAGTTTTGCTTTATCAACAAAAATCATGTGAAAAGCAAATTGGTTCATTCTTTTCGTCTCTAAGAGTATTCAGCTGATGAAAATCCCAGTTGAAGACCCTTCTCTTCTGCTTTAATTCCAGCTGAAGAAACTCCAGGTTGGACCACAACCCTCTTGGTGGTCGCAGGGATGCTGGGGGCTTTGGCTGGTGTTTTTGTGGTGCTGTTTTTCCTTCAGTACAGAAGACTCCGAAAAGGCTACACACCCCTAGTGGAGACACATTTAAGCAACAAGAAGTACACAGAAGAAGCCTAGAGAGCTCACACCTTCCCCTAGAGAGGCGCCAGCCAAGTTGTAGGACTGACCCTGCCGATGAACAAACTAGTACTCCGTGTTCTTCCTTTAGCTGAAGATGTTTGACGCGGTCCCTCCTATTAAGGTGATCATCCCCAGTACAGAAGATGCTTAGCTGTAGTCTCTGGTTTACTTGTTTAACAAACACAAACTGGAATGTTTGAGGCTATCTCTACCATCAAACAAAGGTAGAGCTGACAATTTGTGGTATCTGATAATAATTCCCCATATTGATTAAGCCTCCTCATGTTCTGAAAAGACATGAGTGTGCAAGTGCACGTGCGCGCTCACACACACACACACAACTGATAGAGCAGATTCATTTTAATTTGCAGGTCATTGTAATTTGAGACCTGAGCAAGATCATGGTTCATTTTTTCTTAGCCCAAGTGTCTTCAGTGGGAATGGGGCAGGGGGTGGGGGTGGCAGATGCTTCCTGAGTCTCCATGAGGCTAGCTATAAACAGCTATGCTTTTAGACGCCTTCCTGATCATCTTTCTGTGGCTTATTTTTCTCCTTTCTGTCTCTCTTCTTCTCCAGCCTTTAAAACAGTCTTGAGGAGGAAAATAGGCCTTATTTTCCAAATAGGACGGAGAGTAAAGGAAGGAATGGATGATCAGTTTGGTTCTCTTTTGTCCAGATTTTATCAAAATCTGTAGTTCTTAACAGGAGACATATCATGAGATTCAGTAGCTGGGTAAACATTGATTCTATAGTGAAAAATAAATGAGAGATTAAATTATAGAGTTTTCTAGTTAATTAATATACTGTGTTAAATCTCCTAACCCGCATAGAACCACTTCTTCCAGGAAGGGATGGCTGAAAAAGGCTGTGAGGCTAGAATCCTGACAACTTGGGTAGACTTCCATTGCTCTGAGGTCTCATTTGGCTGATCCTGAACCAGTTTCTTTACCAGGTAGCCTCAGATGAAAAATTTTCCACATATAATGCAGTTGGTTTATTATTATTATTATTATTATTTTTTAAAGATTTTATTTATTTGACAGAGAGAGACACAGCGAGAGAGCGAACACAAGCAGGGGGAGTGGGAGAGGGAGAAGCAGGCTTCCCGCCGAGCAGGGAGCCCCATGTGGGACTCGATTCCAGGACCCTGGGATCATGACCTGAGCCAAAGGCAGATGCTTAACAACTGAGCCACCCAGGCGCCCTGCAGTTGGTTTATTTTTAAGAGTTGACTTCCGATTTTATTAATGCCGCACTGTGCTGACAGTTACTTATGAATGCTAATCAATTAAGTCTTATCATTTAAAAGCAAACCATCCATACAAAATATAACATTTCAGAATTAAATGGTTATGTTCCACTAAGTAATCATCATATCGTGAGAGATAAGAATGAAGCCATCTTTATTTACTAAGATGCTCAGGCTTACTGAGATGATCCCTACTTCTGAGAAGTTAGCGGTTACTGAGATTGCAAGGTAAATTTCATCTGCTCATATCTGGTACCTATGCTTCAGGGGTGAGGCCAAAGTTCTAGAAGGTAGCCTGTCTGTCCACTCATTTCAGCTGCTCTCTACTGGAATGGATGTGTGTGAAGGATGGGTGGGAAGGGGAAGTGGACCCTGGAGCTAGCTGCCTTCTACATAGAGGGGAGGGAGCTAGATGGTGCAAGATTCATCAAGACACAGTGTTATCCCCCCAAAATAAGACTGTGAAAGCCGGAGAAATGGACATAGCCCCATCAGAACCAAATTTGAGTCTGAGCGAGCCTCATAAAGCCATAGGCATATCTGAGAGTGGGCTCAGCAGATGAGAATCAAAATAGCCCAGAGTCCTTCATGGGCTGAAGCCCTGCTTGGGTCTCTTTACCCACCCCTCCACACATAGATCGCAGTTCCTGCCTTTAACAGTATCTATGGAGAAAATTTGGCAAAGTTTCACGAACATACTCCACTCTGGAAGGTTTATGCTCCAAACTCAGGGTTGTTGGGGAATAATACAGTTTTACATCCTGTTTTTAAACCAAAAGAGAAATATTGAAATGAAGATATAATTGTGCGTGGTAGGTGTGTCTCCGAAAAGTTACATTTAAATTAATTACATGTTAAAAGTAGCAGGGAAGGGGCACCTGGATGGCTTAGTCCACTGAGGGCCTGACTCCTGGTTTCGGCTCAGGTCATGGTCAGAGGGTCAGGAGAGGGAGCCCTGCTTCCCACTCTGCCCTCCACCGGGAGTCTGCTTGAGATTTTCCCTCTCCCTCTGCCCCTCCCTCTCATGCTCTCTCTCGCTCTTTCTCTTTCAAATAAATAAAATGAATCTTAAAAAAATGAAATAAAAATAAGAGTAGCAGGGAAAATGACTTTTTATAGATGAACTATATGAATAATTCCATAAAGCAAATAACCACCTCTCTCTTGCCTCTCTGGTACATCAGAATTTTCATTTATTGCATTCCCGCATAATTTATTTAAAGCAAGGTTTATCTGAGGTAGAAATAGAGGGTAATCATTTATACTTAGCCACTTTTATCTATAGAAGATGCAACTTCTTATAAATATGTTTTGTAATGTCTTCCTGAGAGAAATGATTTCTTAATTTTGTAGCTCATAGAAGAGGAATAAAATTTTCTAACATTTCCTGACATTACAGTCAATTTGTGATGAATGTCTTTTAAGAAATTTAAAGGTAGAACAAACCTGTTAGAAAGAACAAGTTAGTATTTACTTACACGGAATCTTATGCAAATAAACTCAGAAAATACCACGAAGCCTCGTAGGGTTATGTTTCTCAAGGATAGGGGGGAAAACATCAACCTTGAAGAAATTGAATAGATCACTTTACATGCTTATATCCTCAGAATTAGAAAAATTGTATGTATATGAATTACTGTTTCAAAAGAGATGCTGTTATAAAGCTAACGTCCAGAAGTGAATGAAATCTAATAGCCTCTTTCCTTTGTGAATTAAATTCCCTTCTAATTCTAAAATTCTTTGATATTAATTTGTGTCTTGCTTAGGATTTAACACTGTTAATTATAATCATCCTAATGAATAATTTTAATCTCATGTTAACCAGAAGTAAAAAATTTATTAAAGAGGAAAATAAAAATAAATGTTTTGCAAATTGTTCATCTTTTGGAGGCTATTGTGTTTAATTTGTGAACATCAATTCCCATCTTTTTGGCACTCGGTATACATATATTGGAATATATGTGTATATATATATATACAATACAAAATTACAACTTCATGCCTCTTCCCAAGTGTTGAGTTACTTTTGATGTGCCCACAGTCTAAAGGGATCTCTGGGTGGAGGTCGGGTAGGGTGGCTACTTAAGTCACTGACCAGGGAGGCAAGGGCCTGTAGCAACTAACTTGCTGATCCTCCTGGGAAGCGTTCCGGTTCAATCATTTTGTTGGAGACCCCAGAAGAAAGAAGTTAGAGTCAATGAAGTAATGGTTATGTGGAGTTCGCTTCCATATTTAGAATGGAAGCTTCTAGAGGTCGGATTGGACACCTCTCTCTACGCTCCAATGCCATTTTATCAAAGCACTTTAAGTACCCAGAAAATGTTGGTGGTTAATTGATACAGGGACAGAAAAGAGCCAGTTCACTTGCCACTGGGGAAATAATTACTCTCCCCAATGCAATGGCAAAACCCAAGGTTGCACTCTTCCTGTTTCCACAGAGCCTTGCTCATCCTGAGTATTTTATAAACATTCTTTAAGGAATAAGCTGATCTCAAGGTAGAACTTTTCATTCAGGGCCTCTGGTATCTGTTTTAACATGTGCTGGATAAAACATAAGATAGTGGGGTCTTCAATCCCTGCCATGAAATTAGTGACAACCTCTCTTTCAGATTCTGAGTTGTCCATTACACTATGTGGACATCTACTCCGTGCAACCTAATGCAAGTGTACGCATCCAGCTATTTTCTTCTTCCCACCATCGGTAGACCTTAATTCTACCATTTGTAGGGACTACGATAGAAAGTGAAGACCTCTTGATATCATTTTAGGGTCCTCCACTATCTGGTGTCTTAAAAGCCTTGTTTCAGTGGAAGGAGTTAGCGGCCAAATTATGAAGGCAGGCAAACCAATGCCTTTCTTATGCAGATGGACCCACGAATTTCTTCAGAAACTATCCACTGATGACATGCTACTTTGGCTTTAGCTACAAGGTAGGTAGGTACGCTTTGGCAGGTAGTTTAATGAAATCTTGAAAACAACATGCAAGAAAATTGTGAGCAATATGATAAGTTGAAGTTGTCTAAAAGAAAATAAAACAAAACTCAAGGTTCCTATTCAAAGCGTGTATGCTTTATACATTCTCATCAAGACTGTGTCTCTTTGGCAAAAATCCTTAACCTACTTGTGTTATTTGCCCCATTGACTCAAGTCAGACTTCAGGGGTGTAATATGACTGAATTTGGTCCATCCTTCTTCAAGCCATTCTTTGCTAAAACTATCACCGTTTCCCCCAAGTGTAATTGTGCTCTGTGTCGTTAATAATGCCTCATAGAAAAGCTTAAGCTTGTCCTTCATTAAAATCGTAGAGATTTCACTGCCAGAGCACACACTCTGATGACTCATTCACTTTGTATGTTATTAAGTGTTTCTGAATTTGTAATTAGCACAATGACTGTCCTGATGAACAGCAGTGGAATTAGGCTTACAATAAAGCAAAACCTGCCCTCTTGTGTTTTATTAGAAAATTGCACCATGTGGTAAAGTTCTTAGAGCTGTTTTCCAATACGGTGGTTAATTGCCTGGGTTGGGAAAACAAACAAACAAACAAACAAACAAAAAACAAATACTGAAAGATTTGCCATGAATTCAGAAATCAGAACAGATAAAGCACAATATTTAGAAGGAAATGATTTCCTGTGCAGGCAAGGTAGTCATAATTAAGGCTCTTAGAATTTCCTTTTTAATATATTTTGAAATGTTGAATGTTCAACAGCAAACTGTAAAAGTTTGGGGGAACATTTCAGCTACCAGGCAAAACTCTTTTATGCTTGTCAAATATACACAGGGGATAATTTATCATACAATATTATTTATATGATCATACCATAGCTGGAGTTTGGAGAAATTTCTTTTTCAATTAAAAACTGTTATTGAGAAGCTGGCAAATTTTGAAAAAGTTTTTAGAAGTTTTCTGAAAAAAATACTGAATCAGTGAACTGAAACCAGATCTAAGTGTCTGAGTTCAGCTGAGGGTGTGAACGGTGTCAGGAAATGTCCTTCACTGTGGAAAATTCACTTTTCAAGACTAGACTATTGGGCAGGATGGTACCAAAAGCAAATATTTATTTGGGTGCCCACAGTGGCTTATCTGATATTAAGTGATTGAAAAGGGACTCAAAGGGTAAAGAAAGCATGCTATCTAGTTTTTATAGTTTCCCCTTCTAGTATGTGTACCCAGGTAAAGATTAAAGGGGGAATTAAAGGGCAGGGCTTTTCCTTTTTCTTTTCCTTTTCCTTCCTTCCTTCCTTCCTTCCTTCCTTCCTTCCTTCCTTCCTTCCTTCCTTCCTCCCTCCCTCCCTCCCTCCCTCCCTCCCTCCCTCCCTCCCCCTCCCTCCCTCCCTCCCTCCCTCCCTCCCTCCCTCCCTCCCTCTCTCTCTCTCTCTCTCTCTTTCTTTCTTTCTTTCTTTCTTTCTTTCTTTCTTTCTTTCTTTCTTTCTTTCTTTCTTTCTTTCTTCTCTCTTTTCAGAGGGAGAAGGAGAGAGAGAATCTCAAGCAGGCTCCACGCTCAGTGAAGCTCCATCTCATGACCCTGAGATCATAACCTGAGCCGAAATCAAGAGTCCGATGCTTAATAGACTGAGCCACTCAGGCGCCCCCCCCCCAATCCCTTTTGTTTTGTTTTGTTTGGCTTATTTTGAGACGTGTTTACATGAGAAAAATGGAGCTACCTGTTATTCTCTTTCTTTGGTGGTTCTCTCCAATGGGGATCCCAGACATGGTGACGGTAGCTGTTTTTATGGAAAGTAGGAAAGGGCAAAAAAAAAAAAAAAATCGGGGAGTCAGATTTGAAACACTTAGAATGCTGCCAGAAGATGAAACCCTCTCTTGAAGGGAATCATTAATATATTCCCCACTGATAGGTATGTTATTATATGGCTCATTTTGCTGAAAAGCCAATTCCCAAAGCAGCAAATTTATCATTAATGTTTCTACTGAAGGTCTCATTTCCAATATTTTTATTTGCTTCTTTAAATAGCAAACTTTGACTTGACTGTTGCCAGGGATCAGTTCTTTTCTTCTTAAAAGAGTATTTGTATTTCAAAAGTCTTGCGCTTGACACCAAGGAGGCACACTCAGCGAAAACGCATATGTGTCGGTGCTTGAAGTCACAGACCTACTTGTGCAAGCAAGTGATCAGCCTTGAACACAGACATGTAATCTCAGTCATAATCCTGCAGAACTCTATTGCTCCCCTGTCTCTTCTTCCATTGTGACAAGCATACAACTTCCAACCTTTTCAGCTCTGCAACTCTCATTTGAGCTGCACCTTTTCTTTTCGTATCGGGCATTTTTACAATTCCGAGGCTTGTAACATATTATAGACTCAAGGTCGTTTTCTTTCTCTCTCTGCATTTCTTGCCTCTCAATGTCCTCTTATCAAGATGCCGGCTTCTTTGTGTTTTTAACGCTTTTACTTGAGACACTTCCAACTCTTTGATCTTGTGCTGAGTCAATAGTTTGCTGTCAGCCGCCGGGAGCGGAGATCTGGTGCGTTCCGGGTGCCCTGTCTGCCGGTGCTTGACAGCATCATTGGGCGTCTCCAACAATCAAAGGCTCTTCCAGCCCAGTAACATGCAAATTTGTTCCTTTTCTGCTTCGGTATGTCACAGTCCACATTTTCCAGCTTAGCGGCGGCGCAAGAGCGCGCATGATAAAATCATTCTGAAATTGACACAGGGCGTGATGGATGTAAATTCATTGTTTTTCGAACAACCGCTACTCAGAACGTCCCATGACAGTGAAGTCACCTTGCAGCTAGATGGCTGCCTCACACCTGGTTTTTCACTTGCTGGAGACAGGATGCAATGGCATGGCTTTTATCACAGAGCAATCTGCTCAGCTTTGTTGTAGCTGTCAGAAGGCAAGAACTCCGCTCTCTGGAAGGTTTGTCTGAGACTTCTGTGTAGGTACCTCACCATACATAGACACAGGACAAAACAGATGCTGCAGCTCATTTTCCATTTGTAGCTGTCACTTGCCCCACTGGAGCTTGTTCCCTTCCTCTAGACACTAAAAAATGTCACTAGCAAATATTTGTTAAAAAGCTCACTGTTTTTTTCCCATTCAAACCACCAGTAAGAGACTTGACCTTAATTATTTCCCCGTGTGAAATATCTGGCAGTCTAAGATAAGGGTTCTCTGCTCTCGTGAATAGCACGGTATTTCCTGAGCCCTGTCACAGGCCAGTGTTCAATACAATCTGAGCATAATTCTCCGTGTTGACATTTGGCAGGTTTCTTTTTATGCCCGTTGGCCCTGGCCCTGGTTCTGTGGCTAGGGAGTGTTCCCAAGGACTATTTTCAATGGCAGAGGGGCACTTTGGGGATGAAATACCAACTGGCTTCAGCTGGCATGCACGTGGACTGTGTTAAGAAAGTTTTCAAGTTTATTTTTTAGATTAATTTCTTGTGGCGAAATAGAGGTAACATACAGTTTGCCATTTTAACCATTGTTAAGTGTACAGTTCGGCCGCATTAAGTACATCCGCGTTGTTGCACACTGTCACCACCATCTATTTCCCGAGCTTTCTGGTCATCCCAAACAGAAACTCTGTGCCCGTTAAATAATAAGTCCTCATTCTCTCCTCCCCCCAGCCCCTGGAAACCTTTATTTAACAAGGTATCCAGAAGTCTCTCCCATCTCCACCCTGAGACCCTCAGCTCTGTGTTTTGGGTGGGAACCTTGTCTTAAGTCAATTACTCTATTCCATAACCCTGGCTGCAGCGTCTCAAACACGAATGTAAAACCGAAAGCCTTAACATCGCAAAGGAATCTTTGCTGAGGTTTCTGGGAAGTAAAGCCCAAAGACAAGGTCTTACCCCGGAGTGTTATGGTGTGAAGACCTGAAGTCTGGAATCACAGCAGCCATTTTGTCTCCTTGAGGGAAAGTTTGAAGATGAGGGGGCACTTTTTTTTTTTAATTTAGGCTTGTTTGAGCTAGGGTTTCTCTTATCCCACAACTCTCTTCTTGGCTTGAAGACAACCACCCTCTGCTGCCTCTGCACGCGGTCTCTCCTGCATGCATCCCTGGTGTCTCCCTGCATGTGTCCACAGTTCCTCTTCTTCTAAGGACACCAGTCACATTGGACTAGGGCCCCCTAATTGCCTCATTGTAACTTAATCATCCCCTTTAAATGCCCTATCTCCACATATGGTTCTATTCTGAGGGACTGCCGGTTGGGATTTCAACATATGAATGGGGGCGGGGCCTGGTTCAGCCTATAGCAGCCTGGAACAGAGAAGTCGCTCAGTAAATGGCAAAGTAAACTTGTCAGGTCTCTTTGGAATGCCCGGTGTGAGACAGCAGTGCTGCAGGTGATCTCACTGATCAAGCCGGGCCATCAGGGCTCCGAAACGCAAAAGCAGGCTCTGCGGGGTCTGCGAAGTGAGCTGCACAACGAAGCCGGGCTCTGCTGGAGGATCATCGCTCTTTCACGCCGGAAGGGCCTGTGTGATTTCTTGGCGCTCCGTTGGGGGTGAAGCGTCACTGAGCCACAGATGGTTTCAACTTTGGCGTGAACACCTCTCACCACTGAGTCAGGAAAAAGCGGAAGGAGAGAGTGAGAAAGAGAGAGAGGCACTTCAGGGAGGCCAATAGTCTGGCTAAGCCCCAAAGGGCACCGCTGCCTTTTTCACTTGGTGGAGAGAGAACAGGAATGTAAATGGTGTGTGAAATGTTAAATGTGAGTGAACTTTAAGCAATTGACACGGTGCTTCTGCTTCATTACCAATCTCATTTTTTTTTCTTTTTTTCCCCCCTCTGAAGCCAGAGCAAATGTTCCCACTGTCCTGTTCCTTCTAAGACATGAGCTTCACTGACAGGTTCAAGTTGGATTCACCGCAGATGTGCCTGGGATCCTCAGACCCTGCCCTTTCCTTGGTTTGCTCCTTTGGTTTGGCTTTGAGGTGAGAGAGAAACAGAAGGGGACTGAACAGTCGGGAGGGAAAGGGTTGACGAACTCTCCGCCTCTCTCCGCCTCTCTCCATCTGGATCGTGAGCCATTGACTGGCTTACAGACCAGGCAGGAGAAATGGAGAGACGCCCCCTGTTGAGCCATATGCCCTTCCTACTTGGCTCACGCCTGGATATTTGAAGGTTGCAATGTATCTTTTCAAACTTCCAGAGGTCATTTTTGGTCTTTCCATATTTTGTCTGTTGTCTTTCACATATTTGACTGCTGTAGAACATATTCTTCCCCAAATCATGCATTGATACCTTTGGACTGCCTTACATGGGATTCGCCTATATTGTCCAACCAAAGGAAATTGTGTGCTACACCACATGGGGGGCCCCCTGCCAGGCACCAACTCAGTTTCCACAGATTTGTTAGGTTTTTCTCCCTGCACTATTTGCGTACTTATTTGAATATTTACTTTCATGTTTACTCCTTAATATTGTAGAAAAGCAAGTGGAAAACAAAACAAAACAAAAAAAAAAAGGAAAGAAGTTGACACTAGTGATAAGTTTCACAAATGTAATACAACTGGGTCAAAGATGGAAATCAAATGGGGATAGATTTAACCCCAGCAGGATGTAAGCTGGTTAGTTGCAAAAGAAAAGAATAGAAAGAATAATAAAAATCCTGAAAATACATCATCAGACATTATGTGGAAATGGTGAAGTGTACTTAAAATTTTTAGAATATCGTTTCGCTCCCTGGGAATACATCTTTGCTGCTGGGCTTTCAACTTCAACATCTTTGGATATTTACTATCATTAGAATTAGATTTGGCTGCTGTCAGGTAAACAGTATTTGGCCAAGGGTATTTATTTATTTGTTTGTTTGTTTACATTTATTTATTTAGTTGAGAGAGAGAGATCGAGGAGGTAGGGGCAGAGGGAGAGGGAGAGGGAGAATCTCAAGCAGACTTCCTGCTGAGTGTGGAGCCCGATGCCGGGCTCGATCTAACAACCTCCGGAGAGCATGACCTGAGCAGAAATCAAGAATCCACTGCTTAACCAACTGAGCCACCCCAGTGCCCCTAGCCAAGGCTAAATTTAACCTGCAATCCTAACCCTGGACTATTCTGTTTCATTAAGCTATTAAG
This sequence comes from Zalophus californianus, assembly GCF_009762305.2. Classification (NCBI taxonomy): domain Eukaryota; kingdom Metazoa; phylum Chordata; class Mammalia; order Carnivora; family Otariidae; genus Zalophus; species Zalophus californianus. The sequence continues at coordinate 15,968,394 of NC_045597.1, forward strand.
CATATCAGAGTAATGTCCATGTATTTAAACTGTTAAATCTAAGCAGGATGAACTTCATCCCTCCCCTAAACTATAAACTTACTGAACAAAACTTAAGGAAAAAAAGCAAATATCAACTTTTATCACTCATCACTGTTACCAATTCTATTAGCAGATAGAAATTATATTCGTAACCTTATTAAAAAGCTTCTTTCCAAAAGTAGTAGGCATGACTGAAGTTGCAACCTTGAGGTCCAGAAAGGATCATGTTTCTTTTTTTTCCAGTCTTATGATATATGACCCACTAGTAAGAAATTCAGGATTTCCATCTCGGGGTTCTCCCCTTCCTGAATTGCTCAAAACTGCCAGGGTTTATGTAGTCCTCAGTTTGACTTCATCCCTGAGGAAAAAAGCACTGGCAATTTGTTAACTGTTCTTCCTATTGTTTCTCATGATTCCACGTGTGGATTTTGAAAACTCGTTGTAAACAGTTCAGCCATCACCTTGGTCTACTTTTTTTTCAATGTTATAAAAATATTTTTAAAGGTTTTATTAAATTTTTAAAAGTAAATACAAATTTGATTTTTATATCGCTTTGACTTAAATTTGAAAATAATAACTTATTTATTTGTTAAAATCTAATACATTTTGCATATTGTAGAACAAAAAGTTTTTGAAACAACATATGAAAAATAATTTAAAATTTACATTCACTTTGCAGTTTTGTGAAAATTTAGGAAAATACTGAATACTTCAAGTACAGTTATATTGTATTTTTAATCTTCCAATCTTTACTATCAACAACATAAATTATGTGAAATCTAAATGATAAAACATTGAATTTACTAAAATTAAGAGAAAACTTAATTTTATGAACATATCAATGGAAGATTTATGAAATAAATTTATAAATGTATTACATCTTTATAAATGTATTACTCATCCAAATCTTGCTGGCCACAACACAAGACGAATCATTTGAAATCATAATTGAATTTAGTTGTCTTTAATATTTCATTTACTTTCAATTATATAAAAACCACAGATCTACACATACTTTTCAATTTTGTGGTAATAAAGCTATATTTATTGTTTTGAGGAAGGGGTCTGCAAACTTTTTTGTCAAGAGCCAGATGGTCTCAAAAACTAATGATGTAATGTATGGTGATTAGCCTAACAATAAAAAATTTAAAGTAGAAGAAAAAAAAAAAAAGAGCCAGATGGTTATTTTAGGCATTGTGGGCCAGAGAGTTTCTGTTGCAACTATTTGACATTTTTTCCCCCCTTTTTCAGGCTCTATCTTTTTTTCCCCTTTCGGTTTATTGAGATATTATTGATACACAGCACCATATAAGTTTAAGGTGGACAGCACAATGACTCGACTTACATATATTATGAAATGATTACAAGTTTTCTTAAGATCCATCCATCTTCTCATATAGATATCTAAAAAAAGATAAAAAATGGTTTTCTTCCTTGTAAGAACTTTTAAGATTTGCTCTCTTAGCAACTTTGAAATATACCATAGGGCAGTGTTACCTAGAGTGATCATGTTGTATGTTACATCCCTGCCACTTATTTATCTTAGAGAGCTCGTACCCTTTAACCACACCCTGGTCCACTCTTTACTGAAAGGATCTGTGCACCCTTGTCCACTGCTGTCCTTTGAAGGGCCCTGTCCCTTTTCCTTTGCCTGAGCTGCAGTTGGGAGAAGCTCCTTTGGTGACACATGCACACCTCTGCCCGGGGACCAGCTGCCCCAGCAACGTGGGGTTGGACATCAGACCAGTCTTGTTTCTGAACTCCCTGTCCCTTTACCTGCAGGGGAAGGAGAGTGTTTCCCTGTGGGACTTGGCAGCTTTTCCTTTACAAACCTTAGAGCTCCAGGTGTCTGATCACACTTCTTTCCTGGGACAACAGCGCCACCTGCTCTTATTTCCAAAAGAAGCTGAACTTGGAGGCTTTCATGGGGCCCCACATCCACTGCCCTAGAGGCCCGCATTCAGTGACTCACCTTCCCTAGGATGCCCGGGGGGACGTTCAGGCATCCCTTTCTTTGAAGCTGAGAACACGAAATCAACCAAACACAAGATGACAGATTGAACCTCTTGTGGAATATCTGGTCACATAACTCAACCCAAATGTCCGAGTCCGATGCTCCTAGGGGTGTCACAGCCATCCCCACTTTGTAAATGTTGGTTATTGACTTTCTAACAACATTTCTTGGACTACCGTGACGATAGGCTTTCTTTCCTGGTGAGTTCTTTACGTAATTTTTCCCATTTCCCATTTTCAATTAAAATGGAAATATTTCACAGGATTGGAAGATGGAGGGAAAGAAAATGGTTTTCCTTGTATCTAACTTCTTGTTTGCTTTCTCATCCCGTGCTGTAGACGCAGAGTGATATTAAACATTCAAGTCTGTTCCCATGTAGACTGGGGGAAATTCTGTGACTCTCTGTTTCTGTTTTTTTTCCTCCTACTTTTTAAATCATAGGGAGTAATTGTTGGCGATGAAAAGTAAGAGATAGAACTGTTAGTCACTGTGTTAGCAGGTAATTTAGGTAGTGATCATCAATCAACAACCTTATATGGTATGTAAATGCCCCTGTTTGGAGATATTGGTATGATGACAAAGTAGGCATAAGGAATGGTTTTTATCAATAGCTCATATTTATGTCAGAATAAGAACTAAATCTCACCCGATTGTCAGTAGGAGAAAGTTGGATTATATAATAAGCGGAGCTTGGATGAATGACTAGCCATTTGGAAAATTATAAAGCTGGCTTCCTAATTTTATTCCTTTCACCAAAATAGATTGTAGATAGATGAAAATTCAAATTTAAGAAATGAGATTGTGAGAGTGAGAGAAGAAAATGTAAGTTAATTATCTTTAGAATGTAATGGTAGGAAAGGCCATTTCTAATTACCACACCAAATTTAGAAAGTATTTTTAAGACATTGATCTATAAAATTGTAAAAGATCAATAGATTTGACAACATTCAAGTGTTAAGCATTTATTTCTTGACCAATAAGTATGTGTCTGATGCTGTTCTAGAAGTGAATAAGCAAGTCCTACTTTGGCCCGCGTCCCCCTCCAGTCTACCCCCATACTGCTATCACAGTAGCGAACCCCATTCAAAATCTCCCAATCACACCCATCTCACTGTGAGTCAAAACGGTACAATCACTTATGAGACCCCCAAAATCTGTCCCTTTCCTTCCCTCCTTGAATTCATCTCCTATCACTCTCCCTATCTTGGTCATTCTATGTCAGCCACACTGGCTTCCTAGCTGTTCCTCAAATAGCACACTCTGCCTCAGGGCCTTTGCACTTACTGTTCCCTCTCTCTGGAGTACTTTCTTCCTTCACACATGCCTGGCTTGCCCTCTTACTTGCATGTTTTTACGCCAAAGGCACCACCTTCCCTGTCCACCCTGTATAAAATTTCAGCTCCCCACGTTGGCACTTTATATCTTTCTCTCTCATTTGTTTTTTCTCTTTAGCTCTTAACATTATCCAACAAACATTCAGCATCTGTCTCCTCCCATACTAGAAAATAAGTGGCATAAAGGCAGGGATGTTAGTTCATTTCCAGTGCCCAGAACAGTGCCTGGCACAGAGAAGTCACTTAGCAAACGTTGGTTAAATACTCGAATGACTAGATAGTAACTCTTTGACTCTTTGAATTAGTGACTTTAGGAAATGGAAGATGGAAGTTGGCACTCGGGAGCAGTTCAGAGCTGGAACTACTGGTTTGGGAACTCATCTGCAGGAGGTGACCACCAAGCCACTGAAGTAAAGGTGCTAGAACCTGCAACATGGTCCTGAGGTCAGGATGATGAGAAGGATGAAACCGCCAGGGAGGCACACACTTATCTCCTAGTTCCTGTGGGTCTGGAGGGAGACACAGCATGGTTGGGGCTCCTGCTCTGGTGCTCACAAGACTGCCATCAAGGTCTGAGCCACACCCGCAGAAACTATGGGATGATGAGTGCATGCTGTTTTAAGCCTCCATGTTTGTGTTCATTTGTTACGCAGCAAGGGATAACCAGTACATGGGTACAGAACTTTAGAAAGCCTACCTTGACTTTTATAGGTCATAAAGCTTATGTTGACGCTGGACCAGGGAAGGGCTGGCTGCATTCTGTTGTCCTCAGTTCCTTGCTCCCTGGGCCTCACCAACACGCTTCCTGCTTCCCAAAGCCAGCAAGGGAGAGGCACTTTCTGCAGGATGGACATTTCGGTCCTGTGCAACGTAATCTCACATATGCAGCCACAGACTTCCTGTCACTTTTGCTGTTTTCTAGTGGTTAGAAACATGTCACAGGTGCCATGCACGCCCAAGGGAAAGGGAAGACGCAGCTGCATGAAGCCAGGACCTGGGCAATCCTGGGGACGACCACTGTGGTCTGTGCACCATGATACACAATTGTGCATGGCAGTCTGTTTCAAATAGATGTACAAACGATCTCGGAATGACACTCCAAATCTTCAAAGCCAAACCATCAATTAGTAACCTCCTCTGTCCCTTGCATGCAGGCTTCAGAGCCCCCTGCCAACATGCTCCCCTATCTTCTCCCTTGCTCCCTGCATTCACTGTTTCTGGTAATTGCTTCCTCTTATTTTCTGAAGTTTGGACTCAGAGTCCCGCCTTCAGAGTTCAAACAACAGCACCTCACAGATAATCTATCTTCCCTTCTTCCCAAAGGTCTTCACGTGGCTGCTTCCAAAACAGGATTTTTTCCTCCTTTCTTCTTTCTCTTGTCCTCTCTACCAGCCTGCCCCCTACTTTAGTTGACCTGTTCGAGCTGTTTCCCACTGTACACACTGGAGAACCCCTTTTCCTCAAACCACTGCCTGTAGGCCCCATGGGTCTTGAAAACCTTGCTCATGCTCATCTCTAAAGTATTTCCAGGGCTGAGCTTATCTGTGTGGCTCCTCACTCACACCCAGACCTCAGATTTTCTCTCCTGGATTTTTTTTTTTTTTTTTTTTTGGTGAAAGGGATCATCTCAGTGCCTTCTCAAGTGACTTCCTACAATTTGCTCAACGAGCTCTCAGGTAAGGCCCAGAGCTTCCTTTTTAATAACCAGCACCCACCCAGGCTGAATGACCACATTCATTATTTCAAGGGTTCGTTATTCTCCAGGAAATGGGTCCTTATTTTCAAGACTCCCCTGTCTGGGTAGTGAATGTTTTCCATACATAACTCGAGAAGCCACATGTGGCTCCAGGTGTGTGGCCCAGCCCAGTCTAGGTGCCCAGGCCAGCATCGTGAGTGTGTAACCTGTATCCCACAGGGTCCTGTGCCCTGGAGGGCCCTGGGCTCACTTTAACACTCTGTTTTTGCCATCTTGAAATTCCTAATCATTTTGCCTTTGAATGTGAGCTTTGTATACGAAGTCTGATGGGATAGCACAACAGGCCACATGAGAGAAGGCATACTATGTGTGTCTTCTGTGCCTCATGCCTGCTTTCTCATATAGCCTTGGGGTTGCCCCATGAGCACAAACTTCTGGTGCCCCCCAGGGGTGTGAGGGAGTCCAGCAAGACACAAGGTGGGGACCAGCAAGCACGATGCCCCTGGGACTGGTGAGTAGGAGCACTGCTGACCCCAAGGGCCATGCCTTCATCTGAGTGAGAACTTGCCTGGAATGCAGAAAGGGGGTGATGATGTTCTAAGTCACACAAATGGCCAGTGAACCTCATCATAGTGTTTCTTACTTGTGTTACTTTCCTATTCAGCAAGCACTCACCCTCACAGTAGGACATGGAAGGAAGGGGAAAAGCAGAGCCACCCATAGCTCCTTTTCCTCCTGTCCTTCCTTACCTGCCAGGAAGCCGAAGGTAGAGAGGGTTGATAGAAGGTGTGAGTATTAAGAAGTGAAATGGAAACAGTTGAGTTAGTTTGGTGCAGTGTTTTCACTGTCTTGGTGAGAACAAAATACATATGCACCAGTGAAGAAGTACAGATTATGCAATTTTGATGGTTTCCACATTAGAGTGAAATGCGCTTGTATTTTCATTTCAAACTGTCAACATACAGTAAAAAGATGACCAATGAAACTCATGCAACATTTTAATTCTTTTAAAACAAAGACAGAGTTCAATAGCAAATTAAAAAAAAAAAGCCACCATGACAAGTTGGGAGAGAGACCATGGAAGAAAGGGAAACGGTTCCTATTTTAGCACCTAGAACTGTACCTTTCTCGTGCACGAGGCATCCCATGTTTTCTCTGTGGGGTGGATGTGGTACATTCTGCAGTTGTACCTGCTGGGGGTGCTGGCTGAGGTCAGAGACGGATTCCCTGTATTCTTCAAAGGCACACGGGGCATCAGTGGAGTCTGCTGGCCAGCAAGACCCTAGAAGAATATGTTCAAATACTTCTTATGATAGCGCACTTCGGTCTCTCTTATGCCTTAGAGCAGAGTTATAGGCAAACCAAGGTATTGATTTTCTCAGATCTCAGGGCTGTGGGCCTGGCCAAAGTTTGTCAAAAGCCACAGGCAGGGGCCTCAAGTGGTCTCAGGTACTGACATCAGAATGCCACATGTATGGAGGGAAAGTTGCCTTAGAGCGGCCCAGCTGTGGGCCAGATCAAAAGACTTTTTAAAAATCTCCGTGATGTTCTAGAGGGGAGGGAGTGGGGGGATGGGTTAGCCTGGTGATGGGTTTTAAAGAGGGCACGTTCTGCATGGAGCACTGGGTATCATATGCAAACAATGAATCATGGAACACTACATCAAAAACTAATGATGCAATGTATGGTGATTAACATAACATAATAATAATAAAAAAAACTACGCGATCTCAGATGTTAGAGAGGAGGCTAAAAGAATACCCCTTCTCTAAAACGGATGTGACTTCACCTCAGAACCACTACAGTGTTATCAGCTTTGGTTCTAGCCACCTGAGAGGGGAGAATGCAAAGGAAGCTAATTCTTTTTTTGGTTTGATTTACACGTATTGTGAAGTGACTACCACAACAGGTGCAGCTGACGGCCATCTTGTCATGCAGATGCAATAAAAAGAAAAAAAGAAAGGAAACAGTTTTTTCTCCTTGTGCTGAGAACTCTCAGGATTTCCTCTCTTTACAACTTTGCTCTATACCATGCAGCCGTGTTACTAGAGGAAAGTGGTACATTCTACCCCTAGTACTTACTTGTCTTAGAACTGGAGGTTTCGATTTTTTGACCACTTTTCTCCACTTCTCCTTCCCACCCTCCATCACTGCTAACCACAAGTCTGCACTCTGTTTCTATGAGTTTGGTTTTGTTTTTAGATTCCACATGTAAGTGAGATCATACAGTATTTGTCTTTCTCTGTCTGATGTATTTCGCTTAGCATCATGCTGTTGAGATCTATCCGTGTTGTCACAAACGGTAGGATTTCCTCTTTTTTTTTTAATGGCTGAAGGATATCCTCTGGTATAGATATACCACAGCTTCTTTATGAATTTATTCACCAACGGACACTAGGGTGTTTCCATGTCTTGGCTATTGTAAATAATGCTGCTAAGAACATGTGTGTGCAGATACCTCTTTGAGTTTGTGTGTCTGTTGCCTTTGGATATATATTCCCAGAAGTGGAATTGATGAATTATATGGTAGTTTTATTTTTCATTTTTTTGAGGCTGCTTCGTACTGGTTTTCAAAGTGGCTGCACCAATTTGTAGTCACCCCCGCAGTGCACAAGGGCTCCCTTCTCTCCATGTCCACACCAGCATCTGTTATCTTTTGTCTTTTTGATGATAGTCATTTTGGCAGGTAGGAGGTGATGTCTCATTGTGCTTTTAATTTACATTTCCCTAATGACCAGTGATGTTGAGCATCTTTTCAAGTACCTATTGGCTTTTCATAGGTCTTCTTTGGAGGAACAGGTCTTTTGCCCTTTTTAAATTGGATTATTTGCTCTGTTCCTCTTTTCCAGGATTTCTTTGACTAGTTGGGGCCTTTTTAAGTTCTATATAAATTTTAGGAGTGTTTTTTCTACTTCTATAAAAAAATGCCACTGGAATCTTGATAGGGACTGCATTGAATCTATAGATGGCTTTCAGTAGTGTTGACATTTTAATAATATTAATTCTTCCAGTTCATGAACACGGGATACCTTTTCATTTATTTTGTTTTCTTTGATTTCTTTCATCAATATCTTGTAGTTTTCAGTGTTCAGCTCTTTCACCTCCTAAATTAAATTTATTCCTAAGTATGTTATTGGTTTTGATATCAGTGTAAATGGGATTGATTTCTTTCTCAAAAATTTCATTGTTAGCGTATAGAAATGCTACTGATTTTTGTATGTTAATTCTGTATCCTGCAACTTTACTGAATCCACTGATTAGATCTAACTGTTTTTTGGGTGAGTCATTAGAAGTTTTATATGTAAAATCATGTTGTCTGCAAATAGAGACAGTTTTACTTCTTCCTTTCCAATTCTGATACCTCTTATTTCTTTTTGTTGTCTGACTGCTGTAGCTAAGACTTCCAGTACTAAGTTGAATAGGAGTGGTGAGAGTGGGCACCCTGGTCTTGTTCCTGATCTTAGAGGAAAGCTTTCATCCTTTCACCATTGATGTTAGCTGTGATCTTGTCAACATTATTATTAACTGTTATTATTGTTAATAACTGTCATTATGTTGAGATGTGTTCCTTTTATGCCTAATTTGTGAAGAGCTTTATCATGAACGGATGAATGGATGTTTGGATTTTGTCAAATGCTTTTTTTGGGGGGCATCTTTTGAGAGGATCCTATGATTCCTTTCTTTCATTCTATTAATGCAATGTATCACATTGATTGATTTGTATATGTTGAACCATCCTTGCATCCCAGGGATAGATTTCATTTGATCATAGTGAATGATGCTTTTAATGTGCTGCTGAGTTTGGTGTGCTAGTATTTGGTTGAGAATTTTTGCATCTGCATTCATCAAGGATCTTGGCCTGTAGTTTTCCTTTCTAGTAGTGTCTTTTTCTGGTTTTGGTAACAGGATAATGATACCTCATAAAATGAGTTTGGGAGTGTTCCCTCCTCTTTGATTTTTTGGAACAGTTTGAGAAGGATTGGTGTTGATTTTTCTTTAAATGTTTAATAAAATTCACCAGGGAGACCATCTGGTCCTGCGCTGAAGTAAGCAATGTTGATGATCCAGTCGACTTTTGTTATTCATGGTAGTTATGTTCTACAAAGTAGCAGCAAACTCTGAATTAGCGAAAACTGAATTATCGCCTCTGGGGGAATACAAGGTTAGATTCTACAAGCCCCTGGCCACAACATTTTCATCAACTGATCAATATGCAATTTTGTTTTATGTGTGTTTCTGTGTCGAGACATCTTATTCAATATAAATTGTTGATTCATTAACACTGAACTCACAGTCACGAACACTACAACATGCCTGAATGGAGCTTACCTAACATATGTATTTTCTCTGTAAGACACATCAAAGACTTCTTGAGTGTAAGAACACTACATAGCAATTTAGCGCCATGCATCAGAGCCATTTAAACAGCAAAATTACCAACAAAAAGCACAAAAATGTGAAAACAGAGCACTAAATAGACTGTGAAAAGGACACTTGTTTTTAGTAGGAGAACTGATATGAAAAAGCAGAGCATCACCTTGTCCATCCTCACCTGGTATGTGTAGGTCTGTGACTCTGTTTTCACTGCTTTGTGCATATGCATGTCTGTAAACAACCGTGGAAGCTCTTTGGAGTGAATTTGGTGATTACAGTAAATTTTAGCAAGTAGGCAAATTTGCAAATAATGCAATCTGCAAATCGTGAGGGTCAACTGTGCGGAGGAGAAAGTGCAAAAACACCAGTTAGGTACTTAATTCTGATATTTAATATAAGATTTCAAGCAGACAGATTTTGCTGTCTTCAATGAATAAAATGTCAACGAGAGTGAAAAGACAAAACGGCAGGCAGTGTGAGGGGCTGTGTGCTGCCCTTATGCCATCCAGTTCTTGTGAGGATGAAGTTCACAATTTTGATGGCAGAGCAGATGAAGGTTGTTGTCCTCGCTGACCTTGAGATTGCTAACCAATCACTCCCTAACATTAGGTCTAACGAGGCACGGGCAGATTTTTAACGGAGGGGAGAAGTGCATGTAACAATGTGAAAGACTGTTCCAGAGTTAGTTCCTAGGGTTGGTCTCGGGGTTGAACCAAACAGGAGGGAGGACTCCCGGCTTCATGGTCTGGAGAGAAAGCAAGTTTGCCATGCTCCTCTGTAACCTCTGGATTTGCTGATAAGGAGTTTGTGGGGACTCGGATTCCTAGGGACTGGGAGGTAGGTTTAAGGGTTTAGGTGCTCACCTTTCCGGGGGTTTTAAAGAGAAGTTTGCACACTTGGTTTCGGGGAGGGAGATTTCGGCTCTCACACTGTCTCCTTCACCAGCTGTGTGCTGATGAACACGACCTGAGAATCCCACAAGGAACTGGGTCACGTGAAGCGGGCTTGTGCTCTGTAGTGAAGCTGGCACCTCCCCTGTTGCCTGACATCTCACAGTTGTCACGGTTTTATTTCCTTCTTGGTTGAGGACGCAGTTCCGTCGGCCACTCCCAGAAGCCAGGGGCTAAAAGAGAGCAGAGTGAAGCACCTCTCTACCCCTTGCTCCCCCACTTCCTCCCCTCTCCTGGCCACAGTGGAGGATTTTGCTGGTTTTTTCTGCCTCACTCCCTTGCACTTGAGGTTTTCCGCATTTGGAGCTTCCTATCCTGAAATACAAAAAGACTTCTTAATAACAGCAATAAGGCACATTCAGAGGGAAATGAGATGCCCAAGGATTTAGGGGTATTTAACTCTTTTCCTTTTTTCATGCTTTACAACTGTGATTAACTCAGCACAGCCCACCCTCCACCATTTCTTATTGCTTAATTAAGAAACATCTCGGATTTTTCTCCCGATTAGTTGCAGGCAGATTAGAAGGAAAAAATATTTTAACAGATGCTAAAGAGTCTTTCCAATGGTCTGAAGATTAGGAGAATGCCTTTTATAGAGCTCCCAAAGTGTTCCCTGGCTGCTTCTGCCAGAGTTGAAAAGAATTTAGTGGCTGAGTACTTAATGAAAAGCCACGATGCTCTGACAAGGAACTCCTGGGCAAGCATTACTCTGGCTCCAAAGAGTTATTGCAAATTAAATTTTATCCTTGTCCTTTATGATCTATATGAGGCAGCAGGGGTAACAACAAGATTGAAATATTCTTGTCTTACACTGTTAATAAAAGCACCCGCTCATTAATATATGTGCCAGCAGGAAATATGACATGGTGCGCTCCAGTGGAAAAGCTGGATATTGCATTGGCAACTTTGTAGGCAAAAGGCAGGGTAAATACAATTTGAGTTTGGGGACAGGGTAATTACTGTTGCCATCTGGTAACACATTCTTTATCCGAACTCAAACCTCTTATGTGTTTTCAGGGCTTATGGGGCATCTTGCTAGGCAGCCTAATAAAAGATTACTTTTTAAACGTTACCTTGAAACCTTCTCAAGACAGCTTTTGTCTAACAACACAATAACACATCTGTCAGGATTGCCACCACCATAAAGCAAAATCTTTTAATGTGATTATTAAGTACTTTCCGAAGATTCACAATCACCAAACATGAGTTGGTGTTAATAGAGAGTCATTATCTCAGTCATCAATATTTGTGGGAAAGGCAGGCTCAGCAAGAAACACATAATGAATGTAAAACAAATACAAAACACAACCTCCCTGCAGTGTACTTCCCCTGATGGATGGGAGCATGGCATTTCACAATCTAGCTGCTTGGCCATTTGCACTTGAGCACTGTCTCTAAAATATCTGGCATGAAATATCATGAGCTAAACAAGCACAAGGAATGCAGCAGCTAAAGGGAGACTTATGGGGAGAAATGGTATTTACTTTAATGACCGTGGCTTAGGAAATTGCCATATTCCACACTGGGTTAATACAGGCTTGGGCGAGGTGGAGACTGAATGGGCTGTCATGCTGACTAAGAGCAGGGAAGAAATGTCAAGCACCTTCTTCTAGTTGTCACTGAAACATCAGCTCTCTCCTCCCCTCCATCTTCTGCTCCTTCCCCCGCCCTGCAGCCCAGAGCGGGCAAGGTAAGAAAAGAATTGTGATTAGGGTAATTCAGCAGCTGGGAAGGTTTTTTTCTGACTGCACTCTAGCTAATGGAGTGCTGTACATAGGGTAATAAAGAGAGGGGGTAGGATTATAAAGCTGTAATTCCGTCAAGAGGTTAGATGATCTCATGAACAGCGCAAAGCCACTGTGGTTTATCTTAATGTCACCCAGACTTTAAGATTGAATGAGAATTTTGCGAGTCAATATTTTGCCTTGTTTGTTTCTGTGGAGTATAGGGAATTGGGGGAGAAAACCCAGATCTCTATATGATCAATTATTCTAACCCATATATATTTATATGCTTGCACATATGGCTTTAAGTATATCCTCCCAGAGTTATGTATGCATTTTCCCCAGACCCCAGGGTACTTGCAGGAAACACCATTTTTAAGATCTTGGCAGAGTAAAAGCATATATGGAAATGAGATGATCATTGACGATTTTTCACGTACTTTGCCTGCAATGGAGCCCCCACTAGATCATTATTTCCAGAAGGTAGCCTCCCTCCTTCCTTTCTGCTCCTGCACGGCATGTAGAACTTTGCCTCCATTCATTCAGAGCTGTGTACCTCTTCAAGCAACAGCATTAGCCTACACCTCCATCTTGTCACATTCCTTCGTTTGTGGTGAGAACATTTAAGATCTAGTCTCTTAGCACTTTCAAATATATGATACAGTATTAACTATAATCACCATGCTCTACACTGAAGTCCCAGAATTTATTTATCTTATAACTCGATTATCTTAGATCTTTGACCACCATCTTCCTATTTGCCCCAGCCCCAGCCCCTGGTAACCACCATTCTACTCTCTGTTTCTATCAGTTCAACTTTTTTAGATTCCACATACGTGATCTCATACCGTATTTGTCTTTCTCTGTCTGATTTATTCCACTTAGCATAATGCCCTCAAGGTCCAACCACATGATCACAAATACAGGATTTCTTCTTTTCTCACAGCTGAATGATATTCCATTGTGTAAATACACACCACGCCTCCTTTATCCATTCATCTGTTGGTGGACAATTCCATATCTTGGCAGTTGTCAATAACGATTTCAGTATTTTTTTAAAATATACTCTAATTTCTAGCTACAGGGGACTTTGGGGAGTCATTTAGCTAACCTGTGCCTTGGTTTCTTCATCTGTCTTCATGAGGAAAATAATGGTACCTACATTTTTAAAGAACATTTTATTTGCAGATTAAAATGAATTAATACGAGGGAAAGGCTTAGAACAATTCCTAGCATTGTTATTTTTGGTATTGCTTTTGTTACTATTTTTTAGTACGTGCTATTATTTTCTCCTAGAGGAGGGGGGATATATCTTGATCGGTTATATGTTCTCCCAAATATATATCACAGTATAAATATATGAACTGAATTTAGATGGTTGGCTAGATTTTGCAAGTCTTGTATAATTTTTTTTGTGTCGTGTTTTTAATTCTAATAGCAACTTTCATCTCTGTTTTGTGGAGAGTGCAAACCTACACATTTATACCCAACCATTTTTTAATGAATATCTTGAAGAATAAGTGCTTCTGCAAAAAACGGAGCTCAAGGTACCCTTTGAAGGGCTGAGTGACTTAATCAAAAAGTAAGTTCTTTTCTGCCAGTGGCCTTCGGTCTAAGGGGTATCTCTTTATATGTTGGGTATCAGCAGGTGGCACTTTTTATATCACACTTTTTTCTCTCTGGAACATGGCCTCCCAGATGTTAGGTGGAACAGTGCATGGTTTTATAAATCCAAAGTAGGAATCTGTTGGAAAGTGTTGCAAGTAGTTTGTTAGAAATAAGAATTGAGTGAGTAAAATTTATGAATGACTGTAAGTTGGAACGAACGCCTCAGTAGCTCTGTGATAGCTTCCTTGCACTCTGGTACGCTCATCTGAGTGGCAGAGAAAGGATGGGGTTGCATTGAATGCATAGGAGATTATTGGCACCACTTGATGTGTCCTGCATGATAGGGCAGGAGAAAGGTTGAGAAAGATTATCTAGATGGCCAAGTTAGCAACAGCAGTCAAGACATTGATTGTGCCTGTGACTCAAAACACAAAAGACAATGATTGTAGCTGTTACGGGGCCGCTAAGTTCGGCAAATGAAGAAGACGTGCCTCAAATCATAGCTTTCCAGCAGCAGCAAATGGAACCAAAATACAACTTCTGGGGCGGCGCCAATTGACACATACAGCAAAATTGCTAAAAAGCAGGAGGAGTCGCCTGGGGATCAAGTTCCAAGTATGGTCCATTTTGAGAGGAAACCTGGCTAGTGTTTAGAGCTGGACATTTGTGAGTTGGGATCATACAGTGTCCTTGACAATGTCAGAGTCGTCTTTGGATTTTTGATTCTGATTCCAGATGTTTTCCAAGTAGACAGGGTGGATTTAAGTCAGAAGTTTAGTTGTGCATAACATTACCCGGTACTTCCTCAGCTGGGTGGGTATTTTGGAAAAATTATAAGGTGTCATATACATTTACATGTAAATTGATCTTCTGGATAGCCATTATTCATATATGGGGTGACCATACAATTTACCATTCAAACCAGGAAATCTCTGGAGAGCGAAAGAAGTACTGTTAATTGTTGTATTGAGACAGCAGATATAACTGTCTCAGATGATTTGGGACATACAGTCTTCTTATTTATGCCTCGTGAGGGAGAAGAGTGTTTATTCATTCAACGTACCATAGTTCTTCTGTGATTTCTTTCTTTCTTTTTTTATTTCTTTTATCTTTTGTTAACCAGTTCTCTTTCCACAACACCCCTGCCTATCTCTTCACTCCAATGGTGCTTGGTGGAAGCCTTTATCACCACACTCATCATATGTAATTATACAGTCAGCTGGTATGACTTTGTTTGGTATTCCCACCGTTATACTAGACCCTAGATGTCTTGGGAACAGGGCACATGTATTCTGATTTATTTACTTATCTTTATTATGGTAAAAAAAAATACATAGCATAAAGCTTACCATCTTAATAATTTTTAAGTGTATAATACAGTAGTGTTAACTCTATGTACATTGTTGTGCAACAGACCTTTAGAATCTTTTCATATCGCAAAACTCAAACTCTATATTCATTGAACAACAACTCTCCTTTGCCCTTCCCCCTGCCCCTGGCAACCAGCATTCTATTTCTTGTTTCTAGGAGCCTGACAGAGTTAGATGCTGCATAAAAGTAGAATCATGCAGTATTCATCTTTCTGTGACTGGCCCATTTCACTGAGCATAATGTCTTCAAGTTTCATCTGTGTTGTAGCGTATGACAGGACTTCCTTCTTTTTTCATATTTAAATTCAGTTAGCCAACATATAGTACATCATTAGTTTCAGATGTAGTGTTCAATGATTCATCATTTGCGTATAACACCCAGTGCTCATCACATCACGTGCCCTCCTTAATGCCCATCACCCAGTTACCCCATCCACCCATCCGCCTCCCCTTCTGCAACCCTCAATTTGTTTTCTAGAGTCAAGAGTCTCTCATGGTTTGTCTCCCTCTCTGATTTCTTCCCAGTTTTTCCTTCTTTTTTAAGACTGACTAGGATTCTGCTGTATGTATGTATGTACCACGTTTTTAAAATTATTCATTCATCCATTGATGGACACTTAGGTTGCGTCTACCTCTTGGCTATTGTGAATAATGCTGCAATGAACATGGGAGTGTTAATATCTCTTCAAGATCCTGTTCTCAATTCTGGTTGGTATTGCTGAGTCATATGGTAACTCTATGTTTAGATTTTTTAAGGAAAAAGCACACTCTTCTTCCAAGCATTTTCCATGGTGGCTGTACCATTTTCCATTCCCACCAACAGTGCACAAGGGTTCCCACTTCCCTGCATCTTCACCAGCGTTGTTATTGTCCCCCCGCCTTTTTTGGGGGGGTGTGAGGTGATAGTTTATTGTGGTTTTGATTTTCATTTCCCTGTTGATTAGTCATGTTGAGCACCTTTTCATAGCTTCTTGGCCTTTCTCTGAGATTTCTTTTTCAGGACACTCACAGTGAAGGTTCAGGAATGGTCAGATAAATGTAGGAAGCATCATGTGTTTCAAATGGCACTGGATTTCTATTCTTTTCTCTTTCTTCATTTTACCTCCTCTGTGCAAGCTACATCACCCTCCCTGCTCATGAGGTACAGGAGGGGAAAGATCATAGGACTGCTTCAAAGGAAGAAACATTTCGGATGTAAGGAAAGTCCTTATTTCCTTCCTAGAGAAATCAT
Organism: Zalophus californianus; assembly: GCF_009762305.2. Classification (NCBI taxonomy): domain Eukaryota; kingdom Metazoa; phylum Chordata; class Mammalia; order Carnivora; family Otariidae; genus Zalophus; species Zalophus californianus. The sequence continues at coordinate 15,984,716 of NC_045597.1, forward strand.
TTTGCTTGCACATTTCTCATGGCTCATGCTCTCTGTCTATGGACATAATATTCAATATAAAATTTTCTCTTTTACATTCAAAAAGAAAGGAGAGGCCCTCAAGCTCAAAAACAAACAAATGTATAGAACCTGGGCTTATATTTGGCATAGAAAATTCACCTTATCATGCTCATTCACAAGAAATGGTTCAAATAAAAACCAATAAAATCAGTACTATGTCACTAACAAGCTTTTAATAAAGCCATTCTGGTGACATTTCTTTGGCTTAATATAATTTGGGGACGTCTAATTTTTCATGTGCAGGAACTCGGTCTGTGCTAATTCACAATACGTGATTCAGGATCAGAGATGAATTGGAAGACCGTTAGGGTATTATTCTACCAGACGTGGGTTCCTGTGGCTGAGCTGCTGGGCTGGTTGTGTAAATTAGCAAGAGGCTGATAAAAGCCCAAATGATTTACATCGGATCCTTTAAGATTTGGGTGGACTCGGTGTGGGACAACGCAAAAGGAAAAAGGGAGAGAGTAGACATACTGATAAGACCATGGTAGCTTCTCTGTTATGTAAAATAAGGGTAGTAGTTCCTGCCTACTTCATGGAGGCGTGGAAAAGATTATGAAATAAAATGAGTTTTAAAGCTGCCTTTGGGGTGAAATGCTTTATTTAAGAATAAGGCATTTTATATCTCAAAAGAGAAACAGAGTTTTGTAGACAAACTTTTCTTTGATTTGACATTCACTTAGCTTTATGAGATGGCTAAAGAGTACCTTTTCAAGAGGGATAAAAATCTGTCATCAATAAGCCCAGTTCTCTCAGGGAAGGAGGGCAGTGACATGAGGTGGGATCTAACAATAAAAGGAGTGTCAACTCAATGAGGAAGAAAGGCACAAGGGGGTGCCCTGCACTTTGGTCTTTATTTTAACTGTGAAAGTGATCACCAGGACTTCGATTTGGCTGGATCTTCAATGTCATAGACTTCACAAGATCTTGTAACAGTCAGTTTAGTCAACAAAGCAGCCTGACTAGTTGTCTGTTTGAACTGACTACTTGTTGGATTGTTCTGATTTATGTTTAGAGTCCACTTGACCACCTGCATGGATAAATAAGTGATAGACAAGGCTAATGCATGGGAGGAATCCTGGGAAGTGGATGTGGATGATATGCTGTCTGTGACTATGAAGTGTAAGCCAAATTAACAAACAAAGGGAAAGCAGATTTGATACACATGTTCCTCCCTAGGCATCAAACTTTGGTTCACACTGGCCTTAAGTTCAAAACTATGCAAGAACCTGGAATCAGTAGTTTATTTACTTTGGATTTTAATTTTGAAAAAAAAAAACCAACAAATGCCACCAAATGGCACTTCATCTCAGAATAAAATTTTAATATTACCCTCTGTGCAAGTAAACATCTATGGATTCCTGTTCCCACACTCGTTGCCAAGTCTCAGAACACCCTTGGATAATTTTCTTGTACTTATAATAAAACACCCAAATTATCCTTACATACTGCCACTTTTCTGCCTAGTTATTACAGATCTCGGTTCCTTTGGCCTCACCTAGGTGACTAGGCAAGTTAATTAAGCTCACTGTGATTCATTTTATTCGTTATAAAATGGGCGTTATTATTCCTACATCATAGAAATCCTATAAAGATCAAGTACATAAAGATCTTAGCATAGTTCCTTGCTAAAAGGTGCCTTAAAATACTCTTAAGGGCCACCAGCAGGGCTGCTGCTATAGGGACGGATCCTTTTATGGCTCTGGCTTTACCGGGTGGCAAAGGATCATGACTTTGACCATTCTGCCTAATATAGCTGCCATTTAGCTCTTCACCCATCTCCCACCACCCGGCAGCTCACTTACTAGTCCCCAGCCACTCAGGAGTACCCAAAGATCATTCCTGGACAGAGATCTTTGTATTTGCTTGTTCTCTGCCTGGAACTCTCTGCACCCAGGTCTGCACATGGCTGTCTCCCTCCTGTCATGAGATCACAGCTCGAGTATCACCTGGGGAGCATCTCCTGGAGAGTCTCCTCCTCAATCACTGTCCCATTTCCTGTACTAGTTCCATCATGGCATCTCTCCTTTCTGATGTCATCTTGTTTATTATTTACTTGCGAGTTGTCTGTCTCTTACCTACCTGGATGTAAGTTGTCTGAGAGCAGAAATCTTGATGCCTTGGTCTGACACCCAGCACTATTGCTCATTACATTGCTCATTACACATCCTTTGAAAGAATGGATGACTATTATTGCCTAAGTCAAATTTTCCCTTTATTTTTAAAATCCACAGATGCTCTTTCCTATTGAAGAGCAGATGTTTTATCTAGGGTAAATACTCTAACACTTGTCTTAAGTCAGTTTGTTCGTCTTTCTGCTTCTCTACGAACGTGAGCACTCACAGGGTAAAATTTCCATTTTCTTGCTCTACTTTATGTTTCGAGGTGTGAAGGAGAATGAACTCCTTAAGCAAGCTATAAAGGCAGGCATCTATTTCCTCCCGGCTTTGCTGTGTGCCCCATTTACGAGCCAACAAAATATGTTTGGCCACGTGTTTACATAAACAAATAAATATGTCTATGGAATGGAAATGCATCCACACTAAATGAATTGTGAACGTCTGTTTGAATAGACAAACTTGTGGGTGCATCTTTCTAGCTCTTGAGCCGAAAACAATAATCCGTGTCTAATTGTCACTACTTTGCAAGTTGGTATTTTAAAAATTAATGCCATCTTTCATATTTGTGAGTATATTTATCCAAAGAGCAAATTAAAATAAATATTGTTGTTACCTGATAAAGGGCTCTGTGGTGGTTTTATTATTTTTTTTCCCAAGATCATTTCGATGTTTTTCCTTTCCATCAAATTGGGTTCAGTTGAATTCCAAATAAAATTTGTTATATTCTGGTTTTATATATGGAATTATCCTTAAGTTTCTTAATTCTTATGTAGAAATCACTTTTCTCATTAGAAACCAAAATAGTAATAATACGAACTAAATTAAAATATTGCTTACGGTTAAACATTGTAGTCTTGATAACTTTATTTATATGGTTTCCTTTATTTAAAAGAGCATTCTTGAAATAAGTGATGTATTTGTAGTAATCATGGTTAATTGTATAGAGAATGAATAATTTCCAGCTGGTGGTTTTGATAACCAGTGATCAGCGCCTCGAGCAGTTTTAGCACAGAGTAGGAGTTTAATAAATACCTGTTAAATGAATCTTTAGCATGTCATACAATATTTAGCGTTCCTGATAGCATGGAAACTTTCAGAAATAGAAAAATCAATGCAATTTGCTGAATTTGGAAATGGTTAGTCTTTTCACATTTTATCTTAATTTTTTTTACCTCATTGCTAAAGTATTGACATCAGTTCTCAAGCCACTAAATTTTATCTTAAAGAAGAAACCAATACAAAAGGAGAGAATCTTCCAGACACATTTGGAAACTCTCAAATGTTCCAAAGTTCTAAAAGTTCATGATTTCAAAAGCCAAGGATATTTAGATGAGTGGTGCTGATTTAATCTATGGTTCTTTTTCTTTCTTTTAATATTGCAGTTTCTAAAAAGGTATCAAACAAAGAGAAATTCAAAAACTCTGAAATGTAGACTATGACAATAATTAAGAAAATGCAGAAAGGGCACTGGTAGATTTTTAAAAACTATTTTAATACAAGATTAATAGCAATTTTCTATCCAAATCAGAAATGAAAAATCTTAACCCAAGTAATACTCATTTGACAGTCACATAAAATTTTAGGTTTGATTGGTGCACACATTTGTCCTGCATATATATTATGCATATGCACACAGAGACCTCACTATTATCCATCATCAGGTGTCTTCTCATGGAAGTCCCTCATTACAAGGCAATGTCAAAGATTCGAGTAACTATTCAACTTTGAATGAGGTTCAAATAGCCCCAGGCTAGGCTGAGTCCCACGCCATAGCAAACCGTGATGCAGCAAGGCTCCAGAATGCATACAAATCAATACTCTATTTGTATAACTTGGCCTGAAACTAAACACTGGCTAATGTCTCCACCAAGGAGAAACACGTTGCAAATGTATAAGTTATGGTCTCCTTTACTCTTCTCTTGGCAAAGCTAAACTGCTCCCCCACACTCCCCTCACACACCCTCTTCTAAGTTAAAAGTCAGGTCTATTAGTGACTGTAAGTAAATAAAAATGAGTTTGTATTTCTGCAAGTTTTGGGTAAGTCAAAACTTACATTTGCTAACACTTCCACCTGTAATCAAACTACCTGATAATTAGCCTTGCGGAGAGAAGCCATAAAAGAGTCACAACTCAGGAATTTGCTAAGTTTCTATTCCTCCTTGGGGACTTTAGTTGGTGTTCAGTGTGTAGCCAAAACATGTATGTAATGGCTAAAGCATTAAAGTAGGCTAATGTCTGCAGCAGGGAATATAAATTAAATATCAGGGTTCTGTGTCCAATAATATTTTCAATGTGTTTGATTTACAGAATGTTACTTTTACAATTACTACTTAATAGTGTTTTTCAGTGTAGACAAAGTAGCATTTCCTAACCCTTACAATGAAAGTAGGTAATACCAGTTACTTCTCTGGGTAAATCACCGTAAGGGAGTCTGATTGCTAGTGGTAACGTTGTTCTGTGATGGCGGTCATCAGAGTACCCACTTGATCTTCATTAAGGTGACAGAAGGCTGTCATGGCTACCCTTCGATACAGAACCATAAGCAGAGCTCTTATTCATGAATTTGCAATTCATTCTTCTCTGCTAAAGACTTTAGCCTCTGTTTAGCTTTTGTTATAACATATACAAAGTATAATATACACCAGTTACAGACGTGTATTTCTGTTAGAAAAATACATATTATAACTAAAGAACATGTAAAGAGAGGCACTTCAATAAAGCTAAGTGTTTGCGGTCATGAGCGTCACCCAACAATTTCTAGTGTCTGATTTCAAGTGAGCCCATTCCTCCCTACTCCTAACAGAGGTTGTGATGTGATTAGAGAATTTAGGGGACATCAAAGCAAATGAGGGCAGATCGGGAGAAATAATGGAGCATCCTTTCATCTCCGATCGCTATGTTGAGACGAGAGAAATTAACGTGGCAGGGGGCAGGGGAGAGGAGGAATGCTGAAATACTTACTGAAATGGGATAACTAGATTAAACCAATTCCCTCAGGACAGAAAGCAAGTCTCACGTTACATTGGTCTGAAAATCGTACAACACAGTCGGATGATGATAAAAACTAGGAAGTGCGATTTGAATAATATTTTGACCACATCCATGCAGGGGATGAATGTTGTGGCATCATTAACTGATAGTCATTTCAGCTCTCTGCCTGGCTCGTATGGATCACTGTTATCTCACCAATATGAATATTATCAATCGTGAAGGTGTTGAAACAAATGAAGCAGGAGTTTATATATTATCTGTGTGTTTAGTGTATACGGAGCATGGGTTCACATTCATTAGTATAATGTGTATTCATACACATGCACAAAGCCTTTTGGGGGTGAAAGCACAGAGGAAACAAGGCATTCTGATCTACTTCACAGAAGACAATGCAGAAATATTGAAAAAAGGAAAGACTCGGAGTTTAAAGCCATAAAAACAAGTTATTAGTCAAATATTCTGGAAAATCAAAATTGATTTAATTTGTATTGCACCTTAATTATTGGTGAAAGACAATACTGATTTCTGAACATACAATGAAATGGGCAACATAAATGATTGGTCCTTCATAGAGATGTTTTCTGTGTAATTGGTGATAGGAAGCCGAAGTTTGGCAGTGAAATGGATGGTTTTCTAGAAGTATGCAATGCTGAATTAGATCAGGTGTTAATTTCATAAAGATAATTAAATGAAAAGATGCCACAAAGTCTCACAGAATCCTACTTTTTATATTTCCCTAGGCATAAAATAGCAATAGATGCTTCTAAATACTTTGCAGTTTTGCAAAAGTGCTCAAATATACTTAATACTATTGTGCCGCATGTGTTCTACTTAAATGTGAGGACTAAATCAACAACTAATTATAATTTTGATGGGAGCGAAGATCAAAAAATACCATTTACATGCCATTTCTGCCAATGGGTTAAATAAAATGTGACTGGCATACGGTGGTGTCTTGAAACATTACTTTTCCCAACCCCAGATCATCATCAAAACCAAGAAACACATGGAGAGCCAACTGTATGACTAAAGCCCCAGTTTGGTTTATTTTGCTTCTCTCTACCAGGGGGAGCATAGGGCCTGGCTTTGGTACACTTGGAGGATCAGTCAGGCTTGTGGCTCTAAAGTGGCCTCTTGAGTTAGGTCCTATGTCCAAGTCCAAGTGCCAAGCAGGAATCCTAGGCTGAAGGCGTACATGGAAGCAATGGTTTTTTGTGTGTATACACCATTCTACGGTTTCCATCACCAGGAGAGTCCTGCACGCCCAAGGCTCCCCCCGTGAGCCCGGTACCAGCTGGAGCACCCAGGACAAAACACGCTCATGCAAAAAAGGGTGTGCCCTGGCAAACTTTTAAGAAACGGACAATTAGATACGTAAAAAGTTCTCTTTCTTGATTCTTGGTGCTCACAGATCGTTGAGGAATCCCTTCTCTGAGCAGCACAAAACAAGAAGAGGTGGTTGACAAAACATTTTCGTTACAAAGGTGTGTCAACCCTGAGCTTGGAATTAAGAAGTTAAAATCTGTGATTTATATATATATAGAGATATAAAAATAGATGATCATACTAAGACTAAAAAAGTGAAAGAAATCTCCATGTCAATACTATATATATATATATATTTTTTTTTTTTTTTTGTCTTGACGGTTTTTGTTGTGAGTTATTTTGTAAGAGAATGCCCTTGTGATGCAGAAACCAACTGACACAAAGCAAACCATTAAACATGAAAACTCACTTATGGATCTAATTGCTTATGAGTTCATTAAAAGAACTCTTATTTTGGGACGGTAATGAGCACAGGGGCAGAAACGTTGAATTAACGTCCAACCTGTGGCTAGAGCAAAGCCATTGTATCACTGAAGATTATTTTCAATTCAGACCCTTAAGGAGGATGAATTGATGGGAGTGTCCACTAGTTGCTGGAGATGAAGAGAAAAATCTGTGCCCATTGGATACAGGGGACAGACTTTAAGAGAATTAAGGAAAATGGTGCCATCATTGAAATTGAAATTGGGCAAGGTGAGAGAGAGGTGCTGGGTCGTGGCAATTTTACTCTCATGTTAACAATGGAATTCTAAATTTAGTATCAGTACCCCCAAATCAGTTTGGTATTGTGTGGATAGAGTGCAAGACGATACCTCCAAGACAACACTGTATTTTCACCACGTTAAAAAAAAAATCTCAAACTTTCTCCCCGAAAGCATTTTGTAAACCCAATTTATCACAGAAAAGCTTATGCTGGGAGTCGGCTGGCAATGTTGAACTTACAGTGTTAAAGCTTTTTAATTTTTCTCTCTTATTGGCTCCTTTGTCGAAAGTGCGGTTGTCTTGGGGGTTTGGCCTGATTTTACAAGGAAAATTATTTTCTTCCTGCCTTTTTTTTTTTAAACAAAAAAAAAACTCACAACGTGAGATTCCTTTACTTCTGCAGCATAAAAGCAAATGAAGGTAAGAAAATCTCCTGGTACGAAAGATTTGAGTTAAGAATTCTCTAGAATAAACAAGGTCCCCACAGAGAGCTGAAGGAAAGAGGAAGCAGTCCAGTGTGGCACCCAGTACTCTTTGGGCAAACAGAAAGGGAGGCAGAGTGCAGTACTGTCTCTTCTCATAGAAAACGGGTAAGTTTTTGTGGCATGGTCCATTGTCCAAGAGTGTAAGAAAAGAAGTGAGTTGGCCATTCAGATAGCTAAAATGCAGTTTCATCTGACCAAAAACCCAGGATTATCTGCACAGTCTCTGCAGTGCCAGGACGATGCAGACCAGAGATCCTGAGAGCAGGGAGCGGCTGGGCTGGGCTGCCGAAGAGTCCACCTCTCTCCGGTCGGGGTCCACCGCGGGGGCCTCTGTGGTGACGAACTCAAACTCCGTGGGACACACATCATCCATGCACCCACTGCCGCTCCCCGAGCCGCTGGATTCATCGCCTGGCGTGGGCGGATTGAGAAAGAAAGTTAGACCAGGACTGGGAAGAAGTGGGGGCACCCATCAGATTTGGGTCTGGGGGTGGAAGGGGACGTTCCCCCTCCCAACCCCCCCAACGGGTTTGTTGTTAGCGGGCAGGTTTGTGATGGGCGGGCCGACCCGACCAAAAGAGATGTCTGACACACAGTGCTAACTGACATCCAGTTAGGGGCCATCCCTACCGTGTTGGCATTCGAGAGGTATTTCATATTCTGGCTAATGTTTAAATTGCTTTAAGAAATTCTGTCCCTCGCTCCTTTTGTATCTTGGGGCCATTGTTCTCAGCAGATACTGTGCTTTGGTAAAGGATTTTGAAATGAGGTTTAAAGTAAACAAAGACGGCTAAGTAGGCAACCTGAGGAACAGGCGCACATAGTTGTGAAAGGCACATATTATTATGCATTTTGACTACTTGATTCCACCTCTGTTCTCTAAGAGTGAGGATGAGCTCCATCTCAACCAACTTCTCCCTCTGACCCCGAGGTTGATGACTAGGGACAGCTGCTTGTATTTGTCGGGACCATAACCCAAGAATGGTTTTTATGTTTTCAATTTAAAAAAAAAAAAAATCCAACTAAGAATAGTATTTTGTGACGTATGAGTAGGGTGTGTGTGAAATCTAAACCTCAGTGTCCACGGATGAGGTTATACTGGAACAAAACCACCCCCTTCACTTCTGCATTGTCTCATTCTGCATTCAAAGCTGAATGTACTTAATATCTGGCTCTTGACAGAAAATGTTTGCCATTCCTGCTTGAAAGCAATGCCCAGGTGCCCACCTCGTATGTCCTCTTAGCATGGCATCTTCCCACTTGCCTGCCATGCCTTCTGGGCCTGCTCTAGTCCCACTTCTCACCGCTTGGTTCCTTCCTGTTTCACAAACCCTGTGTCTCAGACCTGGGTCCCGGTTCGGTCTCCATCAGTTTCTAGCTGTGTGAAAGTACTTATTGCCATTTGCAACTGTAGTATTAACTTGCTTGTTTTCTTGTGTCCCCTGTGAGAATGTACACTTGTGGAGGGTAGAGACTTCGTGTGGTGTATACCGTTCACTTCTGTATCTCCACTGCCTTTAACGGTCCCTGGCGTGCAGCAGGTGCACAAAAATTACTCGCTGAATAATTAAATGTGCCTTGGGAAGTTTCCTCAACTTCTGTCCCTTTCCTTATCTCAACAGATCCAGACAATAGCATTTACATGTAGAGTATGTGTGAAGCCATTCTGGTGAAGTGTGTGAGGGCACCAAACGCAGCACTTGCAATGAGGCCTGATGGGAAAGCAAAGAACAAAAAAACATGGTTCCTACAGCAAAGAGGACCTCGATTTTAACCTGCCGTTTTTTTCTTTAAGTGAACGAGGGCAAGCCGGTGAGCCTCACTGTGGCTCTGGCTGCTCAGCTGTAAAAATGAATATATTCCTATCTGTTTCACAGGATCGTTGGGTATAAATGAGATAATGTGTCTGGGAGAACTGAGGAAACTGTGAACCTGGTAATGATATTTACTGTTTGCCCCACTTGCTCAAAGATTCATTCAATAAATTCCTCCCTATTGGCCTAAAACAAGGATGAGCTTGTTGAGCTGCCCCTGGCATACCGGCGCCATCTTGGGCGCTAGATACTACGTAAGTGCCGCCAAAGTAACGCAGGGACTCTTCTACGGTCCCCCTGAATAAGCAAGGCACAACTCAGCACGATTTTTTTTTTTTTTTAATGGGACATCTAAATATCAGGTAAGATCACTTGAATACACTATACCAGGTTCTTAACATTTTCTCGGATTTATCTTTAGTGGCCTTTACAAGGGGGGAAATGCCCATTAATTAAATTCAGAGATACCAGAACTGCTAAGGGAATTGTTCTTAACACTGGTATTATGAACAAGAAGTAATATAACCTTTGCAAAGATATTATTAAAGTGATTTAGAATATTAAAACTGCAGTAAGCAAATAATGACAGGAGATCCAGCTGAGAAAAATAATGGCCCCATCTCTTTCTGAAAAGGAGTCAGAAACGCAGGAGTTTAAGGGGTGATTTTTTAAAATGTCAAAGGCAGGAAGGATGATGATTGTTGTAAGATGTGATAATGCTTTATAGAACAGACACTATCCTAAAATGGAGGACCAAATATGGGGCTTGGGTTAGAGCTAAGTGATGCTCTTAACTGTTGTTAATTTTTATTTTCTTGTGAGGGGAAGTGGAGCGTGATCTCTCCACAAGGATGTTCCCTAAGCTTTGCAGACTGACATGTACATAACCTCTTTAGGTCAGAGAGGAGAGAGAAACAAGGCCAACCTCAACTAATTCTTACATTATCTTGAATTATTTATTCCTATAGTCATTCTCCAGATAATAAAGCATTTCGTTAGAAAGAGAGGATGATGATGCATTCAGAGGAGCGAAACTAAGGAACAAGCAGGGGAGAAGCATCAAAGGCTAACACCTCGTGGAAGGTTCTCTTCTGAAGAGGTAAAGAAGAGGTTTAGTGAAGAGGAGGAGAAATAATAGGAGGACTCTCAGAAATCTTACAGCAATAAAGTCTAGTGGGTTGGCAATTATCTTGCATTTAGAAAATTAATTTTTGAGTTGCTTAAAATGGAATAAAGCACTAAAAATTTTCTGCAGGGGACAACTCGGTAGGATGCTGGCTAAGACTTGGATGACTTAATGTCCTCCATCTGTAACTTGTTTCTTTCTATCTCATTAATTCAAGCACACAAGCATCATCTTTTGCTTCAGTGACCAAATTAGAGAATCACTGGTGACTGCACAGCTTATGTTCAAGAAATCTTTTCCCAAGAACTCTGTTTAAGGATACATATCTTTAAAAAAAAAAAACCCAAAGCAATAAAATAACCCCCCCCAAATTTGTATAGTTACGCATCTTAAAACCACTTACACAAACCCCAAATTTAATTTAACGCTCACTTACTAGACTTTCCAATCACTGCTGATATTTTGGGATGGCTAATAAACTAGTCATGGGTCCTGTTGCACCAGCATTTCATTATTTCTGTCAATATTTCAGAGACCAGTGTCTACAGTTCATACACGTGAGGGACTGGATAGAGGGAGAGCTAACGCAGTTGAACCCAGGGCACATGAGATATTATCTTAGCTCCTTCACAGATGGCTGCAAATGAACTTCCCAAAGACCCGACCTCACAGGCTGGAACGTTCCCCATTCTATAGAAGAGAAACTTGAGACTCAAGAAATAATTTGCTTAAGACCCCAGTCAGGAAGTGATAAAACCGGGATTTCAACCTAGCCTTGTCTGAGGAAGCTTCAGAACATTCTTCTTTTGGTGGTTGGAGAAGGGGATAAGAGTTTGGGGCAGAGATGTAAATGATGATGGGGGAAGAAGAAGATGAAAACATTACTTTGTTGCTTGATCAGGAATGGATCACCTGGCAAATGAGACCCAATGTTAGCTTGGGAAGCATTGGATGTAATCCACTGAAACTATTCCTTAAGACCAGTTATGATTTTAGTGGAATCCTAAGCTTTGTGGATCAGAGCTTTTGGTCCAAAGGACTGTAAAGAGTTCTGCAGGCCGGGCAAGCAGGACACAAGATTTAAAGGTACACATTGCTCTTGAAGAAAAAGTGGGGTATCATCTACAACCTGTTTCTCACTGTGGAGGTTATTGGTACCAATAAAGACTTCCTTACTCGTGTCCTGGAAGTTGACATCATTGCCATTGTACGCATTCTTTAGTTTGTTGGTCATCACACGGAGAGCCATGATCTGCTGCCTGATGAAAGTGTCGGGCCGTGTGATGTCCACGTCGACCTCCGGGTTGTTAATCTGGTTGGTCAGCCCATCATTCATGATTTCGGGCAAGTATCTGTGAGGCCGACAGGGAGAGAACAGATTAACATGAGGCAGGAGGGGCCTGGGTACCAGACTGTGCTGTGCTGTCTCTGACAGTGGGCCAGGACATCTGCAACAACTGAGCTCGACTCCTGCGAAGAAAGACCAGAGAGTGAAAACAAGGGATAACTTTTCTCAGGGGGAGCTATGGCTAAAAAGTGGTTTCAGGGTGGTTCTTAAAATGGTACTGAATTTGTAGGGAGGCTTGCCCACGAATGAATCTTCTACTGGGGACTTACAGAAATTGTTTCTTAAGATTAACGACTTTCCTCCTCTATTCCAAATGGTAGATACTAAAGTCAAGGGCTTGCTAGCTTCCTCCGCCCTCTGGTTAATTTTGCTAAGAATTGAACTTGTAAATTACATATGCTCTTAGAGAATTCTCTTGTACGAGGATGCTCTATCTCAACCGAGGACGCCTTACCTCAGACTTTAATCAGAAGAACTTCTGCATATAAAAAAACCCCTTTGGCAATTGGAGGTGTGACCAGTTAGCACTGGAATGTTTGAGGTGTCCATTGGGGTTTTTGTTTGGTAACAGTATCTTGGATCTAATATTCAATATTGGGCAAAGCAGAAGGGTAAAATCTAACGGTTCTTTAATTCTTTTACTGGCAAATTTAGATTCATATTCCTTTAACTTGTACAAAAATTTTAAAACTGTCAGTCCTTCAAAGCCAACTGTCCAAGCTGCCTATGTGCATTTATACCAGTGGAGGCTACAGACCTCAGAAAAGTGTCTGGAGCCCCTCTGACTCCTCATGCTCACGACTCACCCATTTACAGCCCTCCTTCTCTTTTTCTCCCAGAGCTCCCTGCACCCGCTTCTTCTACCTCATTTCCTGTGGCTCTCCCAGAGTGCAGATGCTACAACAGCCTCAAACCGACTTCCCTCCCTGCCTCTTCCTTTCTCGTGCATCCTGCACACATGATCTGACGAATCTTCATGAGCTATTGTTTTCATCAAATTACTCGTCTGTTGAAAAACTTTTGGTGATAGTAGTTGATGTCTACCAAGTACTTACTGTCAGGCACCGTGCTAAGCACTTCATCGGTATTTTAAAATTCAGCCCCCTTGCACATCTAAGAGGTGCATGCTATTTTATCTCCATTTTGCAAAAAAGAAAACTGAGGCTGAGTGAGGATGAGTAGCTGTGCAAAGTTAATGGATGGCAAAACCATGATCTAAGTCAGGAAGGTCTAGTTTTAGAGTCCACGTGTCCAAATGGTGCACCATACTGCGTGGTTGATCACAAATGACAATTCACATTTTATAGCTCAGCTGTCAAGGCCCATTTCCATCCTGTCTCTACTTTCTTATGCTGCAACAATCCCTTCAAGGTACCCTCCTTGCCTAACAGAATCTACAGCCTGTATACAGTTTATACTCACCTGTCCTGCAGGGCATTCCTTGCTTGCAATGCACTTTCCAATTTAAGTCCCAAATATCCTTAAAGACCCAAGTCAACATTTGCTTTCTCTTTAAGATATTTTCCAGCTTTTAGGGATCTACCCATCCTTTTGGAGGGCTGCCACATTCATCTGGGCATTTTATGCACTGCACAAAGTCACCCGCTGAGGGAGGGAGTTTGGCTGGAATCCAGCCTGAATTCTGTGCCCACAGAGCAATGCACCTGCAGGGCACCATTCACTGAAGGGACACATTTTTATTTTTTGTTCTTTTTGGGAATTGTTTTATTTTCAAAAATTTCAATGCATACCAAAGCAGAGACAACCATATAATGAACCCTCATGTACCCATCGGGTGCCTTTTCCTAATTCTTACAAAGGTTCTATATTTGTCTGTGTCCTGGTAAGAAACAGATGGCACACTCAAAGAGGTAATAAAGAGAGTTTGAAGAAGAGACAACTTATGAAGGTATGAACAGGGAAACCAGCGCTGGGTGGCAAGGAACCCCAAGACTGGCAATCGCAGGAGGGCCAGAGGGGAAGGGACTGTCACCAGTATGCCCAAGAACTGAAAACGCAGAGAGCAACCGAATGACACAGCAACTGTCAAACCAAGGCCTGTCAGGGAGAGAGTCGAGGGAATGATATCCTGACTTCTCTCGTCCCTCCTTCTGACCTCCACGTGCTGCCTCCCTTTAGCTGAAGTCAACTGGAGGCCAGTGGGCAAGGGGACCCGGGTGATGCAGTTTGTAGAGATCCGCCTTCAGGGTGGAGACCCAGGTGGAGGGAGGAAGAGTGGATCTCAAGGGGAATCGGGACATCCGAGACAGGAACCCGATAGCCTGGGGGCAACGTTGCCTGATGGCTATATCATCATTCTTCTACTGCTTCTACTATTGTGGCTTGCAAGCTGAGAAAACTTCCATTCCTCTGTTTTGTCCTTCCTATTTACATATCATTGTGCAACATACTTATGCTTACATTTCTTCCCCTTCCTGCGGGTCATTTTCCAAGTTCCAGAAACCAAAGGCCCTCTATCCATTAGCCTCCAAAAGAAGAAATGGAAACACACAGAGAGATTTTTATATTTCAGCCATTTTTCAGTTATTGAAATCTTATGCATGATGCATTTGTGTATGAATTGGTTTATCCATTTTGAGTCAGAGGTCCTCTGAATGAGCTCCATGTCTTCATCTAGATCTTGAACAAAATCGACTTCACCATGTTCACCACATAATGAATAATAAAACACACAGAGTGCATTGCAAATTCTTTTCCATAAAGCTTCACAGTATTTGCTGCCCTAAAAAAAAAGTCCTAATTGAAATTTTTAGAAGTCATAGAACTACCTCTCTTTAGTGTTGCAGCAAAGCATAATATGGCTGATATACTAATAAATTCTGTTAGCTTCTGGACTTGACTTCTAAAATATGGCATTGGATTGACTATTACTGACATCAGTTACATGTGCTGGGCTCCACGGGCTCTACTTAATTACTAAAGCTCATTGGCATGAACAGTAGCAAGTGCAGGCTAGCCTTTGCTGACACGGGAGTTGAGGGTGGCTGAAAGGGGCCCGTCGGTTCTGGTGTTGCCCCTCAACATCTCGGACAATGTTCCTGCAGCTGTACCTATGCTGGGTCAGAGGAGGGCTTTGTTTCTTTCAGATGCTGTGCGCACTGCACGGCTAGCCGAGACTCATTTATCAGAAGCTGACTGCGATAGCTTACATGGGAATGCTACCCTTGGGAGTCTGAGCATCCAGGAACAATAAGAGACTGCCAAATCAACCCACCCTCTAACTGTGCCTACTGATGCTCAGCCGCTTACAATAAAAACAAGTAACAATGCACCCGTGTCCTCAAGAACCTTTTCTCCTTTTGGTGTATTCAGAGGGTAACTTTAGAGACAATGTGGAAACTTAAACCACAAGCACAGTTGAAAAAGAAAATGGCCATTTTGTCACTCCAGAGGTACATCCCGAGGCCAAATCTATGGATATCCAACGTGCAACCTGAGGGATCTATAGAAGCCCAGGACTCATGTTTGGTCTCTTTGTATAATGCTCGTGTCCTGAAGAAATGGATGCCTCTTTGAGCCCATACTATTCTTTATTAGATTTTGCACCAGCTTCTTGTCATGACGGCATTCTATTTTTGCACCATTACAGTTTGGGGAGACACGGAAAGGAAGCAGGATCTTGGTACAGATAAGCCAGCTTCCCAGGCTGGATGCACATTTATCCAGGGGCAGGGAGAACCCAGAAATTAGGACAGATTGGAAGGTTGAACAGGGTGTCATCGTTGGTCAATGCTTCACACTCAGCGTGGCAAGTGGGTGCCATCCATGAACAAGCAGGCATAGCTCGCCCATTCGGGTTACCTTCTATTCTACAAGAGCATGTATAGGAACTAGACCTTCAGTGGTTTTGCAGAATTATTTTTCTTCCCATCTGTTGTTAGGGGCTGAATATTTGTGTTCCCCTCAAGTTCACATGTTGAAAACCTAATGCCCAAGGTAATGGTTTCAGGAGGTGAGGTCTCTGGGAGGGGATCAGGTCATGAGGGCAGAGCTCATAAAAGAGGCCCCAGAGAGCTAGCTTAGCCCTTGCACCATACGAGGACACAACGAAAAACTGAAAAATCTGCAACCCAGAAGAGGGCTCTCACCGGACCGGCTGGCACACTGAACTTGGACTTCCAGCCTCCAGCAGTGTGGGCAATCAATTTCTGTTGTTTTTAAGCTACCCAGATGCGGCATTTTGTTACGGCAGCTTGAATGGACTAAGACCAACATCTAATTTCATATTGTGGACATAGGCTTCCTTCCTTACACCCACACGTTACAGCTGATCGGGGTGGAAGAGTTCCGTAGGAACTGGGGGGTGGGGGCACTTATATGTTCAACCTTGTGAGTGGCTGCAGGCTCTGTTGGGGCTCCCACTGGCAGAGGTGACACCCTTTGTCACCCTCTGTCACCTGACACCCCAGAAGGTCGTCCCCTCACCACCCCCCCACCCCGGCCAGCCATCATGTCTGTCATGGCCACCACTCAAAATCACTCCTTTCAGTTGCTAGATGAATGTGCTTGCTAGGAGGACAGACATGTTGACCTATCTGTAGTCCGTATTTCTTATCACCTCATTGATGCTGGTGGTTGCTTTGACAGAAGGATCTGCCCAGTGGGGGAAAGGGTCACCCAGCTCTCACGATCTAATGGGATTTGAAAGCCAGTAAAAGTCTGAGAAGCGAGACACCTGTAAGGAAGTTTATCCTGCTGGTGCCCAGTGGGGTTGGTAGGAGTCCAAGTGGAAGCCGGGGCAGGAATGGGGAGAAATGGGGGCCCCAGGCCCCTGGCTTGGGTTTGTTTTAAGGTGACAGATACTTCCTCCTACTGCTTCTGCCTCAAGGCACACTGAGCAGAGAGGCAAAAGCAGATTCGGTCCTGCTTGTTGCCACAAATGAGCTGCATTCAATACGTGTCTCTCCAGCGATTTCTAATTCTAAGCTACATACTCATTCCTTCCTGTGGGTTTAAGAGTTTTACTAATCTAAGTAGTATGATAGTAATACAGGTCCCAATATTTCTTATCTGCAGTTTCAAAATTTTAAAAATTTCCAAAGTTATTTTTTTCTCTTTCCTGTACTCCCCTTATTAACAAAACTTGATCTGATCTGAAATGAGGCTAAATCAGAGTTCTCATTTTATCTCACTTAGCGGGAATAGTAATACATCTTGCTGCAGAAATTGAATGTGGTTTACTGTGAGTTACAGCCTCAGACTCCACCCACTGGGAGTATTATTACATAATGTATAGTATCAGCCCTAGGATGACTTTCTAAAACTCTAAAAGGAGTCTGAAATCCGAAACACAGATGGTCCCAAGGATCTCAGATAAGGGATTATGAGCCTGTGGTACCCATAACTTCTTTCAGAGGCTTTCTTAAAATAGAAATTTTAAACTTCACACCCCTTAGAGTGGCTATTATTTGAAAACAAAACAAAACAAAATAACAAGTGTTGGCAGGGACATAGAGTGGAGTGTAAGTGCCCGACATTAAGCTTCTGATTGCCCAGGCATCCATTTCAAAGACAGCATCTTGACCAAATGCATCGGCGGCTACCTGAAATGGCCACTTGCAGAACAGCGGAGAAGAAACTAGGCTGCTCCCACCCAGGAAGTGCCCCTTTCAGAAAGCCCTGGAAAACCTAGAGAACTGACCACTTGAGTGCCCCACATCTCCCTTCCCATGCTCTACATCTCCCTTCCCATGCCCTAATTCCTACTCTTCGGTTTTATATTAGGAAATCAGCCAATTGGCAGTGAACCTGAGAAATTTCAGGCACCCTACACTCGACCTGAATAAAGGCAAAGCCCCAGGTTGTCCCTGTGACCCCTGACCTTGCTATGTGGTCACTGAGCATGCCATGCGCTCTCCAGGTCCCCTAAGTAATAAATCTTGTTCCTCAAGGTTCCCTGATGATTTCTTGCTGAAGTGCAAGAGCCAACCCAGCCATAAGTAAGGGCCCTGGTTGGGGAAATGTCTATGGAGCTTGCTCTGAGTGATGTGACCAGGCCAGCACGGCAGGCATCCCTAACCGAATGTGCGCTACCATCAACAGGCTTGGGAACATGGAGAAACTGGAACTCTTGTGCTTGCTACAGGGAATGTAAAATGGTGCAATACTATGGCAAACAGTATGGCGGTTCTTCAAAAAATTAAAGTTAGACTTACCATATGATCTAGCAATTCCGCTTCTGGAATATTCAATCCAAAATAATTGAAAGCAAGTACTGGAACAGATATTTGTGCCCTTCTGTTCACAGTGGCATTATTTACAATAGCCAAAAGGTGGATGCGACCCATGTGTCCATTGATGTATGCACAGGTTACTAAATGTGGTATGTACAGATAATACATCCAGCCTTGAAAAGGAAGAAAATTCTGACACGTGCTACCACACGGATGAACTTTAAGGACAGGCTAAGTGAAATCATCCAGACACAAAAAGACAAATATTGTGCAATTCCACTTACATGAGGTAACTAGAGGAGTCAAATTCATAGAGGCAGGAAAGAGAATGGTGGTTGCTGGGAGCTGGGGAGAGGGAGGCGTGAGGAACGAGTCTTTAATGGATTCAGAGTTTCAGTTTAGGAAGATGATAAAGGCCTGTGGATAGATGGTGGTGATGGTGAACAATAATGCCAATGTACCTCCTGGCCACTGAACTGTACATTTAAAGATGGTAACAATGTTACATTTGATGTTATGTATATTTTACCACAGTTTTTTAAAAAAAATTTCAGTTTTAAGTGTAACTTCTCTAAAGTTCTTGATATAGGTTACTTTTTCCCCTCCCCCCACCTTCCTTTTTTTTTTTTTTTTTTGGACCAGAAAGTGGAATTACTCAAAGCATAGTGTGACTTTATGTTTTAAGTGGGTTTATACATTCCTGAAGACTGCTAAGCTGGAGTTACCTGTGACATTAGGTACTTCGATGGGATGTGACCCTATAATACTGTCAAAGGTGAGAGACTGACGTAGGACACCTGAGATTCCCTGAGACCCAGGAGGGTGATTGTGGGCAAGCCAGTTAGCTACTTTATATGATTATATATATTTGTATATTTACATGAATAATCCTTACCTCGCCTCATAAGCTGCCCTACTGAGCTAAGTTATATGACAATGCTTGAAAAATCTAACACACTCTGCAATTCTAATGCGTTCTTATGAAAATGAAGTTGTTAACATGGCCCCTCGGATGCCAAACTTATTTCTTAGGAGGGGCTGACGGCTGCAGAATTTGGACTTGTAAAGCCTGGACTCCGTACAGAGGAACGATTTGTTGTGCCTTTCCTCCAGCTGGAGAGCGCGTGGCATGAAATGGTTTGGGGACCCCTGGAGGACACACAGCTCATTGGTTGCCGCATCGAGCAGAAGCTAAACTCTTTGACTTGGCCTCTCCACTCCTTGGCAGGATCCCCCTTATCCATCCTTTCTTCGTAGGGCTTGAGGCAGCGACCTACAGCCTGAGCGGGACAAAAGACCCATGAGCCAGTCCCCAGGGCTGCTGAGTGGTTGACAGCAATGCACTTCTTGCCTCCTATTGGGAGCTGCATTTTCCCCACTTGCGGGAGTGCACGCAGCACCCCTCGGCCGCAGGACTGCAGCTTTCGAGGGCTCCTCCCTCCCACGTGTGCACAGCACGGAAGGATGCGCTCAAGAATGCTGGGTTTGACAGCTTCCAGTTCATTCCCGGACAGATTTCCCCCCTTCCTAAACGCGGTTGCCTGGCTGGGTATACATCAGATACTTTACAGTTCTTTAAAATGCAGCCAGAGTGCTTTGGGACACATTCTGCAATCAGACTAAAACAATATTGTCCTGCCGGCTCCGCAAAGTCACTGTCTTTGACAGATTTCTCATCGCTGTGCATCATTTCAAGCCTCTTCCATCTGCTCAAATGTCCCCAGTCATGACTTGCTATTTCTTTGCTTAGTCAATCCACTCGGTGGCTGGTGAGAGGGACTGATCTACTTTCTAGATTTTTCTACATTTCCTATTTCTTACAATTTACTGTATTTATCTCCCGGCCTGAGGAAAGATTTCCTTGGGGACACAGTTATTTCTGTGAGGATCAGGGGCTTTGAAAACCAGCAGAGGCTCCCTGCGAACACTCTGTTTCCAACCGACCTGAACAATCCTCATCAGCCAGCGTCTTGTTGGCCTCCTCCCAGAAGGCATTTTGAAGAAAGGACACGGTGAAGGCTGGACACTGGCTTACGGAGGGGTGGACGCGGGAAGTGGCTTGCCAGTTTTATGGGGAGGGGGAGGAATCTGGAAATCACTGAAGAAACGCTGGCACATCTGGAACCACGTGTGTCCTGTCACAAAATCCACAGGCTGTTGAGCGTGGCCTCTCACAGGGCGCTTTCATCGCACTCTTCCCGCCCGTCCCGTCATGCCCCGTGCTAACCTTTCCTCTTCCCCTCCTGTGGCCTTAAACAAAGAATCCCCAGGAAGAGAAAACAATCCTTGAGGAAGATACAGATGGTGATGTAATTTGACAGAGTTATGGCCTCAGAAAGTAAAATCTGCCTCGATGGGAGCCCAAAGGTGAAGAGCCTGTAGGAACACCATGAGGGTTTTATTTTTCCGGTGGCTGCCACCTGACCAAGCTCTAGCCTGCAAACGCTAACCATATACAAGTTGTATCTCCCTCGGAGCCCATGCTTTCCTGCTTGCATCCTGTCATTCTTCTCCAGCTCCTTACCCACAGCTCGTCCTGACCCCCCAGCTACCCACGGTGCCCTTCTCAGGGGTGACAGATGGTTGCACGTGTCCTTCTGGGATCTCTGCGTTCACCCTGGGAGCGTTAGGAGGCCTAGACTTGTAACCCACACCGTGCTGCTTTCACTTTTTTCCCCCTTTGGCCTTCTAGATTATTATCGATTCCCCCCTCCCCTTACTTACTAGCTTCCTTTTGATTGCTATTTGTCTGAGTTGAGTCGGTGTTGCTGTGTCTTCTTTCATTTCTCTCTAGGAATTTGCTTACGTCAGCGAGACATGGAAGAAGTTACATTTGCAAACTTACTGTCCTGTCGGTCACTGAGGATGCATCCTAGGCTGCTTTTCTTGAGTAGCAGACACTGCTAAGAATTCTGAGGAAAATTCTTTATTAGCTGTTCTGATAGTGGAGGATGTGAATCTGAGTACTAACTGCTGTAGAGAGAATTTATGTCCCCTTCCCACCCCCCAGATCTGTATGTTGAAGCCCTAACTCCCAATGTGATGGTATTAGGAGGTGGGGCCTTTGGGAGGTGATTAGTTGTAGGTGAGGGTGAAGGTGGAGCCCCCACATGATGAGATTAGTGCCCTTAGAAGAAGAAGAGACTAGAACCCTCTTTCTCTCTCTGTCCTCACATGGCAGAGACAGCAGCTGTCCACAAGCCAGGAAAAGGGTTCTCACTGCAACCCAACCCTGTTGGCCCCCTGATCTTGGACTTAGAGCCTCCAGGCTATGAGAAATCAGTTTCTGTTTAAGCCATCCAGACTCTGGTGTGTTTGTTACTGCAGCATGAACGAAGGCATTAACTAAGTCAAGCACTGGCCAGGGAATTGAAGTACCCATCCTTAGCCCACCGGGCATCCCATTCGAGACCAGAGGTTTGTGTGGACAATACCCTGCATTATAAAGGCTGTGCAGGATTTCCAACTTCAAATTCTCTTTTGATGCACATGTGAAGCCTAAGCAATTCATTGTCGAGACGGCTTCAACCTAGCCTGTGTTCCGGCTATCTTCAGTGGCTGACGTCACACCAGCGCCACGTGACCTCCTCAGCCCAGTTGCTGTTGTTTTTAATCTAAGGAAAGCCCATTAAAGGAAGCATCAGGGTATGCGTGGAGACCAAGGAAAAACCACAAATCATAACATGCTTCCCGAGGTGTGTGCGTGAACTGAAAAAGGGAGTAGCTTACATGTTAATAGGAGCTTAGAGTAGGGCTGCCAGATAAAACGGCAGGATTGCCAGTTACATCTGGATTTCAGATAAGCGATGAATCTTTTTTAAGTATAAGTGTGTTCCATTGGGTGTCTGGTGTTCGGTCTTTGAGCCTTACTGCTCCAAGTGTGGCCCCAGGATCTGCAACAACTCCATGTTCTGGAAGCTTGTTAGAAAAGCAAAATCTTAGGTCCCACCCCAGACTTACTGAGCCGGAATCGGCACTTTTCACAAGCTCCCTAAGACTGTAGCCTGCACGTTAACATTTGGGAAGCGCTGTTTAGAATTCACAGCCTATTTTCATAGACATGATCACATTGGTCTTTAAATTGTCCTGGGAGATTGGCAAGGGAAAGGGAAGCAGGGAAGAGCCTCTCCTGACAACCAGTCTTTTTGGTGGAATGGAGACCTCAATGCTCACAGGTCATCGGCAAACACACAATTTCCCCCTCGAATGGCATAGCCTCTTCCTTCTACCTCCCCTCCTGTTTCCAGACCCGCCTAGCTCCTGAAGCAGAGTGAGATCTGTCAGCAATGGCTGACGGTGGGAGCAGGAAGTTGAGGGCGGGTCCTTATTCTAGAGGAGCCTCTGCTCCCAGACCCTTGACCCTCTCCACACAGCAGGTTCACCCAGCAGCCGCCATAGCAGCCACCTCTACGGGTATCCTGCTCTTTCTGTTTAAAGTCATCATCAGTGTCAACAGGAGCCATTCACTTAGTGACAACTCTTTGGGAAAAGACAATACACTGGAAGAAATGGACATATCCCTGGTAGGAGTCATTTTGATTTCAGATATGCTAACATGTGAAACAGTTATGCTCCTGAATCCAGGAAGTATGGTAACAAGCTGTGGGGTAGCGTTCAGAAAATAGCAAGGACAAATATGGGTGTTGGAAGACAAGCCAGATCAAATGCTTAGGTGGGAGGAGAGGGCATTGCGAGTGGGTGTGCGTGGAAGAATGTGGCTGCAGGAGTCGGGTGGATAAAACATAAAGGGAGGAAGAAATGTCTACGCTGTCGGTGGTCTCGTCAAGCAGGCTTGAGTTAGGAACTCCAGACCATGACAGGCTCTATCAGTGCTAATAGGCACCTCTGTTCCACAATCCATTAACCCTGTTGATAGAATTTTTTTTTTTTTAAATCAAGGTTCTGGTTCTTTGATAAGAATAACCTTTCTTTCTTTCTTTTTTTACATGCATCCCAAATTTTTAGAAGGCCTATTATCTGAAAATCCATACTCAAAATGTAAGGAAAAATAGGTTATTACCTGCATTACAAGTGGATTTTAAACTTACAAAATAGTTAGTGGAATTGAAAAAAATTTTCTCACGTGTTCCTGGATCAATTAATATTTGGGTGAGAATGAGAGGAAAGCTTCAATTAAATTAATTCAACAAGTCTTTACTGGTTATCTACTTACTATGCTATTAAATATAAAGTTATTAAGATTTCATGGCAGTGGAAGAATTTTAAAAAGAAACTATGAAATTTTAATTTTTTAGTGGGGATATAATTTGAGTCATAAATATTTGACAGCCTCATTTAAAAAAAATGGTAGACTGGATTAGATTCTGGGATATCCTTGCAAATGATTATACTGCATTAAATTTGATAATTTCACTCACCTGCATAAATTTCCCTAATGGGCTCCCATTGACCTTGGATTAAAATAAAATCTGGTCCCTAAGTACTGATCTGGGTGGTTCTCCACCCACACTGTCCTTTCCCAAGCCTACAGTGCAACAGTATGGCCCTTGAAGTCCCCTCTCCTGCCACTGCGCTTTTCATTGGTTGACAGACATCACCACTATCATAGAGTACTTAAATCACGGAGTCTTGCAGAGTGCCTGGGCAGAGGGAGTGCTTAATAACATTGCTGATGGATGGAGGGACTGAATGAATGAATGTAGGTCCGCTAAATCTTTTATAGAGCTAAGGATTTGTTTCATTTGTTCTCCTAACCGGGGGAGAAAAATATTTAGCAGCCATTTGTTTTAGAGGCAGGAGGATGTTGACGTAAAAGAATATTGGGCTAGGACTTGGGAGATTTCCAGCTTTCAGTCTTGCTAGTTGGGCAACCTTGGACTGATCATTCACCCACCCGGGTTCCTGATCTACACAATGTGGAATTCGGCTAAACCCGGTCTCCCCTAGCTCTAGCTTTAATGGCCACCAACTTCTCACTCTTTTTCTTGATGGAGTGTTATGTAGTCCCCTCCCCAATCCCTTCCTGCAACATTTCCTTATCTTTCCTTTTGTGTATGCCCTAATAGCCAGCAACCTGTGTAACCGTGGGAATGTAGTTCAAAACAGCCTTCATTTCAGCCAAGGCTGAAAGGTAAACACAGATGGGTAACAGAGCAGCTCAGAAAATCAACCACTTTATTCATTAGGCCATCTGGTCATCCTTTACAGTGTCTTTCTGTACAATCATTAGGAAAAGACACATTAGAAGCTGTTAAATTTCACAGCTGAATTTGCTGGCCAAAGGTCTCCTTCCTACAAGGCCGGACCCTGATAAATGACTAAGCATTTTTGAGGGGCGTGTTGTTGATATGACAAATATCTGTCTTCCCTCGTGATCTAAGATTTGGACATTGATATTCTGGAGCAACTTGAAATGATTACAGCTCTTTCTATAGCTGTCTTGTTTTTGCCTTGCTAAGCATACTGGGGAGTCAGTATGGCTAATAATATCATTACTAATAGATGCTAAAAAATTCAACTCAGCCATGTGAGAAATAACACCTAATGAGCACCTCACTTGCACCCCCGCTTAGCTTCTGCAGTTTCTTCTGAACTTAATATCCATGGATCTTCCTGTTTCCTTTTGATCACAGCGGCTTCATCTCCTTGAAAATGCCCACTAAGGCCCAGAACAGACCCCATCCCCCCCCGCCCTTAACTTCTGCACCTGCTCGTCAATCCCCAAAGACTCCTTGAGTCCAATTTACCAGCTGCTCTGCCCACCCGCATCCCCACTGAGGCGTGCTTGGGCAGCCTCCTCTCCTGGTGTCCTGCCTTGCTCACCAGCTCCCAGCCAGTTCTCCTGTCCAACTCCTCCACCCCAGGAAAACTCAGGCCAACCCCATTTCTGGGCTGAATTAAGAAATTCAGAAATTCCACATCAAGCGGCAGCAACCCTGGGCAGCCGAGCAGGATGAAAACAGAGCCATCTCCCATCCGGAGATCCCAGGGGGACTTTTCAAGGCAGGGAACCTATGAGAACACTTTCCCGGTTGTCCCTTGGTCATTTTCTTTTTCCCTTACCCTTCCAATGAGCCCATCAAACACTCTTTTTCTCCAAGGGTGAAAAATATTGCACTTGAACTTTCACTTCCTGTTTAACTTGTGATGGAAAGAACAGTGCACCCTGCACATTTCACTCTGGATAAAAATAGCTCTGCTGTCTTCAAGTCATTAAGCGAACATAAAAGGCGCTTTGTGATCTCAGGATATCCGTAACTGGCATCTGTCACCGTTCCTCCGTCCTCATCCAGAGGCGAGGCATTCAGAACAAGGATTCCACGCTTAAGGGTGCCTTGAGAGTAAGCGCTCCCAGGTGCCCATCAAACCTGTCACTCTGAACTGCTGTCGCTAAGTGACGAGGTGTCCCTCCACCCTCCGTTGCTTTTTGCATAAACAGGCCCGTAGGGTTGGGCCAGCAGAGCCTTCCAGGGCTGGCTGCGCAATGCCCTGACCAGAAGAACGGTGAGTCCCCCTCACCTGGCTTTGCTGTGCCCATTCCAGCACTCCTCTTCGTTGGCCGCACTTGCTGTCATGCTCTCATCCTTGCAGATGGTGTAGGGCAACGCCGACCAGACCTTTTTAGAGAGCTTCAGTTTCTCTTTTATGTCTGTGACCTGGTCAAGAAAGCAAGGAAAGAGAGTGAATAGTCTCCCCAGCTGTTGCCCATTTCTACACAAGGACACGACACAGGTGAAGGTTAGAGAATCTGTGATAGGACGAGCACAAACTCAGTTTTAAGAGAGAGACTCCATGCTGCAGGATTTATTGCCCAGGCAAGCCTCCCTACCTCCTCCCTCAATCTTCCTCTAGCTCGTGGCAGAGAGTTCGCAGGTAATTGGCTTTTGTTTTCCATCTTTTCTGTCCTCCCATGCTTTGAATTAAAAACTTACGAAGCATCTCAATGGCTTCAGGTCCCTCTCTGACTGGGAAAAATAGGTGTTCCCTATTGCAGATTTCCCTAAATATATTCTTTAGAATTCATTTGCTTGGATGTCAGATAACTGCACAAAAACAATGCACCGAGAGACAAAATGCCTTCCCCAATGGTCTATTTGTTTCTGTAAGAAATAAATATTGTCACTAATTTGACTGCTGGTAACCTCTGCTCTTAACTGATGGACACGTCTGTACAGTGCACACTTGGATGGTGAGTAGCAACCCAAACCCACTTAAAAATCTCTACAGCAGAAAAAGAAAAGTCATTCCGAATACAGGTAAGTGTAAAATCCTCAGCCCTATGGATGGTTGGAGGGGAAAAGCTTAGTAACCCCATCTTTAGTGTTTTCAGGCTCAGCACTGACTTTTCACCTGCAGAAAGAGTAGAGACAGGGATTCAGTACCATTTTGGTTCCATAGTTAACAACTAGGTTCATGCAGTCACAACTCTGATTTTCTATTCTATTCCCTATGTGAACATCGGGAACCTATGGATAGTTGAAATGCATCTGTTGTAGGTTGAATTACATTCCCCCACATTCACATGCTGAAGTCCTAACACTCAGGCCCTCAGAATGTGACCTTATTCAGACATAGGGTTTTTTTGTTTGTTTGTTTGCTTTTTACAGAGGTAATAAAAGTTAAAATGAGATTATTAGAATGGCCCTAGTCCAAAGGGAAACTTGGGACACAGAGATATGCATAAAGGTAAGACAATGTAGAGAAAGACCTAGAAAATATTGTCCCCTCACAGCCTCAGGAAAAACCAATCCTGCTGACATCTTGGTTTAGGGCTTCTAGCCTCCAGAGCCATAGACAATAAATTTCTGTTCTTTAAGTGGTATGTTGATACAGCAGCTTTAGCATACCCACAAGGCATCGTAGAAGGGACAACCACTGAGACTTACTGGCATTTTGTATTTGAGATCGATAGCCTTTGGAAATAAAGTATTCAGTGTTTACTGTGGATGGAGTATAGAGTTTTAGAAAACAATTCCAAAGATCTTTTGTCAGGTTTAAGAGTAAATACAAAGGAATATGGAACCTCTGTTCCAATCATGTTTCCCAGCAGCTCCAGATTTATATAGTCTTTGGCCCTTGCTTCTCTGTGATTCTGATGATGACAAGAGGCTTCAGTACTGTGAAATGTCTGCTCATCCATAAGGCCTGAAGATGATCAGAATACTGAATTTGAGAATCTGGCACATACCCTTAAATAGTGTGATGTTACTTTTGTTTTAGAGCGTGAAGAGAATCCTTGGGTAATGACATTCCAAGAAGTAGCTTACACAAAACAAATATTTAGGATGGCTTGAGACCTGCACTCTCTGATTTCCCCCACTGATGCTGACTTTGGTCCACGGGCTACCCTAACCCCTGGCTGTCCTTCTGGCCAATCCGACTGGGTAAGGAGCTTTGCAATGAGAGTTAGTCCTTTTCAACTACTTTGGGCACAGATGTGTGTGTATGTTTTTGCTTTATATTTTTTGCTTGAAAGACATGGCCACTTCTATCCAGCTATAGATGGATGAACATTCTGTTTATCAATTATAAAAAAACACAATCCCAAAGCCAACTAATAAATGTTGAAAGTGACAGAAAAATCACCATTCTGCAGCCATCATAGTAATAATTGATCTCAGCAAATATTAGCTACAGATGCTGCTGTGGGTTGAATTGCATCCCTCCCAAAAGATGTTGGAGTCCTAACCACAGTACCTGTGAATGTATGTGACTTTATTTGGAAATGGGGTTGTTGCAAAAGATCAGGTTAAAATGGAGTCATTAGGGTGGACTCTACTCCAGTATGACTCTGTCCTTATAAAAAGGGGAAATTTAGGCACAGGGACAGATATATACGTGGAGAACACCATGTGAAGATGAAGACATGGATCAGGGGGATACATTTACGATCCAAGGAACATCAAAGATCGACAGCAATCCACCAGAAGGTAGGAGAGAGTCAGGGAACAGATATGCCCTCATAATCCCAGAAGAAACCAACCCCACTGACACCTTGATCTTAGACTTCTAGCCTCCCAATTGTGAGACAGCAAATCTGTCATAAGCCACCCACTTGGTGGTACTTTGTTACAGCAGCCCTCACAAACCAGTACAAACGCAAAAAATGCTGGGTGGAAAGTTTGATGGGGCATAGGATGTTTGCACAATCTCAAAGTATTTACCACAGATTCCTCATTATTACAAAAGGAAAACTGGTCACTCTACAGTGTAGAAACTGGGCCAGCCCCCACCTTAACCATGTGATCGAAGTAGTGGGACAAAGTGATTTGGGGTGTCTCCAGATGTGAGGTGACAAGAAGGACACATCACTTATGTGGCTAAAATTCATAATGCAGGTCCAGTCATGAGGACACAACAGACAAACACAATGTCCTAGGTGATGGACATTCTATGAGAAAATTGGCTTGTACACTTCAAAAATGTCAGTCATAAAAGACAAGGGAAGGCTGAATACTTCTTCCAGATTAAGAGGAATAAGACACATGACATTCAAATGCAGCATATGATTCTGGATTGGGCACTAGGTTGGAAAAATAATTGCCAGAAAGGATATTATGGAGATAGTTGGCAAAATTTGAATATTGACTCTATATTAAATAATACTGTGTTATTGTTGAAGTTTCTGAATATGAACTCATATTGTGGTCATATGGGAGACCGTCATGTTCTTAGGAGATACACGCTGGACTACTTTGAGTTAAAGGGTTATGGTTTCCACAGCTTACTCTAGAATGATTCAGGAATCATCATCATCATCATCACATAGATGTATAGAGATAGAGCAAGATAGCAAATGTGACAATTTTTTTAAAGATTATTTATTTGAGAGAGAGAGAAAGAGAGAACACATGCACACATGAGAAGGGGGAGGGGCAGGGGGGAGAATCTCAAGCAGACTCCCCACTGAGTGTGAAGCCCAATGTGGGGCTCGATCCCACGACCCATGAGATCATGACCTGAGCTGAAACCAAGAGTTGGACGCTCAACTGACTGAGTCACCCAGGTGCCCTGCAAATGTGGCAAATTTTTAATGCTGAATGAATCTAGATGGAAGTATACAATTTTTTAAAAATGCAATTTTTCAGTACATTTGAATTTTTTTCAAAATAAAGCATATCAAAAATAAAATCCCTCGCTTGATTTGTTCTTCAAGGTGCCACATTGGTGTCCCTCACCTTTGCAACCTGGGCTATCACCCCTAAGCTACTCATTTTCACGGTTCTCAAACACAAACTCCAGGAGAAGAAATAGGCATTGCATATGCATAACTAATCCAGAAAACTGTCACTAGCTTCAGTCCTGAAATACTGTAAGGTGTATTCTGTCCCATAATAAGTACACCAAGAATTACCATTCTCTTTTCTGTTTATTTAATGCTAAGACCCCACCATTACACTGTGGGAATCTGAACCAAAGATATGTATTTTGGGACACAAAGAAAGAATAAAATAGCATGACGTCCCACCAGTATCTCCTCTTTTGAGGCTTGCAGAATTTAACTGTCTATGTCGTGCTGCTCATTCTTTAAATCACACTCAAGCATTGTCTCTTTCAAGGAACATTCTCTCGCTTCCCAAGTTAGATTCAACTTTCTGTGTCCATGGTGCCCTGTTCATTATTTTAAGTACTGATTACTCTAAGTTTTTGTAATTGGCTTACTTTTCTGATTCTAAGACCACCTGCTTCTTGACGCAGGGAGAGGTTTCTAACTTGTCATCCTCAGTGCTTAGATGGGCCAGGTGACCAACCACCCCAGTTTGCCTGGGACATGGGGGGGGGGCGGTTCTAGGACATGCCATATTTTCAGCACTAAAACTGGGAAGTCCCAGCAAACAAGGACACGTTGGTCACACATATCTTAGCACATGGTAGGAGCTCAATACATGTCGATTGGGAAAATAGATTTAATTGTCCCAATCTATTACAAGGCCACGGACAATCCTGCTAACACAAAATAAGGTGGTCCCACAAGGCGCACTCATGTCAGAAGGGCAGGAGGAATGGTGGGTTGTACCTGGCTAAGTGAGGAGTGTGTGGGTCCCCTCTGAGTCACCACAGGACATCTTATAATCAGGTCGTGTTCACTCTGGTATTTCAGTAGCCAGGGCTTTTCACGGTGCGATTGAAGGACATAACAGCAAAGGAACAGCAAGGGGTGCATATGCCATTTTAACATTCTGCATGGAAACATTGGCCAATTCACTTTCCAGCCGAGGGGGCCATGCAGACAAGCTGCAAAAAAGGGACCCTATTAGCCACCAGGGAGGCGCACGCCTTTGATTCCAAAGAATATCCACTTGATTGCAGTTTGTTTTTCAGTATCATGCAAGGCTTTTCATCCTTCCGCCGTTTAAGTATTTTCACATTTTCTCTTATTTTTATCTCGGAACAATATGTGTGACCATTTTGCGGTAACTCGAGACCTGAGTTGTTTTTAAAATTTTCTTCCTGGACACCTTAGTGCACACGACAGTGAGCTAAGCTTTATGCTAGCAAGAACTGGTGTTCAGAATGTGTCGCTGAAGTACTGTGAATCCTAATTCCTTACTAAGGCAGACCTGATGGGGACAGAGGCCTGGGATCCAGTAAAGAGTTTGCAGCCATGTCTTTCTGCTTCCCACAGGTGCTATTCTAGGACAAATTAACTTTCTCAAGTACTTGCAAGTTACAGTTGCCATTTGTCCAGTGTTAAGTTCGTAATGCTGTAATGTCAGTAATACCAGTAATCACCGAGTATTAAATGTTTTGCATCTACACCACTGAGAGATTTTGGAAGTTAACTTCCGTTATGCCGCAGGCCTCCGATCCAAATACACACTGTTGGGGGCCACAGGGAAAATATGGTCCTCTTCTAGAACTTATCTGGAGTTTATTCTGATTTCGGACAATTTCAACTCCTGGGTCCAGTAAAAGCATCGACTCTTTGTTGAAGGCTTGTCAGAAGGTCCATGAATACTTGACTATAGGAAAACAGTGGTACCATTTTCATGCCCACCCTTTCAGAATCACAAAATCAGACAAAAGAAGGAGGAAGCTGACATGATGGAATGATTGCAAAACCAAAGGGATTGACAATATCAAAGAGCAGAAAGGATGATCTAAATCCTGGGTGTCTGACAATTTGATTTAAGAAATGATCTTGTCCCAGTTACCGAACTCGAATTTCATCAAGATTCTGAATTACCAAGTTCTGGTTTACAGGGAATACTGGGGGGTTACAGGGCCAAACTAAGTGACACCATAAATAAACGATCAGGCACCTTCAGTGTGTGGGATATTATATAAGCCAACTGGCCTCAACTCTTCAAAAGAGGTAAAAATGGTAAAAAGGCAGGAAGACTGTCCTAGATGAAAAGAAACTAAAAATGTAACAACCTAATGCTATGGGTGGACCTTTACCGAATCCCGGATTTGGAAGAGGTAAGTACCCAATTATAAGAAAGGGTTTTGAGATAAATGGAGAGATTTGAATACAGAATGGGCAGTAGATGATACTACTGAATTACCAATAATATTCTTAAGTGTAATCAAGGTATTGTGTTTATGTAGGAGACTGTCTTTGCTTTTAAAAGATTGATGTTGAGATGTTTAGGAATAAAGTGTTACTTTGTTTTTTAATTCTTTGAAAATAGCAAAAATGTCAACCATCACTGAGCCTACTTGAGAGGCATGTGGATGTTCATTTTATTATTTTTTTCAACCATTTCAGTATTGTTTGAAAAAGTTTAAAATAACGAAAAGTTGGGAAAAGAAATGAGACTTTGTTTTCGGGACACATGATGTTTAAGAGCCTTGCTGAATTCAGCACAGGGCAGTGACCACTCAAAGCAGTTGGGGACTGACTGTGAGCTTTCACTGGGCTAAGACACTCACATGCAATCCTCAACTCCGTGCTGATGTATGATCATTATCCCCTTTTGCAATGGGAAATGGAGTCTTTGAGAGGTGAAGAAACTTGCCCTACATCTAATAAATGGTAGACATGAGATTCAAATTCAAGCGTAGGCTTCAGAATTGTTTTTTTTCACCAACAGCCTTAAGAGGGACATGTCCTCTAGCCACTGCCTCCGGAGCGTGTTTGTTGGGTTGGTGGTGGAGGTATGTACCCATCCCTGGTGAGAGCAAGATGAGTCAATGTGATTCAGGATGAAAACATGAGAATTTCTATTTTTACTTTTTAAATATAAAAATATAAGAGGAATTAAGCTTTCCTAATATTTAATCGATCTACAGATTGATATGTCTCTTAATGGGTCCATATGGTGATGGCCATTTCTCAATTATCCTGAAAGACTTTTCCAGAGTGGAAAGGGGCTTCTAGTGGCACCTCTCTCTTCCAGTAGCTTATTCCTGGGGCACTGAAATCTATAGCAGTTGACATATCCTGGTTAAATGCACTTATGGATTAGATTATGTAGTTTTCACTAACTCATTAAATGGATGAGTGACTTAAAATGACTTCTGCAAAGAAACTTTGGATTTCTTTTATTTCCAACAGTACAAGCGCAATTGGACAACAATAAAATGGCAGGCTTACTCTTAATACATCTGCAACATTGCAAAGTAAAAGAAATAAAGATTCTTTGTTTTACCTCTTTCTTCAAAAGTTTCTGCTTTTTGCATACTTTTCACAAGTTACAGAAAATACGTTAGTTCAGTAGTGCTCATATACAATTTATGCACAGTTACAAATGCACTGAGGTCTATGATTCTGACTTTTTGCCAATCGAGAAGTGAGATCCAGTTTGGTGCTTGCGAATCTGTAGCACAGGGACTGACCCAATATATTTTGAATCAGTGACTTAGCAAGCAAAAACATCCAGTGAAATCAGTTTAATGAGATAGGAAAGTGTATTATAATTCAGAAAAATTTCCATTGCATTGGTTAAATAAGAAAAGGGCTTTTGTTCCTAGCATTCATTCATTAAACACTTCATATGTCCCTTCTCTCAGTCAGGTTTTATGCTTCACTCTGGGGATACCAATATGGCCAGTATGAACTCGCTACCCTAGTGTCCCTGGTAGGAGGGGGTAAGCAGACATGGAGCAAATGTGATGGGATTAAAAGCAAAGGGCTTTGGGAGAACTGATATCAATTTGCCTGAAAAGTCCTGGGGAAACCATAGTCCCCCCCAAGCAAAGACATCTTTGCTGATACTTGCTCTTTTGTGGCCACTGAATCTTGCCATGGGGACAATTAGGAAGCTGGGCAATTAGTCATTTCTACCCAGAGGGGTTAAAAACAAACAAACAAACAAAAAAATGCATTACGGTGCTCCAAGTTTTCACTTCCAACAATGGGATGATGTTATCCATCCAGAACAGATTGCTTTTAGCCATGGCTCTGGTCTTCGGCTCCTCCTCTTGCTAAGGAGCCCCTATGCTTTCCTGACTCCAGTGGAATATCTGCTCTGCAGCAGAGCCTCGGTAAACAGCGCTGTGCGTGTCCTGGGTACTTAAGGTATATTTGTTGAGTGAATAAATACATGAAGAGCACTGCCGATTATCTGCTAAGGGAGGTAAGATTTCAAAAATGATTGATTATCTGCCAGCTACTGCCTTCTTGGACTTCCCTTTGGAGAATAAGGAAGACATGGACAAATTCTGCCGGCCTTCCAAAAAAAGTGCTTTCCCTCGACCTGATTATCCCCTGAGTGAGAGTGAGATCTCAGATGACCCCTCTAATCCTCTAATTAGGATTCTAGTCTCCTGTCATCTCAAATGTCATCCTAGGCGTAATTTACACAGGCATGATGGAAGAGCCTTGGAGATCTCAAAAGCAATGTTGGCTTGGGGAAACACCATGAGAATTTAAGTAAAAATGGAATGAATCCCATCTTAAGCAGTTTTTATAACCCTTATAAAGCCCTACCATTTCCAGTAACTTCCCTTTGGTTTTCTAAGCAAAGTGACCTATGAAATACTGATTAGGGGTGTTTTTGAGTTATTATTACCTTTGTCTCCTCTGTGGATCCTTTGATGGGGCACATTTGATTTCCTCCAGGAGATTTTGCCCATGGCTGTCTATCTGTCTACCTGAGGCCCAAAGTCCATCTATACTGGACCTTTAATTTCTCCCGGATCTTCCCTGTGAAGTGTGAGATGTGAACTGTGAGAAGGCCACCTGCTGTGCTCCGCCAATCATGCCCGCCCCAGAATTCACTTCACTGGGCACCTGTTGTGTGCACCTGGCCGGAAGACCTATTTGTTCATGGTTTCACAAAGATTCCAATGTACCTATTTTATCTGTATGAAAACCCAATGTAGCTGGATGTAAATAATATATACCATATCTTTAGAAAAAAGATGGTTAATATTTAAAGGGCTACACACTAAATAATACATATCGAGGGGGGAAAGACAATGTGAATATTTTATAGGCTGAAGGTCATTTGTTAGCTTGGGAAAACAATCTGTTTAAAGAGACAAAGTCAGCCTCACTTTTACCTCATGGACAAGGCCACTTTACTTGGTCAAGTTAAGGGAAATTCACAATAGATAATACCATTCTTGCAACCCGAGAGTTTAATAATCCAGTTTCAGAGACTGTGACCTTGTCCAGCTTTACTCTAGAGAAGCATGATCTTTTATTACAGCACCAAGTCATTCAATTCACTGTGTGAACTTGCATTAGAATTCAAGTCGTGTATATTCCTTCAGTGATCAAACAGAGGTCTGTGAATGAACCTGTTCACAACTTCTCACACTCACTTGAAAACATATACTGATGGTCTAGAGTAGGGTATTTAAAGTTCTGAAGTCTCGGAGGGAATGCTAACTCTTCTGATGTGGCCCAATATCCGTAAACGCAATCCCCCTAATACTCTTGAGGAAGTCGGGGTTACTAATGCTAGGTAGTTCAATGAGGAAGCTGAAGACACAAGACTTGCTCAGTATACCTGCCTGATTTATGTTCAAGTCTGGACTCAAGTCCCTTCTGCTGACATAGTTTTTAGCATCCTATTCATGAGAACTTCAACTTCGCATGTCTTTTGAGTGTGTGAAACTCTTTGAGATTATTTTTCATGTCTCACATTGTCTATAGTGTAAAGATTGGGCAGGTCCTGAGATGCACGGAGAAGCCACTCACAACATGTTTCCTTTCAGGAAAATATTAACTGAGTCTTGGGGATGACAGTAGGGTCCTGTTGAACACAGTCTGTCGGTGAACCCAAAGTAGACTTTGGCCACACGACACACTGAGCGTTGTGCTGAGTGCCTGGGTCACTACACAGCCTAAAACCAACCTTACATTCTGGGCTTTCTCAGATGTTCCCAGGGAATCCAATGTAAGTTCTAGTCTATTACCATGTTTTTCAAAATATTTCAAAATATTACCATATTTAAAAAAAATATTATGTATATTTCCCTGTGGTATGGTACTTTTTACATTCCTCCCCAAGGAGACAAACACACATGTATTTTGTAGGAAAAACTAAGAAGGATGAAAAAAATCAGCAGGAAGTGAGAGAATCCTTGAAGGTTCAAAAAGACAATGCTTAGTTTTGTTGAGTTTCTTAGGGGATGAGGAATTGGATGAAAAATTTAAAGTCTGTGTCATCCCGCCTGGCCTCAGGCTTGGAGTTCCTTGACTACGTGATGATGCTATGGAAGTGCATGACCCTGAAAAGACAGATGAGGTCTTTTTCTGGTAAAACACTGGTCCTCACGGTGGAATTAATATGGGAAAACCAGAAATATCTTCCTATGCTGTTCACGTCAGATGTTTGCAGCCCATTTTGAGAAAACAATCGAGTTTCAAATACTCATGTTTATACCTAATGTTCTGATTGTGCCTCATTACCTATGGTATTGCATTTTAAGCAAGTGAGGGTAGTAAGCATTCTACACACCTTGGAGATGACACAGTCTGACACTGAACTATCATTGAATTCAACAGTGAGGAGAAAAAGACATGGAGACATTAGGTCTGCAGAAATGCATATGAAACCAAAGTATTATTTTGCACAGTGGGTACCTGAATTGTGGTACTCTTTACTTCTCAAGTGTGAAAATATAAATAATTTCAAGGAGTGATGTTATCCTTGAATCATGAAATTTGGAGACTCAGCAGAGCTTCCATTGTCCAAAGCTTCTAGAGCATTCTTGACAGGTACTCACCTAGACTCCATTTAAACATTTCCAATGACAGATATCAATGCCTACTGTGAAGAGGACTTGAAATTTTCTGCCTGACCTAAACTAAGTCACTTTCCCTCATGAGCAGTTCTGGGGATTTTCATGGACAAGGCTTGACCACAAAGTATAAGCATATTCTTGTTCTTCCTCCTGTGACTGACCCTGAGACTGAGCCCCCAACCATTTTGCTTGCTTTGCTTTGTTCTTTGTGATCTATAGCTAGTTTCGGGCTGCTGAGAGTGGATTCTGTTTTTCTCTGACCATCACCTGGTAAATTCTCCCTTTGCTTCGCTTCTGACATTGGGTCTATCCAGTCTTTGCTCTCTCACTCTCTGCTCTTGGCTTTTGAGGTCAGCTCTATCTTCCTTGGTTGTTAACATTGTTCTCTGTTATTTCTCAGGCATTATTTTGGTTGTGTGGGTGCAGAAATCTCCAAGGAGCTTTCCCTGATCTAGAGCATGCATTGTGACAAGCACTGATTCTAAATTAGGTTATTAGAAATGCTGTCTTTATATGGCAGGATAGGAAGATCTCAGGTGCATTCTCAAAAGAAGAGAATGAATTCAGTATTTTTAGCAGTTATGTAAGGCACATTAAGGCCATTCAGATATTTAATAACTGGTCTCTGTTCCCACGACCATCTATTCTATCACTGTGGAATGAAAACTTTTGGAAGTTCTTTATGGTTTGAAGAACAGATTTCCTCCACTTTCCCTCAATTACCTAATGTACCCAATAAGATCATGGCAATGGCCTGGGACTGATCCCTTTTTCCAGGACTGACAGGGAAATTATCACTAATTCAGAAAACTGCCAGACAAAGCTTATATATTTAGTAGCCCAATTTTGCCAATGTGAAACAAAGTTTGATGTTGTGAACATCTAGTCTTGGTAAAAAAATTCTGATTATTTGCCAACTATTATTTCAAATGTGCAACCCCATTATAGGATCTTTGACGATACTCAGAAAATCAATGCAGAATTTCTACTTCTACCTGTGGTTGACATAATGCAATGATTCAGTTAGGCACATAACCACCTGAAGTTACTCTTAAAATATTGAAATCTCATCTTCAGGAAATGAAATCCAGGATATTAAAAGTACGTCTGCTAACTTAAAGAAGTGTGTGTGGGGGGGGCATACAGTTTTGAGTTTAGGCATTCCTGAATATTTTAGAATTCATCATTTAATTCCAAACGTTTGAGGCTGTATTGTTTCACACCAAAGCTGAGAGATAGATGTGTATTTTCGTCTCTTCCTCTGAAGCCACTGTAGATATTTGGAACTTACTAGGGAATGAGAAGCTTTCTTTTGCTCACCTGAGATTGCTGTAATTGAGCAGGAACTTCTTAAGGAAGGTGTTGCAAATGTGATTCCATCCACCAGGGAGTGTACTTGCAAACATGTTCACATATTGGAAAAGTAATTTAGATGCATCACAGAAAATATTCAGAAAGTGGTAGGTGGAAATCAGATGTATCAAAATTCTAAAGCCATTTAGGGTAGAGATGGGTTGCCCTAAATGTCTCATGGTCTAGGCAACCAAAAGCACATAAATCTCTTTTGGGCATGTGTGATTTGATTTATACTTAACTATGTAGACTTCTACTATGTGATATAAAATAAATGATATTTTTGTATCCATTGTGTTACATTTGCAATGTAACACAATGGTCTGCCTTTTCCTTCATGAATCTAATTGGCAATTGGTTCAAGTTTAATTGCCAGTGATTTTGGCATGAGGGATTTTGAGGAACAACAAAATGAGATACTAAAAAATGCAGCCAAGAATGTAAATCACAGGATCCAAGGATGTCTATGAATTCTACCTCAAACATATGGTCTATACATTGGGAAAAGAAGAGTATGATTTAGTGGATAATTTCTTCCGTGAGTCTCAACTCCAACGTCCCTCCCCTAAGACTCCTCCTCTGACATCCACAGTCACTCCCCAGTGTGTGCTCCAAGGGATCCCTCTGGTTTTTCCTGTCCTACAGATGTCCCTGTTCCTTGTAATGGGTTTTCCTGCCCAGATTGCAAGGGACCTAGGGGCAGGGCCTCTGTCCTTTGTGTTCACTGCATCCTAGGAGATGAGTGTCCTATCTGGCACAATGCCTGGTTTATAGTAGTACTCAATAGATAGCAAATGAATGAATGAATAGGTAGATAAATGAAGTAGAACAGGCAGAGGGTAAATTTAAATTCTGAAACTTCAAACAAATTGTAAGTGAAATTTAAATTCTTGATGCTCTTACTTAAAGAATAACTTATTGCCATCGGGAGGGACATCTCTCTTGTAAACGTCCCTATTTTAGGGAGAAATGGTTGCTCAGGGTCTATTTATGGGTAGTCAACTCAATTACACACACACACACACACACCTGTTTAGTGTGCACAATGTACTAGACGCACAGTGATAGATACGAGATGGTCCTGCCTTCAAGGAACTTACTACCCAGTAGGGGAAGGAGATGACATATAAATAAGCTTAGTAAATCTCATACTTTCATGGATTGTAGGGCACAGTATAGTCAGTGTCTTATTATTGAGTAGATATGGTGGAATCAAGGGGAGCTCCAAGGAAAAGGTGGCAGTTGAAGTGGGACTAAAGGATGAATAGCATTTTGCAGGTAGAAGAGTCCGGAAGAGCTCTTTTTGGCAGAGGTACCCTACGTGGCAAAAGCTCATAGATGCGAAGCCTCTTCAGTAGGGGAGAAAAGTGCCCAGTACATGGAGATATGTTTGCTTTTACTGTATCTTTGGCAAAGTCATATAATTTCCCTACAAATTGGTTTCTAAATGGAGAAAATACCACCTCCTCGACTATCTTCTTAAAGATTTAGTAAAACTTGGTAAGTTAATATATTGCTAGGGCACTTGGAGCTGGAAGTTCTTAATGCATAGAAATATCTCTATGGGGACAGATGGCATAGGGTGACTAGCATGCACTCTTTCTTGGAAATCAAGTACTTATCCCTGTGAGGTAAATTACCTTTTCCAGGGAGCCATCTGGTTACCTTCAAGATCCAATTTACCCCCTAAAGCATCAATGAGGGGTGCCATTTACTCCTCTTATGATTAGACTTCATGATATAATTGTACTTGACTTTCACCTTTATATCTTAAGCATCCCATAACCTCAATAGATTCTCTTAGTCTCCTACAAGCAGCAAGGATGTCAGAGATCTCCCTTTTTAGCTCTAGTGGGAGAGGAACAACCTGCGAAATGGCAGAATGGCCTTTCTGGGTCAGAAAGCAATGAGAGTCTAAAGCAGCCATATGCAATAGAAATACTTTACCCTAGTATATCCAAAATATTATCATTTCAACATATAATACATCTGAAAAAGTCTTAATGAGATATTTTACATTCTTTTTTTGGTACTACTCTTCCACCATTCAGTGTGTATTGTATACTTACAGCCCATCTCCATTCAGTCTACAGATATCTGCAGTACTCAGTAGCCACATGAGAGTAGCGGCCACCATATTGGACCATATGGATTGGTCTCAATCTAGTGTGTTTTTTACACTTAACAGCACATGTCAGCTGTCTCTACAGCACATCTCAAGTGCTCAATAGTCATATGTGGCTGGTGGCTACCATACTAAGAATGCAGGTGTAAGGTTCTTCCTGAGCATATTAGGAGTGGGGGCCAGTGATATAAGAGCGGCTGGATTGTTTGAGAGGAAGGCAGGCTATTAGCTTAACATTAGAGCATTCTGCATGTCCTTCTGAATTCTTTGGGTAGGCTTCACTTCAAAATAGCAGAACTCATTTGTATGTCTTTCCTTTGATGTCATTCTTCTGTTGTCCACTGCCTCCCCTTAATCAACTGCCCAAAATGCACCAGGAAAGAACTGAATTGGAGTTAGGTTATATTTGAAGTCTGGCTGAAATCCAGCCTATCCCTAGAATTGTTTCCATTTAAATAAATGGGAACATGTTGCATTCAGCTTTGTGACATCTGCCAATACTTTGCCTATGTAACAGAGATTTTTTGGCTTATGTTTGTTTATTTTTACTTAAGTATAACAATCATCCAGAAAAGTATACAACTCATATATGAAGAGTCTGAAGAGCTTTTTCTAAGATACTCATAAAAAAATCTTAAAGGGTTTTTTTTTCCCATATCCCTTTCTTTTCACAAGATTTATTCTCTTGAAAATTAATGGCACCAAGCCATTGATATGCAGAAATTGCAGGTTACTAAAGAGCAGAGAGTATCTTGTTGATTTGCTGTAATTTTGAGTTATAAATTGCATTGGCTCTGGGCATGTGCATGCATCTTAAAGACAAAAAGCTGTCAAAAAGTTGAAGAAAAGAAATTAAGTTCAAGGCAGCCCAGTATCATCCCACTGTTTCCTTCAAGAAGTCCAGCCACACCCGTAGGTGGTTAGAGACAGGCTTCCACTAGAGCCACCTGATGGCACTGTTGTCCAATCTTTCCGCCCCTTCCGGCACTTACTACAGGCTTCCCAGAAAATAAAATTGTAGATTGTTCGACCGCATATAAAACTGACAACCCTGTTATTTTAAACTTGAAACTGACAGGCTGTTATTTTAATGAGGTCTGCCAGAGCCAAGGTTAACCAAAGCTTTATTTCCCTACAAAATGTTAAGGCCATAGTTCTCAAAAGGGGGATGTGAAATTTTATGTTATTGATACTTTCTGTGACTGTATAAGTTTTAAGATATTTTTTGACAAGTGAAGCTACATGACAAATATAGACACGTTTATATATATATATAGTCAAATTATGCATTGAAATTGGTTCAAATTTCTCCCAAAAGGTCCTTTTGCTCTGTTATACTTCGCAAAAATTAAAAAAAAAAATCCTTTTCTAGAGTTATCCATTTCTGCCTATTTTGAAGCAACAGTATATATTTTTAGCACCTTGACTTCCTAGCTTAGTGGGTCAAAGGAAAATTTAAAGCTATTTTAATCCTATTAATATTCCAAAATGAAATCAAGTATAGTATTTGATTCTTTATTTCTACGAATAAGCTTAGATCCAGAACAGTAAAACTTAGAAAGGATTTTCTCTTATAATAGGTACTTCTATAATGTGTGATGGTTAATGGCATTATGATTTATTTCCTTTCCCTTGAAATGCCTCTTTATATTGATCAAGAACGTATTTAAAATCAGTTGCCAATTATGCCAATATTAAAAACATTGGTAATCACCTTTTCTCAAGTGATTTTGCTAATGCTTTTTCCATGTTTTTGCTTGCTCCACAAATTAATTTCTAACATTTAATGGATCTTCCTGTCTAAAGTTATGAATGTAGATCCTGCAAATACTCCATCCAGTTCTACATTTACAGAATTTCCTTTAAATGAGTATTGTAATCGGGACTCTTGCAATTGGCCAAAGAGGCCTGTCCACAAAGAGACTTACAACTCGGGAAGAGCTGTGATTTCTGAGAGCCGGCCTCAAATAAATGAATTCATGTTCAGTTACTCATTGGTGACAATGTCAGCTTAATTCACAGACACTTAACACAAACCTACTATGTCTATAGAACGGTGCCTTGTAGACCAGGCTTACAGGACCTAGTAAGAAACTGTGTCCTCAAAACAAGCTACGTAATTTGTGGAGCACGGTGCAAAATAAAAATGTGGGGCTTCTGGTTAAAAAAAACGAAGAAGAATTTTAACCTGGCAGTAGCAGAGCATTAAATCAAACGTGGGATTTGATTCTAAATGTGGGACCCTGTGCAACAGGCATGAAGCTGCCCTGGCTGGTCCTAGTGGGATTTCACTGATACATATAACCAGGAGATGAGACATGTGTTCATAACAATCATGAAAGCAGTGATGGCTGCTCCATATTACTTCCAGTTTGCACGAACATGTTGAAAGGTACCTTCACTTTACAGCAAATTGACTGAGAATGCAGCTCTACTGTGACTTCTTCCTTTAGTGAGATGTCATCTACAGGGTGGACACCACCATGAACCCATCCTTCACACCTCGTTGTGTAGTTCTCATGACCCCACTTGAGCGGAGGAGGCCGGGGCTGTGAGGGGGAAATCACTTGGCCTCAATCACAGAGCACAAGCAGCAGGGCCTGATTTTGAACCTTGACAGTTGGGCTTCAGATCCTCAATTTGCCATTACAACAGAACTGGCCAGCTAGGATGTTTTAATGCTTCCTAAAAGCTGTGTGGCCTGCTGGTAGGTCTTACTCATTTCAAAAAGGATGGAAAATATAGCGGAGGAGGGGGAAAGTGCTCTGGAAGTCTTTGTACAACCCTCAGTTTATTGGCCCATGTTATTTTTCTAGTTCTCCTCTAACACCACTATGATTCTAGCAGTGCCTTCCAAAGGATTCCCTATTTACCAACCTTTTACAATAAATACTACCATGGTTAGAGAAGCCCTGCAAGTAATTTCCTAATTTTCTAGGCCTTTTAAAGAAGTGTCCATAGGGGCACCTGAGTAGCTCAGTTGGTTAAACGTCTGCCTTCGGCTCAGGTCAGGATCCTGGGGTCCTGGGGTGGAGTCCTGCGTTGGGCTCCCTGCTCAGTAGGGAGTCTGCTTCTCCCTCTGCCCCCTCCTCTCGTGCCCTTTCAAATAAATAAATAATATCTTTAAAAAAAAAAAGATCTAGTATTTTAAACTCCCCTAGGAGGTCCAAAGAGAGAAAAAGAACCAAATGTTGTTTGCCTGGTTACTCTTCTGGTTATGCACAGTGGTAAGTTGTATTGTTTTTTTTTTTTTTTTTTAAGATTTTATTTATTTGACAGAGAGAGACACAGTGAGGGAGGGAACACAAGCAGGGGGAGCGGGAGAGGGGGAAGCAGGCTTCCCGCTGAGCAGGGAGCCCGATGTGGGGCTCGATCCCAGGACCCTGGGACCATGACCTGAGCCGAAGGCAGATGCTTCATGACTGAGCCACCCAGGCGCCCCAGTTATATTGTTCTTGAATCTGTCTATCTATCTATCTATCTATTTATCATCTTTCTATCTACCTACCTATCTACCTATCATCTATCTTAATTACTGGCAGAAAAAATACTTTTTGGGTTGTGCTAAGATCATCCTAGAGGGACAACACCATAAAATCTAGGCCATTCCTCCAACACACAAATGTGAAAAAAGAAAAAAGTCTTAAAA
This sequence comes from Zalophus californianus, assembly GCF_009762305.2. Taxonomy (NCBI): domain Eukaryota; kingdom Metazoa; phylum Chordata; class Mammalia; order Carnivora; family Otariidae; genus Zalophus; species Zalophus californianus. The sequence goes on from NC_045597.1 coordinate 16,028,111, forward strand.
ATCCCTCTTGTCTTTAAAATGGGAAAAGTGTTCTTGTTCTGGACTTTTTATTCATAGAACTGCATGGACCAGCTCATCCCATGGGTTTCTGTGACAAAGGGAGAATTTCCCCATAGGGCTACATATATAGGTTGGAAATCCAACCCTACATATTTAATGGTCTGTATCTAACAACTTTGCATTTGAAATCCTCTCCTTGAGAGTTTCTCTTATGAAATGGAAAGTAGTAAAGAAAACAAAATTTTCACCACCCTGCCACAGGAGTCCATGGAGACTTGAAAGAGCTTTGCCTTTTCCTATTACACTGTACTTGGGAATTCGGTCGGGAAACTAGATGGTAAATCTGATTCAGCCAAATCCCAAGCACTCGGAGGAATCATCTTTTTATTGCAGATAAGTATAAAAACAGTAGTGGAAGCACCGTGGAATCTTCAAGATAAAATGCCAGGGGCTATCCGTTAATGGATTTGGTAGCTAAGCAGTGGTACTTAGAGAATAACTCTTCATCTCTTCCAAAAAAAAAAAAAAAGATCTCAACCACAGGACCTCTGAATATAAATAACTATGACGGTGATTGTGTTGAGTTAGCCTCCGTCTTAGGTTACTTTTCTGTTCTTCCTTTGAAGAGTTCTGTCTTATCCCGGAGTGTGGGGCGTTGCTCAGCACTGTCGCCCTTGCGAAGGGCGAAGCAACCTTAACCTCTCCAGTCTTGCACCTGAATAAGTAAGATTCGCCAATTTGATTTTTGGTATTTTTCTCATTAGGAGCGATTTCTGAATTTTTATAATATGCCACCGTGATCCATAAATCACAAATTCCGCTGACATGTTTCATTTTCTTCCTCATTTTTACTACAATAAAGGGAAAATTAAACAGCCTTTTGAAAACAGTTTTCATTTCCTTACTTCAATTTCTTTTCTTTTTTTTTTTTTAAAGATTTTATTTATTTATTTGGCAGAGAGAGAGAGAGAGAGAGAGAGAGAGCGCCAGCAGTGGGGAGCGACCGGGAGGGAGGGAGAAGCAGACTCCCTGCTGAGCAGGTAGCCCAATGTGGGGCTGGATCCCAGGACCCTGGGATCATGACCTGAGCCGAAGGCAGATGCTTAACCTACTGAGCCACCCAGGAGCCCTCAAATTATTTTCTGTGTGGAAAACCAACTCTCTTCTTCAAAGCGAATGTCTTAGACAGACATTTTAATGTCTTTTTTACAGACATTCAAAAAGCTCAACCCATGTTCAATTTATTTCCTTTTCAAGTAGGTAGGGCTTTTTAAGGGTTTCCTCCAAAACAGTCAAAAGCGGGGTGTGATTAAAGTCAGCGCCGGAATGAGGTGCGTCACTAAGCTCCCTTCATTATGTATACAGTTGGGACGAAAGTCCAAACTTTGAAGGAGCTGGGACTTGGGCTCAGAACTCAGTGTTGGTCTGAAAAGGTGACCCTTTCCACAAGAAGCTGGGAAGCCTTCTCACTTTTGTTTGATAGTTTTGGGGTTGTTTGTTTGTTTGTTTGTTTTAATAGTCTTTCCTGAAGACAGAGCAATAAGAGACAGGCTTATGAAAACTTGATTTAAAAAAGGATTTTAGGAGAATGTGATGAATATTCTGGGCAATTAGGGAAACACCCTGTGTGGTCTTTAAAAGGAAAAGAGCCTTTCCCTGATCAAAAATGAGTAGCACATATGTGGTGCTTGGGTCACCTGTACCCAGGTGCTTGCTCAAAGTGCTCTAAGTACAGACCCGACCACTAGAGCGGCAGCCTGGCAATCTGCATTTCTAATGAGTTCTCCCCACCCCTGCCTGTACCCGCAACACATCCCACCCACGGATTCAGAAACCAGAAAACCGAGACGCAGAGCGCCAGGGAGTAGACAAGGTGATATCAACAGGGCACATTTAGCCCTGTGACTTTAACTTTGTTTTCTTTCTCCGAAAAGTCTTTTCATTTTCAGATTTAACCTAGCTTTTTACATCTACCTTTTCTAAGATGGTAAGTCAGGGTTCCATGAGTTTTATTGCAGTAATTAAAAATATATGTATTTTTAAAATCTTTTTATTTGTTTACTTTTTTTGAATATGCAGTACTACTGCCAGAACTTAATTCATGGTCTTTCCTCTCAGAGGGCCAAAGGCACGGCTAGTACCGTGTGTGTCCATGCATCTGGTCAGCAAGCATGTATTAAGGACCGTCTCTGTGTGAGAAACAGCGGGGCTACAAAGAGGAAAAAGATGTCCCTACGTTCAAGGAACTTCCTTGTTTGGAGAAGTGTAGACATCAAAACAAATAGTAATACTGTGTAATGTCAACATTGATAGAAATTGGGTGAAGAGAAATAGAAGCTTGAGTGTAGAGGGGTTGGTTGCGGGTTTTTTCAAGAGCAAAGACCAGTGACCCAAAGTTGATTAAACTGAGAGCAACTGTTAAAAGGTAAAAGTACTTAAACCACAGCAAAGGAGATGAGGGGTGTTAAATTACAATCCATGCAATAGGCACATGGTAGTACCCAAGGGCAGTGACCACTTAACCAGAAAAGCAATGAAGTTCCAGGAAGGGTCTAAGACGTGAGGTTGGCACACTCAAGGCCTGGGTATCTGCACTTGTCTGAGGATGCTACAGATGCCTTTAATTAAAGGACTCTTCACAGGTGTGTTCACATCATGTCTTACAGGTGATGCATGCTGCTTCAATGGTTAGCATTGCCAGAGAAGAAGTAGCAGATGGTAGAGAAGTATGGAGAGAAGGTCCGGGTCTGCCAGCACCGGTAGGGTCTTAGAGAGGGTTTCAGATGAGGCTACTTGAGCTGGCTCTTGAGGAATGTTAGAAGGAGGCAGGCCGGGCCTCCTAATCAGGTGGAACAGCTCCATGTTTGAAGGCTCATGTGGACCAAGCCCACGCAGGCTTTGAAAAGTAGTTTGGTGTGAATGGAAAAGTGGAGAGGCAGGATTTTTGGCCAGAGAAGTGGGCAGATGCCAGCAGATGCTATGGAGTTTCACAGCCTACAGTGAGCAGTTTAGCCTCTGTTCTGGAGCATCTGCTGAAGGGTGGCACAACAGTTCAGGTGGGGTTAAGAAGGATGTGCCGGGTCTGTGCTGGGAAACCAGTGTGGAGTGGGCAACGATTTGGATTGGTGACAAGAGGCCATCGGGCAGGGCCTTATTGTTCACACCTGTCATGGATTCTTAGGTGGCAACTGCATGACACATATTCCATTTTAATTAGACTATGCTTCTTACAGAGCCCCTTTCCCCCTCTATGTGCTTGCTCCCTGCCAGCTCAAGCCTTTGCCCATGTTATTTCCGGGAAGTCACTTTTCCCCACTGGGAAAGACATCTCTCTATCCACAGCCTCTTCATCCTTTAAGGCAGAGATCATGAAGAGAAAGAAATTGGAGAAGTGGGCTGTTTGTCCATTTCTCATTTATTCATTCAATATCTACTATGTTCCTGGCACTGTCTTAGGTACAAGATTTGAAGTTGTGACCAAAAAATAAATCAAAATAAAAATTTCTCCCTTCATGCAGCCTATGATTTCTCTAGAGAAGTCCACTGATCAACAGAGAAACCAGTAACATATATATGTCAGACAGGGTTAAGTGCTAAGGAGGAAAATAAAGTGGGGGAAAGGGGTTGAGAGTCTGCGTGGAGGGGGGTGAGAAGATGGGTTGTAGTTTTAGATCAAATGCTTATGGAAGGTCACACTGGGGAGGTAATTGATCGTGTAAGGAGGTAATTTCTATTCTTTCACTAGACACATTTGGATTAATATTGATGGCAAAGAAATTCCTTCATTTTTCTAAGAGATACTCTCTCACATTTTCCTTGAAACATAAGTCTCTCTTGGATCATCATTTTTCCACTTTGGAGAGTATGTATATGGAGAAGTATTTCTCTTACATAAGAAAGCAACAGCACAGACATGGAAATAAAAGTTGACTGACACCTGGCCTTGGTTGGGGAGACAGCTGAGAGACAGGATGGAGCATAGGGCAAAGTGGGATGACAACACCCCAAGAAAGGAATGATGCCACGTGGACAGGGGACCCAGAGAGGCAGACCTTGTTTTACAACAGAAATATATAGATTTGAATGTGGAGTCTCTTGACTTTTACATTCTCTCTCCTCCTCCTTCCCTTTCATCACCGCCATCACAACCACCACCACCATCATCATCATTACCACCATCATCATTACCACCACTGCCACTGCCCCCACCACCAACACTGCGTCGTAGGTTGAATCAAACACATCTATATAGCTGGATTTACCTTGAAGGATGACAGTTTTCAATCTCTGCTTTATGGTTTGGTTTGAGAACAGTCTCTGCCCTGAAGCCTTCTTGGGTAATGTCAATTCATGCCACTTTCTACATCCTCTACATTTTGTGCTCATGTACTTATTTATTCATTCAGCACTTGCCCAGAGCTTACTGGGTACCAGGCACTCTGATAGGGACATGCTCATGATTAAAATACACCTTGCAGGACCTTTAGTTAAATTCTTTTGCTATTATTTGTGCCACATATAGAATGGAGAGTTTTGGAACTGGAAGACACTCTCGGAGTGAAATTTATTTTGATCATCCTATCATACAAATGAGCATTTTATTTTATTAGTATCTCGTGCATTTGGCTTGTTTATTGTTTCATTTCGGGATGCGTTGCCTCTATAAAACATCTTTATGCCCCTGGTAAGGAACCATATCTTGTACATTTTGGTATCTTTTGGCAGTTAGCTGAGTGTTGAACACATGGTAGATGCTCAATAAATATTTTTTTCTAGTTGACTTTTGAATTATGGAGAAAGCCTCATAATATTTTTAAAAAGATCTTACATAGTAACTGATGTGAAGTCTATGAGAACTTGCTCATTCTGTGCAGGGTAAAAATTTGAACAAATGATTATGTGGGGAAGAAACAGACTTTTGAATACGTTATTTTGTACAGGATGCCTCAGAAGCCAAGCATCTGGGAGAGAAAATCCACTGTTCTGATGTTGCAGAAAACCATTATATTGCCTTTAAAAAGCACACATAGCCATGGGTACAAATTCATTTGCCCTTCGTGCACATTATTATATGACCACTGTGTTTGGGCAATTAAGAAGGAAAGAAATCATATTTTCTTCTATCTAGATTTGATCTTAGAGATGGCATTCCTTCTTCGGGATCACTAGATCAATTACTTGGAACTGCATAAAAGTCTGAATCCCACTTTTTGGAAGAGTAACCAAGCTGACATCTTGGTTACCTTTCTCTTTTCATGATATTTCAATTCTTGAAGCAAAAATAGCGAAGTTAAAGCTTCAGTTCCATAATTTAGTAAATACTAATTAGCAGTCCAGACATTTAATTAGTTGTATCAGGTGACTGACTGAATTTTTAGCATTGGCAGCTTCCCAGAATTTTAATTTTCAGTACGTGCAATTACTATTCCATTTGGAGGGGGTAAGCGCTAGTTTTCTGAATCTGAAATGGTGCCATTTAAAGAGGGATATATATGTTCCTTGCACACGCCTTTCACTTTTTTTTTTCCAGGAAAGTGTTAATTAGCGGAGAGCCCTACTTACACTGAACAAACAGACTTTCTGCTGACCTAGATCTAGATTGTTTTATTTTCTCTCCCAAATCCCCAAATGAGGAGCAGCATCTCATTTTCATGAGGGTCTGGGGATGAGGGAGGATAAAGTAATCTCATGTTACATCAAACACTCATGATTTGTTAAACATTAAATTCCCAAACAAATTCCCATTGATGGGTGGTTCTGAAGAAAGAGGGTCACATTTTGTGATGGAAGGTGGCTCGCAGAGGCAAATTCATTTCTACCTCCTTTTCTTTCCAAATAACTTATATTCACTTCCTTTTCTCTCCTTATCACTCAGAAAGGAAGGGGATCCCTCCATGACCCACATTACTGTAGATTCCTCTCATGGCATGCTGCAGAGACCACTATTCTTCCTCATGAGCTGTAAACTGACTTTAGACCAAGAGAAAAGAATTTTCATTTCCCTCAGCTAAGGGTCACATGGTCTTCCAGGTATCAAGCAGATTTTTCTGGTGTCTGAGACTCTCTGGTAGCCATTTTTGGCATCTTTGGCATTTCCAGACATTTCCACGTTAAGACTGTCGCCTTAGTACCTTAGCCACCTTGAGGACTGCCCCACATTGAAACAATGAAGGTACAACTCATGATTAGTCTATTGGAGCTTGAGGGCTATATCATTTTGGGTCTTGGAAGAAAGCAGACAATGCAACTCCACTTGGGTGATTTGAAGATGATTCAATAAGGGACTTGATAAAAAGTTTAGAGCAGGGGTTTGGACAACCATAAGAAATAGCACAGAACCCACGGTTAGCACCGATGGGGCAGAGTCACCACCCCCAGGCCTGAAGGACTGAAGAGTGGAGGGAAGGAGAGAGCTGTGGGGAAGACAGGCTGAGGGGAACTGGGACCTTCAGCCGAGGTGCTCAGCCAGTCTGCAGCCACTCCACATGGAGGAAGCTTTGAGACTGAATATTGGGGTCTCACTTCCCTCCCCCCCACCCCCGCAAGAGCTCCTGTGGTTGCCTCCCATTGGCCAAGCCTGACTGGAGCCTGAAGACAAAGGAGCTCAGAGACAAAGTCCCTATCATCTGGCTCGTTCAGAGCCGGAGCAGCCTGGAGAAAGGGAAGAGCAGATCTGCAGGGGCACAGAGAAGACATCCAGCCAACAGTGTTGTAGCATTTGAGGTGGTGGAGGGTGAGCCCATTCTTGCTAGCTCCATGTTCACACTGCCCTGCTCCTCTGCTATCCAAATCCAGCTCAGCAAGGTCCAAGTAGTCCTGGGACCTGGTTGACCTTGGCTCACACCATGTTCTCTGTGCCTCATTGCTTTATGCATGAGGCAAAGGCACGGCTCACTTCAGGAGCTTCTGTAATGCAGCTGGGGGGCGGGGGTGGGGTGGGGTGGATAAGACGTGTAGAAAAGCATGTCCAGGACCTCAAACTGCTAAGGCAGGACCTTGGTTTCCTGCCTCTTTGTTTTGTGTTCTTTCTTTGCACTTTGTTCTCTGTTTCTAAGCCATCCTGATGCATGTGGTTTAGTTACCAGTCTGCCTTTGCCTCCTTGAAATCATCTGGAATGTTTCTGAGACATCCACTGCTGACTGAAACCCATAAGGGAAATTCATGAGGATATGCTACCAGGATCCAATTCCCTTAAGTAATAGCCTCTTTCTGTTTCATGTTTAGTTAATGTGTTTAAATCTAAGACAAAAGAGTTAGGGTGGTGGGTTAGGGTCGCAGAAGGGAAAACAGACCCTTGACATAGCCACAGATTTGCATTCCTGCAGAGCTGTTGGTAATTTAGCAGAGATTCCCACTCAAAGCAAAGGATGATTACTATTCGACTTAGTTTATGGGGAAAGGGAAGTAGGTTCCTTGGGGAGGGATGTGGTTGAGAGAATCTGAGGTGCAATCCCAGACCCAGATGTGTCGTCTTATCTCTCTGGAGCCTTCCATTATTCAAGTTCTTTCCTACAGCTTTGTTTTTTCCACCAAAGGCTCCAGTGCACCAGGAAACCAGTATATTTCAGTATCGGCATGGAGTAGGGGCAGCTTTATAAATTACCACCTCATGGGGACTCACTCTGGGTGTATTTTGCTTTCAGAGATTCTCATTAGGCAGGAGAGTATAGAGGGATCACTATGGTTCTCTGTCCCCAGGTGGTATTTTTTTGAAAGCTTGGGAAAAAGTTGCTATATATATATATATATATATATATATATATATATATATAAATAAATTTCCATAACTTTTATTTTTACTGGGTTCTCCTTACCTTAGTTTCTTTTGGCTCCGACTGGATGCTGCTAACCTTTTCATTTAGGGATCTGTTGGTATTGCTTTCAAGGCTCAGGAAGTCCCAAACAGCGGAGACTCAGGAGACTTAATCCCCTCAGGTCCTGGGCATTCCACTCTATTTACAATTTTTCCTTGCTCCCTACCTGCCAATTAATTTTTAAAAATCAAACTTCAGACCAATTTTTACTGACTTCAGGGATTCAAGACAGGGTCAGCTCTGGCCAACTTGAGAAAGTCATGTTTGTCAGTGGAGGTCCAACCCTGCTGTCAACTTCCTTTTCTGTGCCCCTGCCCCCCGCCCCTGGCACCTTTTACTGACAGATCACCCCTCCCCCCTCCGACAGATCAGATATTCCCACTGTGCCCTCTGGCTTCCCAGAACTGCCTGTGATGATGCCCAGCTCAGTGTGTGTGCCCCTGACTGTCCTTCCCAGGCCCTCATCTTCCACAAAAGAGTTTGCTTTTCATTCTTTACATAGCTGGAGGATTAGTGGATTACTCCTTCCAGGGAACATATATTATATATGTATTTTAACAATGCCGACTGGAGACAATATATTGATTATAATCCAAATATATATAAATTATATATACATATATATAGATATAATCCAAATATAATCCAATATATAGATTATAATCCAAAGGGAAATTCTGCTGGCTCACAGCGGGAACCACAACAGGCCACCAAGGAAGATGTTTGGGGCCAGATGAATGTCCTTCAGACTGTCCCATGTTCTGTGGCTCCTCTTTTGCCTCTTCCTAAGACTGGGCCTGGGACTGAGCTATTCCCTAGCACAGTAGTTCTCATATTGGAATCATTTGGGGAGTTTTAAAAATTTTGATGTCTGGGTCTGGACCACAGAAACTGTGATGAAATTAGTCTACTTGGGGCACAGCCTGAGCACTGGGATTTTTCAGAATGGCCCGAGTGATTCTAGTATGCAGCCAAGATTGAAAAACACTCCTCCAGCAACAGGCTCTGAAGGAGAAGACTTCCACTGGCAGGTACACAAATGAGATTCAATCATCAGGTGATATGAAGGTGGAAAGACTGCATGTTTTGAAGCTGCTGAAGAGGTAATGGTTACCGATAATTTTTTTTCTTGTGCATCTTCCAAGAGTAAGGCTTAGTGTTTGGCACCAAGGACACAAAAAAGTACATTTCCACCATTCCAGTTAACAAACCCAAATTGTCTTGGGTATCAGGGAATTTTACTAGGTACTGAGCGGGCCAGATAAATATAGTCTTAAAATCTAGTGGAGGTGAAGACAGACAGATATACAAGTAATAATCATCAAAGACTGTGTGACGCAAGTACAAACTAAGTGCCATGGAAAAGGTTACTTATGAGTGAGGAAGGTTTCTTGGAAGGTGGCCTTTGAGCTGAAATTTGAAGTGTTCCACTTTCACAGTAGGAGAATTAGGCGAGTAGCCTCAAGGCTGAGCAAAGGCTAGTGGAGGCTGGATTATGGGCATGTTCAACTTGATGCTATCACCTATTTCATAAGCATTGTGGATTCATCTATCTTTTTTGAGCTCAGAAGTGCCATGACCAGATGGATATTTCAGGACAATGACAAACCCAGGGTTGTTGTGAAGATAAGTTGGAGGTGAGGAGGCTGAAACCAGGAGGATCGGTAGGCGGTAGGCAGACAAGTGCAGTCATCAGGGCTGGAGACGATGACAATGCTTCTAGGACAGTGGCAAGAAGCAGAGAAAGGTGAGGAGTGCTTGTGTGTGAGATACGTTTCAGTGGCAGAGCAGAAACTTATAATAAATTGGATGAATGTGGGTGGTGTGTTAGGAGGAAATCAAGATGACCCTGTAGTTTCTACCTTGGGTGACTGAATCTCCAGGAAATCACCCTTTTTAAATTGTGGTCAGCTGAGGCTCTCCAAGATTCCATGGGGCTTCAGACAAGTGTCAGGTGAACCCACGTCTGCTCCATTCACCACCATATATCTACTGCCTGGCTCATAGTAGGCATAAATATTTGTTGAATAAACAAGTATTGGTTGAATAAATAACTGCAGCTCTCTGAGAAGGAAGTGCAGTTGGTTGAGCAAGTTTTCCGAGTAGAGGAGGTAGGGAGTTTGGTTTTTGCCATGTTGAATATGGAGTTCCAAGGTAGTTAGAATTACAGATTTGTGGTGTAAAAGCCAGGAGTAGATGCGTGGAGATTTGTTTTCAAGGGGTTAAACATCTAATTGGGGATTTAGGATATGTACATGAAAAAGCAACTAAAGATAAAATTAGCACAGGCTCTGTGCCAAACAGGTGGTCCAGACCCTGTGTGCTACAGGAGTTCTGAGGAGGAAGTGTTAGTGATAGATTCTAAGTCCCATCCTAGATCGTGTCAAGAAATAGGTACTAAAGCAAGGTTTTGAAGGATGAATATATAGATTGTGGGATGAAAAAAGGGGAGGAAATTTCAGTGTGAAAGAAGAACATGAACAAAGCTATGGTGGGCAGGGATACATGGGGCAGTCTCTAGATCTTTGCTACTAAAGGGAGCTAGCTGCATAGGGCTCATCTGGCAGCCCATCAGAAGTGCAAAATCTTGGCCCCACCCCAGCTTCCTGGGCTAGAAACTGCTTTTAAATATGATCCCTAGGTCCCTAGGTGATTTGGAAAAACTGTAAACTTGGAGAAGTGCTTGTTTGGGTCATGTCAGTCATAACAGAGGATTTGTGTCATGGACTATATGTCATGCAGGGGGAGGTTAAGGAAACAGCTGAATGGGAGAAGGGGCAATGCCACAGGATGTGCTCCTTTAGCAAGCTCATATTGGTAGAGATGTAGGAGGGTCCTGAGGGCCTTTGAGGCTATAAGAGACCCGGTCACCCAACCAGTGAGGCAGAGGTTGTTATAAATTAGGAAAATGTCTAACACTACACTGCAGTTCATGATGGGTTAATGGCCTTCATGGCACTCGCCAATGGCTGGCTTGGATGATGGCTGCACAAAACCACAACAGCCTGGGCAGGTAACAGGAGCTGGGTGACATGTGCGTGCTTTTTGTAACACCACCTGCCTCTCATAAGCTGGGTCCCCTCCCTCCTTGGTGGACAACTGAGCCTGTTTAATGGGCCTCTTTAGATCTTCCCCAAACCATCTCAATTACAACTGTTACCCAAGAAGGTAGCTTGATCAAACTACAATATAAAGCTACATTAGAGTATATATTTCCAATGAAGTTTTTTTTTAAATTTAGCTTTATGTATTCCATTTAGTTTGATATGAGGTCCCCATCCAAATATCTTCATGTAAGTTTGATAACAAGGTGCCTCTTTTTTTTTATCACTTCTGAATAAATCATTGAGTAAAGAAAATGGCAACATAGCAACAATCTTACTTTCCAATCACCTCATTCATATTCCTAAATTACTCTTAAATTTTTATTAAATTATGTCAAGTCAATTTGTGTCTATAGGCGATTTAAAAAATATTAGTGGATTGGTTATTACCTCAAAGGAAAATTTAATTTCCTATTTTAGCATGAAATTATTAGCCATGATGTTTAGCCAGATAACTTCTGAAAGCAAATTATGCTGACCACAAATCTCTCTGTCAAGAATGTCATACTCCATAAAAGCATATACTACCAGAAAGTTATATTTGACAACCAGGAGAGTTTTCAGGATGGGTGGTTTCATTTTGATCTTTCCTACATGCAGTTTAAGAGGATTTGGCCTTTATCACTTAATTTCTTCCCAATCGAAAAACAGTAGGACTCCTATAAGGCCATTATGTGTATGGGAAGAGAAGGAGAGGCTGTGGTCCACACAGAGGCTCAGAGGGCGGGGTTCAGGAACTCTTCTAATGGCCCCTCTGAAGTGCTCAGATAACACCATCCCCCAGTTCTCTGAGCTCACCTACCATGAACAAAATGAAATGTAAACAAACTGGGTATTCACGAGGAAAAAAGGAAAATCACACTGATCATGCTTCTTTCTCTTCACCTCTGTGGGTAAAGAGGCTGACGTGAGAAATAATACACTGGATCAAAGTGAAGGGTGCTGAGCAGTGAGACACAGAGTTTACAGGGCTTTCTCACCCAGCGGATGCTTCCTATTTCCTACTTACACGGAAGGCTCCCCTCCTTTGTGTTTCCATCCTTAGCCTCCTCCTCCCTCCTTGACATCCTCTAATCTATACCTCCCTCTCCACCTGTGTCCTACCTCTCATGCCCATGGTTGATGTATGTATTGCATTATCCTTGTTAGAAGTGATGCTTCAGAACATCCATCCATATTGAGTAGGACATCACAAAGCCCGGGCAACACGGAATGTGTGATAAGAGTAAAGCCTAGCACTCCCCCTACCCTCAACAGTTTGCACATGAATCATTGCCTGTTGTGGCCAGAACTGTGTTCCAGAAAAACATAGGTTGAGGAAAAATAAACTATTGGCACTACACCAAAATAAAAACCTTTTGCATAGTGAAGGAAAACATCAACAAAATGAAAAGGCAACCCACTGAATGGGAGAAGATGTTTGCAAATGATACATCCAATAAGGGGTTAATATCCAAAATATATGAAGAACAGACACAGTGCAATACCAAAACACAAATAATCTGATTAAACAATGGGAGAGGACCTGAATAGATATTTTTCCAAAGAAGACATACACGTGTCCAACAGATGCATGAAAACATTACTGATCTTCATAGAAGTGCAAATCAAAATCACAATGAGATATTATCTTACACCTGTCAGAGTGGCTGGTATCAAAAAGACAAGAAATAACAAGTGTTGGCGAGGATGTGGAGAAAAAGGAACCCTTGTGCACTATCGGTGGGAATGTAACTTGGTGTAGCCACTGAGGAAAACAGTATGGCTATTCCTCAAAAAATTAAAAAGAGAACTACCATATGATCCAATAATTCCATTACTGAGTATTTCATTTCAAAGAAAATGAGAACACTAATTCAAAAAGATAAATGTACAGCTATGTTTATTGCAGTATTATTTATAATAGCCAAGATACAGAAGCAACCCAAGTGTTTATGATAGATGAATGGATAAAGAAGTGATATCTATCTATCTATCATCTATCATCAGAATGTTACTCAGCCATAAAAAAGAATGAGATCTTGCCATTTGCGACAACATGGATGGACCTAGAGGGTATAATGCTAACTGAAATAACTCAGACAGAGAAAGATAAATACCATATGATTTCACTTGTATGTGGAATTTAAAAATGGGTGATGGAGAGTGGGAGACACAGGCTCCCACTTATGAGCTGAATAAGTCATGGGGATGAAAGGTACAGCAAAGGGAATATAGTCAATGGTATTGTAATAGGGCCGGAGGGTGACAGATGCAGCCATGAGCACAGCATGACATGTAGCTTTGTGGAATCACTATGTTGTACACCTGAAACTAATGTAACACTGTATGCCAACTATACTTGAATAAAAAACACTTTTTAAAAAGGCACAATGCATCTCCCACAAAAACAACATAATGGCAACAAAAAACATAGGTTGATGTCGTAATCCCTGGAATGTGCCATGTGGGCTTGTTTGGAGATAGGGTCTTCGCAGATGTAATAAGGTAAGACGGAGTTACACTGCGTAGGGTAGGCTCTTAATCCAACGTGACTGGTGTCCTCATAAGAAGAGGGGAAGAGAGACAAACAGGGAGGAGAAAGCTAGCAGCGTTCAGACACACAGGAAGAAGGCCATGTGACGGCAGAGGCAGAGATTGGAGTGATGCATCTATAAGCCAAGGAACAGCGAGGCTTGCTGGCAGCCTTAGAAGCTAAGAGAAAGGCATGGAACGGATTCTCCCCTAGAGACTTCATAGGCAGCACGGTTCTGCCAACACCTCGATTTCAGACTTGTAGCCTGCAGAAATGTGAGACAATATACTTTTGTTGTTTTAAGCCATCCAGTTTGTGATAGTTTGGGATGGCAGCCCTTGACCACTGATGCAATGACTGCCAGCAAAATAATAATAATAATAATGATAATTTCAACCACCTGTCACGTGAAGTTTTGACAGGTTGAGGTTCTCAAGACAGTTGGATAGCTCTCTTAGATGATCCCTCTTGAACCCCAGGGCTGGGTCAGTCTAAACACATAGCAAACATCATTAGACGCAGGTGTGTCTCATTAAACATGTAGATGGCACTATATCCCTTTAAGATAAGGACATAACTCGGCAACTGGCTCGTTCTCTCAAAGTGCAAAAGCCGAGGCGCCCGAAATAAAAGTAGGTGAACAGGATGTTCTCTGCTATGCACCAGTAATGTTTTGGTAAATTGAATCATATTTTAAGCACTCAGAGGGAGCTTGCTATTTAAATTAAATTCTTTTGCAAAGCAAGTATGTCTCCCCCCCGCAAAATCAGATTTCTTGATATCAGCTTTCTTAAAGTAGGGAGCATCGCCCTGTAGTAGATATCATTAGGAAAAAGAATCTTATTACTTGGTGTCAAGCTAAGAAGGATGAAAAAGATTGACCTGAGGGTGTTTTCCTAGACATGAAAGGATGACAGAATAATTTTACTAAGTGCTTTTCAATAGCAGATTCTAAATTGAGACATGTGGGGAATTCTATTCTCTACTTCAAACATTTGAGATTCTATACGTATAGACCAGTTAATATATTTTCTTTATGAATGTAATAATACTAGCGCTAATTTAAGACTACTTTTAACTTCATATACCAGCCCTGCTTAGATGGCTGGGAGCCTACATTTTTCCAAAAAAAGGAAATTCCTTGGAATGTTCTGAGAGTTTAAGATAAAATGAGAACAAATTTAGTTCAACAAAAGAGAAAACCAAAGCAGAGGAATTTACGGTGACCTCATTTATTAATTCAGAATATACTATGTACCATGTTCTTCCACTACATAGAATGCTTTTCAAAAGCAGAATTCTTATCCTCGCGGAGGAAGAGTTGCATCCTGGAGCCAGGACATAGAGACAAAAAAAGGGTTGAGTAAAGCTCTAGGGAGCTGTGAGTGACCAAACACTAAATAATTGCTCTGTGTTAGTGGGGCCCAAATATTCCTGGGAAGAGCTCGAGCTCAGCACTCTGCAGACGCAGCCTTAATTCATTTTAGGGCAATGAACAGTCGCGAAGAGCATAATAATCAGAGCCACTTAGTTTTGGGATGATTTTGGGAGCACCAACTGGCAAACCAGCCTTAATAACCACAGCGAACTTTTAAATTCAAGGATCCTGGGAAAAGGAGGGTCTGTGAATTGAAAACCGTTCCCCTTGTGATGCTAAGACAGCCTCATAGAGATTCTTGTTTCACCCCAGGCTCATGCAGAAGGCCGCTCCCCTTGTTCCGAGGGACTCTTCCTTCCAAATCACTGTGAGTGAAAACTTGAATGTGCACATTCTCCTCTTAACAAAACATCTTAGAAACTTCTCAAGGCTCACACTGAGCTGGGCCCAGGGTAAAACAAGGAAGGCATTTATTTTGGGTGCAAAATTTAAGGTGGGGGGGCACTCGGAAACTCCGCAAGGCAAATAAATAATATCTTAATGCAGTATTTTAAAACTTGCAAAATGAATGCAAAAAATTCTGTGATGAATAAAATATCAAACTTCTAAATGAAGATAGGATCAATATTGTTGGTTTCTTTCCTTTGGCCTCAGGCTGGGTTCTAGCAGTGCCTTCCAGTGGGCGTGTGAAAACACCATCAATAAACACTAGCCACGTATTTCAAACTTCCCTAATTTCAGTCCGAGGATGAGAAGTTCCCAGTCAGAATAACAATGATGTCATGTTTGACGTAAAAACAAATCTTCCCAACCCATCCATTCCCTTCCTCTTGGGCAGTCTACGGCCATACCACCCTGAGCGCGCCCGATCTCGTCCCTTCCTCTTGGGCAGATACAGATCCCAGGCTTCTGCGCTGTCCCGAGCCTCTTGTAATACATTTGAGAACACTTCACACGTCACCAAATCCTATTCTCACTGTTCTATTTTCCCCTATTTCATGCTCTTCAACTTCCATTTTCTTACTCCCAGTTTCGGTCATGGAGGATGCTGACATCAAATGAATGGCGTGGGTCTCTTGGTTCGGTTTTCCGTATCTCCCCGTGTCTGGATTTACTGTACTTAGGCAGCTCAACAAGCCTGTGTGGATTCGGAGCCGGGGCAGGAGCAGCGATGGGCCCGTGCAGGGCGAGGCCACATTCCTCTGTGCCCGGGCAGAGGCTGCAGGCTTTCATTAGAGAGAGTTGTGAAGGGGACCACCTAGCTGGTGTCACTTATAAAGCAGCAGGCTCTCCTGGTAAATGGGAAGCCATTTATAGTTCACGGCTCCTCCTGGTGGGTTAAATCCTGAGAAGCCTTAGGAGTCATGTCAGAGCCGTCGAATCAATAAAAACCCAAATGACCTTCGCTCGGCCTGCCCTGTCAGTGGACGGTCCCAGAGTGAGATGCGCCAGGGGCTCACGGAGGAAATGGAATCTGACGGAAATGACCAGGATCCCGCCTGCATTACTTTATTCTCTGCCTTTCCCCGCTTTTAATCAGTTCTGGCCGAGCACGGGGTGCTCAGTCATGTTCTCAAGTTTAACTTTTAAAAACTTCATACTTCAGGGTGACATCGGCCGTCCAGTGAATTATGAAATCCGTCCAGTCTCGGCTGGGAGAGAGGCTGGGGAAAACCAACGCCACCCCCGGGAAAGTTCTCTCCAAGGTACTGAAGGCAGAGCTGCCAGGCTGGGTGGAGAGAGGAGACGCAGGAGGAGGAAGCACAGGGAAGGTAGAGGCAGCGGAAGGGGCCCCCCCGACCGAGGTGCTGACGCAGAGTGGGAGAGGACACGGGGGCGTGCAGGTGGAGATGGGACAGGGATTCCTCGCCACCCAGGTCTCGGCTTTGTGTCTGTACAGGTTCCGAGGGCTGCCGGCCAAGGACCATGACTGGATGTCATAAAACAACAGATACCTACTCTCTCACAGTCCGGAGGCCTTAAGTCTAAAAATCAAGGTATCCAGCAGCAGGTTTGGTTCCTTCTGGAGGCTCCTCTTCATGCCTCTCTCCTGGCTTCTGGTGGTTGCCAAAAATCCTTGGCATCTCTTGGCTTACAGCAAGCGACATCACTCCAACCTCTGCTTGTCTTCACATGGCCCTCCCCTTCTGTGTGTGGTATTCTCTGTGTTTCGGTTCCAATTCCCTTCTTAGAAGGTCACTAGTGACATTGGATTTAGGGCCCACCCTATCCCGTTATGACCTCATCCGCTTGGTTATACATCTGCAAAGACCTTATTTCCAATTAAGATCTCATTTATAGGTAATGGGGGTTAGGAACTCGGCGTATCTGTGGGACACAATTCAATCCACAACAGGGCCTTTTTGTATTAAATAACAAAAAATAAGTATATTTCCATGTACTAGAATGAAATAAATACACGTTTCTCAAGGTGCTATCTCATATTTTGGGGAAGTGTCTGTCAGCTCTGAGTGAGAATTAGCGCCCGGGTATTTATTGAAAAGGGCATATTTTGATTCTGAAAGTCTGTGATGGGGCCATGATTTACATTTTAACAGAATTCAAGTGATTTGGATATAAGTGATCTGGGGACCCTCCTTTGAGAAACACTGTTTTATATTACTACTTTAACTGTCCCAAAATGATCAGTGTCTTGCTATTAATTCCCAGATATTTTCTACATTAGATAACTGTTATTTATCTTTGACTCAGTTTTATAATGGGATGCATAAAACCATTTCCAGGGTCAGTCCTAATTCATTATTAATACCATTCTTTAACTGGAGGTCCATGAACTGAGATGTCACTTAGGGAAACCCTATGTCATCATAATCCTTACCCATTTTCTAAATTTTGCTTTGAGGTCTACTCACATTAAAAAGATATTTTCACCTGAATTCTTAAAAAACCTGTCGCCATTTTGTTCGACAGTAGATTGAATCTGATAAAAATTCAAGAGTCATCTTGATGATAGATCTTTTAGCATGGTAACAACATTTAGCCCAATATTAAGAGCATCATTTGGGAGCAAGCTAAGTGGGAAAAGGAAAACCACTGCTAGCCTGAATTGAGAATGAGACTTCTGATGAGTTTTCTCATGTGCACAAAGGGGATAATTACAGAACCTGTTAGTACAGGAGAGTCTGGGAGAGAGTAAACATTCAATAAATATTTGCTATTAGCTATTATTTTATTTAGTCATTAAATAATGATACCCTGTACCTTTGGAAAGGATTTCCTCCCTTATTTTACAAATGATACCTAAAAAGCAAGAGGTAACAACAGAAGATAAGTCAGTGTTGCACTTTTTCCATTGTTTTCCAAATATTTATGAATAATGAGGCCAGAGGCATCTCTTTAAGTAGTATTTAGTCATGTGAACAAGGGGTGTATATTAAAACCCTTTAAATGTTCCCATTAGCAAACGTTTGCACACCTGGTAATTCTTCTTCGCATTTTTCATTATGAGCCGAAAGAAACCAGAGCTTTCTTTCCCTCCATTTATCAAACTGTTAATAGTATAATATAATAATAATATTATCTATTATATATAATATTTATATATTTATATATAATATAATATATTATAATGTATATATGCCTTTGGAGGTGTTCAGGATGAATGTAATTTTATAGCTTTTTAAAGAACGAAAAACTCTCAAAGGTCAAACCGTTGTGTGATTCCTCTAGAATTTCGGTCTTTTTTTTAATTTATTTTTTTAAAGATTTATTTATTCGTTTGAGAGAGAGAGAGTGAGCGTGCATAAGCGGGATGGGGGGAGGACCGAAGGAGAGGGACAGAATCTCAAGCAGACTCCCCGCTGAGCACTGAGCCAGAGGGTCGCAGGGCTTGATCTTATGACCCTGAGACCATGACCTGAGCCGAAACCAAGAGTCGTACACTCAACCGACTGAGCCACCCAGGCACCCCACAGAATTTCAGTCTTTTAATTTGCAGAAACGTAGCTGTAGGGGTGGAATGATCTCAACTTTAGCTCTATGACTTTCCTTTAGGCTTTTAGTTTATGTTCTAATTCTTTGGAAATTGGCGGATGTATTTTTTTCTCAGTCGCTATGTCGTTTCCGCTCGCACAGCTAACAAGCATGCTGCATGCTCAGCAGTGAATTAGTAATCCTGACCTACGTTGACATGTGGGACATTAGGCTGACACCGGATGAGCAGTTCACTTCTAGAGATTCTAAGGCTTCGATTCAGACTCTCAGCCCTACCAAAGGAGCAGATGAAGTCCTCACTTGGAACCATGGAGTTCATGAAAGAAGACCTGAGGCTGGTCAACTTCCCTGGAGGTCTCCTGGCCATCAAATCCTGCCCTTCCACAGAGTTCTCATCCTCCTCCCCCTCTTGATGGGAAAACCATTTCTTCTCAGCCTTCTCTCCATCCCTCCATCCCTCAGGTGCTCACTGTTGGTACTGCCCTGGACCTCCCATCAATGCGCTGTCCCTCTGCTGTCTCTCCCACTGTTATAAGAGCAAAATTCACTCATGTTTGACTTCTCTTGTATCTCACTTTCTCCTCTCCTTCTTTGCTTTGTCTGGCTCCCTCCCTGCCCTCCCCATTGTGTCTTAGGCCCCAGCAGCCCATCTGAGTCTTTTCTCCCGGCCACAAACATAACCTTTAAAACGAGCCTCCTCCCAGTCATGTCCTTCTCCCTTCCACTGTTCTGCCAGAGGCATTTTCTAGAGCATGGTCCTCCTGAAAAATCTTCAGTGAGTCCCCTTATTTAAAGGGGGTCAAGTTTTTAAAAAAATTGTGAATTTAAGAGGCTTGAAGAGGTATAGCAATGCTAAGTGCAATGCAGGAGTTTTATCTACACAGACATATCACTTAGGTTAAAACTCTGCCTACTCAGATGACCAGCAAAGATTTTTCTGTTATATTTTGAAAATTGGTATAAAGATGAAACTTAATGGATTGTTATGACAATCACCTGCCATACTGTGGCACATACATGACTGTAAAACCTAAGAACCCCAAACAGGGAATGAGTGTGCCGATCGTCACATAGGGTTAAAAAGAATTCATGATTCTTTAGATTAAGAAAGACAGAGCTATATATCTTGTAGGATCACTGATCAATTTGAATCAAAGCAGCAATGACAATCAAATTTTAAGTTTTCTTGGTATTATAAAATATGTAATATAATAATAAAATCCTCCTCTGATTTTCTAGCAGCATGTGTAGGAATGCTTCACAATTAAAACGATTTCCTCAAACTTACAGATCCTGCTATTACCCTGACTTTCAGCTTTATTCATATTCTCGCTCTGCTGCACCTGTTCCTGGGGGCCATTTAACCAGTTCTTTGCTCTTAGGACACCTTTAAGCTACTGGCTTGGTACCATCTTAAGGAGAAATGAGAATTTTCTCCTGGTTTCTGTCTCTTCGCTTTGCAAACTTAGAAATTATGCAGACCTTAATTTCCCTAGGTCTTTCTTAGAAAGTTTGGAGCAAAAGTACTAATATTTCACTCCATGCCAGCCAATTTTTATTTTACTACTTGGACCTGTAAAGAGCATACCTCTTCCATCCTTTGGATCTTTTATCATGCATTCCTGTTCTCAGGGTTCCAATAAAACACTAACCCTAAGATGCAAAATATTCACATTAAACTTATTTTTCCCTGAACAGTAAATGTCTTGAGGTTGTAGCCCTATCACAGCCCTGAATGAGTAGTCAGGAATAAGTTACATCGTGCATGTGAGTGACAGTAAGTGTTAGGAAGCGGGTGATTGGGAAAGAAAACTCCTAAAATAATACCCCTGTACTCTAGGCTCATGGTAACAACATTTAATTATGGATGCAGGGTTTGCCCAGCTAGGTCAACGGTTAGAGCACAATACCTCAATTCCAAACGGAGATCATGGCCTTCCTCCCTTCTAAGCTAAGGGCAATGACAAGACATGAAGGTTAACCAGTTAAATATTAAAGCGTCAAAACATTTCCAAAACATCAGCTGTCTCCCACTGTGACTCAGTCCCTAAATCAGCCTCAAGTGTGTAATATGGAAATCAATTCCTGGCTGGGCTCTCCTCAAGGCAGTTTACGTAGGTTTGTTACAGACTTCTGAATCTGGTGAAATTTCTTCTGGCCACTCTGTGACTCTATTTCTTCATCTGTAACATTTGGGGTTGTAATGTGGATTAAAGGAATGAATACAGGCATGTTAGTTTTCAATAGAGGCTGGCCATTGCCATAGGACTTCCTCTGAGCACGCTGTTGTGGGGTCTAGTGACGTCACTATGGGGCACCTGGAGGAACATGGACGGCCAGGAAACCCCGGGACCAAGAGTAGCTAAAAACAGGCTCTGGTGGATCCAACAAGTCCAACCTCGGGTAGAGGGAAGCAGATAGGCAGAGTAGCAGGCAGTTTATGCTCAGCAAAGATGGTGCTAGCAAACAGCATTTGCTAACTGTGTTTCTGGTTCTGAGTCCTCTTTTGCATTTTGTGCTCTTCCCCCAAACTCCCTGGTGGCAGCTGTACCCAGAGGCAGATTAGCGAACTGTAGGTGAAATCTCCTGAGGGGGCTGGGATTATCCTTCAAATCCCTGACCCCAAAGTGGAAATTGATCATCTAACTATGATTTCTATCTTTTCAAATGATCACGGCTAATGAAGAACTTCAATCACGACACTGTAGAGTGGCATGGAAAGAAATCCATTGCAATGCAAAGACAGTAGGTCAACAAATAAAGGACACAGTAGCAAGCAACTGGGGCGGGAAGCATTAAAGGCACATGAGTCACCCTTGTCCATACTTATTGTGTGCCATCGAAGGTCACCGAACACATCAGGCGCTTCACGAGAGAGACAGGTGATGGGGCAGATGGCTCAAGGAGGAAGAGAAAAGAAAATGGGAACAGGTATTTACCAGAAGGCTTGCTGTGCATCAGGCCCAGTTGTGAAGGTTTTCTGTATCTTATCCTATTTACTCTTCATCAGGTATCAACACCATGAATCAAAGGCGCTCTATTACAGCCCTAACCAGGTTCATGTCCCCACTCTGCTCCTAACCAGGTGTGACTTTAGACGAAACATGGAACCTTCCCGCATCAGGTATTATTAACTTTGTCTCACAAACGAGAAAGCTAAGACTCCGAGACACTAAGATCACTTCCTGTACGCGTGAAAGCGGTCATACGAACTCAGATCAAAGTCTTTTTCCTTTCTATGGTGCAACTGGAGAGTTGTCATATTTCTTCTCGTAAGATATGGGGAGGAAATATGTTAGCTCAAAGGCTCATGGGACAGTGAGTAGGTGGCCAGAAATTTGTCTCTGAACGGGGTAGAAGTAGAAAGGGTAAAAGAACTCGCTTCTCCTTGTGGTACCACCTGTCTGGTGGTAGACCTTTATTCCATTCCATAAACAGGCAGAGGACTGCCCTCCTCTGAGCCTTTATTTAACCCAGATATCAGATAAACAGATTCAAAAGAACCTTCTAGAGCTGTTAGCACGTGTGATCTTAACTTATTCATACTGTGGATTTCTTTTTTATTTCACAAGTGAATGAGATTCTAGAATACAATAATAATGTTAGTTCTAAGCATGCTTTACAAATGATATTTTCCCTTTGAAAACTCAGATTCATTGCTTTTGCATTTTTTTTGTATTTTTCCTGAAACGTGTTAACATCGATTCTTCTTGGTTTCCTGATTTTTGTTGCACAGAAAGGAGATATTCCATGACCTTTCTTTCACGGAAGGTCACTATATAAAACACCGACCCTTCATTCAGATTTCTGAGAAGTTTTCCATCCTGGGAAGAGCAACAAATCAAAAAACCAGCATCAGTGTGTGGATATTTTACAACCCAATCCAGGGAGACTCTGCAATTTTCATACTGAGAAGTAATATATGACCTAGACAAGACCCAGACATAGACTCATGAGAACACTACGGGGCTTTAAAATTATTGCCTTGATCATGGAAAAGAAATATGAGTAATCACTGCCATCCACCAACTTAGGATGCTCTTTGGGGGCAATCAATGTTTGAGAAAATCAAAGAACATCTGGAAATCAGCATATTTTGAGCTAGTTCACACCCTGCCCGGTTCATATTTCAACCGATCTGTATACGAGGCAGTTCGGCTCCCTTGAGAAAAACAGCCTCGATGTGTCCTCTGGGGTTAGGAAATTTCAGCAAGGCTGGAAGGGAACACAGGAGGTAATCCCCCCTCTTTGGACTCCAAGTGCTACACCTGCAGGGCCGGTGTATCATGGCTCATTTTAACCTACTTCAATTTTTCCCAGCATCTCCTAGTAAAATGCTTCTCAGGGCATTTTCCTAATAAAAGTGACTATCTGATGTACATAAGAAAACGTCCTAATAACACTGCCCAAGCCTTTGTCCAAGTAAAGAATGACAAACCTTTCTCCGACCTTGCCCTTCCTCATCTTTTATGTTGCAGAGGAACCAAAAGAGAAGAATAAAAATATCACAACATATGAGAGAGCAGGGTCTTGCACTTAGACAGGAAGGCAAGATGAGGGAGTTTTAACAGTGGTGTTGATTTTGGCATTGATAGTTTTCCTAAAGTTTAGATGGTAACTCTAGAGACTACATGTAAGACAGTTAATTTCTGAAGGCTCTTTCTGTTAGAAATATTCAGTTCAATCCACACATTTCTAACACAGCAGATATGCTGAGACGTTTCTTGATTTTGGTCTCACAAGAACTCAAGAATCACCACATTGTGTTAGATCCTGATTCTTTTAGTACATTATATTCTAAAAGAGGTTCTAAGGGATATTTTATGTCAAATATTTATCCTCTTGGATGTCAAACCTACAGGACTATAAATTTTCCTCCAAAGCATCCCAGTTTGTCTTAGGAACAAATTATGTATGTTCTTTATAAAGGTGCCTAGATGTTTTTTGAATAAGTTTGTGAGTGTAGTTGGTGCTACTTTTTGACAGGTAACATATGTCAAGGTGTAGCAAGCAGTGTAGCTCCGAGAATGCTGGAAAAATATCTCTGGGAGGATTCACTGTTCACTTCTCCCAGTTTAAACAAGGGTGTGTGGGCCTGGAGTGCATCCTATCAGCCTTAATTCTAGCTGCTTTCATCACTTTCCTAAGATGGTGTCTCCTTCATCCCCTTGACTACATAGGCACTTTGCTCTGGTCCTGCCTTTCTCTCTTCAGGGCTGCCTTGTAGTTCAGAAAGCAGAATAACCATAAGGTTGGAAGAATAGACAACTTTCTAGGTTATACTTCATGGTAACCCTTTGGGCCAGAGCAGCCTCCTGGACCAGGAACCATGGACCAAGCGCATGTCAAAGAAGTGCATACCCTTCCCCCTCAGTACAAC
Source organism: Zalophus californianus (assembly GCF_009762305.2). Taxonomy (NCBI): domain Eukaryota; kingdom Metazoa; phylum Chordata; class Mammalia; order Carnivora; family Otariidae; genus Zalophus; species Zalophus californianus. The sequence goes on from NC_045597.1 coordinate 16,052,257, forward strand.
TGTAGTTAATGGTTTCCTTTGTGGGGTGCTTGTTAGTTTTTTAATTACCCTCGAAAACATCTAATCACTTAACCACCATACGCATCATAGAGGTATAGATGATAGTTACTCTTTCCAAAGATGGAGACGCCGAGGCTCAGAGAGGCATAGTAAAGAGCAGAAGGTGGGGGGGGGGGGCACTGAAGCTACATTTTTGATGCCAGATCTAGTGCTGGCTCTAGAACTTAATACCTGATTTATCCATGAGGGAAGGGCCCTGGGGCTGAATGCTTGCCCTCCAGGCCCTAGACCTGTGATTCTTTTTTTTTTTTTAAAGATTTATTTATTTATTTTGAGAGAGTGAAAATGAGAGAGAGAGAGAGTACATGAGAGGGGGGAGGGTTAGAGGGAGAAGCATGTTCCTTGCCGAGCAGGGAGCCCGGTGCGGGACTCGATCCCGGGACTCCAGGATCATGACCTGAGCCGAAGGCAGTCGCTTAACCAACTGAGCCACCCAGGCGCCGCCCCCCAGACCTGTGATTCTTAAACTTGATTGTACTTACTTCAGAACCGCCTGGGGTCTGGTTAACATGCAGATTCTGGGCCCCCTTTCCTTGACTTTCAGATTTAGAAGTTCTGGAGTTGGGCTCAAGAATTGGATTCCCAACAAGTTTCCAGGTGACGCTGAAGTTGCTGTTCCTCTTGGGGACTATACTTTGAGAAACCCTGTTTTAGAATATATGTCAGTGGCCCTCCATCCTATGTTGACACCAGAATTTCCTGGGAAGCTTTAGAGATATATATTGATGGCTGGACCTTCCTTCAGAATGCTTTAGCTGTCGTAGGGAAGAATGTGGGTCCTCAGGTGATTGTAAGGTGCAGTGATGTTCCAACAAAGGTGGGAAGCCATTGTTTAAGGCAGGGGCCAGCAAGCTGGGGTTTCCAGTTGGCTACTGTTTTTGTAAATAAATTTTATCAGCACACAGCCCCTCCCATTCAGTTGATGGCTGCTTTCGCCCAATGACAGAATTGAGTAGTTGTGACAGATACCATTGGCCAGCAAAGCAGAACATACTTACTCTCCAGCCCTTGATAAGTGATAAAAGCAAAACAGAGGAAACCATAGAAGATACTCTATACTCTTTTACTTTCAACAAGTCTTTCCAAATTTTGATCAAGGCAATGTGTGGAATGTTTGGAAAACGGGAGAGAGGCTGAGCTTTTCTGTAAGGAACTTGACTCAAAGTTGTGATTTCGTCTTTTTAAAATGTCTTTCCTCTCTACTTCTTTGTTTCTTGCATGCTCATTCTCCTTTCCCACCATCTGAACACCTTGTTCCCCTTCGGCTGTGCAAATGCAGAGCTTCTTCTTTTTCTTTTTTAAGATTTTATCTATTTATGTATTTGAGAGAAAGAGAACAAGGTGGGGGAGGGAGAGGGACAAGCAGACTCCCCGCTGAGCACAGAGCCTGACGTGGGGCTCCATCTCACCACCCTGAGATCATGACCTGAGCCAAAATGAGGAGTTGGTTGCCAATCAAGCCACCCAGGCGCCCCGACATGGCCTTCTTAATCACACATTAGAATTCTGCTTTGCTGGCTACCTTCATTTCCTGGTCTTCACATGGATGGCATATTATAGTGGAAAAGGAATGGTATTTGGAGTCACAGGATCTGAATTTGAATTCTATCTCTGCTACTTAGTGATGAAATCCCAGGGAAGCTTACTTAGCTTCTGTGGACTTTGTTTTCCTGAACTGGTAAAATAAAGATGATAATACCTCACTTGCTGGGTTACTGCAAAGATTAAGGAAGACTAGTCCAAGTGCACTGCAAACTGTAGAACACCTTACACATTCCATTTACTATTATTGTTTACAACTTCTCCGGAGAATACAAGAAGTGAATTGCAGTCCACTTCATTGGTGTCCTTTTGGGATTCACCGGAAGGGACAGAACCTGTCCAGACTTTAAAATTGACTTTATTCTAGTTTGACAAGCCCCTGAAACTTCTCAGGCTGCAGTTTTGATGGTTGACTCAGAATCCCAGGATTAGATCTCAGAGCCTGCACACTCAGATGCTGACAAGATGCTGCACAGCATTGGCCTGAAACGAGACTTATGGTCATGACAGCAGGGATTGCAAAATCTGGAAAAAGGCAAAAAATGAGTCAAGAAACCAATGACCTAAAAATTTAAACTTATAAAGTAGAAGAAGGATATAGCAAAAAGCTAAGGGAGGCCCTGAGTATTTTACAGCTAACTTCAGGGGCTCCTACGACTTTCTGGCTCAGCCCTATATGAATATCTGTATATGAATATCTGTAATGCATACAGATATTAATTCATAAAGCATATGAAGAGCCCTGAATTCTTTCCATTCCTGATGCACAGGCCTATTTCATCCCTAAATCCCTCATCTGTTGCCCGTGGGAATATCTTGTCTTGTACTCTTATCATCTCCTCGCAATGATTTCCAGAAACTTCATGTAAACATACAGAGAAAAGAAAATATTAACCTCTCCCATAACTCACATGTAGTGGCCAAAGAGGAAAGTGTCTTTCTTGTAAACAGAGATCTTCACATCTGTTCCTTCTCTCGCAAACTCCTGACATCAAATTTATTCATGGCAAAACTCATTACTGCTCAGTTTAGTCAGAACCACCAAATGGATTCTGGTTTTACATATATATATATATATATGTTCCAGAGTATTAAAAAGCTATTATTAAAAGATATTAAAAAACCTTTGGGAAAATAGTTGGCTTCTTATAATGATTTGACAGAAGGGCGTCATCATTTCTATAAAGCCATTATATATCTTTTAAACCACACATTTCTAGTTCCACTCTGAAGGCAGAATCAGCCACATTTTGTATCCCTATGCCAGAGACCAACAGCTGAGCCAGCCCCATGCCAGAGAGAGTAAACTGGCAACACAGACTATGTATGGAGAGATTATGCAAAGACTTCAAATCTTCCGTTTTGATAAAAACTTGCAAAATGAAACAGTGAGAACATAATTAGAACAATCTGTTAGACCCAAGACTGTTAGTATTCTCTTGCTCTTTTTTTCCCCCACTTGGAACTTTCACTATTTATCAACCATTGCAGATCTAGAAATACCAGTTGGGTAGGATTAGACAAAAGCTAATTTCTATACTTCAGTTCAATCCAGCTGCTATCCATGGGCCTCGTTAGGCTCTCTAACGACCAGCTTCTTGGCCTCAAAGTGCCTACTGGAAGAAACAGAAGCCCAGCTTGGAGGAAAGGAGGGACCCAAAAGAATTATCAGAGAAAAAAATATTAAATTCAGAAATATGAAATAGAGCAAAAGGAACAACTAGTTTCAAGGACCCAAGTTTGGGGACATCCGTTCTGTCGACTTCTATCTTTCCTTTCTTTTAATTCTTGCCACACAAAGGAAGCATTACTGCTACATAGTCAGCAATTACTGGTTCTCAGACTGAGAGCAGAAATCAAATGTGATGTGACTCCTGATTTCTCCATAGCCCACTGAAGAGAAAGAAAAGATGGGAAAGAGCATACGCTTTTAGTTTAGGAACTCTGAAATAATCCAAAGTTCGCTTAATGTCGGTGTTCCAAGTGCTTGCAACTTTCCTAGAGGGGGGAATTTCTTGCTTGAAATAGCCTGGTAACAAATTTGTTTCCCTTTTGTTTCTCCTAGGGGGCACTTCTTGCTTTCCACCTTGACTAGAGATCTTGTGTTTCTGTGTTTAACTCAGGGTTTTCTTGTGAGGCTCTTTTCCAACATTATTTTATGCAGCATTTACTGGTAATGGGGACATTTCAGATAGAAGCTCAAGCAATACTTACACCAACTTCCATATATAACTTCCAATACTTCCATATACACAGACCGTGTTCTCTTTGCTCCTGTTTGTTCTTAGAATGCAGATGAGTCTGTGCTGGGTGCTCCCCTTGGCCTTTCTGTGGCCACACAGCTGCTCGATGTCTGGTTGGGATTAGGGGCATAGACTGGGCCACAAAACAAATAAATGGGCCCTGCTGGCCAGTGAACACCCAACCTTGGCTTTGGCACATGCCCTAAACCAGGAACAGGCAAGCTTTTTCTGTGAAACGCTAGTGGAACGTAAGCTTTGGAACATACATAGAATGATTTGGGGATTTGAAGGCCATCTGGTCTCTCTCAGGACTACTACTACAGTCACACATTGTAGTGCTGACATGGCAGTGAGAAAGCAGCATAAACCGTGCCTCAATGAAGAGTGGGGCTGTGTTCCAATAAAACTTGATTTACAAAAAAAAAAAAACAAAAAACAGATGCTGTGGTCTGTGGGCCGTTGTTTGCTGACCCCTGCAAACAAACCTGTCTGATCAGTTTGAACCCAACTCATTCAGGTTCTCTTTAGCAATGAAACCAATCCCCATCCTGAAAACCACTTAATATATTCCTCGAATGAGCCTGCCAGCTAGCATTATAATGCCCAAATCAAACTAAAGTGTGATAGAAAAACAAGGCAAATTTTATTAAATTTGGGGGGAGGGAATCCAATTTCAGAGATCAAAGGGAGATACTAAACTTGTGGGACCATTTTGCACAGTCACTTATGTGAACAATCAGCCTCTTAAGCAAACCACGTTAAGAGAATAATTGCTACCCCCCAGAAAACCACAACATCACATACCAGGGCTCTGTGAAGCACGCTACAGTCTTAAGGCCTATATACGCAATCTGTCCTCTTTAACTTTTGGAGGTTACATGGGGCAAAACCTGTAGCAGAGAGCTCGGCACGTTGTGAACATTATTATCCTCTTTAACATATAAGGAATTGGAGCCTTGTTTCTCTTCCTGTGATGTACCTATGAACCACCTGGGGGACTTGTTAAAATGCAGATACTGATACAGCAGGTCCGGGGTGGGGCCCGAGGCTCTTCATTTCTAACAGGCATCCAGGTGAGACTGATGCAGCTGGTCTAAGAACCTCACTTTGAAGAATAAGGACTTAGAGCAGTGTTTGGCAATGTGGGCTACACACTGGAAACTCCTAAGAAGCTTGTCAAACACCCAGGCCTTGTCCAGTCCCACACCACATGGATCAGCATCTGTGGGGATGGGGACCCCGACGTAAGTACTTTTTAAAGTTCTCCAGGTAACTGTAATGTAGAATTTCAGACTGAGAGTTGCTGAATTAGAGGCTCAGAGAAATTAACTGACTTGCCCAAGGGCACTTGACTTTAAATGAGGTTAACATTTTTGCTTGCCTGATATCTGAAAATGGTCTTGAAACTCGTCACGAGGCTGGGCACAGGCAAAGGTAGTTTCCAGGATGACAGTAGAGATGAGGCGGGGAGGAGAGGAGGAAAGATGAGTTGAATTTATTCACACACAGTGATATCCATACTGGTCAAGGGAGCGCGGGTAAAGCAGGCAGCACTGCACGTGGCTTTGTCCCCGTGTGAAAATCCCTATTATGACTCTTTCTTTCTTCATCAAAGCAACAGGGCAAAGAGCCTCTCAGAAGGGATGTTTAAGTCCAGAAATGTGCAGTGCCTTCAGCTCCTTTGATGAATCACACCATGATGAAAGCTTAGAGGCTGAGTAATCACATTTGGCTTCCTTTCTGCCTCTTGGGATGTTCAAAAAGTCATATTTATGGGACTAGGCAAAATTTCTGACCCGGGGATTTCTGTCCTGAATAAGACCAAGCTAAAGGAAGAAGGAGAAGAAAAAAAAAAAAACTTGGGGGAAATTAAGGGACAACCCCAGATTTGGGGGGTCTCCTAAATGCGTGCAACCCAACATTGAGAGTGTAAGGCCCTTTTCACCTGGAAAAACACACGAATTTCAATGACATTTACACAATTGTTTAACAACGGCTGTTCAAGACCAGATCCGTTTTCTTACTCTCCGCAGATCCGGTGGAGAATAAACCCCCCTGGGCTGAAGACCTTGGCCATGTAATTTGGGACATCCTATCTCAAAGGGGAAGTGCAAATAAATGTGCGGGAGGGACTGGACGTTTCCCAGACTAAGCAGATGACAGCTGCCGAGGGTACGTGAGGTGCAGATTCACCCCTGGGAGCCTCATCCTTCCAGGTGAAGTATGTGAGGGGCCCGGGGTCTGGTGGGTTCTGGGAACAATGTGAGCTCATGTGAAAATTCACAACATTGAACACGCAGGAAGAACTCAGCGTTTTGCCAAGTGTTTTTAGTGGCTTAAATTCAAGCATGACTTTCCCCCACCTCTATTCCTTTGGGATATTCTTGAGGACATTTTATTTAGTTTCTTTACTCTGTCCCTCTCTGGCTCCTTTTGGACAACAAAGAAACATGAATCATGCCCGAAAAGACATTAGCCAGATGTTCTGAAGACGAAATAAAACTCTGAGGGCTCCAGTTTCTGTGGGAAGCATCTTGCCAGCCTGAGTTCAACTGGGCTTTTGGCCCCACAGACTTCTTTCTTCAGGGGTTCCCAAGTGTGATCCAGACCTGGTGATCGGTGTTCGGTGGGGTCACACACTCCCCACTCACAGAAGCTTGCGACTGTGTCCTAGGAAGGGACCGTGGAGCCACCGGAGCCCAGCCATCCTTCATTTTACAGATGAGTAGAAGTGAGCTGTGCAAGGTCACAGAGTGATGCTGGGGCAGCAGGGGGACCAGAGCCCTGACTCCCGGAGCGGCACTCCCCTCCCACACCAGGCCACCCCTCTTCTCAACTGAACATGGAGCAGAGCAAGGGGTTGCAGAGAGATCACTTTCGCTTCCCAGAATAAGAAGGTACCAACCAAATGAAGTTGGTAAGTGACAAAGAAGTTCAGAAATATTAACTATGAGGCTGTTTAATTTAATTTATATATAAGCTCTTTCTAGAAAGACTACCAGGAGGCTGGGCTGTGCAGCTGGTGGTGTGGGGTGTCTCTTTATATTTGCTTCTGATAAAGAGCAGTGATTCAAGACTGTTGTTGATGTCAGTGACATCCATGAGACCAACAGCAGGGACAGCCAGGAAGTCCTAGTTTGGATTTTTCTCTCTCTGCTGGGAGCTCATAGTAGGGCTATGGAATCCTTCCACACGTGAGCCACGAAGTCTTTTGTACACATCTAATGGAGGAGTCATTCTTCCAGGAAGTGTACATTGGATGCTTTGCTAGTGGGGATGCTGAGGGAAAAGGCAGATCCTCGAGTCAAGAAGACAACAGTCCGTATAACATTTTGAGAGGGTACATCAGAATTACCCGAGAGCCTATTGAATAGGCAGATTTTCTGTCCTCTGGCCCTGGGTGTGGCTCATTTGGTGTGGTTCTGGCTTGGCTCTCAGCATTTTTTTTTTTTTAATAAAGCTTCTGATCTAGGTGATCCTGGTCCCACGTGTTCAGAAATGCTGGTCTGGTGGGCAGAGAGGTCCTTTGAGACCGCAGCAACAGATCTTTCTCTAACTGCTGGCTTTGTGGTCTATCTCCAGGAAGGGCAAAGGGTAACCCTCTGCTGTGTCTCTCCCAACAAAGTCAGGGGGGAGAGATGAGGAAGTGTGTTGGGATGGAGGAGTTAATTTGAAAGTCTGCTGGAGAGCATGGTGGTGGCCCTCCTTCTTCTCACATTTAGGAAACCTCTCTGCTCGCCTCCTTTGTCCTAAAAAAGGAAGGCACTGAAGCTATCTCAGGGAAGGGAGAAATGTGTGAAATGACTTGCACTTAGATTCAATTTTATAAGAAGCAGTGATCACACACCACTTACTAGGTATCACACATCCTATTAATAAAGTGAAAAAAAAATACAAAAAACTTCTCACAAAAGAAAATGACCCAAGCACTTTTGAATCTGTATTTCCAGAGGATGTGGCCACCTAGTATTAATGTAACAGTGAGAATCTTGGAAAGGATCTGAGGTCACAGTGAAGTATCAGCATAGCGAGCAGACATTCCTCCCAAGTGCTTGGCATTTTTTGAATGTTTTGCTTTTGTTTTTGCTCTGGCTGAAGCAAATTAACGGTGATATGAAAACACCTCCCCCCCCCCCCCCCCCCCCGTTGTGCCTAGAATACCATGAGAAAAGCCACAGCTGTGGGAAACACTGGGCGGGCAGTGGATGCAAAGGATGGAGCCGGAGAGCGAGACAGTGGTTTCTCTGGAAGGGGAGAAGAAAGAGGTCCACAAAACAGAAGACTAGAATATCCAGGTGAGATGCTCGTGATGAATCGTGTCCATGAGATTCCAAAAGGCCCCAGCCCCGTCCCCCAGCACTTCTTTGGACACGGAGGGAAAGGCTCCTCACAGCACAGGGAGTAAAAAGTATTATAGCCATGTAAACAGCAAGCTCCGGCAGACGCAGTGGGTTCTAATTTTTAAAATTAGGCATGGCATCCTACATGTGGAGGCAGAAATGACAACTTCTCCTCTCTGTGCCTTGGTATATGTGCGTCCTGGAGATGTACTGAGAAACTTTGCTGCCTCATGTGGATGTTGGTAGATGCTAAATCACAAATACGATTTTGATGTGAGAGTCCCCGAGGAAGTTATCGTTGATAAAACAACAGTGGGAGCTGGAGGTGGACCCTCCTTCCCCACACATTTCTAGGTGGCGTCACAGGAGGAGGGCGTGAGTTACTCTGATGTAATCGATTGTCATTCCTCCCAGGATGCTAGTGTTTGAAAGCTGGAAAGGATCTTAGATATTTTCTCCTTACTTTTACCCATCTGCTTTGCTCTCCTCTCCCTGTCATTTTAACTGAAAGAGGAGAGCTGGAGGGACTCACCCAAGGTACTAGTGTTAGAAAATGGTAGCATTTCTGTGAGGAGTCCTCTTGCCAGCTGATCTGAAATCAGCTTGGATGGAAAGGATGGTCAATGTAGTTGTACTGATTGTGACAAGTGTACCACTCTGATGGCCTCACATCTGCTAGAATGGTCATCATCAAGAAGAGGAGTGGAGTGTTGTCAGGGATGTGGGGAAGAACGGACCCCACTGCAGGGTGGGTGGGAATGTAAATTGGTTCAGCCCCTGTGGAAAACGGTCTGCAGAACCTCAAAAAATTAAAAATATAACTACTATGTGATCAGCAATCCCACTTCTGGGTATTTACCCAAAGGAAATGCAAGGATGTCAAAAAGATATACTCAGCCCGATGTTTATTGCTGCACTATTCCCAACAGCCAAGATACGGAAACAAGCTAAGTGTCTGTCAACAGATGAGTGGATAAAGAAGATGTGGTATTGTACAAATACACGTGCACACACGTACACGTGCACACACGCACACACACACAGGTGCATGCGCACGATGGAATATTATTCAGCCACGAGAAAGAAGGAAATCCTGCCATTTACAGCAACATGGATGGACTTTGAGGGCATTAAGTAAGACAAGTCAGACAAAGACAAATACTGTATGATCTCACTTGTAAGTGGAATTTCAAAAAGTCAAACATGTAGAAACAGAGAGTAGAATGGTGGTTATCAGGGGTTGGAAGGCAGGGCAGTTGGGGAGATGTTGTTCAAAGGGTACAAACCTACAGTAAAGAAACAAAACCAAGTGCACCACTCCAGTAGGTGGATAGTGCAGGAGTCTGTGTCTGTGTCAGGGCAGGGGGTATATGGGACCTCTCTTTACTTTCTTTTCAGATTTGCTATGAACCTAAAACTTGTCTGAAAAATAAATCTATATAAAGAGAAAAAAAGATCCACCTTTTTTTGTGACAGTGAATTCAACAGATTCAATTTACTTTATTTTTGTGATTGTAATTTGTGGCTTTTCTTTATTCTAGAATATATATATATATATATATATATATATATATATATATATATATATGGGCTTACTACAACCAGCATGACATTATTTTGGAAAGATGCATTACTGGATGTATCACTTGAATGAATGGAAGTTGAGAAACAAAGAAATATCTCAGCCCTAAGCCAATGGGATTTTCGCACCAGCCCCATCATCTTTCTGGATTCCAGTGTCTTCATTGGCAAAGTGAGAGCATTGGACTAGATGGACTTTAACGTCCCTGCAACCAACCCGAGGGCTCCCTGAGTGCAGAGCAAATGTTTTGAATTGTTTTTCCTTGACGGTGATGGTGGGTCCATACTTTGGCTCAGTGCTGTCTCCCTGGGTCCTTGTGAGACCCTCTGGAGGAAGGTGGTCCAATTTCATGGTGAGGAAAGAGGCCTTGGCCAGCACTTTTAAGGATCAGGCCTTGGGATTCATTTGCATCTTGCTCTACTTACCTGAACATGTGGTCTTGTTTTTAGAGTTGGCCTGAACCAGCCCAGAGTCAAACAGGACTTTGGTGTTTCTGGATAAATCACAGTCCTGTTTGCATCACAGTGACTCAAAAGGGCTGAAATTGATGATCACAATTCAAGATAATGCAATGATTTGGAAGACAAAAGTAATAAGGATGATGACCAAAAGTCAGTAATCTTGGAGGGACTTTGTACAATTCCCACAGGCATTTAAATAATGTGCTGAAAGTCTCTTATCGTTTTAAATCAATAGAGCCATAGCTTTTACTCTTAATCATCAATTCAACCAAATACAATTTACTTGCTCATACTACTATTGTTTAGGAAGATCTTAAATGAGGATCTTGAATTCCAAATCCTCATGGTCAGCAGCCTTTGAGAATATATCAGCAATGTAATAGAAAGCAAACTTAGGAGGATAGTTATCCAAACATTCTGTAAACACTTACAATAGTCATCATTCAGACCCACCCATCCCCCAATTTTTTCTTCACCTTCCTTTGAGTGAGCAATGCATTCCTCCAGGCTTTATCTGGAATTCTGTGAAGTTGTTCTGGGCACCCCAAATAGCCTTAAGTATCAGAAAACAAAATTTTTTCCTTCCTTCTTTCCTTCCTTTTTTTTTTTTTTCTTCCAAACAGAGGATCTTATGAAAGTACTGCAGGCAACAAAAAAGAAGCAAAATAGCAGTAAACCCTCAAAAATGCCCGTGTATCTCTTGCTTGACCTTTGATGGCAGCAGAGACATCACAGACACCAAGAGCATTGTAGGATCAGGCCCCTGGGAACCAGAAAGCCAGCACTAGAAGTCTCTTCAAGAGAAACATCAGATAGCTGGCTCCTGTTGTTTCAAGCTTTACAAACAAGGTACAGTATGTGAACACCCTTTGTCTATTCTAAAGCACTCCACAAATGCAGACCGTTCTTCTTTGTTGACCCAGGATAGGCTGTTAGGCAGATCCTGCTTCCATCTGGAGCTATGGTATATTTCATAAGACAGGCAGGTGGGACAACTTGGTGGACACAAAACCCGGGTAGCAGTAAGAAGCCTGGGTTCTTGTTCTGGCTCCTATGTCACTGGACAAATCTTAAAAACTTTGTGCTTTTGGTTCTTCTTTTATTTTTAGAAGGGGAGAGGTCAAGATGGAGGAAGAAGAGCTGTATGATATCTTCTTCTCCTTGTCATTCTCCATCGTCAAATCTACTCTCCAGGCACTGATCATTTTACAGTTAAATTTTGCCAATGGCTTGTCTCTGTGTTCACCTTCAAGTGAGTTTTTTCAAAAAGGCTATTTCAGATGCTGTTCACCTTTGCATCAGATTCAGCTGCTTAATTTGGGCTTTTCACGTCCTCCCTGAGTACTTCCACCTTGTCTGGCTTGACTGTTTTTAGCAAAAGCCTTTCCGTGTTGGTCCTCGGTGGTGGTGAGGCCGAGAGATGTGCGCAGTGCTCAGGAATATGTCATGGGAGACGCGGTGCATCCCCCTCACTCTGTATTCCATCATTCCTCTGGGTTATTCGCATCCACCATTTAGCTGCATGCTTCCCAAATACTTTTCTAGAACTTGACACTCTTACCAGCTTCCCCAACGTTCAGCCTGGGACTTTTTACTGGAATCTTGCCATAGCTTAGAGAGAAAGCTCCAGGGTTCACAGTCTTTGACAACCAGGTGGGAGCCAGCGGTAGCTCGCGATTCTCTGCTTGTCCCCAGAGACTAGTCCTAAAGGCTCCCAGAAAGTTTTTGTGGCCTCAGCTCTCCCTGAATGCCGAAGCCTCCAGCCGAACCAGCCACTTTCCATAAAGAACAAGAAGCCTACCTACAGCCTGTGTGTTAGAGTCAACCTCGCAAAGAGTAACTGAGATCTTTGAAATTAGATGTTGTTGTTTATGATAACAACAGCTGTGCTTAATCTAGCAGACAGCAGAGGCACCTCTCTGTGGAAGGGTAAAGTTTAGGGCAAGACATGACGGGAGGGATGGGGAAGACTTGGAAATGGGTGGTCAGATTTCATTTACAAAGAGGTGTCTTTGAATTTTAAAAAGTAGCGATGAATCACAGACATTTTATATTAAAGTATCACGCTTCAACTACAATTTGATAAATGACTGTAACAATCTCACCTATGACTACTGGACACAAGAAGTGTATCACAATTAAAAAATAAGCACACACACACACACACACACACGACCCTTCTCTGTTAGACCATAATCCAAGTTTTCCAAGTCCGCTTCAAAAAATATTCCTAAGGATTCATTTTACTTCTCACCTCCAAACTGTGCATTTTTTTTTTTTTACTGAAAAATACATAAAGGGCTTTTTGTTTTATTTATTTTGTCAAGAAATCTTGACAAAAGAGAGGATGAAGCTTTCTTTGCTTGAGCCCCCATCACTAAAATCCTAATGAAATATTTCTTGTTCCTTGAAGACTGTTGTATAAAGAAGATTTGATTTTCCTGAGTAACTGGAAACATCTTCGTGAGGACATGTCTTGCGCTAAAGATAGCCTCTGGGGTTTTGGATTTTATGTGAGGAGATCAATTAAGGCAGTTTGCTGCCTTTATGTTTTCTTCCCAGAGCTAGTCTAGCTGCTTCATGTTTACCCCTTTTCTCTAGCACTCAAGGAGCTGCAAAGAGCAGGCAAAGGAAATGCTAGGCTTTTCCAAGTGCAGAGATGAGTGTTCTTCACTGAAATGAATGCAGGCTGCTGTGGGGGAGTTTTCTTACGTCAAAATCCCTTAAAATAAAACTTAAAAAAGTTATTGTTTCATTGCCTCGCTTACACACAAATAATTTATGAATGTATATTGTAATTTTTCTTCCAGCTGAATCAGAGCTCTACGATTTTGTAAATAATTCCATGCACAAGCCAATGGCACACGCATTCCTGAGACTTCCATTGCAATCAATAAGTTAGCTGTTGCTGTCAGCCTATGCAATTTCTCTGATTAACCTGTGAAGAGTGTTCTCCTTCATGAATGCTGTTCAGAAATAAACAGATATTGTAAAAGGAGACAAGGGCAGGTTCCAGAACTCGAATTCTTGGTGATCTTAAATGATGATGTATGAAAGAAAGAGAGAGGGAGAACAATTTGATTTGCTCCAACTAGGTTGACCCAGAAAGGAGAAGAGCAGAAAAATTGCTTTGCCTAAGCAAACATGACATCAAGTAAGACAAGAGCAGCATTCACAAAATGCAGTATGGAAGCTTTATTTAAAAAATATATAGTCTGGATCTGAAAGACACTTAAATGCCGGTAATAAAAATGTCTTTGCTCATTCTGTTTTTCTGCTGCTATTTTTCTACTCCTTGTTGGCAACAGCTTCTACCTCCTCCCTGAGATACTGTCCTAAGATTTGGAGTGGGACTCCTTGGCTCTGGTTGAATTATGATTGAATTCAAAGATCAGATAGGCAAAAAGGCCATCCAACACTAAAAATCAAGCTGACTTCCAAAGAGATGCTGGTTTTCTAGGGCAATATAGACACTCCCTTTGTAACAAAGACTTAGAATTCTCTGAGAATTCTAAAAAATTTAAACACAATCTTTACCAGTATCTAGTCTGCGTGGAATTATAGCTAGATTTGTCTGGTGTCCCCCAAAGTGTGAGCTCCTGATTATGCTCTAACCAGCTATCCTTGGTTCAAATTAGTGCACAATAAATATTTGTTGAATGAATGAAGGATTTTCCTCTTCTTTTTCATGTAAGGTTTGTCTTAGGGTTGGAGAGAGTAATGAGGTCGATTTTTATCAACTTAAAAATCTTGCCTTGGTCATACATATTTGTGGATGACAATATTGTTTGCTCACATGTTTTCACTCTGTGTGAGACACAGAGGGACACAGGTCCCTGCCTTCTTGACAGTAGGCTTGGTCATGTGACCCTCTTTGGCCAATGACCTGTGAACCGTGTGCTGGGCCCCTTCTAGGTGGAGACTCTAATAGTTGTCTTTTCCCCATTCTCACTTCCTCCACTACTGTAATAGGTGAAGCTCCAGATGATGGCTGCCCTGTGACCCTGGGTCCTGGAGTGAGAGTGATGATCATGTGCAGCTGACACACAGAAAACCCACAAAACATATTGGCATGAACGAGCAGTAAACTTGTGTTCTTTATGAGCCATTTTGGGGGGTGTTTGTAGGTGCCGTGTTGCCTAGCTCAGCTTATTGGGATCGATAAAATATTGGCAAAGCTTCCGAAGATATTACACAAACCCAACTTCCAAAAAATTATTTGTTAACCAGCAATATCATGGTGCTGTTGCAGCTGCTGGTTGTTCATTTACTGTCAACCTGACTTTTTTTTTTTTAATAGCTTGGCCAGTCTTTTAGGTTAGAAAATATGCATGAAGTCACAGCCTTTGAAGATAATGATCGTGAATGAGCTTAAGTAATAAAATTATTGTGTATTGCAGATATCTTTCTACCTTTAACATTTATGAAGCGAAGTCAATTTTCACTCAAACAGGTTTCTTTTCATCTGGTTTTCTCTACAATGTTTATGCCTGAGGTTTATTGCTAACAATAAAGAGTGTCCAAGTATGTTATGGGAGTAGCCAAATTCCCAGTGCTTTAAAATGTATTCCATAGGCCCCAGAGTCAGTTAAAAGCTGATTGATTATACAGCAAATACATCAAAACTGGTATTTATGAAATATCCCATTTCTTCAGCTCTATCTCTCATAAGCGTGAACATCACATTTGGGAGTTGTGTTGTGGATATTTCAGACAGCTATGAGAAAAAATTACTGCAGGTTTTCCATAACAAAGAGAAGGTTCTTTAAGCTGCTCAATAAGTTAATAAAAGATCTATGTCAACTGATGCTTCTCATGAACACATATTTTAAAAGGTGTGGTTTAGGTAGTTTAGTATGGCTTGTCTATTCAGGCTTTCATATTCAAGTCACCAAAACACTTATTACATAGTGGAATAAAGGACAAATACACTTTTTTCATCAGACTGGTTCAGAACTGACAAAGTTTCTGTTTAATTTGTTCAAGATGTGGGCAAAAAGTTCTGGCTTAAGAAAGTAGAATGAGGTATGGGATAGCCTATCCCAAAGATGCTACAGATGTTTTAGTGTTTTCCATTGGCATATTTGGTCAATGATAATTCATTTGTTAATATATCTTCCATGTATTCTTTAGTAGTGTAATCCATCTTAGATTACAAAATCAAACTCCTATTTCCTATACGCTCACATTGTATGGACTTTATACTAGATATTATTCCCTAGAGGAGACAGAGTGTATCTAACAGGTTTGATAAGCTGTGCTTTTTTGCAAATAGTAACTTTTGCCTTTTTGATGACGCTAGCACTAACAACATGCTCTGGTACAGATTGTACGCGGTAGCTAGTTTTACTAAGTGCTATGTAGCAGAGAAGAAGCCAGTACATACATTGTTGATTGACTGATGCATAAAGGATGCATTGATTTTGGGTTAGCTGCAGTCTAGGAATTCTGAAAGAAATTTTCATGTCTTCAGCGGAAAGTAAGCATATCGGCATACAATCAAGCAGATAGAAAATATGGCTGAAAGTATAACATTTCATGTTTGTGACATAGCCAGAGGTCAACAAAGCTCTAGCTTAAATATTTCTGAAGACAAAGGACAGTTTAACAGAGTTGAAAATGGTTTGATTGGTCAAATCCCCCCAAAATGATTTTAAGGACCACTTATACCTAAACGGTGCAAAAGTCCCCCCCCTTTTAAAAGGCGTGGCATGACTTTATTTCATTGTTTATTTTATCAAGAATCCACGTGATTCTCTGAACATGTCGTAAAGCGCAGATGAGGAATGGGCTTCAGCATCTCCCAGGGAGGAACGTGGCCAGTGGGGCGATTCCTCTTCTTTCTCCCCGAGGCACACAGCCCAGTGCAATTGAACACCGCCTCGCCTGAGCTCAAAGAGAGGTCTGCGCTTTTCCAGTTTCACCATCCTTCCACATTCCTGAAAGAAGAGCTTCTCCAGGATGTAAAACCAGTCCACTGTCCACTGGGCACGAACTGAAAAAGCCACACGAGGAGCAGGCATTCCATCCGGGTTCCCAATAGGGCATACCATTGAATTCGCTGTGTGCATCCTCCAAGCCCATGGAACAAGCAGCATATCCTGCAGATAAGCCATCATTTTCTACGTGTGTCTTATGCTATCCCCCACCGGGGCCTCGTCAACCACAAGCTTCCTAAGCGGAAAGAAGCCTGTGTCTGGCGGCTCTCCCAGCTACTGGGCGCTGCTGCTGTTGCCCGAAGGGCAGGAACTGAGACCAAATGAGTTGGGTGGTCTGGTTAGAATGTTTTGTATTTTCTCCCTGCTTTGAAAGCTCACTGTATTTTGCTGCTGTTATTACCAAGGGTTCACTGAAGATGAAACTGGGGTGTCTCAGTGGGGTTTTGCTGTAAAGAGATAAAGCAGGTTCGGGCAAGACTGGGCAGTTCACAATTGGAAGTGGATTGAGCAGTAGCCATTTGTTTGCTGGGGTGAATGGGGCATAATTTATGCAGCAGCAGCAGAGGCTGAAAGCCAGTCTGGCCTTGACCCATTTATCTTTAGAAAACTAATTAAAGTGGAGAATCTGGTTTACTGTTGTTATTGAGGTTTTACTTTTTCCTGCTGCTCCGGCCAAGCAAAGACTGAGGGGTGTGTGTGTGTGTGTGTGTGTGTGTGTGTGTCTGGGTGGAAGGTAGGAAATATCAGTTTCACCTAAAGACAGTGGCTGAAGCTCTAGATAATAAAGCAGTTTCTTAAATTCAGCCTGACATCCTTTTGAAATGCAAAATAGTGGACTTAGCCGGATGCAGAATCCTTTGAGGTGACAATGAAATGCCATGGCAATTTAAAATGAACAACAGACAGTTTCCCTGAATCCTTACAACCAAGACATCCTAAATCACACCAAAATGGCCCCAAAGAGGCGGAGAAGAAAGTTTTTATGACCAGCATTTTACTCTGAAACTGGTATTAACCATTAGGCAGGAATGACACCAGAAAGTGAGCTGCTTTGTTCATTTTGTTTCAGAAAAATAAAATAAAGTGCATAACTTGATATTTTGCAAGTTCTTCAATCTATACGTAATAATGTCAATAATTCTTATTTAGCACCGTTGGCGAACCAGTGAATTTCAAAAGTAGCACGTTCTGCGTGAAGCACTGGGTGTTATGCACAAACAATGAATCATGGAACACTACATCAAAAACTAATGATGTAATGTATGGTGATTAACATAACAATAAAAATTTAAAGAAAAAAAAAAGTAGCACTGCGTTTTTGGCCCAATTAAGGAAGATTATAGGAGGCCAGCAGGGAAGTCTAGCAGACAGCATGGGAGTGGAGGATGATATTATAATTTACATTCCTTCCAATATATTCAAGGAAGTCGTTCCTCTCGGGGGGAAAGCTACAGGGCCCCTGATAACCATAAGATAAGGAGATTGGACTGGCTCCAAGGCTGGAAAACCTGGAGATATCGGGAGAATGTTGTTGAGAAACGCGGGCACACACTGTCTGAGCTGGAGCTACTCTAATTTTATCAAATGAACCAAACTAATAGAACCCTGACTTGTCCTACCCATGACGTTTGCTCCCCCCATTTCCCATTTAGCCATCTGTCTTCCCTGTTCCTTCTTCAAGGTCTCCTCTTTCAGAGTAGTCCTCTTCCAGATTTACCTCTTAACTTTTTTTTTCATTCAAACTGCCCTGGGCTCAGAGAACTGTGATGATGAATGGGAATACGACTCAGGGGACAATTTCCTTTTAAAGAAATGAATTTGAACAGAGGTTTTCACTGCCTGAATTTAAGACCAGGCAGACATGCACTATGATGTCACAGGTGTGCTGCATGAATAAATATATGCCCTTCAGGGGAGAGTCATCGTCTCTCCTGGGTCCACAATGCTATGCAGGGTTCAGAACTTTATTTTATTTTATTTTATTTTGGTTCAGAACTTTATTAAAAGTTATTATCAGCATGGGATGTTAGTATGAAAACCAGATTAGAAAACTTAACTATCTGATTATTATGGTTAATATATAAAGTCAGGTTAAGATAACCTGGGTATGCCATCCTCAGCCCCAACACAAACCACTTTGTAGTAAAAAATATCCAGGGTGCCCTCCCTGAATGCTCTACGAGACACCAGTAAATTCAAGAAGGAAGAAAAAAAAAAAGAGTAAACAACCTATACCACAGACTATTTCTTAACCCCCTAAATTCTCTGTCCTCACTAATGGAAAAATTAGCTCCTTATGCATGAGAGCTGATGTTGTTTGGTTGTTACTATTAGCGAGGTAATTATTCGCTCAGCACAAGAAGGAAAAAGCCAATATATTCTATCAGGGAAGAGCTAATTTTTCAGGCAGACTACACATAGTCTGAACATTGGGATAGAATTTAAATCAGCCACCAAATGAGTTGGTCTAACACAAAGCCTAGATTGAAAACCTTGCCATTGGGAAAGAATACCAAAATGGCTGTTAACCATAAATACCAAACAGAGAGGAAGCCGCTAACACTGTCGGTCATGTGCAGTGTTCAACACGCTCTAGACAGTCTGGAAAGGGAAAGTAGAGGTAGAATTTCTCGAGAACTCTCTGCAATGACTATATGAAGACAAATGAGGATGAGAGTAAGAAAAAAGAAGACCAAAGCTTACACTATGTTGCATTGTCCTCCACACAATCCTCTGGGAAGCAAGAGGAAAACAAATTTAAAGAAAAAAGAAAGAGAGATTATTCTATACATAATAGCACAACACAGGTATAACGTTTTGCTTTGCAGGCTGGCATTCCACCCACCCCCACCCCAAACTCCCTCAGAATGACCAGTAGAATATTCAAGAAGCCAGTACGATGTTGAATACTTACTGGAGGTTCATTGGTCTAAATCGTCACCAACTTGATGAATTAACTTCCATGTGTTTTTTTTTTTTTCTTTGAAATCTACTTTTATAAAACACATTCCTCTAAGATACACGATTTAAAGTATATTTTGCTCTGATGAGTCCACTGGGGTAAATAACAGACACTCCCTGCCCAGTGTGTCCGGGATCTATAGCCCATGTTGTGCTCAATTTTCTGAGCTGTACAACTAATTGTTTTTCACAGATGATAATCTGAAATATCTCTGTATTCTCAGATCTTCAAAATTGAGCCCTTTTAGGTTGATGTATTTTTTTATAGTCTGTACTTCCAGTGACATTCCAGTGGAAGTTTCTTTAAAAAAAAAAAAGAACTCATAGTTTCATGTCAAATTATGTAAGAGAATTCATGAAATATAAGTTTAAGAAAAAAGGGAAGAAAAATCAATCATTTGCAAATAATCACTTCTGGCCTATTTAACTGAAAATCAGTAACAGTAAGCAGGGACAGAGGGCTGCTGGGGTGGGTGTTGGTAACAGGAAAGACATGTGATCGTGGGGCCAATCTGTAACCAAAATACTGGATGGCATTTGTATCTTCAGCAAACTCTGGCTGCGGGCAGGAAGGACTGTGATAGTCTTTGATGAGTCAGCTTTTCATCAGCAGCTGAATTTATACAAATGTATTCATTCATTATTGGATAATAAAAATAACTTCAGGGTAGTATGTCTGAAAGCCACTGACTACCTAAGCTGATTTTTATGCCCATATAACTTTAGAGGAACAAAGAGAAAAGCTTCCTAGTGATATAAAAGAATTTACAGGTTCCTTAAACATCTAATAGAGATTAAATGGTCGAATTGATGTATTTTTAAGAAAGTTTTATTTTTAATTATTTTATGTAAGTTCTAGCAGCAGTTGGCTCAGGTTGGGGTTAGGAGCTTTACTTCTAAAACTAACCCTATAATTACCAGTTCACATAAAAAATAGCTTTACAATAACTGATATAAGAACACTGACCAAAAGATTCCAAAGTTAATTAACACAGGTATTCATTTTAAGTGGTAGTAAGAATCAACTCCTCCAAGAGCTTTACAGTTATTTTCGCTTTGGCAAAAGCAGTGGGGTGACTGGGATATTCTTTTGATGCTGTCCTTGAAGCTTTTTCTCTGCCGAAAGACTTCGAGAAATTAAGGGAAATCTTTTCCAATTATCCTCTTTCTCTGGGACACATGCTTCTTATAAATATTCAGGAAACATCTTTTCAGGAGAAAACAGGAGTAGGTAACATGAGACTTGTTTATGAACAGTCAAAATAGGCTGTAATATATGGCAGACCCATCAAGAGAGTTCACCAATGCATGTATCTTGAAGATGATTTGGTCTGACTGTTGACATATAAGCTGTCATATAAACAGTCGGTCTAAGGTAACTGCTTTACCTTTCCACTATTCAGAAATACATTGAACCCTCACAAGGGAAAAAGCCTTGGTCGGGGAGCCAAGGGCTGCCAATGAAGATGCTGATGTTAGCTTTGAGCCTAGTTTGTGTTTCTCAAGAATAACCTTGAATAATTCCTTTTGATGTGGAAACAGCCCCTTGCCCTTAGGGACTGGGGAAGTGACTCCAGGTCAGTTTATGGCTGGCTGTGAATTACAAATCACTAATTCTTACAATTTGGGATTTAATTCAATAAAACATTGATAAATCTGCCATTCTCTCTTACAGACCCTGATGTCACACCAGGAGGAAGTTAAGTACTATGTGCTGTCAGAGAACATTTTCGAATAAAACTGACTTACTGATTTAAATTCCTATGCACTGAATCTGGCCCTTATGCACCCAGTCTAGTCTTTGGTTTTTACCCATGATCAAATAATTAACCATGACTGATCCTTTTCAGAAAAAATATTGATTAAAATATATTTTGGGGGGGTGCATAAAAATAGAAAAGCCTAAATCAGTTTGCTATTTGCCAATACTCTTCAAGACCTTTATATTGGGGGCATTTCGAAGATCTTCAGTGAATTTCCTTTCTAAAAGAAGGTTCAAATTCTAATTTCCTTATCTATCAGATATTATACATCATGTGGCAATCTCAAAGCGCTGATGCTTTATTTAGGTTGTGCTAAATCGCATACACACTGCTGTCTTGAGAAAAATATTTTTCTTCTTCTACTTCCCCTGTTTGAGTGTGTGTGTGTTTATTTCTCCTGGGAGGAGAGAAAACTGTGCTTGTTTCAAAGGGAAAAAACATTAATTAGTAATTACTAATTAAGTGCATAATGCACCCAAATGTTTTTAAATTTTACTTTATTGTGGTAAGAACACTTAACATGAGAGCTACCGTCCTAACAGATTTTTAAGTGCACCAAACAGGATTTATCTATAGGCACAATGTTGTACAGCAGATCGCTAGGACTTACTCATCCTGCACCATGCCCCAGTTCTTAAATTAGAATTTGTGAAAATTCCAAAAAACCTGAATTATTCCAATAACTAAGTTAGAGCCAACTAAAATGGGAAAAAAAAAATAAAAAAGAGAGAAAGAGAGTGAGAGAGAGAGTGAGAGAACTCAAACCCATACTCACCATTTGTGCTTTGGTGAAAAGGATCTTAACAGACAGAGGAGTTTGTAAAGTAAAACCTCAAACAATGGACTCTCATGATAACCATCATTTCTTTAAAACAATTAGCTAGTGGTTCAGGGGAATCTAATTGGTTGTTTAAAAGAAGAAAGGTGACTATTTTTAAACTCTTCCTGAAACTGGGAACAGAGAATAGACATGACCAAGGTAACGTAGAAGGTTGAAGCAATATCTGGATGATTCTTTTTTTGAAAACTACACTGAAGAGGGGTTTTATTTGCTAATAAACAGTAATAAACTTATAACATAATTTAGTGGCTAATGACTCCACTTACCCCTTCACTCTGGCTCTTTGTGGATAGGCCCTTATGTTGTAAGTACATTTGATTTTTATAGACAGAGATGCTGAGATGTACTTAACGTGAAGGCCAAACTTAACCAATTTAATCTTGTGAGTCCTATGCTGCAGAAGGATATTAACTAAACTGATAAAGTAATTTATAACAGTGACTAGTAAAAGTATTTTCATAACCAGAAACCCTTGAGATCTGAGTTTATATGACATAATCAGATGTGGTTCAAGTATTTTATGACCTTAAGGTTTTTATCTGTTAATTTTACATCAAGATCATTGGCAAGGCAACATTAACAGCACTAACAATTACAGGTATATAAATTGTTTATAGTGCTATAAATTGCACTGAAAATAATCGGGCAGTATTTCTTTGAAATTATGAGTTTTTCATTTTTTATAGCAAAATTCGATTTTTAAAACACATTAAAAAATGGTGTTTACTATCTTTATTCTCCAAGTGGATTGCTTTGCTGGTAGATATCAGTCGGTCCCCTGACACACATTTAAGTGGATCAAAGAGTGACTATTTTTAAGGCTTCCAACTTTTAAAAGACACACAAAAAAGAAAAAAAAAATGGTAGTAACATTGACTTGGGATCTCCTGGCAAGGTCTTTCAAACAGAAAACTTTATACACAAGAGGGCATAATAAAATTACACTGTATCATAACTGAATAAATAACAGAAGCAGGTGAGTAAGAAATGCGCTATTGTAATTATATCTCTGGAAGATATAGTAACTTAGTCTTCAGATTAATATTTCAGAAGAAATATGAAGTTGAAAATTTGGCCACTGCATGAGTGGATTAATAGGATAAGATGCCTTAAATAATCTAATTCATGACCTAAAAGGAAGATCTCATTATTTTTCAATATTCTAATTAAGACCAGGAGCAGATATAAGAATGAGATGACTTTTACAACCAACTTTTTCGGAGTCCCATCACATCCCCTGAAGAATAACCTTGGTAACAGAAAGTGCCCACAGTGGCCATCAATCTGAGAGAACTCACCAGCCGGTCCAAGCTCGTGCCTGCAGCAGTTGTGGGTCTCTCCTCAGGATTGTAAGGCCTGAACCGCGTATTAAAATTTTCAGGAGCTGAGCGAGCAGATCGGAGGGCTGGAGCAGGTTTGGGTTGGCCACACCCCTGAAAGACCTGGAAGAACCAATGAAAGTTCAAGAAAGTTACACAGTGAGTTTCTTCCTAAGATCCTGGTGCAGAAGCATGCCAGGCAATGGTTTTCCCATTTTTCCTGGGACTCCTACCTCCAATAAACTCTAATCTCTAAATTTAAATGACGACAACCGCTAATATAACAGGAGGACTGACTAGACAGATGTGGGGTGCATGCCTGACTGCATGCCCTGA
This sequence comes from Zalophus californianus, assembly GCF_009762305.2. NCBI lineage: Eukaryota > Metazoa > Chordata > Mammalia > Carnivora > Otariidae > Zalophus > Zalophus californianus. Next base: position 16,075,644 of record NC_045597.1, read on the forward strand.
TTCTTATTTTCAAACATATATATTCAGTCCTCATTATTTGCAGATTCTGTATTTGCGAATTTGCCTACTCGCTAAAATTACTTTGCAAGCCCCAAATCATTAGTCACGCACTTCTGTGGACATGGGTTGAGTGGCCCTACATGCATGTTCCCAGCTGAAGCTGAACAAAGTGATACTCTGCCTTCTTGTTTCAGCTCACATGCTGAAATCAAGTGTCCTTTCTGTGGCATCTTTAGTACCCTGTTTTTCACATTCTTGTCCTTTTACTTGGCAATTTCCCTGTTTAAGATGGCCCCCAAAGTCAGGGCTAAAGTGCTATCTGGTGTTCCCGAGCCCAAGGGGCTGTGTGTGATGTGCCTTAGGGAGAAAATATGTGTGTTAGATAAACCTTGTTCACGCAGAAGTTCTGGCGCACTTGGCCCTGAGTTCAATGTTAATGAATCAACAGTATATACTAAATAAAGTGTCTTTAAGAAGAAATATACATAGGTTGCCTATTGGTTGGTTGACCAAAAGGTGGCTAAAAGCTTGCAGGAACCTAGCCCTGTCTTTCCTGCAGTTCAGTATTTGCTAATTCAGTATTTGCAGCCACTTTATGAAACATAACTACCATAAACAATGAACATCAACTGTATTAAAAATAGGAATTGTAATAGCTACGTCACAGGATGATGTCAGGACAAATGAACATGACCGAGACATTTTCATGTACTTGAATTTGGCATTCAGTAATTACCCGTGTGGGATTCCTGTTACCGTGACAAATGTTATTTTGTGTCTAGCATCTAAGGCCAAAGAACCTGAGTGGCTCTGCCCTGTGGTGTGAATAAGGAAAACCTGCACTGGAAGAGTTCTTTGAAAACATTCTTTGGAACAAAGGTGTGGAAACAGGACAAGCCAACGTGGTGAAAACTCCCATAAGGACAGTTCCGTCTAATTTTGTTGTTGATAGCTGTTGGTGTCACAGTTAGGTTTGCCATGGGAAACCACAGATTTCGGTGTAATGATCTTAGGGATCGAGCAGCCAGCTCTTTTCCAGTGATTTCAACTCAGGGTGCGGTGGGGACACTTCCTCGGCTGTTTTTAGAAGCTTCCTACTCTCCGCTGGTTATCAAGAGATAATACCTTTACTAGAATGACAGAAACTCTAGGGACATTTTCAGGAAGTTTTGATTAAGTTGAACTTGACGTTCCTTCCATTTTTCCACAGGTGATTCTACTTCTTAGCTACTTACTTTGGTTAACTTTCTGGGACTATATGTGTCAGCTAATTCTTAACCTGTGTGTGTGTGTTTAGAATGCATGCATGCCTTTGGGTTTTGTTATTTGAATCTGCTTTACTCTAAAACAAGCATTTTTCATCAGGCATGTTATGGGATTCCACCGAAATACACAGAGAGCTCTCAGAGTGCCATTCCCAATGACAAATTCCATCTCGAGACACAATTCATTCGGTGTTACCACTCCAGGTAATTTCTCTTTGGTCGTATCCAAAAGTTCTCCTTCAACTCAGCATTTTGCAGAGCAGGAGCATTTTGTCTTGGCGTTCTTCGAGATTGGTCTTAACACACTATTGATTATTCTTCTCTCACACAATTTCTGAAGTTGATGGTGTAAACCAGCGTGATAAAGATAGCGGGCCCTTCCCTCCCTAGTGCCTAAATCACTTCCCAGTGGCAAGGTCATTGCTGACGGAGGGCATTAACATTTCCAAAGCTCCAGGGTTTTGTTGAGTGTGCTATTTTGGATTGCTCCGAATATGACAGCTGACTTTTAGAAAGTGTAAAGCCTAAGGCAAAACAATGCTAATGGCCTTGCTAGGGATTTCTTGAAGCGGGGCACTGAAAGAGTTAACAGACCTTCTTAATTTGCCCTTTGGGAAAAATCTGGCTCACTGGTTTAAATTAAATCAAAGGAATAAGAAATGCCCTGAAAGAATATTAGGACCCCAGGGGAGATACCTCATCATAACAGAAAACCTTACCACTTGTTTGATTTCTTTTTCGGATTTATTTTCTTTTGAGAGTGTTAATTATACCCAATGGTGAGTTAAGTCAATATAGCCTAGTAGCCTTTTGTTATTTATATCAGGTTTGGATTTTTAAGGTGGCCTCAGTGCAGAAATTGCTGAGAGTAAGATTCAAATGGAAGAAAACACTGCCTTGTAATTATGATGGAAACACCACCTCACCTCATAATCAGCTGGAGACCTACGGAAAAATCTGTCACAATATGTCAGGATATGAATCTTGAAGGTCCTTCAATAGGTTCTATTTTACCCTTAGACAAAAAGGCATGGTCATAAAGAGGTCCTTCAGTGTGGAAGTGACATGCCTAGGGATTAAGAGTGGGTTTTTGGATCTTTATAAAACCTGCAGGGAAGAGTTGGGAAGGAGACTGGCACACCCACGCCCTGTCATTGCTTGCTTAGGAACGATGAGAAGCCCTTGTCTGATTCTCATTGCAGAGACTGTACCTGAAGCAACATGTATCCGTCATATTACTTAGATGAGTTACAAAGTGAAAATCAATGCATTCAGTTATTATACATGCAATCTGTTGGTTAGACAACATGTTTTTAAAACCTGGGGTTCATGGGATGGGTGACGAATGGAATTCTTGTGCGGGACATTCAGATTGTCTCAGACTATTTTCTGAGCTTACTGGAGCAGCAGTATATTTAAGACAAAGTTTTGTGGCTCATGAGGCTCAGGGCTATGTTACTCTAAAGGACAAATAAGCCTTTTTCCTGGTGATCTAGAGCACCCCAATATATTGTATTTTGAATAAGGGAAGAAACAGATGAGGAATAATGTGGGTCAGTTAAGTGAGAGGTTAAATGAGGTTAGCTTACATGAGAATCAGCAGATCAAGATTCTATTCCAAGGAGTGGTCAGGGCTAGAGAGGCAGATCTGGGCCACTTTATTTAAAGCCCAGGGCAAATATATGACTGGGTGACGGGTGGGGCTGAGGACAGCCCAGTGCCATGCCAACATTCAGGGTCCTCCCTGAACTTTAGTCTCCTCCTCTGTCAAATGGGAATGATAATATTGTTCCCCACACTATGATGATAAAATGCAGTACATAAGGCAGGAAAACAGAAGCCAGCATCTGGAAAAGTAAGTGCTTGACAATAACTAGCGTTATTCTATAACCATTTTCTTTCTAGAAGTTTTGTTTTCTGAGTGAGGAGATTTGAGGGGAAAAAATGTTTGGGCTGATGTTACTTCAATGTTTTCCATAAAATATTATTTCCAAGAGTTGTTAACAGTTGTTACATATGCAATAAATTCCATGGTCAAAGTGAAATTAGGTATCTTGGCAGGACTTGGTCATATGAATGTGTGTTCTGACTCATCAAAAGGGAGGAGGTCCTTTGCAGTAATTCCCCATTTGGCCACAGGCTCCGCAGAGGGTGCAGGAGGTTCTCACAGGATGAGTCTTCTAGGGAACATACCTTGGGATGTTCTGTGCAGTTTGCTTTACCCCACCGAGAGAAGCGATTCAGATGTAACACCTTCAGATGCATTGACTCAGAGGTGTTTGTGGAATCCATTCTACCCTCGACTGTCTTTTTTTTTTTAAGATAAAACAATTTTTTAAAGTTGAGTTATATTTGACATACATTATTATATTAGTTTCAGGTGTACAACATAGTGATTCGATATTCTTACACACTACAAAATGATCACCTCAATACGTTTAGTTACCATCTGTCACCATAGAAAGTTCTTACAGTATTATTGACTATATTCCCTATGCTGTACTTTCTATCCCTGTGACTTACTTATTATTATTTTTTTTATAACTGGGCATCTGTCCATCTTAATCCCTTTCACATGTTACACCCCCTTCCCTTCTGGCCACTATGTTTGTTCTATGTTATCTATTAGTCTGTCTCTGTTTTGTTTTATTTATTTGTTTTGTTTTCTAGATTACATATAAGAGTGAAATCATATGGTATTTGTTTTTCTCTGTCTGACGTATTTCACTTAGCATTATCCCTTCTAGGTCCATTCATGTTGTGGTAAATGCAAGATCTCATTCTTTTCAATGGCTGAGTAATATCATTATATATATATATATATATATATATATATATATATATATAATCACATTTTCTTTATCCATTCATCTATCAATGAACAGTTAGGTTGCTGCCATATCTTAGCTATTGTGCTACGATGAACATAAGGGTACTTATATGTTTTCAAATCAGTGTTTTTGTTTTCTTTGGATAAATACCCAGAAGTGAAATTCCTAGATTGCATGATAGTTCTATTTTTAATTTTTTAAGAGACCTCTGTACTGTCTGTAGTGGCCGCACCAATTTATGTACCCACCAACAGTGCATGTACCCTCCACTACCTTTAATTCAAGAGAAGAAATACTATTTTTAAGACACTAAAAGTCTTTTCTTTACAGCAGAACAGAAGTTTCTAGAGAACACAGTTGCAGGAAATAGAATCAGTATTATCTTCTGCCTATCTTCCTCCAAGTGATGTTGTAAGAGATAATTAGATACAGTGGTCCCCCCTTATCCACGGGGCATATGTTCCAAGACCCCCAGTGGATGCCTGAAACCATAAATAGTACCAAACCCTATATATATGATTATTTTCTTATACATACATACTTACGATAAAGTGTAATTTATAAATTAGGCACAGTAGGAGATAAACAACAATAGCAGACAATAAAATTGAACAATTATAACAATATACCATAATACAAGTTATGTGAATGTGGACTCCTTCTCTCTCAAAATATCTTATTGTTACTGTTCTCACTCTTTTTTTAAAATTTTATTTATTTATTTGACAGAGAGAGAGAGAGGCAGCGAGAGAGGGAACACAAACAGGGGGAGTGGGAGAGGGAGAAGCAGGCTTCCCGCTGAGCAGGGAGCCTGATGAAGGGCTCGATCCCAGGACCCCGGGATCATGCCATGAGCCTAAGGCAGACGTTTAATGACTGAGACATCCAGTCGCCCTGTGCTCACTCTTTTCCTTGTGATGAGGTGAGATAGTAAATACCTACATGAGATAAAGTGAGGTGAGTGGCGTAAGCATTGTGACAGGGCATTAGACTACCAGTGACCTTCTGACGAAGGAGGGTAAGTCAGAAGGAAGATCATCTGCTTTCGGGTCACGATTGGCCACAGGTAACTGAAACCATGGATAAGGGGGGACCACTCACTGTAATCTGGCAAATTATTTGGCAGTCCCCATGTAGGCAGATGCTGCAAATACACAACGGAGTTATCCTTCCTGCCTGGGGGGCTTGCAAAACCTGTGGATTTGGGGAAGATACCTGGCTCATGAATTCTCTCTCTTAAGAGGATTACTAAAATGTCTCAGAAGTGTGCTGGCATTCTGAGATTAGAGAAGCTGACATTAAAGATACAAAGTTCTGAAAGGAGAGACACTTTATTGTTTCGGAGAGGCGAGAAAGAGAGGAAGGTGGTGATAACAGGTTTGAGTGCTGTGTCTTAGGTTTTTAAATATAAGACCTTTTCCTTTAAGAACATCTCAGCATCTTAACATCTTTCCCTTAAAATAAAACAATGTGGTGTGCACTTTTTCAGAAGCCCCCAAAGCTTTGTACCTACATCTCTTTGTCTTCTGCAGGTTGATTATACATTCACAAAAGTCATTACTGGCAAGCTCATAAGCATGGCTGCAGATCAATCCCGTCTCGGCTCCCGTGTTTTTAAAAAAATTCTTTCCTTTCACTTTCTACTCAGTGGGTTCCTATTGTGGTGGGATGTTGCTATTCCCATATATCATTTTGAAATTTGCAAAACAGAACTCTAATCTTTTATATTAACATGGGTGGCAGTGAATGCTACCTAGATTTAATTGGATTTGATATTTTGAGAATAAGTAATGTTTTATTTACTGATTAGATTCTCATTTATATTACAGTGTTAATGAATGAACTATTTGTCAGATGACCACTGGGGGAATTCAAATCTATCCTGTTCATTCCAAAGGAAACAGAAGTTATCATATCTGCATCAGCTCTCTCTATTTTGGCCATTGTTTGGATGAGAGACAGCTGTGGCATAAGAGAAAGGTCACGAAGAAGAGTCTAAAAGCCTGGAGTACTACCTTCAGACTTTCTCCTTAAACCTGTGTGACCTTTGAGTAACATGTTCTCACAAATCCTCAGGGATGCTGGGAAGATAAAATGATATGATGCTTTGAAAATTCAGACACTGAAAAAAAAAAGGTATAGAAATGTATTATTTTAACTGACGTAATCTGTAATTAAATAGCGCAATAATGAAGAACAAATCAGATCTATGGATTATGCAGAGTGATGCATGAATAATTTTTTATGAGGAATTGGATCTTTTACATTTTGTTCATGGCTATTGCTGAATCCCATAATCTGTAAAAGTTCCTAGCACATAGTATGTACTTAAAAAAAAAAAACTGGGAGTGAAAGATTATGGATAAATGAAAATTTTAGTTATAATTTCACCCTTTTGCAAACATTCATGGAAGGCAATTAGCAGAGAGATTTGTGTAAGCCAAGATCAGAAAGAAAAGAGAACTTAACACTTATTCAGTGTCCACAATGGGCCAGACACTGAACTGTGTGTTTTATATACTCCATTGCAAAGAATCAATTATCTCTTCAAAATCAATTTAACATTTCTTCCTTAGGCTTCAGAAAAAAACAATGAATCATCCATCTGCGTAAAAAACTCATTTGATATTTCCCTTACTCCGCTTACTGTGCCAACTTAGAGCAAAACCAAATCAACAACTTTGTTTAAACTGATAAATAGAACCAAAAAGATCCTGTTTCTTGATCATTTGCTAACAGCTACCCACTGTGCTTGAAAAGCCAGTTAGAGAACCAAGGACCCTGTGTATAAAATAGTCAACCTTGGCTCTCTGATGGCTGGGGGGCGAGCTCAGAGTCATGGGTTCTGGAGATCACATCTCAAGCAATGGCCTTTTGCTTGTAGCAAAGGGGAAGACAACTCGGGATGTTTGCAAAGCCTCTCTTCCTGATTTCCCCACCCTGTGAAAATGGTGAGCAGCACCACATGCCCATGGCTGTGGTTCTACCATACATGTCCCTGTCCCTGCTTGTCTAGGTTGAGCACAGAGCTGGGGACCTTTTCCTAGAGAGGAAATGAAATATGTAGACCGAAATGGGTGTGCGGCAGATGTTCACATATCACTAGGAAATAGATGGAATAAGTTAAAATATTTCTTTAAACCCCATTTCATTAAAAGCAATAGCAAGAAAAGCCACATCATCACCATGATATAAGATTCAACTGGCACCCTAGAGCTTCATTTCACACATTTTTTTTTTCTCGTTCCTAACAGCATTCTGCTAATATCCCATGTAGAATTTTCCTGAATATCAACTTAGAACATTTTAACAATGACTTCTTTCTTTAGATATAAAATTATTATACTCATTATGGTAACATTTTAAAAATTGAGTCTTTTTATTTTTATTTGGTTTTATTAGTTTGCTAATTTTCTTTATGGATTGATTTTTTTAAAAAAAATTTTATTGTTATGTTAATCACCATACATTACATCATTAGTTTTTGATGTAGTGTTCCATGATTCATTGTTTGTGCATAACACCCAGTGCTCCACGCAGAATGTGCCCTTTTAATACCCATCACGAAGCTAACCCACCCCCCATCCCCCTCCCCTCTAGAACCCTCAGTTTGTTTTTCAGAGTCCATCGTCTCTCATGGTTCGTCTCCCCCTCCGACTTACTCCCCTTCATTCTTCCCCTCCTGCTATCTTCTTCTTCTTTTTCTTTTCTTAACATATATTGCATTATTTGTTTCAGAAGTACAGATCTGTGATTCAACAGTCTTGCACAATTCACAGCACTCACCATAGCACATACCCTCACCGATGTCTATCACCCACCCCATCCCTCCCAAACCCCACCACTCCAGCAACCCTCAGTTTGTTTCCTGAGGTTAAAAATTCCTCATATCAGCGAGGTCATATGATACATGTCTTTCTCTGATTGACTTATTTCACTCAGCAAAACACCCTCCAGTTGCATCCATGTCGTTGCAAATGGCAAGATCTCATTCCTTTTTATGGCTGCATAATATTCCATTGTGTATATATACCACTTCTTCTTTATCCATTCATCTGTCGATGGACATCTTGGCTCTTTCCACAGTTTGGCTATTGTGGACATTGCTGCAATAAACATCGGGGTGCACGTACCCCTTCGGATCCCTACATTTGTATCTTTGGGGTAAATACCCAGTAGTGCAATTGCTGGATCGTATGGTAGCTCTATTTTCAACCGTTTGAGGAACCTCCATACTGTTTTCCAGAGTGGCTGCACCAGCTTGCATTCCCACCAACAGTGTAGGAGGGTTCCCCTTTCTCCACATCCCCGCCAACATCTGTCGTTTCCTGACTTGTTAATTCTAGCCATTCTGACTGGTGTGAGGTGGTATCTCATTGAGGTTTTGATTTGGATTTTCCTGATACCGAGCGATGTTGAGCACTTTTTCATGTGTCTGTTGGCCATTTGGATGTCTTCTTTGGAAAAATGTCTGTTCATGTCTTCTGCCCATTTCTTGATTGGATTATTTGTTCTTTGGGTGTTGAGTTTGATAAGTTCTTTAGAGATTTTGGATACTAGCCCTTTATCTGATATGTTATTTGCAAATATTTTGTCCCATTCTGTCGGTTGTCTTTTGGTTTTGTGGACTGTTTCTTTTGCTGTGCAAAAGCTTTTTATTTTGATGAAATCCCAATAGTTCATTTTTGCCCTTGCTTGCCTTGCCTTTGGCGATGTTTCTAGGAAGAAGTTGCTGCGGCTGAGGTTGAAGAGGTTGCTACCTGTGTTCTCCTTTAGGATTTTGATGGATTCCTGTCTCACGTTTAGGTCTCTCAACCATTTTGAGTCTATTTTTGTGTGTGGTATAAGGAAATGGTCCAGTTTCATTCTTTTCCATGTGGCTGTCCAATTTTCCCAACACCATTTGTTGAAGAGACTGTCTTTATTCCATTGGACATTCTTTCCTGCTTTGTCAAAGATGAGTTGACCATAGAGTTGAGGGTCCATTTCTGGGCTCTCAATTCTGTTCCACTGATCTATGTGTCTGTTTTTGTGCCAGTACCATACTGTCTTGATGATGACAGCTTTGTAATAGAGCTGGAAGTCCGGAATTGTGATGCTGTCAGCTTTGTTTTTCTTTTTCAATATTCCTCTGGCTATTCGGGGTCTCTTCTGGTTCCATACAAATTTTAGGATTATTTGTTCCATTTCAGTGAAAAAAGTGGATGGTATTTGATGGGGATTTCATTGAATGTGTATATTGCTCTAGGTAGCATTGACATCTTCACAATATTTGTTCTTCCAATCCATGAGCATGGAACATTTTTCCATTTCTTTGTGTCTTCTTCAATTTCTCTCATGAGTATTTTATAGTTTTCTGAGTACAGATCCTTTGCCTCTTTGGTTAAATTTATTCCTAGGTATCTTATGGTTTTGGGTGCAATTATAAATGGGATCGACTCCTTGATCTGTCTCTTTCTGTCTTGTTGTTGGTGTATAGGAATGCCACTGATTTCTGTGCATTGATTTTATATCCTGCTACTTTACTGAATTCCTGTATGAGTTCTAGCAGTTTTGGGGTGGAGTCTTTTGGGTTTTTGACATACAGTATCATATCATCTGCAAAGAGTGAGAGTTTGACTTCCTCTTTGCCGATTTGGATGCCTTTGATTTCTTTTTGTTGTCTGATTGCCGTGGCTAGGACTTCTAATACTATGTTGAATAGCAGTGGTGATAGTGGACATCCCTGCTGTGTTCCTGACCTTAGGGGAAAAGCTCTTAGCTTTTCATGCTGTACTTTGTCAAATGCTTTTTCTGCATCTATTGAGAGGATCATATGACTCTTGTTCTTTCTTTTGTTAATGTATTGTATCACGTTGATTGATTTGTGGATGTTGAACCAACCTTGCAGTCCAGGGATAAATCCCACTTGGTCATGGTGAATAATCCTTTTAATGTGCTGTTGGATCCTATTGGCTAGTATTTTGGTGAGAATTTTTGCATCCATGTTCATCAAGGATATTGGTCTGTAATTCTCCTTTTTGATGGGGTCTTTGTCTGGTTTGGGGATGAAGGTAATGGTGGCTTCATAAAATGAGTTTGGAAGTTTTCCTTCCATTTCTATTTTTTGGAACAGTTTCAGGAGAATAGGTATTAATTCTTCTTTAAATGTTTGATAGAATTCCCCTGGGAAGCCATCTGGCCCTGGGCTTTTGTTTGTTGGGAGATTTTTGATGACTGCTTCAATTTCCTTAGAGATTATAGGTCGGTTCAGGTTTTCTATTTCTTCCTGGTTCAGATTTGGTAGTTGATACATCTCTAGGAATGCACCCATTTCTTCCAGGTTATCTAATTTGCTGGCATAGAGTTGCTCATAATATGTTCTTATAATTGTTTGTATTTCTTTGGTGTTGGTTGTGATCTCTCCTCTTTCATTCATGATTTTGTTGATTTGGGTCATTTCTCTTTTCTTTTTGATAAGTCTGGCCAGGGGTTTATCAATCTTGTGAATTCTTTCAAAGAACCAGCTCCTAGTTTCGTTGATCTGTTCTACTGTTCTTTTGGTTTCTAGTTCATTGATTTCTGCTCTGATCTTTATTATTTCTCTTCTCCTGCTGGGTTTAGGCTTTATTTGCTGTTCTTTCTCTAGCTCCTTTAGGTGTAGAGTTAGGTTGTGTATTTGAGACCTTTCTTGTTTTTTGAGAAAGGCTTGTATTGCTATATACTTTCCTCTCAGGACTGCCTTTGCTGTATCCCAAAGATTTTGAACAGTTGTGTTTTCATTTTCATTGGTTTCCATGAATTTTTTAATTCTTCTTTAATTTCCTGGTTGACCCATTCATTCTTTAGTAGGATGCTCTTTAGCCTCCATGTATTTGAGTTCTTTCCGACTTTCCTCTTGTGATTGAGTTCTAGTTTCAAAGCATTGTCGTCTGAAAATATGCAGGGAATAATCCCAATCTTTTGGTATCGGTTGAGACCTGATTTGTGACCTAGGATGTGATCAATTCTGGAGAATGTTTCATGGGCACTAGAGAAGAATGTGTATTCTGTTGCTTTGGGATGGAAGGTTCTGAATATGTCTGTGAAGTCCATTTGGTCCAGTGTTTCATTTAAAGTCTTTATTTCCTTGTTGATCTTTTGCTTAGATGATCTGTCCATTTCAGTCAGGGGGGTGTTAAAGTCCCCCACTATTATTGTATTGTTGTCAATGTGTTTCTTTGCTTTTGTTATTAATTGCCTTATATAATTGGCTGCTCCCATGTTAGGGGCATAGATATTTACAATTATTAGATCTTCTTGTTGGATAGACCCTTTAAGTAAGATATTGTGTCCTTCTTCATCTCTTATTACAGTCTTTGTTTTAAAATCTAATTTGTCTGATATAAGAGTTGCCACCCCAGCTTTCTTTTGGTGTCCATTAGCATGGTAAATGGTTTTCCAGCCCCTCACTTTCAATCTGGGGGTGTCTTTGGGTCTAAAATGAGTCTCTTGCAGACAGCATATGGATGGGTCTTGTTTTTTAATCCAATCTGATAGCCTGTGTCTTTTGATTTGGACATTTAGCCCATTTACATTCAGGGTAATTATTGAAAGATATGAATTTAGTGCCATTGTATTGCTTGTAAGGTGACTGTGACTGTATATTGTCTGTGTTCCTTTCTGATCTATGCTGCTTTTAGGCTCTCTCTTTGCTTAGAGGACCCCTTTCAATATTTCTTGTAGGGCTGGTTTTGTGTTTGCAAATTCCTTTAGTTTTTGTTTGTCCTGGAAGCTTTTTATCTCTCCTTCTATTTTCAATGACAGCCTAGCTGGATATAGTATTCTTGGCTGCATATTTTTCTCGTTTAGTGCTCTGAAGATATCATGCCAGTCCTTTCTGGCCTGCCAGGTCTCTGTGGATAGGTCTGTTGCCAATCTAATGTTTCTACCATTGTAGGTTACATATCTCTTCTCCTGAGCTGCTTTCAGGATTTTCTCTTTGTCTCTGAGACTCGTAAGTTTTACTATTAGATGTCGGGGTGTTGACCTATTTTTATTGATTTTGAGAGGGGTTCTCTGTGCCTCCTGGATTTTGATGGCTGTTTCCTTCCCCACATTAGGGAAGTTCTCTGCTATAATTTGCTCTAATATACCTTCTGCTCCTCTCTCTCTTTCTTCTTCTTCTGGGATCCCGAGTATTCTAATGTTGTTTTGTCTTATTGTATCGCTTATCTCTCGAATTCCGCCCTCGTGATCCTGTAGTTGTTTCTCTCTCTTTTTCTCAGCCTCTTTGTTTTCCATCATTTGGTCTTCTATATTGCTGATTCTCTCTTCTGCCTCATTTATCCTAGCAGTTAGTGCCCCCATTTTTGATTGCACCTCATTCATAGTCTTTTTGATTTCGACTTGGTTAGATTTTAGTTCTTTTATTTCTCCAGAAAACGTTTCTCTAATAATTTCCACGCTTTTTTCAAGCCCAGCTAGTATCTTTAAAGTCATGATTCTGAACTCTAGGTCCGACATTGTATTAATGTCCGTATTGAGTAGGTCCCTGGCAGACGGTACTACCTCTTGTTCTTTTTGCTGAGGTGATTTTTTTCGTCTTGTCATTTTGTCCAGAGAAGAATAGATGAATGAGAGAACAAAATGCTAACAGGTTAACAACGTCCCCAGCAAATATACTCTACACAAATCAGAAAAGACCTGAAACCAGGGGAAAAGAAAGGGAAAGAAAGAAAAAAGAAAGAGAAAAAAAAGAAAAAGAAAAAGATAAAAACAAACAAATACAGAACAAAACAAAAAAGAACAGAATATGATCAAATATGATCAGACTAGTGCATAGATCAGTGCCACACACTAGATTTTGGGTGTATTTTGGTCTGTTAGAAGAAAGTGCCTCCTAAAATTTTAAAGGAAGAAAGACTTATATATGTACAAAATAAGGGTTGATACAATGAAGGGATGGAAGATGACTGTAAAGATGAAAATTATAAAAGATTTTATAAAAGGGATTGATAAGATAAGAAGTTTGAAAAAAGAAAGAAGATTAAAAAAAAGAAAAAGAAAAACAAAAGAAAAAAAAGGTAGAGAATGTGATCAGGCAGGAGACTAGAACAAAGCCATACACTAGTGATTTAGGGTATATTTTGACCTGTTAGAAGAAACTGTATCTCAAAATTTTAAAGAGAGAACAACTTATATATATATGCCAAAAATAAGGGTAACTACTATGAAGGGATAACATATGACTCTAAAAATGAAAAATAAAAAATGTTTTTTTAAAAAAGGGATTGATAAGATGTTGGTTGAAAAAGGGAAAAAGAAAAATTCAAAAAAACCCCACAAAAAACAGTTAAAAAAATTAACTTCGAAAAACTAATGAATCATACTAAAAAAGCCATGAATTCTATGTGCAGTATTCCCCTAGCGCTGGAGTTCTCCCGTTCTCCTTGATCGGTAAACTTGGTCCTGGCTTGCTGGCTGTTCGTGCTGATCTTCTGGGGGAGGGGCCTGTTGCCGTGGTTCCCAAATGTCTTTGCCGGAGGCGGAATTGCCCCGCCCTTGTCGGTCAGGGCTAAAGCAAGCTGCTCAGGTTTGCTCTCAGGAGCTTTTGTTCCCTGCAAGCTCTGGTACAGCTTTGGAGGACCAGGGTGAAAATGGTGGCCTCCCACTCTCTGCCCGGAGGAGCTGCGAACTTGGGGCCCCACTCCTCAGTGCGCCCCCAGAGAAAAGCAGTCACTCCCGTGTCCCCAGTCTCCGGCCGCACTCCGTGCTCACTCGGCCTGTGACTGAGCGTTTCTATCTCTGGCACCCGACCCCGTGTGGAGTCTCCAAACCCAGCAGATCCCTGCGGTGCGCTCCCGCGCCGCTCCTCCCGGGGGAGGAAGGGGAGTCTCCCCAGCTCTGCCGCTTGTTGGGTCCCTGCTGGAGGAGCAGTGGCCCGACTGTCACCCATCACAGTTTATGGCAACCCCGAGCTGCGAGCCCGCGCCTCGGCTCCGTCTCTGCAGCCGGCTTCCTTGCTCTGATACCTGGGAGCTCTGGCGCACTCAGGCACCCCCGGTCTTTCTGTGACCCCGAGGGTCCTGAGACCACACTGTCCCGTGAGGGTTCCACCCCCCGCTTAGCCACTGGAGCGACGTCCCTCAGCGGAGCCGACTTCTAAAAGGTCCGATTTTGTGCTCCGCGGCTCTAGCACTTGCCAGAAGCGGCCACGGAGGCCCCCTCCCCCGCCGTCTATCCTCCCGAATATCACCTCGGATTCACTTCTCCGACGTCCTACCTTCCAGTAAGTGGTTGCTTTTCTGTTCAGAGAGTTGTTGCTACTCTCTTCTTCGATCTCCTGTTGAGTTCGTAGGTGTTCGGAATGGTTTGATCCCTATTCAGCCGAATTCCTGAGACCAGACGAAATCCAGGTCTCCTACTCCTCTGCCATCTTGCTCCGCCCCCCTTTATGGATTGATTCTTTTTTTTTTGGAAAACAGGGTTTCATCCTAAAGTCTCAGAACAATCTGCTCTTCTCTTGTGTTCTTTCCTTCTCTCTCCCCCCTTCTCCTCTCTCTTCCTCTCTTTTTCTTTGCTCCCTGGCTCATGCTTTTCTTTCCTTAAAGACTGATTACAATGGTCCCTTAGCCAAGTCATCTGGCAAATTCCACATGGGTCCCTGGATGGGCTCAGGGCTCCGTGAAGAGAATTCCAGGTTGCACTGAATCAAGTGAAGTCATCAGTTTCAGCTTTGGCTGCCTTTCACCAGCTTTAATTTTCAAAAGCCAGCTACCATGTCAGTTTTAAGGCTTTAAAAATTTACTCCTGATGCTTACGCAGCTTAGTTCCAGAATATCTGTCAAATGTTTTGCATACGTCTTAAAATTGTTTCTTCAATAAAAGCAAATTTGTTCCCGTTTGCTTGAGAAGATGATTTTTTTTTCCTTGAAGGGTTTGCTTTCCTTAAACAGCAGAACACCTTGATATTTTTTCCCCAATGGCGAGTAGGGAGGAATTACAAGGAACTGAACAAAGCATATTTTGAATGTGGTAAAAAGAAATCTTAACCTTCTTGGCCTGGCTAAATGATTATCTCATATGCTCTTGTTTATGGGTTTTAAAGCAATTCTTTAAGATCATTTTGCTGAATTCACATGAACGTGTAAATTTCACCAGCCTGGCTCTGTATCATTCATTCAACCTATCATTCAACCAATATTCATTGAGTGTCATTATGGGCAGACACAGGTGCTGGGGATATGCCAACTGGACATGTCCCTGCTCTCAGGGAGGTTCTGACAAGAAGCCTGGCAATTACATCATGATGAATGTGATGGGGACACCCACAAGGGGCAACTAACCAGACTGGAGGGTCAGAGAAGCTTCCTAGAATAGCAGTGGAGTCCTGGAATGGGCTCTTACGGGCTCTCGAGACCACCTGTAAAATCGTCAGGAATTCTGTAAGCCGGTCATTAAACAGTGATTACTAAGTTACAGTGTATAAACTTAAACAAAACATTATATTGAAAACAAAGGTAATATATACTCAAAACTCACTACTTCCTAATTATTTACTCTCATCGAAGCTCTTGAGGTGATTTGTGCCAATTGTATCAGGGGGAAATGTTATATTGTGGCGTGCTACTCCATGTTCAGTGACCTCACGTTGGTAGCTCGAAATCACCACGGTGGGAATATTTAGACAACAGAAATTGGCAAATACTGCACACTAGCATGTTCACTGCATTGAGAGCTGGTTGTGCCAGGACTCACCAGGATCCCACTGAATCTTGCCCCGGAAGTGAAGAAATGGTGCCTGGCAAATGGTGTATATCTGGTGTTCGGTGTGGAGAGGACAGCATGTTCCAGGATGAGGAAACAGCATGGGCAAAAGCATGGAGGTGATAGAGGATGGTTCTTCTGAGCAACAGAGCCAAGGTAATCTTGAATGTCTGGCACATACAGATGTTCTCTTACCTCCTACGTTAAAACGTCTAGTAGGACTCAGGCTCTGTTGGTCTTATTCACTATTACCTCCGCAGCATCTAGTACGGTGCTCGGCAGATAATCAATGCTCAAGAAACATTTGCTTTGATAATCCCAGGCACGGAGAGTGGGGAGGGTGGCCTGAAGGGGGCGGCAGGCTAAGGACAGCATCGTGCAGGGGCTACACCTGGGCTTTCATCTAATGCCAACAGGGAGTCCCGGAAAGCTGGTAAGTAAGCAGGGGAGTAATGTGAACATATTTGCATTTTCAGCAATCCCTCTGCTTACAGTGTGCAGGATGGATCAGAGTGTGGCAGAACCAAAGGCAGGGAATTAAATAGGAGGCTATAATCCATGTGGGAGATGGTAAAATTAGGGGAGCTGCTGAGGATGGACTCAAAAGGGATCGAGAAGGACTGTTCAGTGGGGCCTGTCATGGAACAACAACGAGGGAGAAGGAGAAAGGGAAGTTTGAGTCAACTGTGCTTCTGGCTAGAAGCAGGTGCAGCGGAAGGGACCCTCGGTGGGACAGCGAGCCCTGGGGAGGGAGGCTTTGGGGGAGGACATGAGTGCAGTTTTCAACAGGCTTATTGGAGGTGTGTGGCAGGCCACGGGATAAACAGGTGTGATCAGGAGAGTAGCCCAGGCTAGGAGAGATTTGGGATGAAAGCTACTCCCGTCACTGTAGCAAAGTCAGGACGCTGGGTCTGAGGAGGTCCCACACTTCTCTGCACAAGAGCTCTTTTTGTCACCCAGCCCCACAAGCCTCATGTTTTAAAGACATATTGTCTACCTAACAGGCTACTTGTATTAATAAAGAAATGATTGATTTTCACTCTGTAAGGCAGCTAAGCTACTTGGCTGGTATGTTAAGATCTATTCTGGGATAATGAAGTGAAATGGAAGAGATATGCAAAACACATCAGAAGAAGACCGACAGAAAGCCATATAATTCAAAACTTTCTGGCAGAACAGGCTTCTGTAAACACACAAAGGTAGCTCCTCCATGCGTTTAAATGTACGCTGGCTGGGGCAAAGACTCTCCGAATCCAGCAGGATGGCGTCTTCCTGGGCAGAAGGAAGCACTCAGAGCTGGGGTTAACTGTGTGTGTGTGTAAGGCTAGGCGACTGAATTCCTCCAACCCAACCATCGACCATTGGCTGCCCCTGGGAAGCATGACTCTAAGGAAGGAGTTCTCCCGTTAAAGCAGGAGGATGTTGGAAGAAGATATTCAGGTGAGCAAGAGGGTATCTTCCTCTAAGAACACGCTAAATGTTAAAAACTGAATCGAGTTTCAGTCACTTATTCTTGAGTTGGCTTCATTAAGGGTAATCTTCTTGTCTTTTGCCCTGAAGTTAAAGTGAAAGAAAATCTTAAGATAAATCTCCAAAGGTTAAGATAATCAGGAGTTTCCCTTTGTCATCAAAAGGAGGGAAAAAAATATTTTTTAAATCCCTTTTACATGGGAGGAAAGTTAAAACTAGTTTGCTTTGGATGTGTTTCCTATAAATGCATCGTAGGCATTTTTCTCAAACCTTCATTTTGTTTTATAAGAAAAAGGTGTCTCTTTTTTCTTTCTTTTCTTTGTATCTAACATCTAAAAAAAATCTGGCTCTGTTATCCAGTGATGTCACAAGTAGGAATAGAACAGATTCTGGTTTTCTGTACAGAAATGGAGAAATTAAAGAATAAAAGATGTTTCAGGAGGTCACTGTTTTTTAGTAAAATATTATAAGTAAGAGCTGATGGGCAGAATATAAACTTTGAAATCTGAATAACCAGAGAAGCTATTCTGAGTATTCTGAATCGAGGCATCGTTGAGAACTTGCTCTTTTCTTTTAAAGACAAAGCTAAAGAAGAAATAGAAATAGAACTTTATAAATAGTACGGCCATTTGTTTTTTTCTCAGAAATCAGGCAGAAGGAATGGAACCACTTGTCACAAGCCAATTATTCCTTTAATGTGAGGCTAATGTGATATTAGGCAGAGGCCACTGACATTCCTCTAAAACCTTTTGCTGTGCCTGCACCGGTGGGACCACCAGGTAGGAAGTCGAGTAAGTTGCTGACAGCCTCTATCCAACTCGACTATTCCCTCGAGCCGCCCTCCTTCTGAAGGCTTTGTTCGTTAGCCATCTCTTGAGTGTCACGCCATGCCACTTCCAGGCCATGCAGAAATATGTGTCCCTTTCCAGGTGATTTACTGCCACTGAAAATAACCCTGAGCATGAGTGCCTTCAAGTGCAGGCGTGTATATCACCCAATTGCTCTTCTGATCTGAGATGCTAAAGGTAAGCTCGCAGACCATCATGGATGAGGCAAAAACCATAGAGCCAGTCAATGTTCTTTAGGATTCACACATCATAGACATTTTAACAACAGCAATTAAAATATTTCACTTGTACGAGTGGGTTGGATTGGATATATTCCATAGCTAAGCATTTTACATGGATGGTATTATTTTACTCTCAAACGACCCTATGAGTAGGTACTACTAGCATCCTCATTTTTTCAGGTGAGTTAACTGTGTTTGGACAGATAATTTGCCCCAAGTCCCACAACTAGTAAAAACCAGATCCAAGGTCTGTCTGATGTCAAACTCTGATCTTATAACCTTTATGTTATTGTAAAGAATCCCAGGCTGACTTCAAGTATATTTTAAGGTATTTTCTGTTTTTTATTGTTGAAGTCTCTCTGGCATTATACTTTCATGTTCCAAATTCAACTCAGCAAAATATACTCTTTCTTCCATGTGTAAAAACATGTTAGGATGGCCTTCTGTAGAATGCAAGCACAAGTAAGATGTAACTCCTGTCCTCAAATAATTTATAATCTTGGGAAGGAGAAGGGAAGTATGCAAATAACCACAACACAAGAAATAACATGCTTACTGCCTTAAGAAGGGCATGCATAACCTAGGAACTCAAAGTAAAGACAAATACTACTGGAATAAAAATATATTTATTTGAACTAAATTCTAAACAATGTCTTTGTATCTGAAAGGAGATATTTTCTACATGCAAATTCCCAAGATATCACTTATGCCTGAATGTTTTGAAAGAAAAAAGATCCAGAGAAGAGAAAAATATAAACCTAACCAGTAGTGAAGAGATAATGTTCACAATACTGTTAACTGTTTAGAACTGGAAAAGCACATTTCAAAGAACCCTTCATTTTACAGATGAGGAGACTAAGACCCACTAGCTAGAAGCAGATATTATTACATTCTCTTTTCCATCCTCTTAGGATTTTTTCTTTTCTTTTTCTTTCCGCCCCCCCCCCCATCTTCATTAATACTATAGATTCAGAAAGAATTGTCTGGAGAAAATTAAGTACCTGGAGGCCACCCTACTCTTCCATAATGGGTTCTACCCTCGTCTGTAATAAGTATTAATTGAATGGATGGTTTCAATTGGAATTTAATAAGTCTTCCTTCTTAATTTAGATTATATCTGACAAACCAATCTTTTCCTGGATTAGGTTTGAAATTATTCCTAATACAGTTAAATCCTATCGAGTGAGATCAGTTTCATCTTCCCTGATAGGATAAGAAGGAGACTATCAACACATCTGAATTTCACAGGCAGAGACTCAGCAAGTTTTGCTCTCTCTTCTCTTGGGGAATTTCCATACACCTGCAAAGTTCTTTGACGTGGGTGGGTAACGAAAGTGGTAGAATATTGAGGGCGTTTTCTTGTGTGTGACGAAGATTGGAAGCTGGTGAATGTAATAAGCTTTGCTGGGGCTTGAAGAATGAACAGCACTTGTTTCTCATCAGAACATTTCCTGTGGTGTGTTTTAGGCGATAGTCCTCCCTTAGAAGGCTGGGTCCTCCAGTGCTGAAGTACATGTGGACTAGGTGGGAAGATATTTATTGAGGGAAGAGTGGCGTGCTGGGAAAGTCTTTTTCTTTGGATCAGATCATTTGTAGGGGTCATCCCAAGTCTGCCCCTTGTTAGTTGCCTGACCCCAGGAAGGCTACTCAATTCTTGTAAATTTAACATTCTTTACCTATAAAATCAGGAAATGGATGCTCTACAAGATTGCAGCAGGGGTTTGGAATAAATATATAAAACATCTAGAAAGAGACTGACATGGGGCCAAGGATCTGTTTTGTCTTCTACTGTACTCCGCATGCCTGGTACACGATAGGGTATTTGCTGAATGAATATACTAGGTGCTTAATTACTGGTGGCCATGATGATTATCATTGTTACTAGGGGATTATTTGTCCAAAGTCTTAATGTGCTTTTGTTTCCAGTCCTTAAAAATGTGTACATACACATATATAATGATATATGTAATATATATTAGATAACATATAATATCATGTTATACAAAGAATACACAAACCAAGAGTTTGAAATAAGTGCCATAATGTTATTACCAAAATTTTATAACCTGATTATACAACTCGGCATAGCCAATGTATTTTTTTTTAAGTTTATTTATTTAAATGATCTCTATACCCAATACAAGGCTCCAACTCAAGACCCTGAGATCAGGAGTCTCATGTTCTTCCGACTGAGCCAGCCAGGCACCCCTAGCCAATGTATTTTTTGGAAGGAATGTCAGTATCCCTTACAACTAACAGTTTAGCTGTGAGCTAAATAGGAGAGGAAAAAGGATCTGATAATATGTATAAAAACAGCCCTAAGACAAGATTGGAGCAGTAGCATACTCGGTGGGAACAGATCTTTTCATTGGTGGGTAAATCCCACTAAATCAGGATCAGTGACTAGGTATAAAAAAATGAGCTGTTCTCCCCTGCAGATCTGATGAGAACCTATGGCATTAGAGGAGGGGAATTTCGTATCTGAAACCGTAGCGTGTTCATCTTCTGCCTTCACATAGAGAGAGGGAGATGAAAGTAACTTTTATACTTTCTACTACTAAAATTTCAGGAAAGGTTGGAAGCAATGAGGTTTGATAAGAGAATGATTTCATTAGAATTGGGCATGGTGGGAAGCAGTAGGTAGAGTTATGAAGGGAATCGGACAGAAAGACAGACAACTTGAGTCCTTTTGGCTTTGCCACCCTGTTTCCTCAGCTGCTCATGAAGGTTTTACTGAAAGCCTTTGAACTTTCTCCTAATACTTGATCTATTCAGCAAATATTTACTGAACTCCACCCTGGGTGAGACTGGCTTCGGAGGCACCCTCACTGTTATAATGCAGTGATCTGGCAACGTGGGTCCTGTCATCAGAACCCTCCTTTATGCACTCTTTATGCACCATGAGTCCCCTGTACGTTACTTAACCTTTCTAAGCCTTGGTTTCCTTATCTGGAAAATAAGGGGGAAGTTCTAGCTCATTACAAATATTGTTACAAATATTACATAATATAAACCACGTATAGCACAGTGTAGTCCTTTGAAGTAAGCATTCAGCATATGATCTAACAGTTATAAACACCGTTGCTTTTCTGAAAAAGGATCTGTAATGACTGCTAACAGCAACCGGTGTAATAAGGTAAATGACTGTCCGAGGAGAAATTGCCAATCATGTCCTGGAATAAAACGTCATTTTAATTTGTAGGCTTTACAACTCTCAGGATGTCTGCCCACCCCCCACCCTCCACCCCTACCCTCAATTAGGAAATAACTTCTGGCCTCACTCAAAGCCTTATCAGAATTTAAGGAAGCCTCATTATGCAAATATTCCAGCCAAAGTGGACATCTAGAACTCCTAATTCAGTGAGACTGTTTATCAGTGGTGACTGAGGGTTCCCTTGAAAAAGGAAAAATATATGGGGCGCCTGGGGGGCTCAGTCATTTAAGCATCTGACTCTTGATCTCAGCTCAGGTCTTGATCTCAGGGTCGTGCGTTTAAGCCCCGAGTCGGGCTCCACGCTAGGCATGGAACCTACTCAAAAAAAGAGGGGGGGGGGGATACAATCCTCTAGTTCTTAGCAAGAAAGTAGATTCTAGACTTTAGTTCATGTATAATTTCATGGATGTGGCTTATATGGAAAATGAAAATTACCTATTTCCAAATTCCACGCAAATTCTACGCAATAAAGCCTCTTGCAGAACATACCCATTCTATCAGCAAATCCTATTGGTTTTTCCTGCTAAATGTATCCAAATTCCAACCACCTGTTGCCTCTCTGCTATGTTCGAGGCTGGCTTTGGTCCTTCCTCAAAGCCTCTTCCACATTGCAGCCTGTGTCCCATCCCTCCGTCCTGCAGAGCCTGGCTGCTCTCCTCTCCCTCCTTCCTTAACTCACTCCCCTTTGCCCTGTGTCAAGACTACCAGATATGCTTTTTTTGTTTCTAGCTCATTTGACATTTTTTTGTCCTGTTATTTTATGACCTGCTATACAATATCCTCTCACGTGAGTGTACCCTTCCTTACATGCCCTATATTATTTCTACTCTTGATTTTTGACATTTCTTACAAAGAAATGTGTCTTTTTAAAAAGCACATTCCTTATTAACAACCCTCCTATTATAATGTAGTTGGACAAATTCCACAAAAATGTCTCATCCACATTCTGGTAATAGAGAGAGTCCATCTGACCTCTTAGAGAATTTTTAATAGAATAACTCGAACACGTATGTACGTGCTCCAGTGGAGATCCTTCTAAGAAGTGTGTGGTGGTCTCAAACCACTTTTGTCCGAGTGCTTCTTACACCTTCTTCTCTAGGGCTGTTTTGTATATCAGCAACCCGAGCACCTGGTTACTTGAGCACTGCTGGGTTAGTGGCCTCTTAAAACAACATGAATCTGTGTCTAGGCAACAGATTTGAGAGGAATAAATGATTGCTATTTTTTCCCAGGAAAGGAAGAAAATAGCTTTTTGTGGAACCCCCAAATGTGCTATTTCCCCAACGGGTGGTGGTAATTTGAGGCATCCTCCTTTACACAGGCTACCCCAAGCTCATTAAAATCCAGAGCTAGGCCTGTAAGACTCTTGGCCTGTCCGTCTCGCAATGAGAGAGAAAGCGACCCAGGCCAGATTCTTTCTTACCCTACTTCCTACCAGTTCACCCCCAAAAGCCCCAAACTGGTTTGATTCAGACTCAGCTGTGGAAACCCAGTCTGATTCCATGGCTCTCTTTCTGCTGTAATTCCCACCCCCCCTTCACACATCCCCTCCTCCTTGATTATATCTGAAATCTCTTTCGCAAAGGATTTTAAAAATCGAAGAGAGCTAAGCATGCATCTCTCTGCCTGACATATTTTTGTGTGAATGACTTTCAATTAAAATACAATCACTCAGTCACCAACCAGGTTTAAAGGACTGATATAGATTTGGTTAGTGTGTCGTGACAGGGAGACCACTAAAAAGAACAATAAGGGCTTTGTGCAGTTATCCTGGTGGGCAAACGGGGCAATGAAGAACAGCCGGGAGACCCTTGGCAAACGTCTCAATTTTGCCTAAGGCAGGTCCTGTTTATCTTTAACTGAGTGGGGGACAAATAAAATGGGGCACCTGGTATTTGTGTTCTGCAGCTGCAATCTCAGAAGCTCTGTCTCATATGATTTATGAAAATGTACATTTCTTTTTTTTTTTTAAGATTTTATTTATTTGACAGAGAGAGACACAGCGAGAGAGGGAACACAAGCTCGGAGAGGGAGAGAGGGAGAAGCAGGCCTCCCGCCGAGCAAGGAGCCCGATGCGGGGCTCGAACCCAGGACCCTGGGATCATGACCTGAGCCGAAGGCAGACGCTTAACGACTGAGCCACCCAGGCGCCCCCATTTCTTTTTTTAATGTGTGCTTGACTTCATACAAAGGAGCATTTTCCCCTGAAGATTCATTAATGAAGGTTACGCCATAGTCTTAAAAAAGAAAGTCAGATGAAATGTTTAATTATTTACGATTGAACATATAGAACATTTGCCTGGTTTGCACAGCTAAAGATACAATTAGAAGTTCCTAGAGAGAGAACGGATTGAGGGTGTACAGAAATTTCAAACATATAAGAAAGAAAATTTCCCCCAAATTGCTCACAAATGTGAGGGATTAGTCAGTCTACCTGGGGCTCTCTGAAATTCCATGATTGAGTAGCTGAGAATGAAAAGATTGCTTCCTTTCTCAATGCCATTTTGTTGGACATTTTTAATGAGGTAGCAAATTTGCAGCTCAATAGGAAAAGCTCTCCGACAATGCTTTAGAATTTATAATCCCAGCCGACATATCTAGTTACTTCATTTTTAGATGACTGCACTTTCCTTACTCGTAGAAATATGACTAATGCAAATACCTTTGCAGACACCTGCATGCTGTTTTCCTGCATGTTCATAATGGCTTCGGAGATCTTGACATCTATTGGGTCCATGACAGACTCAATGTTGAATGGTCCTTCCAGTCGCTCTGCCACCAAGAGCATCGCATCTGTTAAAATACAGGAGCATGATTTATATGAGGACGGAGGGCTCCAGGTTGTTAACCTGTGCTTAAACAGTTCCAACACAACCGGTTGAAAAATAACCATTCACTCAAAATTTTTATTTGCTTTTATACAATCTGAAATGGGATGGATGACTAAATATCAAAGCAGTATTTCATTTTATTTCATTTAAAGATTTAAAATTATTTTACATATATAAAACCAGGCTAAACGTGAGAAAATTAGTTCATGTTAAGATTGTTGAGTGTCTCTAACTATCCCGCGTGAAGTTAAACTGAAAGAACAAAAATAAAAACAAAACAATATTAGGGCAAGGATCAGCTACATTTCAAAAATGGAGTCTAGTCTCTTTTCTTCTGGAGGGTGAGGAAAATTGAGAATGTTGGAGAAGAAGTGCTAACGTGTGGATTTGGGTGCACAAATGTCGAGACCCTACACAAACCTATTTACGATAGGTGCAGCACTTCTAAGATTTCCCAAGAACAGACGTTGTGCCCTTCCGTTTTATACCTTCAGCTTCCTTTGGGGATAGAGACACATCTCTTACTTGCTTTTGTATATTGAAGGCTTATTATGGTAGCTATCACATTGTAAACCCTCAAAAAATGTTCATGACATGAAATTGTGCTGAATTGAATTGAAGTCTTGCTTGGGAAGCTTTAGTTTTCCGGAGGAGATGGTCATAGTGATATGCTGGCAGGAGCTCTGCCCGAGGAGCTGGTAGTGCCGAGTTCTTGTCCTTGCTCCAACACTAAGTGGCAGGATGCCTATGGGGAAAAACCTCTGAGCTTATCTGGCCTCAGACTGGTGAAGTGTATAAAAGGGACTGCTGATGAGGAGTCTCTCAGCGTCTATGGCGAGGGGCATTTGCTCGAGGGGCTCACTTCTGTCTTTAGTACTCAGGGCACAGTTGGTAACCTGCTTCCATTAGGATTGTCAAATAGAACTTTCTGTGATGATGATAATGGGGCTATTGAAACTTAAAATGTGGCTAGAGTGACTGAAGAACTAAACTGTTAATAAATTGGTTAGCTTTTAATTAATTTAAATATAATTTTAAAAAATATTTTATTTATTTATTTGACAGAGAGAGAGAGAGCACCACGAGCAGACGGGAGGGGCCGAGGCAGAAGCAGACTCCCCGCTAACAGGGAACCTGATGCGGAACTCGATCCCAGGACGGATCATGACCCGAGCAGAAGGCAGATGCTTAACTGACTGAGCTGCCCAGGTGCCCTAATTTAAATATAATTTTAAATATTTACTTGAGACTAGTGGCTGCCATATTAGACAGAGCAGCCTAGACTTCTAACATATAGATTCCAATCTTAGATTTCAAATTTTTCAATTGTTAAAGCTCTTGGGAGCCAATCGTAAAACACTTTCCTTCTTTCACAATAATACATGTTTATTATCAAACACTTACAAAATACAGAAAAAAACCCCAACAACAAAGGAGAGAAATACACCCATAATGCCACTTCCCAGAATAATACCCAGAATAGTTTGTATATGCCTTGCTTTTTTTCTTCTATGCATACATATTTTAAGCATGCAACTGGAAATATACCATCCATATATCATATAATTTGCTTTCTAAATATATTATTGTTAAATGCTTTTTATAGTAGTTATTTTATAGTATTAGTATGAAGAAACCAAACTTTATTTTTATTACATATCCAACTATGCATGCTCAATCAAAGCCCAACATCAAAATCTTTTCAGGGTTATAAGTAGTTATGAATTAGGCAGATTAGAAACCTTTTAAGAGAGACGAATACTTGTAAGAAGGATACAGTACTCTCTGGGAAGCAAAGATTCACATTTCTAAAGAGCACTAGGTTTTGTGAACAACATCAGCTTTAACACTACCCACTGGCTTTCTGCGCCAGATCCCAGAACCGAGTCTCTGCTCTACCCGGGACTAATAACCCCAGAGTGAATGCATGCAGGGAGGTCCCTCTATTCCACATGTGTCCTCACCCCCGGTACTCTGTCCCATAGAATTCTTATTACGGGAAAGTTTTGAGTGTGAACAGACTCACAAAGAACCCCTAACAACAAATTTTCTGATTTTTTTCGTTAGATAATGCAGACTTATCTGTGTACCTCACAGCAGGATCTTACAACAAAAGTAACGATTTCTCTGCATCTTACTGACCTAATTATCTGGCAGTGTGGATGGAGGATGCACATTGAGGGGTTGTAGTATTTTGATATTAAAGATGTTTTTCCCTTGAAGGTTTTAAAAGGTGCCTAACTATTGTCTGAAAGCTGATCTATTCCTTTTATGTTTCGATATGTGTTTTGTGTGTTTATTAAAAATAATCCCCTTTACCGTTAGACTTTCCAACAGGTTTTTTTGATGACGATTAATTATGATGAATGAGCAAGTTTCTCTAGATGGGTGCATTCTGCTAGAAGAATCAAGAAACCTTGTACAGGAAAAAGAATTGGCCCGATGGATTTATTCAGCAAATGCACTTAAGAAACCGAAACTATGGGATCCTTAACTTTGTGTTTTACATACATATTTGCATAAATCATAATACAAAGAGTACTGGTCTGTTGTGGTATATTCATCCGACATGAATGGGCTGACTTAAGGCAGTGAGTGATACCTTTGGCTCTCTGGGAAGTCTGAGAGCCACTGTGCTCTAGGTAGTAAGGACAAGTGTTTGCATTGGATGCTAAGGACTTACTGTAGTGTCACAATTTGAAATTATGGGGTCCTATCATAAAGCAGGTAGGTTTCTCTTTGGTGATTTCAGTCATTGTGTTCCCGGCTCTTTCCCCACCATAGTGCTGGCCTGTTAGGTTTTTGGGTTTGCAAATGCATCTCCTCTTTTTAGACTCTAATCACGGTAAAAGTGCTCAGGACGAGCCTCTCCAGATCACTTGCCTATGTGGCCTTGGAAAAAGGCAGTCCGATTGATGATCCTGCATATTAAACATAACCAAATGGTCACATTTACTCAAATTGCTTGCTCCTGTATTTACATTCTTTTTTCTTCTTTTTAAAAGATTATTTATTTATATATTTGAGAGAGAGAAAGAGAGAGGGGCAGAGAGAGAAGGAGAAGCAGACTCCCTGCTGAGCAGGGAGCCCGATGCGATGCTCTGTCCCAGGACCCCAGGATCACGACCTGAGTGGAAGGCAGGCGCTTAACCTACTGAGCCACCCAGGCACCCCATGTATTTCCATTCTTTATCTCAATTCATTTACTTTGTTATAAAAACTAATTTAAGATGATACATTTTTGATATAGGTAGATATCTATTTTTCTTTTAATTTAGATCAGCTGTCAGAATATGCTACTTTAAGCTGTTATGTGCTTTAGGCTATTACTAATTTTATATATATATGTAAGTAATATATATATATATACACACACATTAGTTTATATATAATGTATACTAGTTTATATATATATTATATATTATTTATATATAAACTAGTGATCATTTTTCAATATATATGTATCAAATCATTATGTTGTACACCTTATAAATATATATATGAACTAGTATATATATACATACACTAATTATATACATACAATTACTTTACTAAGTAAATTAAATTCTCCTTTGAAGACTCAAAAGCCAATGTGGATTGGCTCAAAACCTCGGAATCATCATTAAGAGTAGTAATGTGCATATAGTTAAAGATACTGTATTCTACACCTAAAAATTTGTTAAGAGGGTAGATTTTATGTTATAATAATAATGGAAAAGAGCAGTGATGATTATTGTGCTCATCGACTACAGAAGTGGAGAAAAGGCAACACTTTTACACTGATGGTGGGGACATAAACTGGTGCAGCCACTATGGAGAACAGTATGAAGTTTCCTCAAAAAATTAAAAATAGGCCTACCATATGATCCAGCAGTTCCATTTCTGGGAAACCAAATCACCATCTTGAAATATATCTGCATCCCCATGTTCACTGCGGTATTATTTATAATAGCCAGGACACAGAAACAAATGAACTGTCCATCAACAGATGCATGGATAAAGATGTGAGATATACATATCATTTGGCCACAGAGAAGAAAGAAATTCTGCCATTTGCGACAACACGGATGGACCTTGAGGGCATAATGTTAAGTGAAATAAGTCAGACAGAGAAAGAGAAATACTACTATATAATCTCAGTTATATGTGGAATCTAAAAAAACCTGAACTCATAGACACAGAGAACAGATTGATGGTGTGGGGATTAGGAGGTAAGGGAAATGGGTGAAGGAGGTCAAAAGGTACAAATTCCAGTTAATAAGTCCTCAGGATGTAATGCACAGCATGGTGACTGTAGTTAACAATATTGTTTTACACAGCTGAAATTTCCTAAGAGAGGAGAGCTTAAAAGTTCTCATCAGGAGGAAAAAAATGTATTAACTATGTGTCATAATAGATGTTAACTAGACTTACTGTGATGATCATTTTTCAATATATGTATCTATGTATCAAATCATTATGTTGTACACCCTGGACTAATACAGTCAATTACCCATCAATTACATCTCAATAAAAACGAAAACAAAACAAAAACATGTTCCTTAAGATACAATCATCCCTCTGCCCAGTTCCCCTTTTGTTCTAAATATCCACGACAGGACTCCCCAGGGCCACAAAAGGAAAAGCAACTCTTCAGAAAATGCTTCTAGTATTTTGCATTTTCACTATAAAGGAGCAGGCTTACAGCTCCTGTCTTTGGGAGTCTAGTTTAGATACATTATGGAAGGAGAACACGGCAGTGAGACCAGAGTTGTTCAGTCCTGGGATGCCGTGTAGGCCTGGAAGCGAATGGCCAGCCTCCCTGGACTTGAGACCTCAGATGGTAAGGGCGTCCACATAGCCCACTGGGCAGCCAAGAGCATCCCTGCCTGGTTAGCCTCCCACCAGCTGGGCAAGGTTGTCATCAGTTAAACTCTGCAGGTCAGGAAACCCTTCTCTCTTCTTTGGGCCTGAAGGAAGCCATCCCTCTCTCTTCTCTCCTCCCAATACCTTTCTGACACCGAGGCAATAGTTGGTAAGTTTCTCTGCAATCAGTTAAGTCACAACACAGCCATAACTTACTCCAGAGGCTGCCATCCTACGCTGTCTTAATTATCTCCGTGACTTTTATATTTTGAAATACTTGGAACAGTATTTTTAACTGTGCTCTTGGAGCTGTTATCTGTGGCCAATTAAGCCAGGACAGTCCTAGCATGTCCGCTAATGATCAGCTGATCCTTCTGCACATATTTCCTGTACCGTCATAGTTTTGTATCTCTTTAAACAAAGGGCTGTTGTCTCGCTCCAGCAGTACACATAACTTCTGTTTCTAAGTGGAGATGAAGTTTAGATGAGTTAGATGTAACTGGAATCACAGTACGAGGTTCTCAGGCAGAGATGCGGTGACTGTGTTAGGACAGGGGGCATGTGTCGCAGCTCAGCCGGAAGGTGTGCATCCAAAGGTGAGGTGCTGGGCTGCAGGAAAAGCTGCACCTCTGAGCCAAGGCATTTTGCTCAAGTTAAGCACAGACTTTCCTATTAAGAGTGGGGAGACCTGCCTCTGGTTAGATGGAGTCAGGTGCTTGTGTTTCCATCTAGGACCCTCCATTAAATGCCAGAGACATAATGGATGCCACGGAGTCCCATTCTGTTCATCATGACCACGTCTCCCTAATAGCAGTGGTACAAGGAAGCAAATCAGACAGTGCCTGGGAAGTTGTTAGCACAATGCCTGGCACACAATTCGCTCTCCACAAAGGTTAGCTAATCCAAGGCCCTACCTCTGGTCAGAAGTGGAAAAGAAAGGACCAACTTGCAGGGAATTTTGGTGGAAGTGTTGACAGCAATTGATGCTAAGAGTAAGAGAGTACAGGCCCATGGCTGACTTTAAGCTGTATAGCTGGTGCTCTTTTGTAGGCTAAATCAATGTCTTGATAATAGCTGCCTTGTGATGGATGAGTTCATTACTGAGAGATACAAGACTGTATCTTTTTTCAAGATGTGTCCCTCTGCCAATGAATGATGACTAGCAAGTCTTTGATGTTCTTCCTATTGAGAGGCGGGGTTTATGCCCCATCCCCTTGAATCTGGGTGGGCTCTGTCACTGCTGTCACTGCTAGTTTCCAGATAGGTACCGAAAAGACTAGAAGTTCCACTTTTGGTTTCTCGTGAAACTCTGCTCGGAGCTCCCCATGCCGGACTGGTTATAAGTGGGCACTCCAGGTGACAGTCTCAATTGGGCCCAGAGTTCCAGCCATCCTTGCTGCTGTAGACAGAATGTTTGTGTCCCCCCAAAATTCACATGTTGAAACCTAATCCCCAAAGTGATGCCACTTGGAGGGGGGCCTTTGGGAAGTAATTAGGGCATGGGAACTCCCTGGCCCCTTCCGTCATGCGAGGACACAGCTAGAAGATGGCTGTGTATGTAAGGAAGCAGGCTTACACCAGACACCAAATCTCCTGGTGCCTTGACCTAGGACTTCTCAGCCTCCAGAACGGCTGTTTAAACCATGCAACCTCTGGTATTTTTGTTAGAGCAGCCCCTGTGGGGCCAAGACACCTGCAATGGTGCCAGACATATGAGTGAGGTAGTCTAGGACCTTCCAGACCCATCTCCCAGAGAATTACCATCTAGTGACCCCAGTCAGCACCGTTGGGGGGTGGGCAGAAGCATCAGCCAGCTGAGTCTTACTTGAATTCCCGACCTACTGCCCTGTGATTTGTAATAATATGGTTGTCATTTTAAGCTGTTAAATTTGGGGACCATTCATTTTGTAGCAATAGGAAACCAGGGCAGCCAAATATTTACACTATTTATAAAATATTCAGATGTTTTTCCAATATTTGTTTGACAGGACCTAAATATTCAGAATTCTAGTCTATTAACATTTGACAAATTTAACATTTATGATATAACCCTAGTTGACAGATACAAAAATGGTCAAGAAAAAATAAAATGTTGCCTTCAAGGGAACATACAAAAAGAATTTGCTCTAAGTCTGCAAAGCACTATGGTACACGCATACCAGCTAGCCTCAGATTAGGATACATGATTCCCTTGGGATGTGAGCATGAGAGAGATAGAGAGCAGGTTTGGAAAAAGGCAAATATTCTGATTTTTTTTCTAAGTATTTGACTTTGTGAAGAGCAAAGGCTCTGACACAGGAACTAGACATTATCTCTGGATGGCACTGGATTAAAAACTATCTTGCCGCAGGGACTGCTGAATGTTTATATTCCTCTAAGATGGAAATATTAAGTAGGATTTCCTATGATCAGATATATATTTTTAACTTATTTCTTGAGAAAAGGAGATATAAGGAAATGATCTTACTGAGAGCTACTGATTTTAACCTAGAAGGGAATGATTTTCAACATGTTTTACAGGAGACAAGAAGAGAAATTCTTCCTTTTTAAATGAGGTGTTATCAGCCCTTTCCTAAATAACGATGGAGTAGAAATGATCTTGAAAATTCAGTTGAGGGGATTTGGGGGAAACAGGTGAGGGTGGTCAAAAAGTAGAGACTTCCAGTTACAAGATGATGAGATGTGGGGATCTCACGTACAGCATGGCAACTCTAGCTAAAAATACTTACTGTATTGAATACTAGAAAGGTACTAAGACGGTAGATCTTGAAAGTTCTCATCACATACACAAAAAGGGTAACTATGTGAGGTCATGTAAGTGACCTTATTGTGATAATCATTTTGTCATATATATGTGTTATCAAATCAACATGTTGTACACCTTAAGCTCACACAGTGTTATATATCAGGTATACTTCAAAAAAGCTAAAAAAAAAAAAAAAAGAAAGCTAAGAAAACAGAAGACATTTGATCAAAATAAGCTCAACTTGAACTAATCAGTATTTGGGACTTGCGAAGGACTGTCACTGTATCACTATGGAGTACTGGGTGGGAGGGGGGAGGTATGGAAGCCTGCATGTTGGTCACATTCATGGCATGTAGGATCTTTCTGAAGGGACAAATGTGAAACACATGAACATTAAAACAATTTTTTTTGAACATTAAAACAGTTTTTTCTCCCTTTGAGAGAAATCTGAATGAAGATAAAACATTCATTTCAAAGTTCTCATTAAATCGTTTAAGTTTGTCCTAATAGTTGGCTTTTTGAAAAATGAAATCTATAAGCACAATCTACTTTATTGTTTCATCAGAATTCCATAGTGACCAACTTTGGTTTTTCTTTTATTTTTTAAAGATTTTATTTATTTATTTGACAGAGGGAGACACAGCAAGAGAGGGAACACAAGCAGGGGGAGTGGGAGAGGGAGAAGCAGGCTTCCCACTGAGCCGGGAGCCTGATGCAGGGCTTGATCCCAGGACCCTGAGATCATGACCTGAGCTGAAGGCAGACGCTTAGTGACTGAGCCACCCAGGCGCCCTGCTAGAACTCTCTTCAAAAATGCACATCAGATGAGGTCACTGCCTTCTGCTAAAGGTTGTCAGTGCCTTCAGGAGAAAGTCGGAACCCCTTAGCCAGGCTAAGAAAAGCCCACCTTAGCAGCCTTGTCTACTACCTCCCCTGGTGGTCCTGCCCCTTGCACGGGGACCACCCCCCCGCAGAGTTCCATCAGAGCTCTGAACGTGACATTGACATTGTCACCAAGGTCCCACACACAGGCAATCCAACCTGAAATCAATGGCAGACAAGTTAACCTATATGCCGCCTTGTTCTCACGTTACCTGCTGAAGAACTTCCAAGGGTTCAAGTCTGAAAAGAGACTCATAATCACAGACTCCATCCCTTGCTACAAATTCACTCCTCACTACTCAATATGTCCTGTGGTTTCCTGCTATTACAAATAATGCCACAGTGAGTATCCTTGCACAAAATTTATATAATGCATGTGCAAATAAGTCTGTTGATTAAGTCCTAGAAGTTCAACTGCTAGGTCGAAGATATTTTGGCATTTAAAGTTTTGATAGTGCCAAAGTTCTCTCTGTAAAGGCTGTACCTATTTTACATTCCTGATGGCAATACACGATAGTGTCTGATTCTCTAGGTCTCAAACTTTTAGATGTTGTTAAGATCAAACAGTTGGATGTTTACCAATCTGATAGGGTGAGAAATTGGCACCTTGGTGTGGTTTTGACTTGAATTTCCCTCATTTGAAGGAAGTTTGCACATCCTTGAATATGCTTAGATACCATTTCTATTGCTTTTTCCCTTCATATTCTTGGCTCACGCATTTTTCTGTTGGGTTATTAACTCATATTGATATAAGGAAATGTCTTTTGCCAAAAAAAAAAAAAAAATACGGTAAAGACACCAGCCCTTTGGTGACATGAAGTACCATTTTCCCTCACTAGTTGCTATTTATCTTTTGACTTAGTTCATGGTTTTCTGCTCTGCAGAAATTTTAAGTTTTTGACAGTCCAATTTATCATTCGTTTGTTTCGGTTTTCTTGGTCTTGTGTCATATTATGCAAGCTTTCTCCTTTCCAAGTTCACCTCTCTGAACCTAATCTACTTCTGCTCACATTTTTGTTTACTAGCTTCCTTGCTGTTCTGTGAACGTAGGCCAGGCGCTCCCCTGTCTCAGGGCCTGTGCATTTATGGTTTGTTCTTTCCTCTTTGAATAAGCTCCCCCAAATATCTGCATATCTTATTTTCTGCTGGTCTCCACCCAATGCCATCTCTTAGAAAAACCTTCTCTAAAGACCCTACAAACTTCCAGACACTCTTATCTGGTTGCTGTATTCTCTCTCTCTTTTTTTTAAAGATTTATTTATTTGTCAGAGAGAGAGACAGAGAGCACACAAGCAGGGTGAGCGGAAGGCAGAGGAGAAAGAGGCTCCCTGCTGAGCAGGGAGCCCGACGTAGGACTCGATCCCAGGACCCCGGAATCACGACCTGAACCAAAGGCAGACGACGCTTAACTGACTGTGTCACCCAGGTGTCCCTGATTGCTGTATTCTTGACAGCACTTAACACTTGCTGAATTATTGCGTTTATATTTGCTCTGGTCCCTCTTTCCCCCACTATTTTGTAATCCTCAGGAGGGCATGTCTTTCATCTTTCTTGTTCCCTTCTGTTGTCCCAAACCCTAGAACAAGACTGGGATCCAAAGATTGTGAAATGAACATTTATTAAAAAAATTATTGGAACAATTTAAAAAAATCTCTCTGTATTTTCTTCCCGAAACTTAAAAGCTAAGTTACTCTCCTCCTCCCCTGCCTGAAAACTCTGCCTGTCTATTTCCCTGCTATGTGCACCATCACAAATGCCTACAAAACTTTATTAGTGCTGGCCTGCAGGATAAATAGCCCCTTGGTGGCTTTTGGTGTGTTATAAGGTAGATGAAGAGTTTCTGTGGGAATTTAGAATCTTATTGTACTTTTTTATTAGGTAGAAATAACTTTTTAGATCTTTTGGCTTGAAATTGAAAAGTATGGCTGGTTTTCTTTCTGTCAGAGGTCATTTCTAGGTTAATCTAAAAAAAAAAAATGCTCTTGACATATCTGGCTTTACCAAACAAGGTAATTCCTGTTGTTTCTCAAGAGTCCAAGTTTGCCATTAACTTTCAAAACAATTTCTGTGATAAATGTCATATTTGTTTCTTCCCTATAATTTGAGCACATTCACTAAGTACCAAATTAATGATCTTTTTTTTTTTAATTTTGCCAAGCCTGTACAGTGTTTAGGTTCATAAAAAATATATATACAAAACAGACCATGATATAAGTCAGATCTAGCCACAGAAATCAGTACCACAAAGTGAGGTAAATAATAGAAAATGGAAATGAGCCAATTAAATGCAGTTTAAAATAGTGCACAGATATTTGATGCAAAAATAAAACAGGGACAGCCACCCAGAATAATTACAGTAACTAAAGAACTTAAGCCAAATAAAAGAGAATTTAATGAAGATAACTGTTTACTTTGAAACCAAATCCAGGAAGAGGAGGAGAGAACAAATATACAAACTGATTTAATTCTGAAACCAGTACAAACAAAGACATTTATTTTGCTTCTACACTGTAAAAGGAAATGCAAATTGTGGGAGAAATAATTCCCCAGTACTCCCAGCGCAGTAAAGAAATTGGAACCTCCAGGACTCATTTTCTGATGTTGGTTTCTTGTTAGTAGAATGATACATTGCATTTCATAAAAATGTAATATATTCATGCCAGCATCATCTCAATGTTATATTATATCTTCGAGATGTTTAGTTATATCACAAGTCAGAAAGAGTGGGCCTTGCAAATCATGAATTTGATGGACATCAAAGTGTATACTACCAACCATAATCCTTTATTTAAATTTTTATTGCTGGGGCGCCTGGGTGGCTCAGATGGTTAAATGTCTGCCTTCGGCTTAGGTCTTGATCCCAGGATCCTGCATTGGGCTCCTGGCTCAGTGGGGAACCTGTTTCTGCCTCTCCCCCTGCTCATACTCTCTCTCTCTCTCTAGCTCTCTGTCTCAAATGAGTAAATAAAATCTTTTAAAAAATTATTGCTGATTCTTCATATGAATAATTTTTTATGTCATTTGTAGCTAGGAACGTCCAAATAACTCACATCAACCTAACCATCTTTGCCTTGATGATGAATTTCAGGATTAAGGGGCAAAGAATTTTTTAAGATCTTTCTCACAGAAGAACTATCTTTACCTTTATGTTGTTGGTGCCTCCACAGGGTTTTGGTACCTAGTAGATTGATTTGGGCCGACGAGTTGGTTTTATAGTTTAGGAAACAAGAACCCAAAGAAGAAAAACAGCATCCTTTGGACCAAAACCTTTGTTCTTTCTCCCTCTATCCAATATACTGGGCATTGAAAGTGCTCAAATAGCATCGATGTGCTTACCTACTGTTTTGTTATTCACTAAATTACAAGTGCTTCATTTTTAAAGAGAATATTGAAAGAGAAACCGTACGTGATAAAGATAGAGCATTTTTCTCCTAAGATTTTTCTCCTTCTTTCTTTGTCGCAATTAAGCTTTTCTTTAAGCCTCCCTCAGGGACTGTGTTCTTTGAATGTGGGCACCATGATCCTGCATTGTCCTTGACAAACATAAAAAGCACTCATAGAGAGTCATAGGCTCTGTGACCCCGGGCAAATTACTTCACTGTTGTCATCCTTGGTGTCCTCTGTTATCATGGGAGCTCTTCCTCTGTCACTGTGGGAATTAGATGTAACACTGGACCCACAGCATAATATATTTTTATTATTATATTATGATTATCGTATCTTTATGGAGACACAAGTCCTTTCATTTCCCAAAAAAATTAATACTAAAGGTTTGAGTTCACCATCATCCATGAAGTCATAAACCCTTTTACTGAAAGAGGACAATACCTGATCTGACCCTTTTATTTTACAAAGAAGGTCACTGAGTCCCAGGGGCACGAGGGCTCTAGTGATTGGGCTGGGCACAATGGCAGGGCTGTTCTTTCAACAAGCTCTTTCTACTCCATCATACTGATTCCTTCTGTACAACCAGCCAACCTATTATTAAGAAACACAAACAGCAAAAGCATTTCGGATGTCAATAAACTAAAAAAGTCCAAACTTTTTGCCAGTATATTGCAGTTAAAGCAATTCTCTTATTTCTCCCTCCTTTGCCCTAAAAGTTAATAAAGCAAATAACCCCAGAGACCATTTGTTTCTGTAGCACAAGGGCTTGCAACCTACATGGAATGAATCGCAAACCTCTCCCAGAACCAATAAAAAATAAATAAATGAAAAGTCAGGTGTGTTGTCAGAATTCCCTGCTGGGTCCGAACGGAGTGATTAGTGAGTGAATCAGCAAGCAATGGGAGCCCTTCTCTCCTACTTGTGTGTGTACTGGTATTATTAAAAATATATATATTTTTTATTATTTTGTTGCTCAGTGCTATGTGAACCAAAAGGAAAATGAAAAAAAAAGGGCAGTCTGCCCTGTATCATGGGTCACTAGACCTAAAGAAAAAAAGCTGGATTGTTTAGGAAAAGAAAAAAAAAAACACCCTCATTTTGGGAGGTGATGACTTCATCTCTTCTCATCTCTGATTTGCCCATGAAATGGCAAGATAACATTTTATTATTTCTTCTGTCTTTACATCTTGTTTCGAGTTATCTTCAACATATGCTCCAAGGTGAAGATAAAGATCATTTTCTAACCTGGTGGGGGAGGGGAAAAAGTGGGGGAGAGAAAGAGAGAGGGACAGGGAGGGGGAGGGGGAAGGAGAGGGGAGAGAGGAGAGAGAGGGGAAGAGAGTGAGTGAGAGAGGGAGAGAGGGAAAAGGAGAGAGAGAGGGAGAGAGAAGGAGAGAAAGAGAGAGAGAGAAGAAAGTCCATGATAGAGAAAGAGTGGGTATTTAGGCAGCATTTTCAATGAGCCTGGGCCTGCCTGGTACTATTCTAAGAACTTTAGGGCAGAGGACTTCGTTTTATTTTTACAACAATACCATGCTGTAGGAAGTACTATTATTTCCTTTAATGGTCGTGGAGGCTAAGACCCTAGAGGTCAAAGAGCTTGCCCAAGGTCTCATGGCTTGTGGGTGGTTAGGGTAGGTGCTGTTCGGAGTAGGCCAGAACATCAAGGAATTGCTTGAACTTGTCACTGTAGCCAAGGAGACCTGCTTGAGTCTCAGGTAGGTGGGCCACAGCGTGTATCTGTGCGGTTAACAAGGGTGAGGCAGGGGAGTCACGGGCTACACCAAGGGCATCAACACCATGCTACTCTGGCTCTGCTTCTTCATGAGGCTGTGTCAAGCAGACAAGTGCTCTTGGGGACTTCATGCAGATGCTCTCGTAGTCAAGCTGGGTACACACTTTCTCTTTCTGGGCCTTCTCTTATTAGTGTTTGGGGTGCAGGTTTTTCTAGAACTTATCACTGAAACGTAATCTCATTGATTAGGAGAGTGCAGTGGTTTTTCTGTTCTCAGAACATGCGTATCACTGGGGAAGGACTATTTGACATCAGCCATAAAATTAAAGGTAACTTCCCTTATTTGGTTTTCAGAAAGATGTAACTATTTTCTTATTAGATTTCTTTTTATGCCGAAGCACCTATTAGCTGAATTGGAGGGAAAGTTTTTAGTCAGTACTCAGTCCCTTTTTATCATAAATCTACCCTGGATCCCAACTCTCTCCTAACCGGGGAGTAGATATCCAACTGCACACTGGACATTTCCACTGAGTGTCTGTTTATGTATGTTTGTTATATAAAATTTGGGAAAAAGAAGAGAATAAAAATCCTCTACTATCTACGAAGACAGAGATAACTATGGATAATATTTTTGGTACTTCCTTCCCAGTGTTATTCTAATATGAATAGTATTGGGGTCAGGCTAAATGCAGTTTCCCCCTTTTACTTTCAATTCAATAGCACATAGCTAGATGTCTCCCACTATATCCAAGAAAACAACCCTTTTAGTGACTACACCATATTTTATGTCTTCAGTGCATTCTAAAATTCTGTAACCATTCTATCATAGTTGGCTTTGTGGGTTCCTATTCAATTTTGCATTGCTATAAAATAAATATAGTTCCTACCTCTGATTTGTACCTATTTCTTCTGATTACCATCTTAAGATAGATTTCTTTAAATTGACAACTATTTATTCATTTAAGAAGTAAGTAGAACAAGGGTGCCTGGGGGGCTCAGTCAGTTAAGTTGCGGACTCTTGATTTCATCTCAGGTCATGATCTCAGGGTCGTGGGATCGAGCCCACATCTGGCACCGTGCTCAGCGAGGAGTCTGCTTGAGATTCTCTCTCTCCTTCTCCCTCTGTCTCTCCCCGCCACTCTCTCTCTCTCGCAAATAAAGAAATCTTAAAAAAAAAAAGAGGTAGAACAAACATACATTTCTTCTGATAAATACAAAAAGCTCAGACTTTATTTTTATTATTTTTTTCTTAAGATTTTATTGATTTATTTGACAGAAAAACAGCGAGAGAGGGAACACAAGCAGGGGGAGTGGGAGAGGGAGAAGCAGGCAGAGCAGGGAGCCCAATGCGGGGCTTGATCCCAGGACCCCAGGATCATGACCTGGGCCGAAGGCAGATGCTTAACGACTGAGCCACCAAGGAGCCCCAAAGCTCAGACTTTAATAAGGAGAAGTATTCTCAATATAGGGAGCTAAATGAAGGTAAGAGAAATAGCTCTGATTCTACCATCTCATAGACCTCCTACATTTAAAAGGCAGACATTTATGATGATGCTGTATTTTTAAATTTAAAAATTTTGAATTAAAGGAACTGTTTGTTTTCCCTTGCGATTGTAAAGGGGCTTAAATGCGTAAAAAGGTTACATAGGTTCCAGTGCCTCCACCACAACCTACAAGTGTGACACTGAGGTTATTCATTCCCACCTGTAAAGTTAAATGTTTACGCTCGTAGGTATCTCATGGGCATTCTAGTTTCAAAGCCATATGGACCTACGGCTCTAGGACGTCTCGGAAGGAGCATCCTGGAGCGTCTGGATCATTTTCAGCAACTTGCACCAGTTTCAGCATCTGCACATGCGCAGTTGGCAGATAAACCAAAGAGCAAGGGGGCAGGGCCCCTGGTCTAGGAGTTTGACCCAAGGAGCAGGCAACAGCAGACAGAGGTGTTCGGTCAGCGTCAGAGTGAAGGGCACAGGTGGCACAGAGGAAGAAAAGCTATGGGGATGCAGATAAGAGGCAGCGCATGGAAGCAAGCACAAGCCGTCCACATTGGGAGGATGTAGAAGGAATGGAGAGCTGTGTGCCCTGTCGCAGAAAGACTTGGCTTTGACTTTTAGCTCCATTCTTAAGAACTTTTCCTCTCAAAATAATGGTAAAGGAAAGAAAACTGGGTATAAAAAGGTAGAACTTTAAAAAAAAAAAGAACAAAAACAACAACAGTTGGAATCCACCAGTGACTTCTGAAAAGCCAGTCAGAGGAACATGGGTCAGAGGTCCCAAAGCCAACTTAAAACTGCAATGCAAGTGAAGCAGGACATTGAAATTTGGGGGCAGCATTAACAAGCTGTGTGAATGGTCCTGTTAGATGATTTCGGACCTCTGGAGTAGATGGGAGTGAAAGATTTAGGTACGGATGCAAAGAGGATCAGCAGGTTGTCATTGACTCAGACTGGAAGGCAAACAGGTAGCTCAGCTGTTGCCCGGCCACCAGATAACACTCACTTCCTATGTTCCCACAGGTGGTAACATGCAGTATCTCATTTAATCCTTGGATTCTCAGAGGTAGAGGCTGTGCTTAGCCCCATTTTATAGAAAATCAACTTAATGAAGCCAGAGTTTCCATATTGAGAATGGAGCCGGATGCCGACCTAGATCCATGAGACTCCAACTTCTAGACTTGTAACCATTACTCTCTGTGCTTCTAAACATTTAAAAAGATTTAAAAATATATACGTACTCAAAAGTCAATATGAAAGTCCCAGAAATGCTTGCAGAATTAATCAAAACATTACAATAATTTGCAAAATTTGAGAGATGCTCCTCAGTAAAGTCAGTCTTTGTTATCTTGGTCACATAAAACATCCAACGTCAAAGACCTTGATGTTTTCCTGGAAAATTCTCTCTTATTTTCTTTAATTATCTATGTAAGACTTTAAGATAAAAAGACAGAGACAATGTAGGCTTGCTTATGATAGAAGTAGAAAAAAATTCAGAATGAGTATCTACTATTTGATGATAGAGTCGACACTCCAAAAATTGGTATACAGTGCCTTCCCATTTGCATCCTTATAGAGGTAGAGAGACATGTGCCGAGTTGTTTCTGCTAACACACCTGAATTAACTGTAAGACGCCTCTGGGTATTTATAAACCAATAATACCACTGTTTTTTAAAAGCAAACATGTATCTTGAAAACAGGCTCAGAGATCTTTCTAAGGAAGGGAACAGTAATTTGAGGCCACCAAAAGAAAATGAATGGGTGATTTTAAGAAAAATCAAGGTGATATATTCTAGAAACAAATGGGTGATCTATCTATGCATATTTAGTGTATTGCTTGCTATGCTTTTCAAAAATGTGGCTATCTTTTAAATGCTGCCTGTAATCATATTCAATAAGCTTGCACAAAGTCTTTTCCTCCAAAGTCTATGAGGCTCTGATTTCTGTAGTTAGGACACATTTGCCTACCCTAAGAACCTCTTGGAGCTATCATTTAGAATTTAGCCCAGTAGGGGTGGGAGGCGTGGGGTGGCTGGGTGATGGACATTGGCGAGGGTATATGCTATGGTGAGCGCTATGAATTGTATAAGACTGTTGAATCACAGACCTGTACCTCTGAAACAAATAATATATTATATGTTTAAAAAAAGAAGAAGATAGCAGGAAGGGAAAAATGAAGGCGGCAAAATTGGAGGGGGAGACAAACCATGAGAGACTATGGACTCCGAGAAACAAACTGAGGGTTCTAGAGGGGAGGAGGGTGGGGGGATGGGTTAGCCTGGTGATGGGTATTAAAGAGGGCACGTACTGAATGGAGCTCTGGGTGTTATAGGCAAACAATGAATCATGGAACACTGCATCAAAAACTAATGATGTAATGTATGGTGATTAACATAACAATAATAAAAAATCACAGACATTTTGATATCACATTATAGTTTCAGACATCTCTAAATATTTTTTTATGCTCATCACTACTTTGAAGTTGTGATTGTTATTACATTTGTTGGTAGACTGCACAGGATCTATAGACATTCAGTTGATACAGTTGGGCCAACAGCAGGGCAGCTCTCTGCCTAGTGATCCTTCAACCACCAAATGCTGAGGGTGCTGTACTCATCCTGGTGATCTAGACATCTATGTTGCTTTCTCATATTTCTTATGAATATGTGGAAGGAGGTAAGCTGAGGGCCACATGAAAGTTTGACGTTCCCAGTCAAATTAAGACCAATAGCCTTCACACTGCAATGTCATTAAAAAATAAAATTTAACTTTAACTTGCCTGTACTTAAAAAAAAAAAAAAAGAATTTAGCCCGGCAGAAGATGTACTGAGAGCTACCTGGTGTGATTATTTTCCATTCTTCCTGATCATTCCGAGTTTTAGATCAAAGTTTGAAGTTGCAACACAACTGGCCTCTCTTAGCTGTTTAACTTCATCTGTGTCTAATTTTTGTTTCTTTCATATTTCTTCTACACATACTCCCAGATGCCTTTGGGAAATGGACCCATTTTGAATATATCACATAAATAAACTGCAATGGGGGAAGGCCTCTTCATTTTGAAAATGCCACACTGCACAATGGCTGAAAGGAAGGCTCATTGAGTAATACTAGCTGCATTTCTACGGGAGCCCTATAAGTGCTTTTTCCCCAAAGCACTTAACATAGCAAAATTGCCTCACTCATCACAGCAAAGCAGTCACCTTTAGACTGGTCTGCGAAGCTGTTTTGCAGGATGGAGTAACACTTCAGATGGGACTGCAAATGAAGAAGAATTCTGTGTCGAGTAGCAGTGGTAGGGGAATTTAAGCAGGAAGAATAAAATTACTTATTTGGAATTGGGTCAGAACTCTAAGACTAACAGCTACCCTGATAGCAGACTATTCTGAAAAAGCTGCTGGATATTTATTGAATAAACCCATCCTGGCAGAAAGATGTGTCTATTGTATGCAACTATATTGTATACATTTATCCCTTTTTCTTCACATACATTTATTATGGAGAAGTCTTAAATATATAAAAATTGACCCAGAAAATGTGTATTCATTCTTCAAAACTTGCATTAGACTGTGCATTTACTGACCTTATTCCATATACGTCCATATCAATAAACCCAAATCCAGTGTTCAAGAAACTAATGCTTTCTAAACCTTATCACAAAATAGTATTTTCTGAACAATGAACTTCTTCCCTATTCCTCCTAAATCATTCACTCCTTCGTACAAACACCTGGGCTACAAGAAGACTGGGTCTGGGCTTACATTTTTTGGTTTGTTTGTTTGTTTATTGAGAAAAGAGGGGCTTTAAAAATGATAATTCATTTTTAAAGGTTAACTAATAACATCAGCATAATATAGAAAAACTAGAGAATTGAAGTAAATAATTAAAAACTGGAATGCTTATAATGGCACCACTGGGATTACAGATAGATGGGTCAGAAACAATCCTTTCTGGCAGCATAACTCCTGAATGGCTAAACCACTGAAGAACTGGGAAAGATTCAACAGAACGGAAGACTCTCACCTCTTAACTTTGTTGACTTTTGACGCATTATTTTTTTTTAAAGATTTTATTTATTTATTCATGAGATACAGAGAGAGAGAGAGAGAGAGAGAGAGAGGCAGAGGGATAAGCAGGCTCCCCACTGAGCAGGGAGCCCGATGCGGGGCTCGATCCCAGGACTCCGGGATCATGACCTGAGCCGAAGGCAGACGCTTAACCATCTGAGCCACCCAGGCGCCCATGACGCATTATTTTCTTTACTCGCACATGTAATCAACAAGTAAGTACTGAGTAACTGTGATGTATGAGGTCCCTACCAGCTACCAGACTCATGGAAAAACAAATAAGCAGACTAGCAATTCTTATTCAGCGTGATGGGCACTAAGCAGGAACCATGTACCCAGTGCAATGGAACCTCAAAGAGAAAGCATTTAGATCAGCCTGTGGCAGGTGGTCGGGGGAGGCTGGAGGGGGAGGTGGGGGCAAGGGAGCAGAGGTAGCTTTCTGGAGCTGTGCTTTTGAAGCCCTATAGGATTACTGGGAGTTACCTAAGTAGAGAAGAAAGAGTAGGAGGTGTGGATGGAATAGAAGATGGAATATCAGATAAGAGAGAACAGCAATAAAAAGGCATGGAGACAAAGAGTCAGTGAAAAGCATGATGGCCAAGAGGGACGGACCCCAGGAGAATGAGGGGTCCAGTTTCAAAGGGACGGGATGACAGGTCAGAGGCTCAGTGGAAATGTCCACTGAGCAGTTGGATACCCATGCGCTGGCTTGGAGAGAGAGTAGGGTTCCAGGGTAGATTTATGATAAAAAAAGAGTGA
This sequence comes from Zalophus californianus, assembly GCF_009762305.2. Taxonomy (NCBI): domain Eukaryota; kingdom Metazoa; phylum Chordata; class Mammalia; order Carnivora; family Otariidae; genus Zalophus; species Zalophus californianus. The sequence continues at coordinate 16,119,969 of NC_045597.1, forward strand.
CTACTGTCTAAAACTTTGCCTTCTAACCCAGCTAATATGTTCTTCAGCATTCTCGGGAATAATGTCAAAAAAACAAATTGATAGTATAAATTCTTTATATGGATGGCCTAAGCTTATGCAAATCTAATGGAGAAGTGAACATGGCATGAATTAAGCAGCCTTGGATGGTTCTGGAAGCCTTCTTCTTGTCACTTCACCCCAGTGCTACTCTGCTCAGTCACTGAGCACTCTTTGGTCTTCTGGTTTTCATTCTCTTTTACCCATTTCCCTTGCCCCTCACACTCATGCTTTCTGTTTCTTCCTTCCCTTTTGTTACGGTCTTCCCTCCTGCTTATAATACACTAGGTATCCAAATCCTGGGTCCTCCTTTTTGCACCTGTGTCACATGATCCTGCTCAGGGAAAGTGTGTTGCCAAGTACTCCATTAATTTCAAACAACTTTTTAAATTTTACTATAAATATTGGAGTCCTTCTCTCTAAGGATTGCCCTCTATGAGCTCTCACAGCACCTTGATGATCTCTCTCTCTGCCTGTTGCACATGATGGTATGAGGATCTGTTTTTCAACCTCTCTCTTCTGCTAGACTTTGAGCTCTTTGAGGCTGGGTACTAAGACTTATTTATCTTTCATTTCTTAGTGCCCAGAACAGCACCCGAGGCATAGCAGATGCATATTCTCGCCATAAATATGTGCTGAAAGAAAGGATAAGGGGACTCCGGAGGTTTGTGTGTAAGGCAAATGCACAGACCAAGTTTCAGCAGAAAAGGTGAAGGGCTACTTCCAAATCCAGGACCTTGGTTGCGGTCAGGAATAAACTGATGTATATGGCACATCGTCATTCATTTATTCCTTAGCACAGGGCTCTGCACAGATGTCAGAGATTGAACAAACAAATATGTTAGTGGTGGAAATCTAACTCCATCCACCTGCTTCACTTTTAACCCACTATCAGATAAACCAGCCAACTACAGAACGCAGTAAAAACCTTGGTTTTGTTGGACACGTTAGGTCCTCTGTCACAAGGAAAGGGGAGTAGAGAGAGAGGAATCTATATCCTTTTTTTTTTTTTTTTTTGCAGATGTTGGAACCAAGGTATGCAGAAGATAAATGACTTATCTCTAGGCCTCTGCCTGGTCTCCTGCCCACCAGACCTCAGTGACTATTGATGGAGGTCCTGGGGACACTGGCATGTTGCCATGGGAAACAAAAGTGGTGGCAACCACAGACTCAATTTCAAATGACAGTTAAACATACACTCTACACCAACGACACAGTTCTCGGGTAGTGTCAAAATCAGTGGCCGTGGCTCTTCATCTTCTACCTGTTTCTTCTATTAATATAAAAGCTTACTCTGGATTGCCTGATGCATTTTTAAAAGCTTGCTGCCAGGCTGTAGATTTTGGAGCTGCCTTGCAGCTTCTTCTCAGACAAGGTTCAATACTTCTTAGACTATAGTGTTCATGCAAATAAAGGGAAAAGGAAAAAGTAGGGATTCTTCAATAAAAACCCTGGAACAGTGCTTCTGCCTCCCAAAGGGCACCATCTGTCTAAGATGTCCCAAGTCAATGCGACTGATATGATTAACCTATTTATTATTTTGACATTGTAGCAAAAACGAGAGGGAAGAGCCATTTCTCTGTTTTTTTTTTTTTTTTTGTCTGGCTTGGCTAACCACGTTATTGGGATAGAAGAGAAAAATTGATCGAAAGCAGAAGGAACAGGGGTATAAAAAACCTTCTCTGTGATCTTCACATAACTCTTTTTAGTTTCCATTTCTGTTTTCTTTCCTTTTAATGGATTAGTGTTATGCTAGAGGGCAAAGGTCATTTCAGAATAATGAAATGTCAAAGTCAACGGAGGGTGAATTGTGTGGCAGGTGTCGAATAAATGTATGGTATTTTAAATATTTACATCTGCAAATGGAAGCCATATTTCCATCCTTTGATTACCTCCTCAGGCTTTTATCTACTGAAGGGGAGAGAAGAAGGCTCCCCAACTCTTCCCCAAGTCTCCTGAAACACTAGGACCCCGCTTCTCCTCTCATTCACATTATGAGGCCACTTTCTGAGTCTTGGTCTAGAAATCTGTAAAATGGCAATGGTAATAACTACCTCACAGGATACTGAGAAAGTTAAAGGGGGCGTGAAAGAGCCAAATCCAATGCTTGGCACATAACTGGCACTCAATGAAACAGTTCTGTTTCCTTTTTGTATGTTCTTCCAATGGCCCTAAAGCCAGGCAGGGAGCTGGGCAATTTTAATTGCCGAGGGCTTGTAGATTAGAAAATATTTTGTTATTATCCTCCATCTCGTTGTAAGTACTTACCTTTTGCTTTCTCCGTCTTGCATACACATAATTTAATATTTGGGAGGAAACAAAAAAATGATATTAACTCTTATTTTACATTATTATAGACAAAAATTCCTTCCTAAGACCACCTCAGCTGGCTCATTAAAAAGCTGCTTTTCCTTCCTCTGAGCATCTTTCAAGTTCACCTCTATGCAAGTGATTGCCAACCATTATTACAATGAGAATTACCTGGGGGCTTTGAAAACTCCCCATGCCCAGGCTGAACCTGTTAAGTCGGGTCCTTGCAGCTGGAACTCAAGCATCCGTGAGAACCACTGCCTTACTCATTGGTGCCTGGGAATTGGTCAAACTCACTCTTGCCTCAGGCCTCTCAACATTCTTTGCTAGTCCAGTCCCATATACTTCCACCAATAATTAAATAGAACAAATATCTGTTGAGAAAATACCATATGCCCAGGCCTGAGCTGAAACATCCCAGCTGATGAATTCCCCCTCTATTTCAGAGATTATAGAGGCTACAAAATGCCTCCAAGACTTCTTTATCTCCACTGATTATGGATCCCACTTCCTCTCTCTCTTCAGGGGAAATCGGTCCTTTATTCTCCCCTTCAGCATTTAAACGTGTCCACATATTTGCCATTTAAAAGTAACTTGAAAATCTGCCATTATGCCCTATTTTCAGGCAAGATTCTGAAAAAGAATAGCCTAGACCCATGCCTTCATCCCCTCTCAAAATTTCTCAATTCACGTGAGTCTGGCTTTGGTCAGAAATAGCTGTTGCAAAGATACCAGTGACCTCTTAATTGCCAGATCCTTGCCCTCTCTGCTACCCTGATTGTCCAGCACTGTGGCTGACTTGCCTTTCACATTCTTGCATGCTTCCTGCCTGGGGCTATACTTCTCCGTTTCCTCTCCTGTCTTGGGAGTTGTCTCATTCCTACTGTTTGTTTGTTTATTAATTGCTAGTGTGCTCATCTCCTAAATAGGAGTTCCCCCAGGGTTTAGGCCGGAACCCTCTGTAGATACCTTCTCGTTAATTTCATCCACACCCGTAACTCCATTTCCCTCTTGCCTAACGATTTCCTTATTTCTGTACCTCCTGAACTCCTTGTAAATTCCAAATCCTTGCTCGTAACTACCTAACCAGTGCGCCCTTCCTCCCAGATTTCATATCCCTTAAATGTGTCCTATTCAAATGAGCATTTACCATCTGCTCACCCTGCTAAACTTGCTCTTCCAACAGGCATCCTCTTTCTCATAGAATGGTACCATACTCTACAGTTCCAACCATTAACTATTCTTTTCCTTTTCCTTATTTTCACATCCAATCTATCACCCAGGTGTTGGTTTCCAATATTATCCCTGTTCAGCCACTATTTTGGTTCCAGCCTGAATCATATGGTGTCTGAACAATAATCATAACCCTCCAATTAGTTTCTCTATGTTTAGCTTTTCTTCCCTTCAACCCAATCTCCACTGTGATAACTGAAGGATAGAAAACTCAGATCTTTTGGATCTGATCTTATTCCTCCTCTTTAGTAAAACATTTGCCCTCATGGCACTTCCTCTAGAGGGTCCTATGATGCCTCTCCTTAATTGATCTTCAAAACACAGCTCAAATATTTCTGAATCCGCAGGCTAAGCTAGCCACCCCTCCCTTGCACTCTGCTTCTGCGTTCCAACATCAACAAATAAAACAACGGTACAGATGGTAGCAGTAGATGCTACTCCTGGAGTACCTATCAGTCCTTTATAGATGTTACATAATTTCATACAACATATGTAATAAGTTGTTAATGTCCACTTTGTCAGTGCGGTTCAGTGAACTTCCAGAAACGGCACTCAACTAGATACTTGTATACCCATGTATATAGCTGCATTATTCACAATAACCAAAAGGTGAAATAATCCGTGTCCATCGACAGATGAATGGATAAACAGAAGGTGGTATATTCACACGATGGAATATTATTCAGCTACAAAAGGAATGAAATTCTTATCCATGCTACAATATGAATAAACCTTGAAAACATCATGCTCTGTTAAATAAGCCAGCCACAAAAGGACAAATACTGTATATGTCCACTTAGATGAGGTATTTAGAATAGGCAAATTCATAGCAAATAGATTGGAGGTTACCAGAGGCTGGGAAAAGTGGGGAGTCATTACATGATGGGCACAGTTTCTGTTTGGGCCAATGAAAAAGTTCTGGAAATAGATAGTGATAGTGGTTATACAGCATTGTTAATGTATCTAATGGCACTGAATTTTGGACACTTAAAATGACTGAAATGGTAACTTTTTTAAAAAGTACAATTAAAGGGTTTTTTTTTTTTAAGCACTAAAGCAAACGGAGCAAATGGAGCCAATATGTAAGTAGCCAAACCTAGAATTTTCTATTTGCAGATCCTGAGCATGTGTATCACCTTGAAGACTACTAGCCAACCCAATCGCCGTCTCCCACAACTTTCTTCTTAACAGAATGCTTATTTGTTCCAGTAATCAAATCCATCTCAGCTCTGATGAATTCTGATTAGTCTGAGCCTATCCTGGAAATCCATTCCTTTTGCTGGTTATTGGTTTTGAGATTGTCTTGTGACGCATTTCTGGCCAATGAGACACCAGGGGAAGTCGGCTAGGGGTTTTATGGGCAAGGTTTCCATTCTGGCCCTTGTTAATGTCTGGATGTGATGCCTGGAGTAGCATTGAACATTTTGCAACCAGGAAAGGACACCAGGGCAGAAAGATGGGAAAGGCCCAAGTCTTTTCTGACATCCTGGTTCCTCTGAAATAATCAACCTTGATATTACCCTATCGTCATTCTTGTTTATTCCGATGGATTTATTACTGCAACTGAAAGGCATCCTAAATGACATGCTCTGGTTCAACACTGTGTCCCTAGTCCTTTCCATAGTCTTTGGCACCAGGCAGGCAGTCTGTAAATGTTTACTTAATGAAGATACTTCCATGCTATGGATAGAAAAGTTGAGATCATATTTAAATCTGCAATTACTGATGTACTTCTTAATTACCAAAATCCTAATAAAGTCTCCTCTTGGTATGGATTATATTAATAAAAGTAGCACTTGGCAATTCAGTTTTGAATTCTTATCTGCCACTTCATTTTATTTCACCTGAAAGGTGAAACAGTTGCTGTACCAAAAAAGCATATTATTTAATAAAACCCAAGAAAGAAGTTCTAATCATGTCTGATGCCAACCAAATGTTCGTCTACACCAGTGGGTTGTTCGGTGGTCAGATAAATGCCATCAGTCCTCTGGGGGTTGGGGGCCCTCACCTGCAGCAATCATTTCTTTTTTTTTTTTTAATACTTTTTAAAAAAGATTTTACTTATTTATTTGACAGAAAGAGAGATAGCAAGAACAGGAACACTAGCAGGGGGAGTGGGAGAGGGAGAAGCAGGCTTCCCACGGAGCAGGGAGCCTGATGTGGGGCTCGATCCCAGGACCCTGGGATCATGACCTGAGCCAAAGACAGACGCTCAACGACTGAGCCACCCAGGCTACCTGCAGCAACCATTTCTTGTTGTGGGTAAAGACATGTGCTAGAAAATGAATAGCTACCAAATATAATTATACACGTAACTGCCAACAAAATATTTTAAAACCAAATCGAGATTTTGGATAGGATCTCCTAAGTTAACTCTGGTGAGTAAATTTTTTAATCTTTTAGTGTTTTGCTATCACGTGCACTCTACAGTTCTGAAAGCATTAACTTTTGCACTCTTTGTAATAACTTGAGAGGATTCTCTGCCTTACACAGTATTTATTTTTTTCCTCATGTTTGTATTTAACACTAAGGAAGGGGTGTAGTGTTGTGCTTACATGTCTGGATGGGCTGAAGTCACACTCCCCCACTCTTCGTTGTGTCTCCAGTTAGGCTTTCTTATCTTGTCATTGCCTTAGCTTCTCAAATTGGAAAATGGGGGATAATAGTATGTGCAGCACATCTTTGCACTGTTTCTGCCACGTTGCAAGCATGCAACAGTGGGCGCTGATTAGCCTGGGTTCTGGTGACTTCCTTTGCGATTTGGAAACTGAAGACAGGATGTCAGAGCTCTGTCAGAGGTAGACAGAGGCTGATGTTCACAGGGAGAAACCAGTTGGCTGGCCTCCCACCCGACCTTGTCTTGGTCAAGTTACTCTGTTCCAGGGTCTGTCTGGTCCTGAGATTGCAGATCAGGAGACTGGTCTACAACACAGGGTTTTTGGTGTTGAGGGAATCAAAGGCGAAGAGCTGGTTGTCTGATAGAACAATGGTGTGCATCAGCCTCTAATTATTTCTAAAAGACAGCTGACATTGGGACCAGACAGGGCGCGTCTTTGATCAAGGTGCCTTTGTCCCTAAACAGAGCATGGACAATCACTGCTAAATTAACAGGTACCCCTGAGACTCTTGTTTTATCTCAGATCCCTAGCCAGGCAAGCCCACCTGGATTGACAGATTTACTGCTCTTTGCAAATGAAAATAACATCGACCAGGGCATAGTCAGCACCTTGTTCTGTGTACTTTCCGCCCAGAAACACTTTGTCTCGTAAGTGCCCTTTGCATGTATCTGATCTCCTACATTATGTGTTGGTTTTTGTCATTCAGCCTACCTACCCCTGGTATTCTTGCTCCAAACTCTCTGTAGTCCAGGGTGTTACTGGAGCTGTGAAATCATAAACTAATCTAACTACGTCTGAACTAAAAAGAGAACACAACCAGCTAAGGATCTACCTGAGCTCTCCGAGTAGCTGTATGTCAAAAGGAACTGTTTAAATGAGCTCTTTTCATGAGGAGAATGCTTGAGTTCTTTCAGATCAGTAAAGAAAGCCTAAAACACTTTGAACTTGCAGACTCAACAGAATCTGTGAAACAGAAACAGATGAAAGGCAGATAGCTGTGCTATCCCAGTGCTTTTTAGGATGTGATTGGCACAAAGGAAAAAAGAAACTCAGCTCAATACAAGGAAGAACTTTTTAAACAATTACAGCTCCCCTGACCTGTAATGGATGCCTTGGTGAGTCATCAAGATTTCTGTCACCGGAAGGATTTAAGGAGGAGATGGGTATTAGGTCTGCATGGCAACCCTCTCCCCCATCCGTGAGTCTCTATTTTAAGACCTTTGGGGTTAAAACCTATAGAATACTGGGGGCAAGAGGATTTGGTAATCACGCTGACATGGGGTTATATTGCTGGGAGGGATGTTCTGGGGAGGAAAGGAGTAGACGGGCCTCTCTGCACGTTGGGAATGACACTGACAAAGGTACAGAGCAAAACATTAACACACCTGCCCTGCCTCTTCTCCTTGTTTGGTCTTTTCCTGCTTCTGGTGGCTTCTTGGTCTTTTCCCGCTTCTTCCTAACTCATTGATTTTACTAGCTTCCTCCTTAATCAATAAACCTATGCATCCAGGAACAACACTGAAACTCTTTAGTGGGCTTTCAAGGTCCCCCGTAGTCTGCGCTTGGCCCGCTTTTCAGAATCAAAGGCATACTGCGCCAAGATGAGGATCTTCTGCCCCAGCTAGACTCCCTTGGCTTAGTAAAGGAAATAAAACTTCTCTGATGTGGCCCACCTCCACAATATTTGCTCCTTCTTGGCTATGTTTGCTAACTGTCATGAAGGTTGGAAGGAAACTTCACGTTTTCTATGTGATATCCAAAAATCATATGTAATACCACAGGTAGACTCTGATTGCTGCCAATCTCCTCCTTTCTATCTTTACTGACTTTTTTTCTTTTTGTTTCGTTTTGGTTTTGGCCAGTGCTTCTCAAACTTTCATGTGCACTTACTAATCACTTGCAGGTTCTGATCCAGAAGGTTTAGGGTAGGGCCTGAGATTCTGTATTTCTACCAAATTCCCTAGTGATGTCAGTGCTGCTGGTCTGCTCTTTGAGAAGCGTAGCTTGAGGGGCGAACGCTTTCTTCCCCTGCCTTGACCAGCTGGCCCCCCTGATCGGGGACATTCATTTCTTCTTTCCAGTACAGACTGATGCTCAAGTCTCACTTGACTGGCTTTCTGCCGAGCTCGGTAGAGTCTGCAGATCCCTCCCCGTTAATGAGACTTTTGTCCTGACACCTCCTGACCCCTCTGATCCACTGCTGCCCTTGCTCGGACTGGCAGAGACTGCAGAAATTATGCGGATTGATGAGTTCTCAGAGGAGGTGGCTGGAGAAGGGAAAGAGCAGGGGCCTAAGCATCGAGCCCCTCCGATAAGAAAAGAAAGGAGAAAAGGGGAAATAATTCAGAGAGAAAAGAGGTCACCATGAAGGGCTGCTGAAACTGGGGAAGGCATTTCAAGAAGCACCAGTTGCCAAAACATTCTTCAAATTCCTCCACACATGCTTCTTGTCTCTGCTCTCACCCTGTATTTCTAGAGCGGTACGTTTGGGACTTGATTATATATGGGATTTTATTTATGTTGGAATTGTATTTTGCTTCCAAATGGGATTTGAGATGGCTTACAAGCTTAAGTGTATGATAGAAGGGACCAATATTTTTGATGACCCAAAAGTTAAAATAATAACAACAACAATGCAGAGAAATCTGCATGTCCTGGTCTGAGTACAGAAACAAGCTCTATTATTATAATGTTCTTTTTTTTATAATTTTATTCTATTCTATTTATTATTATTATTATTTTTTGAGAGGGAGCGTGAGAGGCGGGGGGCTGGTGGCAGGGTGGAGGGAGAGGAAAGAGAGAATCCCAAGCAGGCTCCATGCCCAGCGTGGAGCCCCACGTGGGGCTTGATCTCATGACCCTGAGATCATGACCTGAGCTGAAATCAAGAGTCGGATGCTTAACCAACTGAGCCACCCAGGGACCCCTATAATGTTCTTTGATTATAAGACCTTTCCCCCTGGTACATTGTACGTGCCCACAGAACCTTAGTTTTACACTAAAATGGACCCAGTTGATTCCCTATTTCCTAGCTGGGACATGGCTAGACTTACAACAACTACTTAATAAAATAATTCCTGACTTGAATCGGTGACAGTTACTACCCTGCTCTGCATACCACTGGATTTTCAAATGACGAGCAACTCTTCAGTTGTGTTCCTCAGAGGCTGATTAACATTTATGTTAAGTCTTTTGTTAACATTTTGTTTCAATTGCTTTCTGAATCTTCTGTATAATTTTCTAATATTTACATATAAACATTTAGAGCACAAGGAACTTTGAAGATGATGTAGTGTACCTTCCTGCTACAGACCAGAAGACTGAGGTCCAGAGAGGTTCAAATGACTTCATGTCACACTGAAAATGACTGATGAACTGTGTTTGGGATCAGCGTGTACTGTATTACATATCTGACTACATTCTACTTCATCTCCAACTTGGGCCAAGGATTTTGTACCTTCTTCACCAGAAGAGATTTTTTTTTAAGATTTGAGCTGCACTTTTTCCTCAATAAAATGTTCGATGGCTTACTGTGACAGGATTTTTCCCTCAGCCTATGTGTCGGTCATGTCCAATCATTCTCAAGTGGTCAAGGACATCAATCCACTGCTTCTGGTGATCAAACTTTTATTATTTCATTATTGCCATTACAGTAGGTGTGTTTGTGGCACAAACACGGTGTGTGCGGTCTATTCTGTGGAAGGAAATGAAATAAAATGCTGGGTTATCTTTGGAATGTCACATCTGTACGAAGTTCATCATTGCTTTGACCCACACTGAATAATTCAACATGGGTGATCCATCAAATGGGTGGGCAATAAATCTCAATTCAGGTGACCAGGGAAACTTATTTCTTTTAATAGAAATATTTTGAAATAACTTCAGGAAGTCCTTAACTTTGGAGCATCAATGCAAATGGAAGGTCACTGGGCAGAAGTTGTTAGATGTTATAGATATTACCCACAGCTCTGGGAGAAAGGTCGGCACAAGCCAATGACACAGTCATAAGTATACGACTAAATACACTTTATAATTATTTTCATCCAGGGACATTAAAATGCTATATAAGAGACAAAACCTAGGTTCCTTATTTCTCTGCAACTATCAATACGTTTTCACTCACTGTGTCATGGTTGAGAAGGAAGCACCACTTGTGACTCCCGGTGCTAAAGATGATATAGAATCAATGAAAGACTAAATCATCAATATATCAATCTGTGTGCTCCCAACCAAAGAGACTAATGTGAAAATTAATGACCTTTAAAACTCAAGGAATGCACATACATCAATCTAATTGAAGAAAGAACTGATAAAGTGTTCTATCACTTACTGACGCCAAGCAGGAAGGGGAGATTAATGACACATGTTGATCAAATACAGTACATAAAGAGGAAGATATCCTTTTGCTATCATTGCAAGTCCAGAGATAATCTTGGTTTCTTTTGTAGTGAAGTTTGGATGGTGAAAATGACTAACAGGATGTAATAAGACTCCCATGACTCTAGATGCATAAAAGAAGTTTTCTATGATCTCAAATACACCCAGTCAGCAGTTCCTACCAAGAGCACAGATTCATCTTGGGAATAGGGCAGCTCCCAAACACTTCTCCATGCTTAAAAAGCAAAAAGCCTTCTTTATTCTGTTATTTTCCCAATACACGGGTGCACAGAGTACTACTTTGGCATAGTTTTGTTTCTATTCATGAAAATCCTTTCTTATTAAATAAAAAAAATTGAGATAAATGCAGTATCATTACAGAGAAGTTGTGTGTGTTGGTGTTGCCTTTTGCTACCTAAGTTGGGGAGAATCAACTGGAGAATAGAGCACAACATACAATTTAGGAAGATAGTCACTTACAATCATTTTAAATAACGTCCTTCTTTTCCCAGTGGCTGCCTTGGGAACACAGACCACCCTTATCTCTTGTAACCCCTCTCATTTACAAGCATCAGAAAGCAATTTTCTGTAAGTGTTGAAGAGATTATATGTTCTATATACACTGTGTGCAGATATAATGTATTATTTCATACATATACTGTCTACAGGCCTCTGTAGATTCACAGAATAAAGTAGAGTTTCTCCAGCTTAGGCAGAAAGATTTGCTGAATTCCCTTGGGCTTGTGGACCTCTCGTCATTCCTGACACCAGCCTAAACCAGTGATCAAAGTTTTCTCTTGGAAAAACTCATTTTGTTAGTTTTTTTTTTTTTCCCCTTCTTATTCTGGGTGCCCTTTTCTCAGCCACTGTCCCTGAAAAACCCTAATCGTTTCTCACTGGAAATGGTAGTCTCAGCATCAGTAGAGAGCATGTCACATACTTGAGCCCCATTTCTAACAAATTTAATTGCTTTTCTCCTCTTGTCCCTGTCCATGTATACTTCCTTGCCCTATCGTTTATGGCTCTTAGACTCGGCTTTGTGATGCGTTAAGGGGAAAAAGAAATCCACACATTCTGATCTCTTTAAATTCAACCATTCATTTTATAAACACATAAGCTATCCCTATGATTAATACCAAAGACAACATATGTTATCAGGAGGTTTTTGTTTTCATTTTTGTTTGTTTGTTTGCTTCTTGGTGGTGAGGAGCAGGGAGAGAGAGATCACTTCCCACCACTCACATTGCATCTTGTTTTCTCCTCCATTTCAGCATTGAAATCTCAGTTATTGGACATGCATACTTTCCTACTAATTTAGCTGAGGTTTAACCAGCAGGAGTCACATGATAAAAATCCCTTTTTATTTTTTATTCACAATACAACAAATAGGAGCATCAGCCTAAGAACAACAGACAAACCAGAACCAAGAAGTTGGGCATTTATGCATGACCTAATTGCAGAACCACCTTAGTATTAAGCACTGTAATTAATAAACCATTTAGCAGTGAGTACACGGGGCTCTGCAAAGAACATATGAAGGGTACATTCACAAAACATAACATGATAGACAGCGCTGTTTCAAGTCCAAGGTTTAATATAACAAAGTCTCAAGAGAGCTTTGATTACCAGACACCCGGGTGACAAATCCTTCCCAGGCTCAGGGAAGGGAGCAGAAATAAGTACAGGACATTGAGGCCCACCCAAGGAGCATCGCAGCAATCCCATCTCCAGAATGACAAGAGTTCCACAGTTGTTAGTGGTGCCAGGAGAGCATCAGGAGTGGAGCCAGGAGCCTGCTGGGGAACTAACTAGACAGCATGGCTCCGCCAGGCCAGCGATGGAAGAATGTGTGCCTGAGATTAATGTTTCACAGCTGGGATGTAGACCTGGATGCAGGCATAGCCGATGGGTTTTGCGGCAGGAAACAGATGAGAAATTATAGCATCCAAAGAGCCTGCTACACCACATTAATGATAAATTTACACCCATGAGACAATTGGTGGCAAAAAAAAAAAAAAAAAAAGGCAGCAACCCTTACCTCTGATTTTTTTCCCTTTGTCCTAATTTGCCCAAGTAATATACTTCTTGACCGGGCAATTCTGCCACCTGCATTTGCTCATCATGGTTTTGACTATCTTCCCCTTTTCATTCTATGGCAGTATCAGATAGGTGCCTCTGGCTCTGAAACTTTAAATTGTGAATGCATTTTTAAGAGGGAATTTTTAAAATTGTAATTCCAGTATAACTAATATACAGTTATGTTAGTTTCAGGTATACAGTATAGTGATTCAACAATCCTATATATTACTCAGTGCTCATCACAATAGGTGTACTATTAATCCCCTTTGCCTATTTCACCCATCCCCCTACCCAACTTTTCAAGTGCACATGTAATATTCTCCAGAAGAGATCACATGTTAGGGCACAAAGCATGTCTCAACAAATAAAAAAGACTGAAGTCATATCATGCATCTTTTCCAAACACAATGTAATGAAACTAGAAGTCAACCACAAGAAAAAAACCTGGAAAGAACACAAGTATATGGAAGTTAAATAACATGCTACTAAACAATGAATGGCCAACCAAGAAATCAAAGAGGAAGTTAAAAAAATACATGGATACAGATGACAATGAAAACACAACGGTCCAAAACCTTTGGATATAGCAAAAGCTGTTCCAAGAGGGAATTTTATAGAAATACAGGCCTAACTCAAGAAGCAAGAAACATCTCAAAAACAACCTAACTTTACACCTAAAGGAGCTAGAAAAAGAAGAACAAAAAACCCCTAAGTCAGTAGAAGGGAGGAAATAAAGATCAGGGCACAAATTAATGAAATAGATACAAAAGAAACAATTGAACAGACCAATGAAACCAAGAGTAGTTCTTTGAAAAGATCAACAAAATTGATGAACCCTTAGCCAGACCCATCGAGAGAGAGAGAGGACTCAAATAAACAAAATCAGAAATAAAAAAGGAGAGATAATAGCCAACATTATAGAAATACAAAATATTATAAGGGAATATTATGCAAGATTTTATGCCAACGAATTGGACAGCCTAGAAGAAATGAGTAAATTCCTAGAGACATATAACTTCCCAAAGCTGAATCAGGAAGAAGTAGAAAATTTGAACAGGCCAATTACCAGCAATGATAGTGAATCAGTAATCGAAAAACTTGTTAGAAACAATAGTCCAGGACCAGAAGGCCTCACAGGTGAATTCTACTAAACATTTAAAGAAGAGTTAGTATCTTTTCTTCTCAAATTTTCCCAAAAAAATAGAAGAGGAAGGAAAGCCTCCAAATTCATTCTAGGAGGCCAGGTTTACACTGATACCAAACCCAGATAAAGACACTACAGGAAAAAAAAAAAAGAGAGAGAGAGAGAGAGAAACATAAGCCAATATCTCTGATGAACATAGGTGCACAAATCCTCAACAAAATACTAGCAAACTGAATCCAACAATACATTAATAAAATCTTTCACCACGATCAAGTGGGATTTATTCCTGAGATGCAAGAGTGGCACAAAATTCCCAAATCAATCAATGTGATACAACCTATCAACAAGAGAAAGGATAAAAACCGTATGATCATTTCAATAGATGCAGAAAAAGCATCTGACAAAGTACAGCATCCATTCATGATAAAAACTCTCAACAGAGTAGGTTTAGAGGGGACATCCCTCAACGTAATAAATGCCATATATGAAAAACCCACAGAGAGCATCGTACTCAATGGTGAAAAACTGAGAGCTTTTCCCCTAAGATCAAGAAGAAGACAAGGATATCCACTCTCACCACTTTTATTCAACATAACACTGGAAGTCCTAGCCACAGAAATCAGACAAGACAGATAAATAAAAGGCACCCAAAATTGTAAGGAAGAAGTGAAACTTTCCCTATTTGCAGATGACATGATACTATATAGAGAAAACCCTGAAGACACCACCAAAAAACTATTAGATATGATAAATGATTTCAGGAAGGCCACAGGATACAAAATCAATATACAGAAATCTACTTCATTTCTATTCACTAATAATGAAGTAGCAGAAAGAGAAATTAAGAAAATACTCCTATTTACAATTGCACCAAAAGTAAGAGAATACCTAGGAGTAAACTTAACTAAGGATGTGAAAGACCAGTACTCTGAAAAGTATGAAACAAGATGAAAGAAATTGAAGATGACACAAACAAATGGAAGGGTATTCCATGCTCATGGATTGAGGGAACAAATATTATAAAAATGTCCGTGCTACCCAAAGCAATTTACAGATTTAATGCAATCTTTATCAAAATACCAAAAGCATTTTTCACAGAACTAGAACAAATAATCCTAAAATTTTTATGGAACCACAAAAGATCCCCAATAGCCCAAGCAATCTTGAAGAAGAATAAAACTAGAGATACAACCATCCCAGATTTTGAGATATACTACAAAAGCTGTAGTAATCAAAACAGTATGGCACTGGCACAAGAACAGACACACAGATTAAAAGAACAGAACAGAGAGCCTAGAATTAACGCATGATTATATGTCAATTAGTCTTCAACAAAGGAGGCATCTTTAAGAAGGATTAAAAAACACTCTTTAATGTAAAATTTCCTACAAATAAAAGTAAAGAGAATAGTATAGTAAACCCTCATGTACCTATCAGACAGCTTTATCAATTCTCAATTCATGGCCAATCCTGTTTCATTTGCCACCTCCTCCTCCCCTCCCCCACCCATTCCCCCCACCCCTTACCTCCACATTATTTTGAAGGAAACCTCAACCCTTCCCACCATTTCTCCTACAGGAAAATTTTCATAAATCTCCAGGAAACTGAACTTCTACTTTGTAGCTTTATTTTTTCGACTTCTATTAGGAACAAAGGATATTTTAGGGCTTTAATGGACTCCTTGTCCATTTTTACTATAGCTAAAGTCACAACAATTGTACTGTTAAGATAACTACTAAAGATATGCATGTGAACGAATTTTTAGATTAACAAATTCATCAGTGATTCAAAATATTTAACCCATTTGGACTCTGACCACTGTAAAATATTTCCACATGGTAGAAATGAATGTAAGAAAATACAGCACTCTGAAACTCTATAGGAATTCTATTACAGCTCTTTCCATATCTATATATGGTTCCTTGATATTGTTTCAAGAGATGCCACATGTTTCACAAAAATGGATTCTTTTTATTGTGTGATTTGCGCCTTTATGAATCTGGGCAGTGTTCAAAGTCAGTATCAGCAGATTAAAATCTAGTGTCATCTGTACATTTAGTTTATTTTCCATATTGGATTGTAAGTTACACAGGCAAAGACTTTCTCTCAAATTCCTTCATGTTCATTCACAGTGCCTAATAGAACGCTTAACATCTACTGATGCTTAACAAAAACTTGTCAGTTTGTTGGTCTGTGTTGCTTTTCATTATAAAACCCAAGTATATTTTACCGACTGATAGATTCTTCAGCATAAGAACAGCAAATATGTGTGCTGGAACCAGCCATTTCCTGTGCCCATGGTAGACATTGCTAATCAATCACTGTACTCCTAAGTTGGGATGCAAATAGTAACTTATTTGCTATCCTGCTCCAAAATCATTTAGTTAGAGAAGAGATGTGAATCACTAGTTCTGCTATTGAGCTTATCAAATGTCACGTTTGAAATGTTTGGCAGGTTACTTACACTACCTCTGTATGTTTTAGGTCAGTTTAGGGCTCCTATATACATGTGTTCTAACCAAAGCATGGTTTCCATGATGGACTTGGAGTGAGGAGATCTGGTTTCAAATTATAATTCCATTACTCAACAGCTGGATGACCTTGAGCAAATAACCTAATCTCGATCAGCTTTTGTCTTTGTGTGTGAAATTTGGACAATACCTTCCCCCTTCTTCAGAGGGCTGTTCTGAGCAGTCAGATGAAATAATGAATCCGAGTGGCTTTTTAAATTGTTAAAGCTTTATAAAATGTCTGCCAGTATAAGCGATATTGTAGAGGTCATGTAAATAATCACAGATCTCTGTCCAGGATAAGGTAGTACAAACTTAATGAAGCACCAGTTTCCCACCTTACGTTCGCTCACCTGGCTATCCCTTTGATTCTCTCTTTTATATGGTTGTCGTAGTGGCTGGGGATTAATAGGGGATCTCTTGCAAGTATAAGCTGAGGTCTAGTGATGCTTCATTACACTCTATTGCTCGGCATCCAGGCTGGGAAGCAGGGTTGGGGGGTGGGGATCAAACTGACAGGATAGAAAACTAAATACGAAGCACAACGAGAAGTTTGACTCTAAGGGAACATTTTATGGATCTAATGATTTGGGGCTAGTGACAGTTAAACGGATTTAAAAAAAATAGCCTCAGGAGAGTCCCCTAAGGGTTCTAACCAGGTGACAAGCTGACCATATGCTCCACTCAAACAGCTTTCCAAGAAAGCTGCTCCTCATTCTCTAAGTGCGTTGGCATATATGACAATATGGAAAGTATGCAGCAGTTAATTTTCCTAACCACCCCGAAACTAACATATTTGCAATGCATTTCATCAGCAACTTAGTAAATTGCCACTTAAGAGGTACATTACTTTTACAATAGTATCATAAAACTCCCGCTGCCAGCCATAATTCACAGGTGGTGGCTGAGGAAAGTGGATTCAATGGTACTGCAATATCCCTCTGTCCTGAGGTGCTAGTTTCTAAGGAACAGGCTGGTGATGTGTGTGAGCATGTTTCTACTTTGGGGGTTTTGAGTCAAAATAATTTATAAACCTATCTCTTTCTTTCTCTCCTTTTAGGCCTGATATGCTCATGGGCATATCAACAGCTGTATGGAAATTGTTCTGGTGACGAGAGGGTCCTCTCTGAAGGTCACTTTTTGTAATATTTGAGAAAGCGCTTCACATTTATTTTTGGCATTCAGGTCCTTGGGTGATATTTAAAGTGAATTTTAAATGCATAATAAGAATGATAAGAAATGAAGGTTTTTCACTGACCACATTTTACAGGAAAAAAAAATCTACTGAAATAGGAACATTAAGTTCCATGATGCTGGTTACTTTAAATTTTTATATCACTTCATCTCCAATTCAAATGTCAAGTCAAAGGAAATTCCTTAAGTACTTTGAAAATCTCTCTAAGTCATTCAACCAAACTTGGAAGCATCCATCCAAATGTAAACTTGGCTGTCAGAGCAGGAGGTGGGGAAAGAAAGATCAGAGTCACTGGCATACTAAAAGGGAGCAAACTGAAATTTCTTGAGGGAAAACACGAATGTCATTATCAATGTTTTTAAAAAAAATACACCTTATAAGGCTTCAACAAATATGGTCTTAATAATCCCATGGCCAACTGTTACTTCCCACATTTCACCCCCCACCCCAAACCCTCTTTTTTTTTTTTTTTTGGCAAAAGGGTAAAACTTTATATTAAAAAAAATTTTTTTTTACAGTGTGCCTCTGTCTTCACTTAAAACCCAGCAATTTCAACCCCCCGAAGCTTTACCTCCTATTCCCTTTACTGTCGTCTCTCAGAGAAATTGGTGTTCCCTGACTGAACATGACGCTTATTTTTGTGAATGTCATACCACTTGCTATTTTGCTCTTTCAAAAAGGAAAGACGAGGGAAATGTTTAAGGAACTATTCAGGTCATTATAGGTAATTTGACATTTCATTATTTTATTATTTTCTTCTTTATTCCATCTCCTTGTGGCCATGGGCAACTGACAGATGCACGATGTGGCAGATGTTTACTTCTGGATGGAGCCTTGAGAGGGTGCCCAGATCCTTAACTTAATGGATGAGGAAACTGAGTCTGAGATGTGTAAGAAGCTAACCAGCGACAGGACCTTCATATTGTTCCCAAAGCCATTTCTTATCTAAATAATGTGGACACCATTTAGCACTTGGCACTAGGTACTGGGCCCCCCACATGATTGAATGCAGTCTTGGGTATTCTGACTTGGCAGAGGACAGAGTGGTCATTTGCACTATTTCTCTTTGGCCTGGCTTTCGGGAGTCTTCACTTCTTGCAAAGTGAGAAGGGCAACTGAAGCAGACGGGGTGGGGGGAGTGTCTTGTAAGCCTAAGTGGCCCATCTTTTAGATGGAGCCACAGGTTGCTACTTATTCCCATCTGGCTAAATAGTGTTCTTCGGAGGCGGACGCGCAGATCTCTGTCTGCACACTAAATGATGAACCAAAAATAGTTTTTGTGGTCTACTGGTAGACATAAAAAGCAATGAGGTCAGCCCGGAGTCCATAAGCAATGAGCACTAATGTATTCTTCTGCCCGCTTTGATTTGCTAACGAAATCATGCAGTTTTAAAAGAGGGAAGACAGAGTTTAACGAAAGGAAAAAAAATTAGAAATGTCAAGTGTAATCCTTTGAAACAGATAGTGAAAGCTCAGGAGTGTAACTGTTTTGATGTTCTGAGTCCTGCCAGTGAGTGACAGGGAAAATGAAGACCCTTTCAGACAAACCCATTATGCTCCTGTCAAAGGTGGCTGAAGTTCTGTTCAAACACCTGTTTCTAGTCTTTATGAATATTAAAAGCCTCTGTGATTTTTTTTTTCCCAGGAAGCAATGATTTTGAAGTGTTACAGTACACAAAAGACATCATCTCAGTCTTGTTCCAATTCACTGCCACTCCTCAGTTTTCCCTGAGGACGTGCATAATTTTTTAAGTGTGTGGCAGTTAGATTTGTAGACGTAGAACACTGAAACTGAGAAACAGGGTTGCTTTTTAAAAATATTAGTATTAGTCATTCTGATCATTTTACATGGGATGTGCTTTTAATTTAGCATAAAGGCGCTAACCACATAAATTGATATGGAAATACAAAACTGAGGCGCTCTGGAAGGGAGGAAGTTATGCCTTCCAAAGCTTCATGCCATAACTAATAGCCATGGGACTGCCAGTTGTTTAGGGAGACTGATCCCAGGGGGTAAATAATTCTCTGACAATTAAAAGGCATGTATTTGAAATGTGCATGGGCCTTCCAGAATGCAGTATTTTTTTTCCTAAATTTAGTTTGCATGGATTATGATTCCTTCTAAAGTTAAATAAAGGTATGTGACATGAACCAACTGGATTTTATGTAGTTTCTTAGAAACATATATTACAGATGTGACAGACTGTATAGAATACTGCCATTAAATCTTCCAACCACCCTGTCAGAGCTCTTTCTCCTTGTTTCAAATGAAATTGTGTTACACAAATCACAGCCCCATAAAATGATCGCTTGTAACTAACTCCTTGATTCCACTGATGCTGGTCTCGACTAATCCCTACTTGGCGAAGGAATGCCAACCCACCGTAATCCCTAATCACTGGGCCAGTTTGGGAGCCAGTTTCAGTTATGTATCACATTACAGCTGCTAAAAAAAGGAGTTGTCCTAATTCTTTTTGAAATTCAGGAGGCAAAGGCTGTGGGGTCAGGAAATTACACTTGAGTTGTCTAGAATTTGCAATCTGCATTTTAATCACTCATTCACATTTAGGGATGGAGATAAAGCCAAAATCGTACTGACATTGAAAGGGATCTAAAAAGACCTGAAAAGGATTGCTTCACTTTGCCCTGCTATGATGCTTGTGCGCTTTGGGAGTTAATACAGGTAGAGTAGAAATCAGGCAACCTAACCTCCTTTTTCTGCCTTGGCTCTTGGGTACAGCCTGTCTCCGGCCCTCTTTGATGGCTAATTCTAGGCCTTGACAAAAAAAGCAGAACCTGCTGTCCCTGAAGGAGCAGTCACCATCTCTTCATGGCAACAATGGCATTTACCATTTTTCCAGATGCATTTTACTGTCTAAACCACAAATGTTGACATGCGTATGATGGACCCGAAACATTCCTCAGCCTCATAGAGGCCAGAATCCTTTAAGACCAAATAGGCAGGGCAGAAAGTCATCCCCTATCATGAGAATTCCCAGAATCCAGAAGAGACCACAATCGGCCTCCAGGGGCCATACCATCGTTGGTCATTCTGCTATTTCCTGCTACAGTCGACTTTCCACTCAAGGGTGAGAACCTGATGTCAGTCATTGTGTCTTTCCTCTGTATTCTCCAAGGACTCCTCAGTTTGCCCAGAGGAGGGAAAAATAAGTCTCTGCAGGTGCCTAAAAGACCTTATGTGATCTCACTCCCACTCTACCTGCTACCTCTCCAACCCCGTCTCCTACTGGTATTCTCATTCAAGCGGCGCCCGCAACACTGGCTTCCTTGTTTCCTTTGAAGTAGCACCCCCACTCCCAGCATGAGCTACTGCCTTTTAGCTGTTGTATTTTCCCTCCAGTGCACTGATCACTACCTGACATACAGTGTATATGGTACTTTACTTGATTCATTTATTATCTTCTTCCAACATTGGAACATATGCTCCATGACATGAAGATAGGAATTTCCTTTTTTTTTTTTTGGCTGCATCTCCAACTTCTAGAATAGATGTCTGGCAAAAACAGGTGCTCGGTCATTATTATTTTTTTTTTTTTTGAATGAATGAATCTGTGGCCTCTCCTTGGCTCCTTATTGTTTTATGGCTTGAAACCATGTAGGTGCCCCTGAAGGAGACAAGGGGGCCCTCTCGGCTAAAAGTCGGGATCTGGTTATGAATAGATGTTCCGAGATGTCAGATTCCACAAAATGTGTCATTTTAGATCAACAGAAGAGGCATCTATCATGGGCTTGATTCTGGGAAAACGGTCTATAGAGGAGATGCTGACAGGCAGGCCCAGGGTTATCAGCTACAGCTGCACAATTTAGGCACTGCGTAAAGGTGTCAGGCAAGGGAGTGGGGAGGAGAGAAATGCAGCCTGCTCCCTGCTTGCCAGGCCCTGGGTCCTTCGGAGTAGCAGGAAAGAGGTGCCCCTTTATAATTCATGTATCCACAGGGCCCACTTCATTGCAGTGTACCAAAAATGCTCTCATGGCTAACTGCTGGCTCTCGTCAGTCCCTTTCTGTGGAAACCTTCAACACCTCTAGTCAACTCTGAGCACCCAGCTTCACTCCCCGCCTTCACGATTGATTTGCCAAGCAGAGCTGTTGAGAGTTTAAGCACGTGAGCATCGCTTCCTAAAGAAAACTGGGTCCGGTGGGCCCAGGAGTCTCCTTCACACAGTCCATCTCCCCACACACAACAGTTGGAAGACGGATAGCTGCTGATCTTCCACGGGTGAAACGGAACAGAATTGACAGCCCAAAGCTCTCACTTTACTACCCTAAAATGTTTAGCTTTTTGCCCCAAGAGATGGTCCAGAATTTCTAAACAGCTGTCTCTAAGTAGCAAGGCGGCAAGCATTTCACGCTAAACTTTTCTTAAATGTGGGGATAAGAGTCCCAGGAATCTGTCCTTCCACAAGAAGGAATTCATAATTCGCGCGTAATGACTTCATCAATAATGCCTCTAACACAAGACAGTGCTCAAAGCACCTACTTCCTACACTTGGGATTTTTTACCTAAAACACAGCTGAAACGACAGTTTGTCTAAAAAATGCTTAGGAAGCTTTCTCTATCCCTCTGTTTTCCAAATCAATTAAAAGAATTCCAAGAATCATCCATATTTGGTCTCCCCAATTTTTTCATGACTTGGTTATTCTTATCCAGGTGTTTTATTCCAGTTTTGACCTAGAAGCAGCTGTGCTCAAGTACAAATTGCTTTACACATTTGTGTGGGGATGGAGAGTAACTGACTTGTCCTTTGCCAGTGACACTGACACCCTGTGGATTGTCTAGTTTCTTCCCCCCAACCCGCCAGCTTAGGACTCCAACATGATATTTTTCATAATGCTGCTCTGTTATTAAAGTCCACTGAAATCAGTATGCCTAACCGATCATCAACTGGCGACAGTTAAATTGAGAAGAGCTCCCAAAGGAGGAAAAGGGCGGAAGAAGAATCCAGGCATGGAGTTATTCTGAAATCCGTTCCCTGATCTTCTGCTTGTACTGTGCGCTAGTAAAATCCGGGGTGTGATAAATGTTCAGAGTTTGTATTCACATTATTAACTCAAGAGCAGTAAAATGTGTGAAAACAATCTTTATTTTAACCAAACACAGACCATCATATAGCATAATTAATGATCTGTGGGAAAAGGCATTTTCCCACCTTTTCAGTTGCGTTCTGCTTCCCAATCTCGCCCCACACAGCCCTCCCTCCCGTCTTCCCAGAAATCGAGCTTTATCTCTTGTCCCCGGTTTTATGTATATTGATATTCTCTCTACCGCCTTACTCTAGATCCACAAGCATTTTTAAGTCTCTTCTTTGACCTTCCCTTCTCTCCTTCATGAGGATTGCCTTGGCCTGCCAATGAGCACCCCCAAACTGTGCAAACCCCGGGTCGGAGTCATTTGACTCCATTTTCTCACCATGTGTTTATTATTACTGAAACTCCCTAAAATCTGGATTCAGCGTTCACTGCACTATTGATCTGGCTTTCTCAGAAAGACTTCTCATAATTGCTAAATTCAATGTCTTAGTGTGAGTCTGAAGCCTCCACATGAATTCTGGAGGACCCAAAAGTGCCCTCTCAGGCAACCACTCCCTCAGCGAAACTCCACTTTGTTCTTGGCTTTAGTCAGATAATGGTGACAGTCTCCCCACGTTTCCTCTACCTCACTGGTCCCTTTGGCTGTCTGCTTTGTTTGTTCTCCACACCCTCATCAAATTCAAAATGTGAGAGTACCCTAGGGTTCTGTCCTTGACCCCATTCTTTCTTCTGGCTCTGCCCTGCCCCTATGGGATCTCACTCCCTTCTTTGTCCCGCCCTCCACCACGGACCATGGCGCAGCTACTCACTATGGGACCCCTGGCGACCATGGCGCAGCTACTCACTATGGGACCCCTGGCGACCAGGGCGTAGCTACTCACTATGGGACCCCTGGCGACCATGGCGCAGCTACTCACTATGGGACCCCTGGCAACAAAGCCAACCACAAACTTCCTGGATCTGGTTTCCCGTCCTTTTAACCTCCTGCTCATTTGTCCTGGAGCACTAAGACTTGACCCCTTGCCTTCAAAGGCTTTCACAAGGTGATTCCAAGTTCTTTTTGAAGTTTCATTCTTTACCAGTCATTGACATGCCTGGGGCTATTTACATACTGGAAATTTGAGGGGGAAATAATGCTTTTTGCTTGCCCCTGTATAGTCCCCGGGGAAAGCTGGGATGAGGCAGGAGCTCTGTCTTTGTTCTTCTCTGCCTCACTTGCTCCACTTCAGAGCCTAGACAAGATCCTGGGGCATATGCTCAGGACATATTTGTACAACAAATAAAGGTAACAGACGTATGCTCAAAATCTGACCACTGGAATATTAAATAAGCTGCTCAAAGTCACCTTCATCTTAAAGCTTTTCCTTATCTCTCCATCTTGATTTATAGTCTCACTTCCTTCGACCTTCCTAGCACTTCTTGTGTAACACATATTTTATCTTGTATTTTAGTATTTTATGCAACGGTCTTAGGGTCCCTCCTGGTTCTTCCATATACACTCTCTAAGAACAGGTGCATCACATACACATTGAAGTCCCTGGTGCTCTTAACACAATTCCTTGTATGAAGCAACAGGTCAATACCTACAGTGTTGAGTGTGTTTTAACTTAAGGACTAACATACTTGCAATGGACATTGCAAAGTTCCTGCTTCTTGCAGAGTGTCCACCGTAAGCATTAGCTCGGGGTATGGTGCTTGGCCTGTCACCTAATAGCTTAGAATTTCATTTCCCTAATAAATGGGGTTAATAATACTTATCTAATAGGGGGACTCAGAAGATTCTTTAATTAATGATGAAGCACATTCCAAGATCCTCAGAGGAAATAAAAAGATAAACATTATTATATCTCTTCTTACTGCAGAGAGCCGTTATTAAACTTTTGCATAAACAGGGACGAACAACAATTTTAAGCCAAACTAATAGTTAAATAAGAAGCAGCTAGGGGTTTCCACAGGTGAGCTAAGGTAAACACTTTGGCAGAAATTATTCCCTTCTTCTGCTACTATTAATACTGGACAAGATGAGCTTTTAGAGTCTCTGGTTCTTCACCTGTTTAATTAAGACATTGGACGAGATTACCTCATAGGCCCCTTGTAACTCTCACATTCTTGGCAAATCTTTTATTAACACCTCACATCTCTGACTAATTGAACGGTCTTTCATGCTTTAAAAGAACTGTATACCACTGTAACTGCTTTCTCCTAAGTGTTCCATTTCAGCCAAAGAGTTGAAGGACAAGTGTAGAGTTTAAAAAAAAAAACAAAACATCATTTGACAGTAGAATGTTGTATAAAATCTTTTAGGGCACTGGGAACATGCAAATCTACGTTTTTGAATCTTGGTGTCCTAGAAAATTTTTTAGCTTAGGACGGAGAGTAATCAGGAAAGATTCATGTATACTCCACCACACAAGCTAATCAGAATTTCTCACAAATCGAAATTAATGTTTCTCATTAGCATTTTCCCTGGGGCTCAAGGTAATGCTTATGAAGTTTCTCCTGGGAGTATTTCAGAGTCCTAGGCAGCTCAGTGAGGATGTGAGGCATTTGGTAACAAACCAAGTAATACTCTGCCTTTTTGGAGGCTGTTTATTGAATGGATAGTCTAAAATGTTCGATTGAACCATGAGAAGGGCTTGTAGAGAGATTGTTTTAGAAAACTCCCTCCTTGGCTCCTTCTACCTGACTTGAGTGTTCAAAATGGTCTTGAAAAATCAGAACCACTGGAGTGTAGTGCTTTACAGCTCACCCTCTGATGTCTAGTTTAACATCGTTCTTAGATGGTGTGTTCAGCTGTTTTCAGGATTTGTCATGATGCCTTTTTTTTAAAAAAAATATTGTGGTAAGAAAGATGTAATATAAATTTACCCTCTTAATAGTTTTAGGCATACAGAGCAGTATTGTTAATCCTCTGTACATTGTGGTATGACAGATCTCTAGAACTTTTCATCCCTCACTGAAACTACCCATTGAACAACTTCTTCCCCTTCCCCCAGCCCTTGGCAATCACCATTCTACTTTCTGTGCCTAGAAGTTTGACTACTTTAGATACCTCGGGTAGTGGAATTGTGCAATGTTTGTCTATCTTTCTTTCTTTTTTTAATATTTTATTTATTTATTTATCAGACAGAGAGAAACAGAGAGAGAGAGAACATAAGCAGGGGGAGTGGGAGAGTTTGGAAAAGCAGACCTCTTGCCGAGCAGGGAGTCCGATGCAGGGCTCGATCCCAGGACCCTGGAATCATGACCTGAGCCAAAGGCAGACGCTCAACCACTGAGCCACCCAGGCGCCCCCAGTATTTGTCTTTCTGACTGGCTTATTTCACTTAGCATGTCTTCTAGGTTCATTGTGTTGTACCTTATGACAGGACTTCCTTCTTTTTTAAACAGATTTTGTTCACAATGAAAGAGTTACTCTCCCAGGTTAATGCCAGAGTTTGGTCTCCCATGGTCCACGAGACAAGTTTTAAGTGGTTTTTTAAAGTACCTGGGTCACATTCAAGGGTTGTCACTGGTACCTCAGAGAAAGTAAGAAAAAAACAAAAAGAAAAAAAAAAGCACAGTAAGCACAGCCCCTCTTCTCACCCAACAGCAATATATTTTCAGTGACAAACTAATTTTTTGCTTCAGCATTACATAGAGAAAATCAGCATCTTCTGGTGATCATCTCATGGTATGGTGGGCGTATAATTCCCTGAGAATTTTGTGCCTACGAATACCATAGTATTGATACGGCAGATGTAATAAAAGCATAGAGTTTAGCAGCAACCCTGGAATGCTTCTAAGTTTACCTTCTATCCCGACTCTTTTCCTAAGGAGGCTTCAGAAGGATAAATGGCATGGTTTTTTAGACGAGATATGTTTAAATTCTGCTTTATGACTTACTGTTTGGCTTTGAACTACCTCTTGAAGCCTCAGTTTCCTCCCTGGTGAAATTAATGTCACCTGTGTTCCACAGGGCTGTAGGGGAATGAAATGTGATCAAGGAAGCCAATGGGTCACACTCCTGATCTAGCACAGTTCCTGCTACAAATAAGGGCCCCATAAATAAACATCTGACCTTGACCCTTTCTCATACTTGGAATGCTGGTGCTTTCAACTTGCATTGAAATATCCAGGTATCCTAAAAGATCTGTCCTCTGCTCGAAGAAATACTGGCATCTAAGAGGTTGAACGTACAAAAGAGATAAATTAGGAGCTGACTATTTGCTTTACACAACCAGTCTTTGATTAACAATAAGATTAATGGCTCCCAGTTCCCCCCCACCCCCCGCCCCCGCACCTCCTGGTCTGTTTGTAAACCCTGCTCTGAGCTATACATAATTCTCCTCACCCTGAAACGATTCCTTTATAGAGCTTTATAGAGTTCTTCCAAGACTCAAACTCTCACATTTTTGTTACCCTACAAAAAATGTTGTTAAGTGGCAGCGACTGGGTAATTTGTAGTAGATATTTATGTCTTACAGCACTTTGAAAGGAAATCCAAATTAGGCCAGCCTGACCTCCCATGCAAGTCATTTCCATATATCCTGGTCCCACCAAAAAGAAAACAAAATGTCCTAAAACCTGAGCTATTGTGAATTCCTGCAGGATATGAGATATTAACATTGACCATCATTAAATCTCCTGGTTATAAGTGCTGCTGCTTGACCCAACTATTCTTTTGGCCAAAAATCATAACAAATGGCTAGTCAGTGGAGTTCTATTCTCTCCAAAGCTTCCAAACTTGGTCCAGAGTCAGGCATCAGAGACGCATGAACACGCACAGATGTGCTGCCAGCCTCCTGTTTCCAAGGTTTCTGGAGCAGGTGATCATTAATGCAAATTTATGGGCCATTACAGAATTTTGAAAAGATGTGTTGTGGTTGAATAAAAAGCATAAGCTTTTTGCACTTACTTTTTAATTACTAAATATGTAAAAAAGGAAAGTTACAGATTTTAGCCCTACCGGTTTCTAGGAAAGGTACTGAGCTGAACAGTCCCTGACAGAGACAACAAAAAATCTCCCGAAGGAGGGTGAGTTCTTTGGCAAAAAAAACAAAAAAAAAAATAAAAAAACAAAAAAACAAAACAAAACCTGTAGGTTTCCTCTATTTAGAAAAGCGGTATGAGGATCGAAAGCACTGCTGTCTCTCAAAGAAGGGTCTGTTGTTAGTCCTCCTGTCACAGCCAGAGTGTGGAGTGGCAGAAGCCCATGAAAGGCTCTGTTCGCAGGTTGGGTGTGTGCATGTGTGTGATAGTATTGCTGGAAACTTCTCTCTTGCTCCTTCCCTAAAAAAAATTCCTTAGACGAAGAGAAAGCAAATAGCGCAGAGTACTATTAGTTCCTGTTTAAATTTAAAGTGAGGACTAAGCTAAACATGGTTTTATGAAAGGAGTATTTTTAGGAATGAATGGGTTAGTCAGTCAGTCGTCGAGAAGTAGATTTTTAAACACGCCACGGCTACATCTTGGTAAAGAAGTATGTGTGCAATGGAGATGTTTGCTTTCTTAGAAAACACATTTTTTGGTGTTGTTTTAAATGATTCTGTCGTCATCACAGCTAACATTTCTCCCACCTTGCTGTCCGGACACGGCCAGTTCTGTTTGCTTACAGTAAGAGACATGCGCAGTTGCAATCTGGCCCTTTGTGATTTTTTTTTTCCTATATAGCTTTTTGAGATCAGCACAAAAGATTCTGAAATCTTTTTTTTTTAAATTTTATTAATACCAAGGCATGTGGCCATAGCAAAAGCAGATATATTTTTTCATGTTAATAGGAAGATCGCTTTGTTTCTATTTGCTTTATTAAATAAAATGTACATGTACGATTTCCTCGGACATTTTTTTTTCTGCCCCTAAGAGTAGGAAACACTGATCATAGGAAAAGATCACTTACTGTCACTCTGCTTAGCTTTGCACTTTATGATAAGAAAACCATTTTCTGAGATCTCTTTCAGGCTGAAAATGTTTCACCCAATCTGTTTGCATTTTTAATAACAGCAAAATAAGCAAACCCTCGATAACAGCGTTTCCCATTAATTTTTTAATAATCTCATGGCTTTTAAGTTGCCCTTTGTATCTTGGTGGGGGAAAACATTCTATAGAAAATTAATCGGGAAGTAAATTTATTTCTGATGCTTTCCTTATTCCTGGAGAGTCAAAGCGTCAATGTCACAGGCTGCCAAATGTTTCTGAACGTGTTTCTCAGAAATGCCACCAAGGCAAACAGCCAAGGTGATAGCTTTTAATTTTCTGCTTAGTAATATTCCCTCTCTCTTCATGGCTGGATTCTCCTTAGCTCCAAAGTGCTAAGCTGTTTCTACAAACAGCCTTTGTGATTGATTACTGCCAGCCCAAGGGTCCCTGGAATTGTCTGTCGGGCCAATATAAAGACCCAAGTGCAGCAATATTTATCATTCACTAATTCATCAAAGTAATGAAAATTTATTGAACACCTACTGCACACCAGGTCTTGTTCAAGGTACTAGGGACATAGTAGTGATCAGTTCAGCTGCGATCAAAACCACATAGCCATGGAGACACAGTGGGGCTTCTATACATTCTTTGTAAGGTACCTCTATGGTGCTTTAGGTGCCGGGAAATGTTTAGGAGAATCTTCATGCCCTGCTACCCAACCCCTCCCTATGCCCAATCTGTTCTGGCTTCAGATGCCTCAACTGAAAGATGAAATAATACCTCCTTCATTGCACTGGTATGAGGGTTAAATGGAAGATTCTTATGACAATGCTTAGCATAAAGTGCAATCATAAACGTTGACTATTCTCACTGTCATCTACAATAATGGTAATAGTTCAAAAAGTAATACTATCATTTATTTTCTGCTATGCATGTATATGATAGGCTCTCCCTTGGGTGTTGTTAGGTATATTATCTGTAATTCTCTCAACAATCCTCTGAGATGAGTCTGACCACTTAAGTCCAGAGAATTTAAGTGGCTTGCTCAGGGATGTCCAGCTACTGGGACCACAGGTCTCTTCTTTCTTTGAGGAGACACTCCCCACAGCTGACTAGGTGACAAGAAATGGCTCATGGCTTGAGGATCCAGTCCCCACTGGGGGAATGCTGGGATGTGAGGAGAGATTCCCCCCCCGCCACATGATCCAGGAATCATGTCCAGATCCACAGCCCTAACACCGGCAGTAGTGGGCAGACACCTCAAACGGTCCTGGGCAGATCTCTTCCCTTGCCTCCACCCCTACTTCTTTGGATTATAAGATCCACTGCTGGCATGGGGGAGGGCATGGGAAAGCCTTCTCCTGGGCACACGAACTCCCACCAATGCTGCCCCCCCCCCCCCCAGGTCATATGGACTCAAGAGGACTTCGGCATTTCTGGGCACCACTTTCCTCACATAAAATGAGAAGAGCTAGTTCTAGGATTCCTCCTCTTTATTATTTTAAAGATTTATTTATTTATTTGTTTTAGAGAGTCGGGGAGGGGCAGAGGGAGAAAGAGAGAGAGAGAATCTCAAGCAGACTCTGCTCTGAGCACAGAGACTATGTGGGGCTCCATCCCATGAGCCCGCAACCCCAAGATCATGACCCAAGCCAAAACCAAGAATCAGACGCTTAACTGACTGAGCCACCTAGGCGCCCTGGATTCCTCTTTAGATAAGGAGGCAAAGGTAAGTATTGAGTGCATCCAGGCTTTACATCTGGTAATTCATTTAATTCTCCCAGTGACCCTATGGGAGAACAAAATTACTATTTTTGATTCCATCCAAGGTGGTCCAGGTACTCCATAGCAGACTCAGCGCAGAAATCGAAGTCTGCCCAGTTCCAAAGCTCGAGATCTTTCAGCATCACCACACTGCCCGAAGGTTTGCGTTCCTTTCCCAGCCATGGTGACTTGGGTGTCTTCCATCTTCCAGCAAAGATCCGAGAAGATCTGTTGCCATGTGTATTCTGAAACGGACGCCATCCACTCCTGACAGCCAATTTTCAAGGGAGTTGGAGAGAAGAGTCACACTGCAGTGTGAGTTACTATCATCTTCTTGATTCAGTTCTTTTACCCTGGATTATCCCAGCATTCTTTTTATCTCCCCTTTTCACGTGGCGGCACAATCTCAAGGTTGCTTTGGGTCTGGTGGTCTGGAAGTCGAGGAAGCTATCCTTCTCACTTTGTGCTACTATGCAGGGGAAAGATTATCCTACTGCAAATGTTTTTCCTGCACCACCCTATCCTAACCTAAATGCTTGCACAGCCACGCTCCCGTTGCTGGCAATTTTGCTGAAATGGAATTTGTAATTAAAATCCTCCTTGGCTTCTCTAGTTTCTCTCCTGTTCAGCTACATGTTTCAAGTGGTTACTATGCTTAATACAGCAACTTTAAAATGGAAATTAAAAACTTAAGGGGTGGATGCCTAAATGGAAACAAATACCAATAGATATTCTCATGCTATTCCTATATGTAATAGCTTTTGATAAGCAGGCCCTCCAGCTTTTGTGTGTATATTTGAAAATAAGCACTTACAGATCCAGCTTACACCTGATATCATTATTCCCCATCCTGCCTTTCTGAGATCATAAAAATAACAAGATTATTCCACCAAAGGCAAATAATACTTAGAAACAATTAGAAAAACTTAATGAAAAGAATAATTAAATGCATGTTAAATAACAATATATCAAACACATTTGTGCTTGGAAAGAACATCTTTTCATGAGCAGAGCTCTGACTGATGTCAGCATGCATCTTCATTCTCTTGGAATCTCATCCAAAGTACCAAAATATTTTTCCCCTGCAGAACTGTAAAATAAAGTAGATTCCAGTTCCCAGCAGATACGATAGTGTTTCACATTACCATATTTACACGTTAGCATTCCAATACTACAGCAAGGAAACGATTCTTGAAACACTCCTCATTTTCAGCACATTATGAGTAAGTAATCCCCATGCCTAGCATTTGTATCTGCCTGGTGACTCTTCCCAAACTGGTTAGCAGCATTTTCAAAAATCCCATTTTAAACTTATCTGTCTAGTTTTTTTTTTTTTTAAACAAAACAGAATATATGGGTGTTGGAGTGGGTATTCTACAAACTCCACTTGACAATGGGATGGCTTCAGGGCATCAATCTTTCCAGGAACGGAGAATATTCTGTAGGCCTACATGTACAAGTATGGCGAAAATGAAAGCTCTTCATTTTGCAGGATGTTTTACTCTGGGATATCTCCACCTCCTGGGAATCAGTCTACACTCCCCTACCTTCTTCTACTGTTAGTCCATTGTTTTAGCTAGAGACAAAAAAAAATTCTCCTTTAAAGTTAACCATTTCTAGAAATAATAGTTTTTCAGATAAACCCCTCGCTATGAAAAACATTTTCTTCTTTGTAAGGTTTCTTGACACAATTAATAAAAAGATATTAAACACACATTATTTAGGGTAGTATGGTAGTAGTTTATATATTAATAACTAATATCTAATGTCACAAAATTGCATATGACTTCATAATTTTTTCACTGCAATTCACTTGCAAAACAGATAATACTGCTGTCTCTAGAAGGCAAATCAGTTCTAAGGTTTACATGATCGATGTCAGTGTAGCAGCACTAGGAACACAACTGTTTTATCCTTTGTTGTGGGTAATACTTGTCTATTAATTCAGCTGAAGTTGGCAATCTTGTCCCATGGAATGGTCAATGAGCTTATGGTCAAAGAAAACTCTTAAGTCTGTTTCATCTCTACTACATGCTATCCACCAAATAGTTCTGGTTATTCCTAGTTTCAGGCATGTTATTGGATTGTTTCTTGACTTGTAATTGGGTTACTGCTGAATTGGGAGTGAAGTGATGTGTGCTAATTCCAGGCCAGAGACTTTAATTACCGTTGTGAGACTCTCCGGACCTCTTTTGTTTGTCTTCTACCTTGGCAACTGGCAATGTTCAAGATGGTGGCTACCCCTTCACCCTGAGATCTAGAGTAAGAGGTAAAGAGGTAAGTAAGAGCCAATATAGGGTGCAGCCTGAGTGAGAAATAAATCTTTGTTATGATAAGCCATCAAGATTTTGGGGTTAGGGCACCTGGGTGGCTCAGTTGGTTAAGCAACTGCCTTCGGCTCAGGTCATGATCCTGGAGTCCTGGGATTGAGT
The DNA here is from genome assembly GCF_009762305.2 of Zalophus californianus. Classification (NCBI taxonomy): domain Eukaryota; kingdom Metazoa; phylum Chordata; class Mammalia; order Carnivora; family Otariidae; genus Zalophus; species Zalophus californianus. The sequence continues at coordinate 16,152,636 of NC_045597.1, forward strand.
CCCACATCAGGCTCCCTGCTCAGCTGGGAGTCTGCTTCTCCCTCTGACCCTCTTTCCTCTCGTGCTCTCTATCTCTCATTCTCTCTCTCTCAAATAAAAAAAAAAAATCTTAAAAAAAAGATTTTGGGGTTATTTGTTACTGCTGCATTACCCAGCCTATCCAGACTGAGGCAATAACAAAGTAATTTTTAAGTGAAAAGATCACATTATATAAAGCGAGGGACACACATTTTATTATGCACCCATGGCTATTACTGTGATTGTTGTCTTGATCCATTAACCTAGGACCACACTAGCCCATATGACAACTGTGTACAATTTAGAATAAATCCTGGCCCCCAGGGACATGTCCTAAAGATCAGAGTGTGACCTGGGTTTCAGACCCACCAGCCCTCTTGGCTTGGCACCTTGTGTTGTGATCCATTTAATTTAAACTAGGCAATGGCATATTCGGTCTTAATTCCTTATAGGGCTCACACATGCTAACAATCTTCTTTCTGCTGTCTTCAAAACCACTGATTTCTTTTTATGGTACAAGTATTTATGCAGTACCTTTGTGTTTGCAAAGACTTTTTCACAAAATGGTAATAATTATAATTATACTTAATTGGCAATGTTGATGCGAGTATCAAATGAGATAATGTATGTGAACAATACTTTGTTAACTACAAAATCCTTTACCTGGGGAGTCATTAGTATCTCCTCTAATGACTACAGTCTTTGGAAGTAGACAGGCAGATAATTCCGTCATTTTATAGATGAGGAAGTTGTGGTTCTATGAGGTACAGTGACTTGCCCAGAACACTCGGTGTGTCATAAAGTCGGGCTTGAGATGGTGTCTTTGGATTCCCAATCCACTTCATCTTCCATTTTCCCACACAAGCTGGAGGAGAGCTGGTGTTTTAGCAGCCCTCTAGCAAACAGGCAGGTGTAGGAAGCATAGATGGTACAATCCAAAACCCTTTGCAGTGTTGAAAATATCATCCTTGCCAACTTATTTCTTTTTTTTCTCAGTGAAGAAATTCGCAGGAAATGATCGCCTTTAGAGAAAGGGCTAAATTCCAGAAGGTTCAGGGTATAGATTAAAACCATTATGGGATGAGAGGAGACCACTGCCATATATTGTTTGTTTCTCTAGACCTAAGTGTGAACTCTGTAACTGGATGGGGATGCTCAGAAAAGAGCCCCCAGCATGTCTCCGTGCCCCACACTTTGCATCTGCATTTCAGAATCTGACTCACAGGGTACAAATTATTTATGTATATAAACTTGCTCTAAGTTAAATCAATTTAAATAAATATTTTATGAGTTTGCTTTACTGTGTGCTGTGTTGATTTTTTCTTGGTAATGATGAGAATCTATTGGTCACTGAAGCCACAGTGCAGGATGGGGGAATGGTGTCACATTTGGAAGAATAATGGCGGTTATGACGAGGGCACATCTCTCTCCTGGGAAACAGGTGCAAAAATTAAAAACAAAGGTGCATCACACACAACCGGACACTTATTTCACAGAATGCATAGAGGGTCGGGAATGGGTAGTAGAAGAACGTGGATGCTGGAAACACAGACACAGTTGATTTTTGTTATTTGTGGTAGTTATGATCTGTGAGGTCATTGAGAACACTGAATTAACGAATACTGAACAGTACATTGGTCTCAGGGGAAACACAGGGTTGGGTTCCTATGAGTCTCTGGTCAACCAATCAATACATAGCCTTTTAAATGTACATCTCTTCTCTTTAAAGATATATATACGTTATTCATTAACAATGGCCTCAAGGCCAACAGCACTATAAGTCATACCTAAACGAAGCTTCTCTTCTCTAACACGTGCATTTTCTCCATGAGGCATATCAGAGCCTTCTCACACTTAGGACAACCAGATAGCACTTCAGCCCTAAGCTTGAGAGGGGCCGTTTTAAACAGTGACATTACCAAAAAAAAGAAAGAAAGAAACAAGAAAAAGGAAAAAAACCCATTAACATACGAAAAATGTGGCACTAAATAGATGGAGAAAAGGATGCTGTTTACAGTAGGAGAGCTGAAACAAGAAGGCAGAGCATTGCCTTGTTTGACCTCAGGTGGCAGCGTGCATCTTGGGTGACTCAGATTCTTGCCACTTTGCACATGCCTGCGAATGATGGACTGCAGGGCTCTGTTGAGTATTGCTTTTGGGGTTACACAGACATTTTACAAATATGGAATTCATGAATGATTATCAGGGTTTGATTCCTGGCTGTGCTACTTCTGAGCTCGGCCATGTTACCCACGGGTTCTGGGCCTTAGTCTCCTCATGTATAAAGAGCTGATGATTCTGTTGTTTAGAGTAGTGGAGGATTATATGAAAATGGGCGTAAGGCACACAGTATGTAGCAGAATTTTAATAAATGATAGCTGCATTATTATCATCACAGAGCAACGTAGGGAGGAGAAAACATCTTGGCAGAATAGAAAAGGTAGAGGTGGTACCAGAAAAACCTGGTTTCCAATCCAATTCCATTACTTGGTAGCTGTGTGACTCTGGACAAGTTATCACTTGTCCAAAGTCAGAGACTCAATTTTCCGCTCTGTAAAATGAGCACAATAATATCAAACTCACAATCATGTCTAAGTGTGTGTTTGTACAATAAATTGACATAGTACGTGCTTTAGCATATAAGGACCTCAAAAAAAGTCCATTTCATTCTCCATATCCCTATATTATTTCAACATCAACTAGAATTTTTAGCCAATTGATATGGGTATTTATAATTTTTTTAAAAAGGAAATATCCTTTCAACCTGCCCAGTGGTTGCATGGTAAGGGAAATGGAAATATCCTTTCAACCTGCCCAGTGGTTGCATGGTATGGGAAATAAAGGCAATCAGGCATTCATGGGCACACATATACACACACCACCATCTTCTTTCCCTTCCATGTAAAAAAGAGAGAAGGAAAGAAACTTTGGGCAATTTTTAAAATAATTCTTAAAAGTAGGATTTGGCAATTACAATGCAAAAGAGAAAAAGGAAATTTGGCCATTATTCTTGAAAATGTTTCGAAATTTACTTCATTTTAAGGGTTTCCTAGTTTACTCAGCAAAGGACACTTGACCAGTGAGAGAGACTATCTGGGAATTTAACAGAAGAAGGGGCTTTTATGTGGATTCAACAAAGACTTAGTGACAACGAGTAAGATGGGTGCCGCCCCCCCCCCCCCCCCCCCCCCCCCGCCGAGATGATGTCCATGTCAGATTACAGCTAAGCCACAGGCCAGGAGTGGATTCCTGATAGACTGAGTTTAAAATAAACTAGGACATTTGGCAAGGGGAATTGAGAAACAGATGAAATGAAGAACTGTTAGAAAATCTATTTGAAACTTGTCTTTTTTAGATATTTCTTGATTTTCATGCATCACCTAATTATGTAATATCTATTAGATACACAGATCCAGGCACAGGGAAGACATCCATCTAGAATATGCCTGACCCTTGATTAAACAGTCCTGGAAGAGTTTGCTCTTTCGGACGGCACTCTCAGTACTGAGGATCATTCTGACCTTGTGTCCACACCCCAGGTAAGGAAGAGTAAAGAACAACAGCCCATTAGGCTGGCTGAAAAGTTAAGCTGACTTAAAGCGATGGCCACCCATTCATCATTTCCTAATGGGTCTTCAGCAACACGTTCACCAGAGATAAAGGTAAGGAAGCCCTTTTTTTTAGTTCTGTTTCTTGGACTTCTGCTCCTACAGGGTATAATCTAGAGCCTCCCCTGCATGTTTCTAGTTTAGAGATCTGGGCTTGTCTCCAAGACTGTACAAATTCCTAAAACATGTATGTACAGTCTTTCATCACTCAGCTTATTTTGAAAAGAACATTGATCTGAAATGTGAATGAGGCTCTGGCATGTACTGCCAACGGCAAGTCTAGAAACAGTTTATTTGTTCATTAATCATCATGAGTATGATTGAGAATAAATATTCCCATTTTGTTTGCAACAAAAACCCAGACATGGAGAGATTAAGTAACTAGAATGAGGCAGAAATGCAAGATTAAGAAAACAAACAAAAAACAAACCCCATTACTAGATAAAGAAAACATGTAGTCAAGAACTAGAAAGTTCTTGACTTCCAATTCAGATTGCTCCTGATTGATAGACTGTGCTGTTAGTTCTCAATTGAAATTGATGATATTCAGTGGCTGTTTAAATAATGCAAATGAACAAGTTTTTAATCATACCCTTGACTATTACCCAATTTAAACCTGTGCCTTACAGCTTCATTTTAGAAGCTTTACTCTTGTTAATCACAGTATCTTGTTAACTATTGTCAGTGTCTGCCAAAAAAAAAAAAAATTTTTTTTCTAGAAAAATAAACTGAGAATTTAACAATCTGCTTTGCAGAAATTTTCAGTGAATATGATTACAGTGAATATAAACAGTTCAGAGTGGAACATATGGGGTTCTAACATGATCCTGTCATATGAAATTAGATTAAAAGTAAAGTTGAAATGTGATCACTCTATTGTATGGACATATGAGTATGCTAACAATTACTCTCAGAAAATGCCTTTTATATTTCAGGTCTAACCATTGTTAAGTGAGTTCTAATTTAAATGTCAGTTTCCATAAAAAATAATTGGGCTTGGAGATCGTTTTTGTACCCTCATGGTTTTAAGAAGGTAAATTTTAGTGATTTTAGTTAGAGCAGTTTTATTAGTTTTGTTGGTTTATTAGTTCCCTTAGAAGACCAACGTATCACTTATTTTAAAATGACTCCTTTACTTTTGAGAAAATATTAAAGAATCGATCCTAGCATTCAAGTCAAGGACATTTAAATGTGAACATTACAGGATTCCATTCACCAGGTCAGGCTGTTCAGCTATTTATGGATAAGTCTTTAAAACAAGACAGTTCCATGGAGCTCATACCGAGAAACTCCTACGGAATGGTAGTCACCAGATAAGAAAAGTTTTAAGGAAAATTTTAAGCTGAAGTCAACTTGTCCCTGTATGACCCAACACTTTGTGTCCTAACCAAATACTCATATAAATTTGCTTGTAAGAGTCTGGGGCTGAATTGTGTCCTTTCCCCTCCCGATTCACATGTTGAAATCCTAACTCACAATACCTCAGAATGTGACCTTATTTGGGAATCGGGTTATTGCAGATGCAATGAGTTAAGTTGAGGCCATGGTCAAGTAGGGTGGGCCCCTTATCCAATATGATGTGTGTCCTTATGAACGGAGGAAATTTGAACACTGACGTGTGTGCAGGAACATCACCATGGGAAGCCTGGAGTTATGTTGCCATAAGCCAAGGAACCACCAGAAGCAAGCACAGACGCCTGGAACAGATCCTTCCCCAGAGCCTTCAGAGGGAGCCGGGCCCTGCCAACACCCAATTTCAGACTTACAGCCTCCAGAACTGTGTGAGAATACATTTCTGCTGTTTAAATTGTTTAAGCCTCTCTGTTGGTGGAGCTTTCTTATGGCAGACTTAAGCAAATGAATACAGACTTTTTCAAAAAAGAGATGGTCTCTGTTTTTCTCCTTTGCTGTCTATACCAATAATGAAGGGGTTTTGGCTTCCATGAACAGGAACATAAACTTCCTTGAAAGAGGGCTAATCCTGACCCTTTGGATCTGGTCTCTAAATCACAAGTAGTACAGAATATCTAGACAAGCTGGACTTTTTTTTAGAGATGGAGGGTGATGGTTTTCATGGAGTTTGGAGACAAGGGAGCATGCAAGTGTGTCCGGGGAAGAGAGGATGTTCTGACCATTCGTCTCTGTTCTTCATTTCCAGGATGGTTTGGAGGATTCATCTGTCAGTGTGACACAACCCCCTCCTTCCTATGGCTCCGACTCAGTGGGAATAGATCTAACTGTGCAGGACACTGGCTCAGTGCATCTTTCATTTCTCTTAGAAATTACATTCTATTACTTAGTGTTTTAGGTAAAAGGCAGTGTCTGTAAGTTCAGCTAATATGAAGAAGTTCATGGGGACTAAATGTTTATGTCCTTCGAAAGTCATATGTTGAAATCCTAGCCCCTTATGATGGGAGTAGGAGGTGGGGCCTTTCAGAGGTGATTAGGTCAGGAGAATGGAGCCCTCCTAAAGGGGATTAGTGCCCTCAGGAAAGCCTTACAAAAGAGAGCTCCCTAGGCCCTGATATGCAAGGGACCCAGCGAGAAGACAGCCTTCCATGAAGCTGGAAGTGGGCCCTCACCAGATACTGAATCTGCTGGTGCCTTAATCTTGGATTTCCCAGCCTCCAGAGCTGTAAGAAGTAAATTTCTGTTGTTTCTAAGCCACCCAGTCTATGGGATTCTGTTAGAGCAGCCAGAACTAAGGCATAGACCAATACCTTTCGAAACCTGCCAAGCCCAGGACGCTGGGAAAAAGTTGGGTTATGAAGACACCTGAGTGGCTCGTAATGAGGCCCCTGAACTGTTCCTCATACCCCCATGGGGGAGACAGAGTTTCACACTAGCACTGAGTGTGCCTGGGCTCTGGGATAGGCTCTTGATAGTTACTAAGTCCTTCACAGCACTCCCGCAGGGTCAATACTATCTCCCCCCGCCTTTTTTTTATATGAAGACATTTTATTATTTTGCTATATAACACATTAGTGAATATATCCAATTGCATTTTCTCAAATGGCAAATGAGACACAAGATAACATCTTTTTGATTCCTGAAAATCTCAGTACCATCTGTCTTTTGGAGGATCCAGTTTCCTATGACGTCTATGGTACTGTCCACGAGGAAACCAACGGTGCTTAGTAGTAAGGAACATTTTGCTAAGTTGTTCTATCATGGGTCCATGCTCAAAGTGCTCATATTTTCCTTCTACTCTGGTTTTCAGTACTTGGTCATGTGTCTCTTCATTATTATGCACAGGATCTGGCCGAGGGATAGGTTTTGTATGTTCATATGGAATGTCCACAGAAAGGTAGGTAGTAGCATACTACCGTCCTGCCATCTGATGTCAAAGCAAGCTCTACTTTGCAATTATAGTCATCTGGCAGAGAAGAATGCGTAGATTTATGACAAACACAATGTAAAGCTCTGTTTTAAATTGGGAAGTTTCCAGATAGTTCTGTTTGATATCGCCCATTTTACCGTTGCTAACGCCATGGTAAATCAAGATGCTTATTAGGTGGTGTGAAAGAAGATGATCTGAAGAGGGACTGATTTTAAAATCTCCTTCCAGGCACACCTATTTTCATCCCTGACAGCCGCTCACCGCGAGCCCGCCATCTTACCTCCAATACTCAAGGTCAGGTAACTAGTAAACGTCAGCACCAGCTCTCCAAAGCTCAAGCTTTTACTCTTTCTATATCTATATTTTTGCTTAAACAGCAGTCGACTCTTTCAAAGGACATGCTGTCATTCTTATTATCGTCCCTATTGTTGTTGTTACTCTATTGCCCCAAACGTATTAGGGTAGGGGAGTGAGAGACACAAACACACCCTATAGTGTTTCTGATACTCGACAGCATATATGAGCTGGCACGGCCTATGGGGGTACTTATCTTCTATACTTTTTGTTTATGATCACATACAATTTTATAAATTATGATTTTTATTTATTTATTTTTAAAGATTTTATTTATTTATTTGACAGATAGAAAGCACAACTAGGCAGAGAGGCAGGCAGAGGGAGAGGGAGAAGCAGACTCCCCACTGAGCAGGGAGCCCGACGTGGGGCTCGATCCCAGGACCCTGGGATCATGACATGAGCCGAAGGCAGCCACTTAACCGACTGAGCCACGCAGGCGCCCCTAAATTAGGATTTTTAGAAATACTATAATGTAGTGTTTCTCTCAGCATCTTTGAGAATGATCTTCTGAAAGATCAGAATAAGCTGGGATGCTTATAAAAATACAAAGTCCAGAACTCTACCAAACACTGGACTGAGCTGGAATGGGCAGAGGATGCCATGGAATCTGCAGTTTTAAAGAGTAGCCTCAGGTGGTTCTTATGCAAATTAGTTTGAGAGCCACTGCTATAAAGGATGGGGACCAAAGGCTCTCAGGAAAACTCTTTGCCTCTGGCACACTGAGCTGCTACATGTACAACTGCTGCCAGGCTCCAGTTATTACCAAGGGCTGTGGCAGGTGCAGAAGCCTGGGGGTGCAGGAGGGTCCCAAAAAGGACACCACTCCTGCAAGGCTCACATCAGAGGGAAAGAGTTGCAAACTTTGTTCAAAACAGTTTAACAAGTATATTTGAGCTCAGCTTAGAGGTGGGAGCCACGGCTGTGGAATAATGGGGTGCACTGGGATTCCGAACATCTTTGTCAAAGAAAATGTGGTGCTGATAGCTCCAAACAAATTCTGTCATCTTTATCACTTCCGTCTCATGAAAGACTCAGCCTCAAGCCGTTGCTCCTCTATCATTTATCCAAGGTGGACAGTGGGCACCATGTAAATGAATGGATAGTTTGGTTTTGATTTACACAAAGTTCAGGAGCAGAACCAACTACCCACGTTTGAAATGATCTCACAGCTATGCTGTCTAGCTTAAAATGCCTCACTTCTTCCGTTTTTATAGGAGGAGAGGAGCACTGATCATCTGAAGGACTGCTGGATCTTATCGGGCAATTTCAGTTCCCTCGAGTCCTACTTAGGAAAGAAGGATTTCAGGATTCTCAGTGGCCTGAAATAAGGGAGTTTTATGTGTACTTCACGTTCTCTGATAGAATCCAAATCTGTGTCAAAACTCATACAGAGCCATTACAAAATGCGTGTGCTTTAGTTCTGGAGTGGGGAAGAAATACCAGCCCATACTGAAATGGCAACCACTGATAACTGCCGTACTTGCGAAGTGCTATTGTGCCCGGCCTCAGTGAGCATCTCTTGTACTCTTCACGGTGCCTCCATGGAGGTTTTATCATGCCCACTATGCTGATGAGAACATGGAGGTCCTGGGAGATTACGCCCTGGTTACTTAGAGAGTTAATGGCCAAGATAGGATTAGAACCAGTGTCTGTGTGATGCCAATGCTTGTGTTTATAACCACTGTACTTTCTGTGATGTTTCTGCTTCTCTTTCTATTAAATGGGATATAGACATGGTTTTGTTGGAGGAGATGATAACAGTTTTTCATAGGTTGAGCTTGAATTTTTCTACTGAATGCCATGTTCGGCACCCTCGAACAATGATGAGACAGAATGACTAATAGGGCTATAGAATATTCTGTAACCCAACCATCGCTGTGGCTTTGAGGAGGGATGGGATGTTGCCACGCCCTCTCAAAGACTGGCCCTGGATTCACCGGAGGTTCAATGAGGATATAGATTCTCTTTCATTGTTGTTCTTTTGCTTCCTCTTTCCATATCCTACTATTTTGAAATGGGTATAAAGAGACTATGTTCACAAAGGAAAGTATATCTGACATTTTTATTTCCGTACAAACATGCTTAAAGTCACTGATTTAAAGTTCAGAAACAGGTGTAAGGTTTGGACACTTCTGAAAATAAAAATATCTCCATGTTTACACACTGTTGGTGTAGATTAAGCTGAAAAGATATAATTTTGCCTGATTTGCAATCTATACTTACTAACATCGGGATCCCAAACAGTATTGCTCTTAGTTATCCTGCCTCATTATCATGCAAGGATGCCAAATGCTGAATTCGATTTGCAAAATTCAAGCTGAAGTTACGAATTCACAAAAGGTGTTAATGGTAGCCCCTTACTCTGAGGAGTGATGTTAATACTCATTATCTGTAATGTGCACAGGGGCATTGCCAATCACACATTGATATCCCCATTTTGTAGATGAGAAAACTGAGTTCATAAGTAGTTTGACCAAGCAACACTGAGACCCAGGGCTTCAGAGTTCAAACCCAGGCTTGTTGACTTCCACATAAGACCATGTTACCAGAGAAGAGACATTCCCAGCTTGGTGTGAAGTGAGCCTCACTTCTAATAAAAGAAAAGAACTTAAACGTTTTTGCTTTTTTCTTTGTTCAAGTTCATACCATATTTGGGGTAGAATGGAGAAAAGCCTTATCTTATCTTCAACTATAAACTGAGGTTTTTTAAAGTGGTTTCAATGTCGTGGCTGAGGTGTGTGAATAAGCTGGCTCTGGAGACCAGCCTGGGGAATGGAGTGTGTGCAGGTGAGTAAGTCAACTTTCAAAGGCCTGATGGTTCTGCCTCCTGAGAGCAGAAAGGCCTGAACACCTCTTGGAAGTCTTCTCAGGGTCATGTTTAGCCTTGGAATGTTCTCTGATCACTCTGATTTCCTTGAAGTTAGGACAAATGATGCAAGATTGGTAAGAATGCTATCAACTTTTCACAAATGCACAATAATCACTGCTTATATTAATAGCGTGCTTTCTAGTACACAAAGTACTTTCTTGTATGTACTTCATGATCTAATAAAAAAAAAACCCAACAAACCAAAAATATCCCCAAGATCTAAAGTTCATGCCTTAGACTCAAGCAAGTCACATCGTTCCTCGGTTTCTTCCTGTGTAGATGGGGATAATCACATCATACCTAGCCACAGTGGGGGTAATTACATATTCTCACAGGATAGCTTAAAGGAAGTCTACACTTCAGAAGAGGTGAGCAAAAACAAGATTCCCTAGTTTGCTTAGAGAGGGATGAGCACAATGAGGAATAGAGTGCAGATCGGAAAAACAACCGTTTAAAAAGCATTAATATATGTTTGGGAGAGATCAACTCTTTTATTCTTGCTACATCTTCATATCTGTCTGTCTTTTCAGACAAAGAATAGGAACTAATATTCAAAGTTCATGTAAGGGGCTCCGGGGTGGCTCAGTCGTCGAGCAGGTGACCCTTGATTTTGGCTCAGGTCATGATCTTGGAGTCCTGGGATTGAGCCCCACACTAAGCCTTAAGTTGAACCCTACGCCAGGCTCCATGCTCAGTGGGGAGTCTGCTTGAGGAGACTCTCTCCCTCTCTCCCCCCCAAATAAATAAATAAATCTTAAAAAAAAGAAATGAAAAAAATTCATTTAAAAAACATACTTGAAATACACAGTATCACAACAGTGTGATAATACCTTTTGGTTATATGGAAATATTGATGGTTATTTGAAAGCTTATTATTAATGAAGTTAAATCTATTCCCATTGCTTTTGGTATCTGCCTGGTTCTTTTGTCTAGGTTTAAAAGCAAAACGAAAATAAAACTTGTGCATGGAAATACAAAATAAAACAGGGGTATATTTGTTTAGTAGGATCCTTTTCCATTAGAAAAGAAACTAAAATTCTTGAGACTAGATTCTCCTTTCAGTAGAATCAAATAGAGAATTTGAGGTCAGTTTTGTAACTCCGAAGTCCTGGTAGTTCTCACTGAAGTCTTGGACTCATCCGTGTAAATGTGTCAGGACAAGATATCTGGTTTGTAAGTGTCAACGTAAGCCTATGGTATTATGCAAGTTGTAGGGTCACTGACCATCGAGGAAACACTGTTTTTCCATTTCCATCTGTCCCATTTGTGTATCACACATTTACAAAGTGTGTAGAAAAAACACACATAAGAAAATGATTCTTTTAGGCCAAGTCTGCCTGCCTACAGTTATGTGAATTGGGAAACCTAGACAGACAAAGCCCACGACAGAATCATATTCCAGAATTCACAGAAGCAGATGATTGTAGAACCAGTTGGTAATGTTGAGAGAATTCTAAGCCCTTCATATTCACAAGAAAAAAAATCAGCTAGTTAGGAGCTGGGAGTAGACGCAAATTTTATCATCCAAAAACACTGCTCAAATTCACTGCCCTAGCTTGCATAATAGTTCATGCTCTGTAAACTCATTCCTGAAGGAAACATTAGGGGTACAGTGTTTGTTCTGTGTGTGTATATGTGTGTGTGTAGGAGTGGGAGACAAAGGGACATTTGACATAAGTCCTTTACTATTTGAAATTTTACACATTCTTTTTTTGTTTAAAGATTTTATTTGTTTATCTGAGAGAGAGAGAGAGTATGAGCAGGGGGGATGGACAGAGGGAGAGGGAGAAGCAGACTCCCCTGTTGAGCAGGGAACCAGATATGGGGCTTGATCTCAGAGCTCCAGGATCATGACCTGAGCTGAAGGCAGATGCTTAGCCAACTGAGCCAACCAGGCGCCCCGAAATTTTACACTTTTTAAAAAAAAGATTTTATTTATTTATTTGTCAGAGAGAGAGACAGAGAGAGAGAGAGCACAAGCAGGGGGAATGGCAGGCAAAGGGGGAAGCAGGATCCCCACTGAGCAAGGAGCTCAATGCGGGACTCAATCCCAGGACTTTGGGATCATAATCTAAGCCGAAGGCAGGCGCTTAACCAACTGAGCCAGCCAGGTGTCCCAATTTTACACATTCTTAAGACAGGAGACCAAATTAAAAAAAAAAAATAGTTGTCCAGATTCTTATCTTTCTTTTTCTTTAAGTGTAATGTCACACCTTATATTGTATCTTTGCCCAAGTGCTGAAAACAGTTTAATTAAATGTACCTATTTCAATAAATTCCTTGGGCAAATAGACTTCCACAGGGGCACATAAAGAATGTGAACGTTAATTGCATTTGAGATTAGCCCTATTGAATTAAATTCTCACACCCGGATGCCCTTTGTTCCTAAGCCATAAATAATAGGTGTTTATATGTCCAACTACTGATAAATTTACTGTACAGTAGTCCTTCCATCAGTTCAATCTGGAAAGAATCTCCAATCTAAGTAAATAGTAAAAAAAAAAAAAAAAAAAAAAAAAAAACTACTTGAAAATTACCCAGAAGGAACACTGATGCTATATTTTATTATGTGCAGTGCTTTGGGGAGAAATAGCTGGACTCTTTGCCTTCCTAATAAAAAAATCTTTAGGTAACTCCAGTTCAAAATAAGTTTTGTAATATACAATACCAAAAAAAAAGATAAAACCAAAGTACCTAATAAAAAATTCAATTTGCTGATAGATTAATTAAATTCCCTACCTACCCAACCCTGACTGAATCTGTCCCAAGGGGGTGAAGTTGAAAGATGAGTTTGCTAATTCATGTTAATTCGGTGGATGGCACAATTAGAACAAACTCACAAAAGAACGAACATCCCTTGGTGAGAGAGTCAGTACAAGTGTACAGGGGAGTTCTCCAAATATGCACAAGCTATTTAGCATAGAACAACCGAAATTCTATTAAGTTTGCTTTGACAATGATAATGCCTGAGGTAACCTTATAGAGAAATGTAAATCAAATATGAAATAACTATTATTTCAGGATTACTGTAATCACACTTTGATAACTTCAGTCCAAAACTCAAATCCTGAGAGACTGACAATATCTTTGGCTTTCCTGATCACAGATACTTGGGCAATAAAAGAATACTTAACATACCATCCTAACCCCATTGTAAATAGAACAAAAGAGATTTTCAGAAAAATGTATATTTCCATATTATTCTTTTAAGGTGTGTAATGGGTAAAGTTGATTGTGTGTATTTATTCTGCTGCATATGGCTGCAATTCTTCCCTCTCTCTGTCGCATTCCTTGCAAAGTGGTTTGCAGTTTCTCCCATCAAGAAGCAAAGTGTATTTCTTGATTCCTTTGTGCTGAATGTCCTGTGCTTTGCTTTACCTAATAGAATCCATGGAGGTGATGTCATCTAGTTCCAAATATAGGCCCCAGGAGGCTTCCTGGTGCTGCTCAATCTAATCTTGCTACCACCAAGTGAACATGGCTGGGCTAGGCTGCTGGAAGATGACAGAGCAGAAGGAACTGAGACACATCACCCCAGCAGAGGCTATCCCGGATCATTTGGTCTTCAGCTAACCTAAGAGCTCACTGCAGAAGCATGAGTGAGCCCAGCAGAGACCAGAAGATCCATCCAAATGTCCCTAGGCCCAATAGCAGGTTTTAAAAATCTTGAATAAATAAATGATTAGTTTTCTAGTAAGTTGCTTAGTTTGGGGTATTTTGTCATGCAGCAAAAACTAACTGATACACACTTGCAAAGAACTATTAGTGTTCCTTAAATGTTTATAAGATATTGCTCATACTGCCAAATTTGGAATGGTCACAGATGATAATAATAATGATAATAATAGTTATTTTTAATGACCTTAGCTACTCTGTACCTTTCTAGATACAGAAAAACTTCTTCCAAGTTGGAGGGAGAAAGACAAGTTAAGAGCACAGGCTTACATTCTGGCTCCAGCACTTAGTAGTATTGATACCGACTCAATAGTCCCATGTCTGTGCTTTGGTTTCCATGCGTCTCCAGTGGAGAAGTGACAGATGGTGTGTGTAAGGATTCACTGAGAGGACAAGATGATGTATTTCACTCACGTGGTGCACGTTTCCTCAAAATATGTTTGCTTCTTACGATTATTTAAAGGGTCTCCAAACAATTGACCTTGAGGGATGTGAGGCGTATCACTGCACAAGGGAAGATACTATGGGTGACAAGCGGCAGATACCTTTTAAATAGTGAAGTGCCAAGAGAACGATATTATTTTTTTCTTATGCCTTTCAACAATTTTAAACACCTAATAGTTCTTTGTGCTCCATGGACTCAATAATTCTGCATCCTTCAGCTAGTGCCTAAAACAATTGGGGAATGCAATCACTTCACATAATTAACAGTGATAATCTTAGTCTGTGGCAGGTATTACAGCTCTTACCCTGGGACCAAATGAGCTTCAAAGGCATGAAGTGACTTTCCCAGGTTCACTTGTCACCGAGCAGTTCAACAACGAGAGACTTTAGGACTGTTGACTTGGAGTCAATTGCTTTCGCAGTCTGAGACTGCTTCCACGAAACAGGCCAAGTTTCTCACACATATTGAGGAAAGAAAAGAAATCACAACTAGCTTGAAATAAGGATTGAGATGTTAAAAAAAAAAGGTTGATTGCTGATCCGTCTCAGGGTGGGACTAACAGGGCTATGATATTGAACGTCATTTTTTTTTTTTTTAATAGGAAAAGAGGTTTCCCACCATGGCTAGTCGTCAGGCAGAACCCATTTTCCCAGGCTACAGAATCGGATATGAAAAGGTGCTAATAAGGTCCTCATTGATTTTCTGGGCAATGAGAGATGTGGTTAGGGCAGAACTTAACAGTCACTTCAAACCATGGTTAATTAGCCCCTTTAACTCGAGAGTATGTGCACATCTGCTAAGTGTAAAACATAAAAACTATACGGATAAATCTCTCACCCATCCAATGCTGCACAGAATTGTGTGTCATAGTGTGCTAGGCTCTTCTCCCCACTGTAAATTGCTCCCTGGAAATTGCACTGGCTTTTTCAGGAACTCTGTTTGTATATAATAGGGCGATGAAAATGACGGATGCTGAGCCTGTGGTCTTTAGGCAAAAGCCTGAAGAAGAATACTGGCTCCACAAGTTACTAATTCTTTAACCTTGGACAAGTCATTTAAACTTACGTGCATTTAGTTCCCCTGTCCGTAAATTGGTGATAATATCAATTGCTTTGAAGGATTACTGATGCCCAGGGTAGCGCCCAAGTAGGTACTATTATTGGCACACTGACACCTTTCTGACTTATTCCCTCCTCCCATGTCAAATAGATAAATCAATTTCATTTTTGATTACTTATAATTGTCAGAAATAACTCTTGCTTTCATGGCAATGAGATAAAAGGTGACTGCATTTTTCTCTAAGTTCTTATATTGGCATAGTATTTTTGCTAGACTGAAAGTTGGAAAGTTCTTGATACATAATCTTTATTTGCTGAATCTTGGTTATTATATCCAAAAAATATCCAGAATCTATATCTCACTATATAAATAAAGCCTTACTAAAGATTTATTTGTTACTTTAGTCAACTAAAGTATCATTTCAGGCACAGAGGCAAGGTCACTAAGTTTTCCAGGCTGTGCAGAAGAAAAACCAACCAACCAACCAACCAACCAACCAACCAACCAACCAACAAAACAACTAAAGCCATGAGCCAAAGAACAGATTTTAATACGTGCACAGTATGGAAAGGAAAGGGGATCATCAGTGGCATTTTTAGCCGCACCTTATGTCACCACTATCTTGTCTCCTTCAGTACAACACTCACACACAAACCAAAAGTGGTTCTTCTGTAGAACAACAACAACAAAAAACTGACTGCAGAAGTTTCTGATTCATACCTGTAAACTCACTTATTCACTGAGAAATTTCTGACTCAGTGAATAAAAAAGTACTGAGCTATAGGGCATCTTAAAGCTCTAATACAGGATTTGTTTTATGCCCTGCCCATTTATAGCTTGAGCTTTTCCTTCACATGTGTTAAGGTATTTAGACTTTAAATAGCAAATAAATAAAAGTTTATTCATAATGTTTTTGTTTTCTCTAAGTAGTAAAGTAATTCTTCTGCATGATTTCACATGCAAACGTACAGCTTTAAGTAAAGATGAAAACTTAGCTTTGTGTTACTTGTGATCATTAAAAATATCCGACTCCTGGAGTGTTCGACTCTGTGTTTTAAACAAATTCTAGTTCACTGTGACTTCTACCTCTTATCCTGTTGTAATTTCGTGCAGATACGACATACGCTTTACCTTAAATTATCTAATTTTAGGTAATATTTACTTAAATTATAGGTAGTGTCGAGGAACAGTTATTAAATATGGTAAACCTTTTATTATAAAACATTCTAGGGGCGCCTGGGTGGCTCAGTCAGTTAAGCATCTGCCTTTAGCTCAGTCATGATCTTGGGGTTCTGGGATTGAACCCCGCATCGGGCTTCCTCCTCTGCAGGAAGTCTGCTTCTCCCTCTCCCTCTGCAACACCCCCCCCACCACTTGTGCTCTCTTTCTCTCTCTCAAATAAATAAATAAAATCTTTAAAAATAAAAAAAACCATTCTAAACATATAGAAAAACAGAATACTGCAATGCACACCCATTTACAGATCATCCAGCTTCGACAATCATGCAGTCTTTTGTCATTAGTTTTCCTAACACCGAGTTTCACAAAATTTGTGATATTTGGAAAGACTCTGAGATTCTCTGCAATGATATTTTCAGAACTGGCTCTTGGTGTTCACTTTTTTGGTATTGTTTTAAATAAAGTCTTAACAATGGGAAACAGAGCACTATTTTTCTTTCTGTTTTAAAATGAGACTTGCAGTGGATTTTTCTCATCAAGTTATTTTTTTTTAATGGTGTGTTTCTGTAGAAGCATTAAAGTGTACTCTGATTGCAGATCAATATGACACTGACTAAATATAGATTTACTTACGAGGTAGACTGAAAGGAGCCATGTTAGACAAATGAGTAAATAATGTCTCTCTTAACAAGTTCATAATTATGTATTTATTACACGGACTCTTCCACAATAGCTCCAGGGAACTGTTACAGACCCTGCGTGAACAATGCTCATTCTAATAACCAAACCCCGTATACTTGGGACAGCTATGAGGCTGGGGCATGAAGCATTGAAGGAAACAAACTAATATGAGTCGTATTATTGCTTTTTCTTCCTTCTTGGGAAGGAAGATGAGAACAAATGAAATTCAGAAAAACACTGCCTACAGAGACCAGGGAACCCTAAAGAAATTTATTTATCTTGGGATATTTCAGATGTGTTGTATCAACAAAAAAGGGGAAATACAATATTACACATAGATATTATGTAAAATTATATTAATATATAAATTGAATATAAATGATGTATGTAAATGATATATGATATATATAGCAATTAGAATATCTAAACAAAATATTAAACAACTTGAAGTGGTGTTTGAACTGAGAAAAAGCAGAAGGATAAGTAAAAGCAAAACCCCTATACGATGGTCTGCGTATTGTCACCACTTGATGCTTTGTGTATGCTTTCCTTCCAAAGTGAATTCTTTCCCAACCCTTTTGCACCTTGAATTTCTATTCATTTTGTAAGATGTAGGTCAAAAAAATCATCTCCTTTTGAAAGCTTCCCCTAACTAAATTTGGCAGCCCATCATTTCTCTTTCTGTTAACTGTGGTTAAGAGTTGACCTTTCGGGCGCCTGCGTGGCTCAGATGGTTAAGCGTCTGCCTTCGGCTCAGGTCACGATCCCAGGGTCCTGGGATCGGGTCCCACGTCGGGCTCGCTGCTCCTTGGGAGCCTGCTTCTCCCTCTGCCTCTCTCTCTCTCTCTGTCTTTCATGAATAAATAAATAAAATCTTTAAAAAAAAAAAAGAGGGCACATTCTGCATGGAGCACTGGGTGTTATGAACACACAATGAATCATGGAACACTACACCAAAACAAATTATGTAATATATGGTGATTAACATAACAATAAAAAAAAAGAATGGAAACCCCCCCCCAAAAAAAAGAGCTGACCTTTCCTGGGAGCTTACTGATACGCTGTGTTCCATCTATGCTTTGTCGGACTTATTTATCCGACAACCCCTCTGAAATGGGCACTTATTATGCCCCATTTCAGAGATGAGGAAGCTGAGGTTTAAGAGACAAAGTGACTTACCTGAAGTCACACTTTATAAAACTTTCTGTTAGAGCCCTTCTCAGAAATCAGGGTACTTCATAGGGCCAGTCAGAGGATTTCAAATATGTGTCTGTTAAATTTCCTTTCATTTTAATCTCCGAAGTTGCTAATGGTTTTAAAATGCACCTAGGATTTGTCTTCATCATGTACGGGAAGGTACACAGACACAGAAATGATTGTCATGAAGGAAGGAGTTGATACTCACAGACCCCTAGAAACAGGAGGCATAGAATGTAGGCCCACATGCAGGAGTGTGGGCATTACTCAGGAGGCAGAAGGGGTGATGGGAAAGTGCGGCGAGAAGCCTATATTGTGGTTTTTTTTGTGGGAAGGAATGGGCGAGGCATGGTAGATAGGCTGAACAAGTTGAGGATTAAATAGCTTGGATAATTTCAGTGGGCTCTGGGTTAGGGCGGTGTCTCTAGCTGTCTGGCACCTGGGCCTGGGATGATTTCGGGCAAGGGGAGTATTGGCTTGATGTGTGAGTGTTTGATGAAGGAGATGGTTGGGGGTGTGGGTCCTGGATTGGTTGGTCAGCATATAAAACACATGTTTACAGGCAAGTTGCTTGCTATGTTTAAGGAGTTAGTGGCCCAGGGAAGGACAGTCAAGATAATGGTGAATCTCCATGTTGTACACCACCTGAAACTAATATTATTACATGTACGTTAACTAACTGAAATTTAAATAAAAACTTTCAAGAAAGAAAAAAGAGATGTCAAAGAATCATAAACTATATAGGAAATAAACAAAAACCTGATTAATACACTAATCTTACTAGAAAACTAAAGACACACTGTTGGAAATGACTGCTTAGACTTCCTTACTGAAAATCTGGACCCCCTCTGCCTTGGGGGTTTAGTAGCCTCTCTAGACTCCATCTACTCAATGCCAGTAGCATGACCCCACACGCAAATATGACAGTCAATAATGTCTCCAGGGACTGCAAATGCCCCCAGAGGCGAAATCACCCCGGGGTTGAGAACCAGCATTCCCGATGACTCACAGTTTAATTTAGTCATGTTTTCACAAAACTCCTGTCATTATGGATCCTGAAAGCATTTATCATTCATATTTAAAATGATTTTTAATGGCAGAGAAATGGCCTCATTCTCCCTGGTCTCAGGAAGGAAAATGAAGTCACAAAGCACAGACTGCTGAGTGGCAAATTTAAGATGAGCTTTAGCAGGTGCTGTCTAAAAGAACAATCATGAACCCTTCATGAAATAGATTGGTCCAGGTGCCTCTCTGCCTTGGAAGGCAGAATAGAGACTTTCCCAAGCTGCTCTAGTTGTGCTTTGGTGAGGAGAGAAGGAAAGCAGGCCTGAAAACCTCTCCATGACTTCTCACCTGCCTAGCCTAGTGTAGGAAAGCTTATAGAACAAATAGGTAGCTCCGTCTTTTTGTTCCTATTCTCTTATACAAGATAGCAAATAAATAGACAAGCTCTTAGTTGACTGACATCAATACTGGATGTAAAAACAAGGTAAGCCTCATCATGACCATTTGAGATTTGCTACAATAGAATGAGCTAGATGTTCACAAATCGGAAAGCACATGCCAAAGGATCTGAAGTAAAACCTAGAGTCCCTTGTTTTCTCAGTACTCCTGTCTGTTGGAATCTGATTAGCAGAGACCAAGAAATCATGCAAGTTTGAGAACCAAGTGGAAGCTTGAAAGAGAAAACCGAATGTAGGTAAGGACCAAGGGGGGCGTATATTCACCTAGAGAAGAGCTACTTTGGGCACACAATGGAATGTTTTCATATCATATTAACCTTCTTTTCATATTGTCAATGATCACTAACTACTTCTTTCATTTTGTGGAAAAGACTGTTATAACTGACCTAGAGATGAGGAAATTGAATTTAAAACATGTCAACGTCTTGCTGTTGAAATTTTTGATTTACAGACATTTTGGATTCCTAGTTTATTAAGTCATGTCTGCCTCATAAATTGAGAAAAGTATTTGCTGAGAGATAGAAGCTCATTAAAGAAGTATTTGTTGAATATGTGATTTGGGAATATAGTGCAGCACAATCCAGACTGGGTTCTACAAGATCGGATAGAGTTTATATTCTAAAAGGGGAGGAGAGAAAAACTTGAACATAATTTATTCTAGTGACAGAATTTATAAAACCTTTCTCGCTCAACTTGCTCATGTGGTTCAACCAGCAAAGGTAGCTAATACCTTTGAATAAAATATTTGAACTTCATATTCATTAGGAAAATAAACCTCAAACCCAAGGCTTTTATAAATTCAATTCTATGGGATGTATTGTTTATAACTATTATACGTGCTAGTGATGTTTCACAGAGCCCTAAAAGAAGGTAAACCTGAACTAATTAGAAGAGTGATTGAAGAAAAAGTCTTTATTTTTATTACCAGTGATATACACCCACTTCAAAATGGATTATTTAAGTATGCGGTATAGAGAGAAATGGTTCATTGATTTACACATTTTGTTGCTGCACTTTTGTAAGCTTTATTTGGCATACTAAGGCAGTCACACCTTAAAGCTCTAAAATTTAGAGGATATATTTATTTCACATTGTGTGGAACGCACATAATTCTTAGGGGCTGCCCTAATTCTCTGGAGGATTAGGTACATTTTTATCCACATTGGTTTTTGGTTTAAACTGAATAGCTACCCGTTTTGTTTATCAGCTTAAAGTATTTATGTATTACAGGAAGCTTGAATTTTGTATATGGAAGGATTTACTGAAGTTTTGGGTTTTTGTTTCTTTGTCTTTTTTTATATTTGGGTTACTTAAACCCATCCCTTTCTAGAAAACAACAAAAAAGTGTAGTAAAAGTGTGAACTTAGTAAATACTCACATTTACACTTAGTAAGTACACGTACTTATTAGTACATGTAAATTTATTGAATATATCTTCAAAGTTAAATGTTGAATTGCATGATGCAGGTAACAGATACAGTAATTTTGCTGAGAACTTTGGTGAATGATGCAGGGAATTCATACTTTAACGTCCTCCTCTTTGGTTCCAAACAGAACAGTGACAGAAAAACTATATAAAATAAATTCATAGAGATGAAGTGATATGAAGTATGAAACAGTGACCATGAGATATGGACCATGTAGTAGGGTTGAGGGGCTCTGACAGGCATTTGATGGGATTCCCAGAAGGAAAAAATGGAGAAGATGGTAGAGAAGAATTTTTGAGAAGCAATAGTTGAGACTTTTCAGGAAGTAAAGAAAAACATGAGTTTTGAGATGAAAGTAATTATGGTGTTACATCTCCAGTCCTGACCCAGCCTGTGTAAAAATAATTTAGAACTGAAACAGCAATATTCGAATACTGTGTTGGAGGGAACGTCAACACAAGGTTTAAAATTAATGGGTATTGTCTTTCAAGTGAAAAGCACTGTAATAAATGCACTACCTTAATATTTATTATGGTGAATCTAAGGACAAAGGAGATTAAATATGACACATCATTTATTTTTTACCAACTCTGGAAAACAACAGGAAGTCATAATTTGAGATAATGTAATTGTATGAAGCTTCTCATTGCTTTCCAGAAACAATATAAATGCATTCTTTCAGTGATTCTGTTCACAATAATGGTGTGTACATGGTTCTCTTCTGAATTTTCATTGTTATTTTCTTTTATTTTACAGACTAAATAGTATCTAGTGAAACCTGGATCTGTTAAAAAAAAAAAAAGAATTCCAGTACTATGAATGTAGGCCTTACTAATGAAGCCTATATTTATAAATGTACAAGTCCATTTAATCTACTGCTTTGGGGCCATTTGTAATTACGAGGGCTCACAAAGAATGACCAGAGGCTGTCTAATCAAGGAATCTGGTGATTTTTCTCTAACACTATCAGCCACGAGGTGCCGAAAATAGGATTGTTTTCTGCCTATAGTGGAGTTCTATTTTGATTTTCTATCGCACTAGAGAAAGGACCCGCGTTCTTAGAGGCCTCCATTTGTATTTTTCTCTTTCCCGTCATTGGCTTCCTCCTCTCATCTCCTCCTGGGCTTTGTCAATATCACCTTCTTTAAACACCATCCATCCTTCATAAATTAACGAAGTCTGTTTTTCCCATCTCTAGCATTTCCTTGGCTAAACAACCTGTGCTTTTTTTTTTTCTTTTTTTGTAACTAAGAGAGCTTGCGTCTTTTTATTTGAGAAATGAATACATCAATATTATTTCCTTTAGCTCTTGATATGCCAAAATAAGTCAAGGGATTGTGTGCTAGAAACTGCTGCAAATTTACAAACAATCTTAACTTATGATGGCCCCTGTTCTGAAGGAATTTACAATCTAACTGAGGACATTAATTCATTTGAAGAAAACTAGAGCTCCATGGCAGTATACGTGTCAGAGAAGTAGAGAAACAATGAACTGTTTCAATGTATTATCAAGTTTTTGTCCTAGTTACTGTTTGTCGCACTGACATCTTAATGATGATTTTATTGATTGGTTGATGCAGTTACGTAGGTGATCAGGGAAGGTACTTGGCACCTTTATCATAATTTATACCTAATAAGAGCTGAAAAGTGAGACAGCAAAGGCAATAAACTGTCTTCCCCATAGGTGCTAAGATATTTTTTGTTGTGTTTCAATTTTTGTATAA
Organism: Zalophus californianus; assembly: GCF_009762305.2. Classification (NCBI taxonomy): domain Eukaryota; kingdom Metazoa; phylum Chordata; class Mammalia; order Carnivora; family Otariidae; genus Zalophus; species Zalophus californianus. The sequence continues at coordinate 16,175,678 of NC_045597.1, forward strand.
CTGCAAGGGATGGACTGTGAAGTTATTTCCCAAGTTAAGCAAGCCGGGCTCAGGCACAAACACATCGGGGTGGAGTTGACTTCCTGTTTTTCCTATACTGACATGGCTGAGCCAGAGCCCGCCTCTTCCCACAGCGCCGATGTCAGCATATTCAGGAGGTGATTCATTTCTGTTGCCTGCATCATAATCAGCCTCAGCATTCTATCACATCATGCATCACTGTCAGACCCCCTGACTCCTTGATATCTTGGTCCCTGTGAGAAGCCTGGAGATCAAATCACACCTGATAGCTCAAAGCAGAGCCAGAACACCCTGCCTGAGGAAGTAACCATGAGGGGCACCATTTTGTATGCTAACTTTATGCAACTTCTCTGACAGTCTGTGACCCTTTTGCGGTTTTCCAGGGAGCACCTTAATTCATTTGATGTTAATCACTTTGTTAGGTCCTGTAGCAGAATCAGGCAATTGTCAAGTGCTGCTCCTTCTCGCATCACCCACGGTAACTTCCAGTGCTGCCCGTCTCCTGCCATCACTGAGGTATGGGCTTTATCGGGCCCTGGTCACCTCATGGGGATGCCACTTTCCCCCAATGTCCCTGGGCCATGCAGTCCAACCTAAATGTGGCTGCAGAAGTGATTTTGACATTTGTCATTGATGCAAGGACTACCTCAGAAACCCTTTTAACTCAGTTATTCCTCAATTCTAGTCAGTACAAATAATCCCTCAAACCCACCCAAACAAGAATTCTTGAAGATAGGAACACATCTGTCAACTCAATCTATCCATACAGTTTATTTCTTCCAGTCCCTACTCACAGGCTCTTTCTGTTCCTGCCATGTTATCTTAGCCTTTCAATTCTGTACCATCAGATTTTTACTTGAATAGAGACCCCACTAAAAACAGATTTCCTCTAGGTGAGCTGAATATAAAGAACATGATTCCAAGCATCTCTTCCCAGCACAGTCTGCTGTAAAATACGCAGTTTTACCATCCAACATAGGTTGAAAATGAAGCTATGGGACCATTGTCAGTAGGGCATGGGCTCCGAGTTGCTGACGAATTTGAAAATAATTAATTGTTACATGTCCTCACCTGCTCCACGTGGGACTCACAATTTACAAATACAAGTCACTTGTCTGGGGTGAGAGCTTATAGCATGATCTTAACTTTGGTTCCAGTGCTCTACTTTCCCCAGCTGAGTTAACGGCCTTAGGCACACACTTGTAGTCAGTTGGTGGACTCCTGTGTTATTGCAGCAAGAATGGGTTCCAGAGGCAATTTGTTGCAATTCCCTCAGTTTATAGATTAGCACGTGAGGCCACCCAGCCTTGTGAGTTTGTGTATTTAAAAATATTATTTTAGAAATTCTTTTCCAACTCTTTAGCTCTCCCTGACTTTGGAGTTCCCAAAGAGCATTTCCTGAAGTGTATTCAGAAGAAGACTCTGGAACTTGTAGAATATTCTTAACACAACAGAAACCCTGCCTTACAGTTTTTATGTGTGCTTAATGAGGTATTTTGAAGAAGAAAAAAGAAAGAGGAAGGGCAAATTCATTGAGCGTCTACTAGGAGAGGCACACTCCCACTGACCAGTGAGAAATAGCATTTGTTGAGGGCTTGTCAGGGGCCATACAGTGTCCAGAGTACTCTGTGTGTAGATCATCTACCCACTTAATCCTCAAACAGCCCTGTGAAGGAAGAACTATTTTTACCAACCCCATTTTACAGATAACGAAGTCACGGCCAAGTCACCCAGCTGGATTCACACCATCTTAACTACAGGAAATCTCAGTGTTGCTCTGTGGAGTGGGTGTTACTGCTCCCAATTTACACATAAGGAAACTCAAGCTCATAGGAATTGTGTGGCAAAAGCTTGGGAGGCGAAAACATGGGGATATGAATTCCAAACTACCTCTTTTCCTTCTGCCATGTAATTCCACCATGCATCAATCGAAAAATGATGACTTAAGACATTTCCACCCTGATCCAAAGAAGCCAAGTCCAAATCAATTTAGCAAATTAAGAGGAGTAGATGCTTCTGCAATATACTTATTGTATGTCTGACTCTCCCTGCCTCCCTCCCTGTTTCGAAGGGGAGATAAGGCAGGTTTTAGCTGGGATATTAGGTCTGGTGAAGCCCCTCGGAGACAGTGCATGGATCTGACAGCATGGCACTCCTTCCCAGATGCCTAACGTAGCTTCCAACACAGAGACTGCTCAACAAGCATGTGGCAAATGAGATTATAATACCAGCCTGGCATGTCACTGTCCCAAACTCTCCACGGTGGGTTGGATCTACCGCTTCGTCTGATTCATGAAAGAAATTTCCTGTGGGTCCTTATCTGGAGGAAGTCCTTCATCTGATGGTGGTGGTGAGTTTTAAGACAGTGGTGCAATAGGATAGAATGAAAACAAAGATTTAATCTGAATTCACTCAAGAAATACAGCTTCAGTGTGTGAATCCCAGCTCCAGCAGGGGGTTGAACAAACAGTCACAATATCACCACGGTCTTACACTGAAGATGTGTAACTTGTCAGAGCAGTGAAATTTCTTATGAAATGTGTGTTAGGGTGATACTGTTCAGGCAGAAGGCTGGTCAACAGTACACTTCCCTGAAGACATCTTTCAATTACAGATGCATTGTAATTAGAGATGGGAAGAGACTGGGCGTGGATCCACCACATGGACAGAGCCTGAGATTTTGTTTCGTATCAAACACTTTCCAAAATCTAGCTTGTGTGATTTCTTGCAGGAGGCTTGTCTATAATCATGTAATCCAAAGATCCTAATGAAATCGTTTGAATTTTATCTTATTTCAGCTACTTTTTCCCAAGCAATATCTGTTCTCTAATTTTTTAAAAGATTTTATTTATTTATTTGAGAGACAGAGAGAGAGAGCGCGAACGGGGGAGGAGCAGAGGGGGAAGGACAAGCAGACCCCACGCTGATTGCAGAGCCTGATGCAGGACTCAATCCCAGGACCCTGGGGTCATGACCTGAGTCGAAGGCAGACGCTTAACCGACTCTGTTCTCTAATTTTATTAACACATCTTCCCACTTTATTTCCCAGAATTGGAGAATATTCTTCCCAGAAGGACCCCAAAAGATCATCTCGTCTGTTACTTCTATATGGAAAGGGAAACTGAGTCTCAGGGAGGCTGAATTAGGCTTTTACCTGCTTCTCAACCCATTGCCTAAATTAGGATGTTCACATTAGCCCTGATCTATACCTTTGCATTTTTTATAACCAGTGTTTGCCATTTTATAGGTTGTGAATCTAAGTTGTTAGGCTTTATAATTCTGGTGCCAGAAAAATTCTTAATAGCTGAAACAGCTACAAATGTTCACTGTTTACAGCTATTATATTTTGGTAAATAGAATTTGATCAGTGCCAGATCTCATGGCATCGAAAAATGATTAGTGTCTTGTAGGGTACAATTAAACTCAAAACAGTTTTTTTTTTTTTATTCTTGCAAAGACATCCATAAAAAGTAACATTTTGAAAACAACCCAACATTGACAATGTTCAACATTAGTTACAGATATTTGCTCTCGAGGGCATAGGGCTTTCTCTCATATTGCTAAAATTTTATGTTTCTTGGTAAATTATTCCACTCAGTGTTTTGATGCTAAATGTATATTTATCCCGGATGACGAAACATTTATAGACTAGAAGCACAAAAGGAATTTGCCAAAACACAGATACTCTGTTTTATTTTTAGTCATCGTGATGGACTGAATTGTGTCCCCCCCTGCCAGTCACATGTTGAAACCCTGACCCCCTAAATGACTGTATTTGGAAATAAATCTTTTTAGGAGATAACTTAAGTCAAATGAGTTTATATGGGTGGGGCCCTAATCCACAGGGCTGGTGGCTCTACAAGAAGAGGAATGCACAGAGGAAAGGCCATATGAGGACACAGTAAGAAGGTGCCATCTGCCAGCCAGAGGGAGCTCTCACCAGAAACAAACCTAACCAGCACCTTGATCTTGGACTTCCAGCCTCTAGAACTTGAAGAAAAGAAATTTCTGTGGGTTAAGCGCCCCTCCCACCCCAAGTCCCTGGTATTCTGTGATACAGTTGCCAAGTTCCCCTTTTTAAATCTGAGAACCTGATGACACTCAGGAGGGATGGAGTATAAGTCAAGATATGGGAAAGGTTTTGACTGAGGTCAGGATGGGTGGAAGAGGCCAGCTGCGCAGAGGTTTTCCTAACACTGCAGAGGGTATCAGAGGTGACAGCATCTCATGGAACTAGCCCCGGATCTCCCTGATCCTTCAGTCCATTCCATCTTCCCTATAGTTCCGGTGACAGCATTTCCAATTTCTTTCCTTCCTGTTAATTCACACTTTTGAGATGTACAGGGAGTGGTATCAAAGCATCAAGACCCCCAAGCTTCCATGTCACTGGTTATAAAACAGCCTAAAGCAGAAGTTATTTTCATCCCATCAAAGATGTGGAAATTCTGTCATTTATCAGACCCACCACCTTACATCTGACTAAGTCCACAAGCAGATCAGCATAGGGCAAGCAAAGTAAGTGTCTCCTTTTTCAATACTTGGTATTTCCTCCTTCCCATGTACCTTAGGTCTAAGTTTCAAATTTGAAATTGAAGTTCCTTTTCACTCATATACAATTGTGTAGCAGCTATGAGTAAAAATAGGAAATGAACCAAATAAGGGCATACTTAGGAAATGTCTGATAGGGTTATGCCAGCTCTTATAATGTCAAGTGGTTTTGATGAACAGTCTCAAGACCACTAATCATTTGGGTAAAATTCTTCAGCTTTTTGCTTCAGTTACTTCTGACTCCAAGAGCAATTTGACTTGACAGGTTTACTTCAATCTTTAGAGAAGCGGATACCAGGCAGGACTCAGCCTCGAAAGTAAAGGTCTACGTTGAGCGTCTGAAGCCACCCAGTATCTTAAAATGAAATTTTTTATTGTTACATTTGGACACAGTTCAGTAGATGTGCCTAAAAATTTTTGGTTTCTTCTTCAGAAGTTACAGATTAATGACAGCTGACAAGAAGTAAAGGTACAATATAACATCTTTATATAGCATGGACTTGGCTTTGTGGTTGTCAAAATGCAGCTGGCTTGGAAAACATAATTGTATGGCCTGTTTTCTGCAGCCAAAATAAATTTTTTTTTAAGTTTTTACTTGGTTTAAAAAAAAAAACACAATCTCTTTCTTATAGAAAATATTCCTGTGCTCCAAGTCTTAATTACAAAAACAAAATAAAACAAAACCTCAAAAGGTTATTCAAGTTAAGTGCAGTATCGAGTAGGGTCCGGCTCTCTATCTTTGATGATGACAAAATCTATTTCACCAGTGAAAGAGTGTCTCAAAGGCCATCTGTCTTTTGACTACAAAGAATGTTGAGGGTTATCTGTTTTAATATGTCAGCATCAAAGAGAAATTTGTTCTCATAACCTTGAGATGCTCCCACCACAAGGAGCAAACATTCAGAGCACGAAATGGAGTTTGGCTTTGCACCATATCCCAGGAAAGCCCACCCTGGATTCTGCTGAGTCTTCATTTAACTATGGCTGCTGTGGGCTCCCCTTGCATTTCCAGAGCGGAGACTTAGTCACCCCCGAAATACAGTTTTTTATGGGAGGACACTGAAATGAACTCTTGGCCACATTTCTCAGAACATGTGAGAAACATCTGGAATGACTTCTGAGATGTTGGGTGATTCAGAAGACATTGGAGGCTGTGCAGTGGGGGCATCTCATAGATCTTATCATCTCTTCCAGGTATTACAGTGAATTTTTTTTTAATGTATTAGCTCATTTAATCCTCATGATAGACTGTGGGTTACTTCAGCACACCCATTTTGTAGATGAGGGAGCAGAGGTTTTGTGAGTTAAGGATCCATCCCAAAGTTAACAAGAACAATAATATGGACATACAAGTGTAGCCCGACTCCCGTGACAGGGGAAGTCATTTGTTCAGATGTGATATGTGATTCACAAAAATTGATTTTCTCAAGTGAAATCACAACTCACTCTTCTATGTGTTTCAGAACTGCAAGCACCTCCCATGCTTGTTATATCCTGGTTGAGCTGAATTATTCCTCTGATCAAAATCATGACCTTGGAATGTCAAGGCAATCTCTGTGCCCAGAGAGCCTCTTGCTGGGGTCGGTTGGGAGGAGAAGGCTTACGTAAGTTCTACGTAAAAAAGGACTATGCGGGGAGGAGAGAAGGAAGCTGAAGATGACCGGAGTTTTCACCCCTTTACGGACTAGAGATTAGGTGCCCTTAATAGGGCATGGCGACAACAGCACTTAGCACTACCTGTTCAAAATGGAAAAAAAAGTGGAAAAGAAGAAATTGGAAAGAAGAAGGCTTTAGGGGCCGCATCTATAGGCCCTGTTTCTAGGGTTTGCCCTTGGGTGGGTGTATGTGTGTGGGAGAGTAGACACACACACACACACACACACACACACACACACACATTTATAAGGGTTGCCAGGAATAAAAGAGAAGACACTGTTAAACTTGGATTTCAGAGAAATACCAAATACTTAGTCTGTTAGTGTAATTCTGTCCCAGGTGTTGCATGACACATACCTATACTGAGAAGTTACTTGTCTCTCTGAAAATCAATTTTAACTGAGCATCCTATATTTTTATTTGATAAATCTGGCAACTCTAATATATATCCGTATCCATATACATGTACATATATATACATCTATATTTAAAATCTATGTATCTACATACGCAATTATATATAACACTCCCTGGCCCTGAAATGAGGTTAGCACCCTGTTCTGTCTGTTGTGCCCCTGTTTATTCTATACTTCCCAGCTATCAAAGTACTCACACTTGTGATATTATTTTCAATGTCTGCAACTCTTCCTGCTCCTGACTCAGAACCCAGCACAGAACATAATTGATGAACTAAGAATGCAGAATATATGTGAAAGCCCACACCCAAAATTTAGTCAATAGATCACTCTAACTCTAAAGGGCAGATAGGCTCTGCGCCACTGTGGACAAAAGCTTGAGTCAGCAACTGAAACTATCGAACAGATAAAGGGCCTGAATTTAAAGGCATGACAAAAATGATTACATTGACTTCCACATTTTTATCTCCCTGATTTCGAATAAGCATTTTAAATGATTTCCACCCCCCCTTGGTACTTGGCTAGCCCCTTTGGGTAACAGGTGCTTGAGCACACTCGAGGTTTTCCTATACCCCCACCAACACGGAGAACCCTTCCCAGCATACCATGTGATCACCAGGGTTAGATTGTACTTTATGCAGCACACTCAGGAAGTTTCCCTTGGCCTTGGACTTCTGTGATCAAGAAAGCCATTTAGAAATTTTTATTTTTACCAAAAGCCTTCAAATGGGCAGCTAAAAGAGAGGCCAGAAATGGACGCCTCCTCCCACTCCACATTACATTAGTGGCATTTTAAAATTACAACCTCACCGGCTTCCTTAAGAAATACTACATTTTTTGTCTTTGGTGGCTGTGATTAAGTAACACTCACTTTGCAGAGCTCCTGTGGTGACAGAGCTCCATTACAAAGGCCTCCTGTGCGGCGTTCCGGTCATTAGAAACTACACAAACTATTAGGAAAGAGTAGCAAAGCTGCTAACAAATCCTTCAAATTATGGTTTCCTTTCTGACTGTGGCAAAGAATAAAGATAATGGTTCTGGAGTTGAATAAAACAGGTAAGTGGAAATACATATATATATATATATATATATATATATATATATATATATATATGAAGAAATCACAATGTCAGATACAGTTCTTGAAATGTTTTCCAATAAAGCTCTTAGTCTAACTTTCTTGATCCCCAAAATTAGGGTTTTGTTTCTGGATTCCACAAGTTCCCTCAATGTAGTAAAGTTTCATGTGTTTTTAAATACAGGTTTTTCAGTGCAGCTCGATGTCTGTAATGGTATTAACAGATGGTTTGTAAAGCATTTTAAAAAAAGATTTTATTTATTTCTCTGAGAGAGAGGGAGAGAGAGAGTGAAAGAGAGCACAGAGGGAAAGGGAGGAGCAGACTCCCTGCTGAGCAGGGAGCCCAATGTAGGACTCAATCCCTGGACCCTGGGATCATGACCTGAGCCGAAGGCAGGCGCTTAACCGACTGAGCCACCCACGTGCTCCAATGTAATGGTTAATTTTTTAAAAAAGATTTTATTATTTATTTGAGAGAGAGAGAGCATACATGAATGGTGGGGAGGGGCAGAGGGAGAGAGAGAAGCAGACTCCCAGGGGAGCAGGGAGCCTGATGTGGGGCTCGATCCCAGGACCTCAGGATCATGACCTGAGCCAAAGACAGACACTTGAGCAACCCAGGCGCCCCCTGTAATGGTTAATTTTATGTGTCAACTTGACTGAGCTGAGGGATGCCTAGATAGCTAATAAAATATTTCTGGGTGTTTCTGTGAGGGTGTCTCTGGAAGAGATTAACATTTGACTCAGTAGATAGAGTAATGAGATCCACCCTCTACAAAAATGGGTGGGCATCATCCAACCCTTTGGGGGCCTGCATAGAACAAACAAGCAGAGGAAGGGATAATTCTCTCTCCTTGAGCTAGGTTATCCATTTTCTCCTGTTCTTGAACATCAGAGCTCCTGGTTCTCAAGCCTTTGGAGTCTGGCCTCAGATTGGGAGTTGCACCAACATTCCCCCTAGTGCTTAGGTGATTGGCCTTGGATTGAATTATACCACCATCTTTCATGGTCCTCCAGCTTATAGATGGCAGATCATGAGACTTCTCAGCCTCCATAACCACATGAATCAATGCTTATAGTATATCTCCTTTCATATGTATCTCTCTATATATACTATTAGTTCTGTTTCTCTAGGAAACCGTGACTAATACAAGGTCCTATACTGAATCTTCAGTTTCTTGAACATCTCTATTATGGACCTGCATCTACAAATAGGGCTTGCACTTCAGCTTCAACCCCTGCCATGAAAACTGGGTGCCCAGCAGTGGGCAGCACTGGAGTGCATGACTGATCTCTGTGCACCAGCCATCACTCTCTCTTGGTTGCCCAGACACACAAAGTCGTTTGACCTGGACCCCACAATGGTTAAGGCAGGCTTTTCATGTGCAAGCACCATTCGGGCACAGCACCCCAACATATCTTGACATCACTAACATTTAGCCTGCTTGCTGTAAGCTCGTCGTAGGATGTGAAACACAGGCCCATATTTTCCTGGCACTTTGACTAATCTTTAGGGGGAAATCTGGCTTATGTGGGAGGTGAATGACTATGTGGTACCCTTTCCCCAGAGCTAGTACTAAACCCAGATCCCAGATGTGCTGTTGGCTTTCCATCTTTCCGATGACATATAAAAATGAGGAATCACACACTCTGGGCTATTACAGATCCCATGGCACTGTTAGTAAGACCAGAGGCTTTACCTTTAATACGTGGCAAAAAGCCAACATGGCGAGTGAAGTTCTAACTGCTCAAAATCCTTTGATACTTTATAGATTGCTCCATTATTTGCCCCCAAGATTGACTAGTATGTGGTGGGGACCATTGATCTGTTAGCATATTTTTTTTCTGGAGGTGGCTGCATTTCAGCAGTGGATTTTAGCAACCTCTGTGCAAAATATTGTAGCCTGCTGAAGTAAACAAATGTTACATAAAATGTTATTTGAGGCTCAAGTGGGCATTTTCTTGTGAACAAATTTATTTCTTATAAAATATACAAAACTGTGGATTGTGAGGAGTGAAGGTAGGAGCAAAATAGGAGTATAGATTTAATTTTGTGCTAAATAGATGTCTTCTAATTAAGTTACAAGAGGTTATTTTTTCATATTAATCTAGCACAAAAACTTGTGTTCATAGGGACATAATTTTTTTTATTAGCTGGGTTTGTTTCCTCCATACCTTCCATAGGGATTCTATTTGTTTCATCAGATCCCCTTGGAGATGAGATGCAGCATCTCCATCGCCGAAAAGGAACTTTCCGTGGGGAGCTCTGCTGCCTGCCCCAGCCATCAACAGAGGAGGCAGGAAAGTCTGGGGCTGGGAGGACTGGATTTATATAAATGGAAAGGTAAGTCTCAATTTCTTTGCTTCCTTCAACCTTGCCTCTCCTTCCCCGCCCCCCCCCCCCCAGCTTATGGTGTTTCTTGTTCCTTGCTTCAATCTAAGCTTCATCCAAACGATGACAGATTGGAAAAAGAGGCCATTTGGAGGCCATTGCTCGCTCTCCTGATTCATTGCAGTATGGGTCTGCCATCCCGGCTCTCCAAAGAGCCTCCTCAGTCCCTATTTCAGTTCATTCCACACATTGCCAACACCTCCCCCTGCAACTAGACACTGGTTCAAGTCATTTAAAGGCCAATGATCTCTGAGCCACACTTAGCAAGCCCGTGCTGCCCACACTCCCACAAAATACCAAGGAGCTTGTCACAAACTCTCATGAAATACCAAGGAGATTTATATTTATCCTTAACACAAGCAATCCTCATCTAGGTTTTCCAGGATCAATTCATTTCTTATAAAATGCTCAAGTCCCTCCTCGTGGATGCAACTTTATACATGTGTGCAAATCATGAGATGGTCCTCGTGTGCCAAGCCCAAAGTCCAGTTGGACTGCTTCATACTTGCATCATAAGGGAAGTTTGTTTGTTTGTTTCTTTGGGAAATAATTTCAAACTCACAGAAAAGTTCCAAAAATGGTACAAGGAACACTTGTAGACTCTTTACACAGATTCATCTATTGTTTTAATATTCTGCCTCTTTATCAGTTCTTCTCTCTCTCTGTCTTATATATGAGAGAGACTAGATAGACATGGATACCTTATATGAATATATACAACTTATGCTATTTGACAGTACCATTTGAGAATACATATTGGTGAGAATGTATACACATTAATACTTCTGTGCTACTATATGTAACTTCTACTATTTGAGGATAAGTTGCACATATTGTGACCCCTCAGTCTGTAATACTTCAATGTGTATTTCCTAAGAATAAAGATATACACACCAGTGCAGTTACCAACCTTAGTAAATTTAACATCGATCTATACTTTAATTTTTTTCCTTTTATTTAAATTCAATTTTCCAACTTACAGAACATCATTAGTTTCAGATGTAGTGTTCAATAATTTATCAGTTGTGTATCACACCCAGTGCTCATCACATCATGTGCCCTCCTTAATGCCCATCACCTAATTACCCCATCCCCCACCCCCCTCCCCTCCAACAACCCTCAGTTTGTTTCCTATAGTTAAGAGCCTCTCATGGTTTTTCTCACTCTCTGATGATTTCCCACTGTTTTCCTTCCCTTTGCCAATCAATGGTCCTCTGCCCTGTTTCTTATATTCCATATACGAGTGAAAATATATGATAATTGTCTTTCTCTTATTATTTCACTCAGCATAATACCCTCCAGTTCCATCCATGTTGATGTAAATGGTAAGTATTCATCCTTTCTAATGGCTGAGTAATATTCCATTGTGTGTGTGTGTGTGTGTGTGTGTGTGTGTGTGTGTGTATATATATATATATATATATACCACATCTTCTTTATCCATTCATCTGTCGATGGACATCTCAGCTCTTTCCACAGTTTGGCTATTGTAGACATTGCTGCTATGAACATTGGGTTGCATGTGCCCCTTTGGATCACTACATTTGTATCTTTGGGGTAAATACCTAGTAATTCAACTGTTGGGTCAGGTGGCTCTATTTTTAACTTCTTGAGGAACCTCTATACTGTTTTCCAGAGTGGCTGTAACAATCAATCAACGTGATACATCACATTAATAAAAGAAAGGACAAGAATCATATGATCCTCTCAAATGATGCAAAAAAAGCATCTGACAAAATACAGCATCCTTTCTTGATTAAAATTCTCCACAGTGTATGGATAGAAGGAACATACCTCAATATCATAAAAGCCATCTACGAAAAGCCCGCAGTGAATATCATTCTCAATGGGGAAAAAGTGAGAGTTCTTCCCCTAAGGTCAGAAACATGACAGGGATGCCCACTCTCACCACTGTTGTTCCACATAGAACTAGAAATCCTAGCCTCAGCAATCAGACAACAAAAAGAAATAAAAGGTATTCAAATTGGCAAAGAAGAAATCAAACTCTCACTCTTTGCAGATGACATGATGCTTTATGTGGAAAACCCAAAAGACTCCACCCCCAAATCCTAGAACTCATACAGGAATTCAGCAATGTGGCAGGATATAAAATCAATGCACAGAAATCAGTTGCATTTCTATACACTAACGAGACAGAAGAAAAAGAAATTAAGGAATCGATCCCATTTACAATTGCACCCAAAACCATAAGATATCTAGGAATAAACTGAACCAAAGAAGCAAAGGATCTGTACTCTAAAAACTACAGAACACTCGTGAAAGAAATTGAGGAAGACACAAAGATACAGAAAAACATTCCATGCTTATGGATTGGAAGAATAAATATTGATAAAATGTCTATGCTACACAGATCAATCTACACATTCAATGCAATCCCTATCAAAATACCATCAACATTTTTCACAAAGCTGGAACAAACAATCCCAAAATTTGTATGGAACAAGAAAAGACCCTGAAAGCCAGAGGAATGTTGAAAAAGAAAATCAAAGCTGATGGCATCACAATGTCAGACTTCAAGCTATATTATAAAGCTGTAATCATCAAGACAGTATAGTACTGGCACAAAAACAGACACATAGATCAATGGAAGAGAATAGAGAACACAGAAATCGATCCTCAACTCTATGGTCAACTAATCTTTGACACAGCAGGAAAGAATATCCAATGGAAAAAGGACAGTCTCTGGGAAAATTGGACAGCCACATGTAGAATAATGAAACTGGACCATTTTCTTGCACCATACACAAAGATAAACTCAAAATGGATGAAAAACCTTAGTGTGAGACAGGAATCTATCAAAATCCTTGAGAACAGGGGCGCCTGGGTGGCTCAGTCATTAACCATCTGCCTTTGGCTCAGGTCATGTTCCCAGGGTCCTGGGATCAAGCCTCGCATTGGGCTCCATGCTCAGTGGGAAGCCTGCTTCTCCCTCTCCCACTCTCCCTGCTTGTGTTCCCTCTCTTGCTGTGTCTCTCTCTATCAAATAAATAAATAAAATCTTTAAAAAAAATCCTTGAGAACATAGGCAGTAACCTCTTCGACCTCTGCCACAGCAACTTTTTGCTAGACATGTCTCCAAAGGCAAGGGAAATGAAAGCAAAAATGAACCATTAGGACTTCATCAAGATAAATAGCTTCTGCACAGCAAAGGAAATCGTCAACAAAACTAAAAGGCAACCTATAGGAATGGGAGAAGGTATTTGCAAATGACATAACAGATAAAAGGCTGGTATCCAAGCTCTATAAAGAACTTATCAAACTCAACACTCAAAAAACAAATAATCCAGTCAAGAAATGGGCAGAAGACATGAACAGACATTTCTCCAAAGAAGACATATAAATGACCAACAGAAACATGAAAAAATACTCCACATCACTTGGGGAATACAAGTCAAAACCACAATGTGATACCATCTCACACCAGTCAGAATGGCTAAAATTAACAAGACAGAAACAAGAAATGTTGGCAAGGATGCAGAGAAAGGAGAACCCTCTTACATTGTTGGTGGGAAATTTTTTTTTTAAGATTTTATTTATTCATTTGAGAGAGAGAGAGAGGGAGGGAGGGAGAGAGAGAATGAGCAGGGAGAGAGGCAGAGGGAGAGGGAGAAGAAGACTCCCCACCCAGCAGGGAGCCCACTGCAGGGCTCGATCCCAGGAGCCCACTGCAGGGCTCGATCCCAGGACCCCAGGATCGTCATGACCTGAGCTGAAGACAGACGCTTAACTGACTGAGCCACACAGGCGCCCCTAACACTGATATATACTTTTATCTAACTTACAGTCTGTATCCAACTTTGTCAACCGACTCAGTAATCTTTTTTTTCCTTTAAATTTTTTATTGTTATGTTAATCACCACACATCATTAGTTTTTGATGTAGTGTTCCATGATTCACTGTTTGTGCATAACACCCAGTGCTCTATGCAGAACGTGCCCTCTTTAATACCCATCACCAGGCTAACCCATCCCCCCACCCCCTCCCCTCTAGAACCCTCAGTTTGTTTTTCAGAGTCCATCGTCTCTCATGGTTCGTCTCCCCCTCTGATTTATCCCCTTCATTCTTCCCCTCCTGCTATCTTCTTCTTCTTCTTCTTCTTCTTTTCTTAACATATATTGCACTATTTGTTTCAGAGGTACAGATCTGTGATTCAACATCCTTGCACAATTCACACTGCTCACCATAGCACATACCCTCCCCAATGTCTATCACCCAGCCACCCCATCCCTCCCACCCCCCACCACTCCAGCAACCCTCAGTTTGTTTCCTGAGATTAAGAATTCCTCATATCAGTGAGGTCATATGATACATGTCTTTCTCTGTTTGACTTATTTCACTCAGCATAATACCCTCCAGTTCCATCCACGTCGTTGCAAATGGCAAGATCTCATTCTTTTTGATGGCTGCATAATATTCATTGTGTATATATACCACATCTTCTTTATCCATTCATCTGTCGATGGACATCTTCGCTCTTTCCACAGTTTGGCTATTGTGGACATTGCTGCTATAAACATTGGGTGCACATACCCCTTCGGATCCTTACATTTGTATCTTTGTGGTAAATACCCAGTAGTGCAATTGCTGGATCGTATGGTAGCTCTATTTTCAACCTTTTGAGGAACCTCCATACTGTTTTCCAGAGTGGCTGCACTGGCTTGCACTCCCACCAACAGTGTAGGAGGGTTCCCCTTTCTCTGCATCCCTGCCAACATCTGTCATTTCCTGACTTGTTAATTTTAGCCATGCTGACTGGTGTGAGAACCGACTCAGTAATCTTGATAGCATTTACTCCAACACAGAATCCAGTCTAGAATCATGTGTTGTATTTTGTTGGTGCGTGTCCTTAGTCTCCTTCAATCTGAAGGAATTTCTTTGCTTTTCTTTGCCTTTTTTGTGACATTGGCATTCTTGCAGAAAATAGTCCCTTATCATGATGTGTTAAGGGCTCTTGGAGGGGATGAGACTGGTGGAGAGAAGGGACATTAAATGCAACCATGTACATGGAACAATTTAATGCACATGATAGAATTGGGGCAAGAGACAATGTGGTTAACCACTGTGCATGTGGTCAGTTCTTCAGGTCAAACCATCTTTAGACCATTGCCTCTTGGCTTTGCATGTAGACCTAAAAATTTCTCAGCCAGCTTGGTTATCCTATTTATTATGGCAGACATTAAAGTGAAGGCATCCTGCTACATGATTACCAAGTAGTGAGAGGAGAGAGAGAGAAGATGGAGGAGAATGGAAGAAAAGGAAGGGGGGGGGAGGAAGGAGGGAGGGAGGGAGGGAAGAGGGAGAAGGAGAGAGAAGGCAGTATCCCCTTTAATTACAATACACACCGGGACCATTTGTTGTGTCAGCCATTAAATAGCCTGCCTCAGCAGCTCTTGAGGATCCCACTGTGTTTTCAACAGAAAATACTACGAGATCATCATAATGTTGATGTCTCCCTAGGAAATGCACACTCTTCTTGCCTCAGTTGACAGGGCCTGGATCCCTCTGCTCTTGTGTGAACCTCACATCTCTTTCTTCCTCTTTGTTGTCCACCCCCGGGCTCATTTTGTACAGAGGAGAGAAAAGAGACTCTGTTCACAATTCATCCACCCACACACAGATTTACCAGGTAAAAAACAAAGAATAATGAAGAAAACATCTGCCACCACCTGGGCAATTGACGTAAGTAAAGTAACAGAGATGATGCCTCTTGATGAAGTCATTAGCGAGAGCTTCTGTGTGACAAAAGGTAAAGCCTTAGCAACAAACATCAGGAGCCCTGATAACAGCTTCAGTGATAGGAAGTCACAGGAATACTTGTTATTCAGTGGCGAACCCTGGCTCTTTCTCCTTACCAGCAGAAGGGAATGAAGCAACTATGAGATCCAAGGGAGAGGGCACAGATTCGGAGTCACCTACTAGATTGTGATTTTTGGGGAAGGCTCACCTGCATCTCCAAGCTTCACTTCCTTTATTAAAGGGCCCTGATAACAAGTCAGAACAAAATAAGCCAAGCACGTGAAGTACTTTGCAGAGGCTCTGGCAACACAGTAGGCAAGTGACACATGTTCACTCCTGTCCAAGGACAGGGTAATGGAGAGCAGAGCCTGAGATGGCTTGGCTCCACGTGATTCATGGAGGAGCAGAAGAGGGACACAGAAGTGGACAGAGGAAGACATTCAGCAGGGCTGTGGTCTCAGCTGAAGACCAGTCTCAGCCTCATCCAGGGGCAGGTGGGGAGCCTCTGCCTCTCAGACTTGGTCCCTGGTAAGATGAGAGTGGGGCAAACTTTTGACCCTGTCTCAGTCAGTCAGTCCCTAGCTGTGGGACAGGGGAAGGTCAAGTACCTGTAGGACACAATGGTTCCATCAGCATTTCTCTGAAGGAGAGGACAGCTGTGAGCAGCCAATTCCCAGAGTAGCTGGAGGATGGGGGGAAGGGGGTGAGCACTGACCCCATGAAGGGATCTGGGTAGGACACCCCAGCCTCCACCATGGTTCCCTTCTCTCTTCTCACCTGAAGAAGGAAACCTTATAGAACACAGGGCTAGATTATTTGTAACTGAAATGGAGTCATATGATTTTTCTTAATTTTGGCCGAAAGAAGTGACCACTCACATCACAGAAGTCTCTGAAGCATGCATGGCTAATTGATTCCACAGAGACAGCCTTTTATTATGGATAACACTGCTCAATGCAGATGGTACCTGCCATGAGGAAAGGGGCCCATGCCTGTGGGCAAGCTTCAGGTGGTCCCAGTGGCCCTCAGCTGCACGGACCCACCCCAGTGCCCAGGAAGAGGTGTGGAATGCCAAAGGGCAGGGACGTTCAGAGTGGCTTTCAATTATGCCGCTCTCCTCTTTGTGTGGCTGCCCTACTTTCTGGCTCAGCATCACCAGTGTACTGCCACGCCTTCCTGCACATTCCCCTTTCTAGGTCACTGAGACATGAGACAAACATCACTTGTAATATTCATCCTTTTCTCCGAGAACTGGCAGGGGGATGGAGAAGGGTAAGAACGCAGAAGCAGTGGCTGCTGGGAGGATGGAGAATTAATTTGCATTCATTTCTCACCCTGTTAACTGATATGTCACTTTCCTGCTCACACCATCTGGGGGCTTGTTTCTGGGGTTGATCTAGGAATGACTTAGCTCATCAGAGGTAATATGTCCTAGCACATGGCATAGATGCTGGTCATGGGTCAAGGCTGGGCCTAGGAACCCATGGATAGTATTCATATTCTGTATTATAAGGGATGGCACATATAAATTAATCATATTTTTCTGTGACAATGACATGTATATCTTATGTGTATTATAGCATTGTATATATACATATACATATATATATATTTCATATAGTTTTCTTATCTTATGTTTTGTCTTTCTTTCCTCACTGGACTGTAAGCTTTGTTAGGGTGGAGGTTTTGCCTATTTTGTTCACTGTTGTGACCCCAGCACTTAGAACAACTCGTGTTCTAGGTTCCACAGTGGATGCTCAATAAAAATTTGTTGCATACATAAATTCATATTAAAATCAATTCTTAGATTTGAACGTATTTTAAAAAGTGGGGGATGATGGTAAGGTGCCTTAATTTTTAAAACAAGCCTTGTGTAAATAAGTAAAACTAGTTTAGAGGAGCCCCTTTCTAGCTGAGGTGTCCATAAAGTTCAAATATGCTTTCATCTATGCTGAAAAATAATTGAGTTATATGGCCTCCTACCTTCTTGCTCATCATTCTTTCTCTTAGCTGTACCAGAAATTTGACTCTGTAATTTCTGTTTTGATCAATTTGATGTACAACGAGTGGAGCCAATCAAGCTTGGAAATAGAAATTTAAATTAGAATTCTAATTATGCAGGTGATTTACTGCATAAGACATGCCTGCCTCAGTTTCTTATAAGTGTTCATTCAAGACTTCCTTTTTTAAAAAAAAGATTTATTTATTTATGGGGGGGAGGGGCAGAGAGAGAGAGAGAATCCCAAGCAGACTCCGACTCCCCGCTAAGCGTGGAGCCTGATGTGGGGCTTGATCTCATGACCCTGAGGTCATGACCTGAACCAAAACCAAGAGTTGGACCCTTAACTGAGTGAGCCATTCAGATGCCCCATCCCTGTGCTTCAACATCCTTATGGATAAAATGGGGATTATAATACTTATCTTTCATAGGGTTGTGGTGAAGATTATACATGTTAACATATACAGAATATCTATATATGACAAATAGCCTGAGCACAATGAACATGTGGTACTATCATTTTATTCTAGCCCTTATCACTCTGTGTAATCACTGCTACTTAACTTGTCTCTGTCCTGTCCTGTACTGTAAGAGTCTAGCATAGGTATGTCTTAAGGAAATGCCAAATGAGTGACTCCATTCTTTGTTAGTTATATCTTTTAAATATAAAATATTCATGATGTGCTACTCTGACCAATGGACTTTTCTGGATGTTGGATACTGGAGGAATTAAAAAGGCTTAGCAGATAAAATTTTTGTATTTTAAAGAGCTGTCACTGGTAAGGAAGACACACATTTAAGTATGATTATTTTTAACCTGGGTGGCTCAGTTGGTTAAATATGATTATTTTAATAAACAAATTTCAAAATGACCAATGAGAACTGGCAAGCTAAAAACAAAAAAAGACAATAAAGATGAGAAGCATGGGGTCTTATATTTTAGTTTTATGATTTTTACCTGATAAAATTCTGGCAATAGTTTTTGTTGGTGGAAACATTATAATGGGCAAACTAGTAAGGTACAAACAAAGCCTCGCTCTTATCCAAGGGCCTTGGAATATCCAATAAACCAATGATAATTTTTACCCACCTTCCCCTGTCTGAAAACACATCAAGGTGCCGTTTGCTACATTTTTAAAAACAGAAACATAGAATGTTCTCTTCATAGAAGCTCCACACCTAGCAAAACCCAGGAATGAGGGGCATCTGCCTATAAGCACAGCAAGAACCCCACCCCCGAAGCCACCGGAACTCTGCTCCCCCAGGCCAGCTCTCGGACCAACTTAGCTCATTAAGCATCAAGCCAGTCTTTCTGCAAACCAGCCTCTGACCTTATAACCCAATTCCAGTGTCATGAGTTTTTGTCTTTTTCCTGACACCAAGTCCCAAGTGGCAGCCCAGTTCCAGTGCCAGAAGCCTGCTGGATTTGTCTGGGTCTTACTACCCTCCTTTTCACCATACCACGAAGGCACATACCTTGCCAGTTTCCTTTGCAGGAGGAGACACTGACTACTGAGCCACCATGGCCTGGCTCAGGGATCTCTCTGCTTGTACTCATCCTCCTGATGCCATTTCCCAGCTGCTTGAATGGGAGTAAGCCACCAGACTCTCTGAGCCTCAGTTTCCACATCAGAAAAATAAGGATAATCTTACTTATCCCTCAAAGGTACTGTACACATTAAACAGACCAGTGCATGTAAACTATGGTGCCAGGAACTTAGCAGACGCCCAGTAGAGCGCTAGCTAGTCTTCCTTCCCAACCATGTAAAAAATGTGGCAGATGCACTCAGTTGTCTCCTTTATGAAGTAGCGTACATTGTTACACACTGATTTATTAACGGCTCTGCAACTGAAGTTACAAAAGCCCGGTGTCACAGTGCCAAGACTGTGTGGTCTGGGAGTGCAGAGACAAATGTCTGTTGTTCCTAAAGTCACCAGTAAACGTCTATGGGACCTCAATCACATCAGCTAATCTCTGGGGGTCTCACTATCTTCATCTGTAGACAACAGGTTAAGTTAGATCATGTTTCAAGCCCTTCCTAGCTCTAAATTTTTGATTCTTTATGAAAAGTAAGCAAAATCTTCATATAGTCACAAATATTACCTTCCACTAGGCCCTCACTGAGTGATGAGTTGAATGATCAGGGTTTTAGGGCTCCTCTCCTGCATGTTAGCAAGTGTTGTGGGTACTGGGTTTAAGGGGGAGAGAGACGAGTCCAAATGCATCTAATACAGTGCATCTCAAAGTGTGGTTTCTAGACCAGCCTCATCCATATCACCAGGGAACTTACTATAAATGCCAAATCTCAGGCCCTGCCCTAGACTGCCTGAAGAAGAAACCAGGATGGGCTCAGCTGCCTGTTTTCACAAGCTCTGGAGCTGATTTTGATGCTCCATAGACTGAGACCCACTGTTCTAATCAATGAAAGCATTGACACACACACACACACACACACACCCTTCCCTTTGAACCGAGAAGATAGATCTATTAGAATAGGGACATATATCCTACTTTCTGATTTGTCCCTACTGATTTCTAGATTTTTAAAAAAATAATTAAAAAAAAAGCCCCTCAGGATTGCCTATCGATCAACTTCATTTCCAGTAGATTATTCTCTTTTGAAGGAGACATGTACGCCCAGCAGAAAATTAAGGAAATTGCTAAGTACAAATAATCACTGATTGCCAAGGGAAAAGAAGGCCACTGATCTCCTATTATCTCTTTTGTGAACAGTCACTCCCTCTGCATGCAGCTCACTCCAAACATCTTCCTTTCAATACGGCAAGGATGCCTCCAAACAGTGGTTTAATTCATTGATTTTTCTTGCTATTTTCATTATCTACTTAAGCACAAAATGCATTTATGGTGGCTTCAAAGACTGCATTCAGTTGATCAAATTGCCGTATTTGAAGAAGGGGATCAGACATCACTAAACGTCCCCTTTATTAGTGCAGAAGAGCAGGATCCCATCCTGTGGTGACATCTCAACCAAAGCGCATGTCTTAAGGAGTTAGTGCTCACACACAAGTTAGCACCAGATGAACCGGGGAACGGGGAAGGAGTTACAGAGCTGGTCATGGGATTTGTCTGTGTAAAGCTCTCCATGGCTCCCCTTTATCTCTCAATGATATTCTGCAGTGATGTTTCTGAGCCTTATCACCCACCTCACACCTATAGGCCTCCTTTCCAAGGCTTCCCGTGGGGGTCCCACTGTCTAGGCAGTCTCTCTGGCCCCACCCTTTTCCCCATGTGCCGCTACTAAATCCCACACGCCAGTCACACCTCTAACGCCTTATCACACCATTCAGTTCATATGTCTGCCTGCCCCATTCGGACGGTAAGCACCTGGGGATCAGGCATTATTCCTCTTTTAATCCCAATGGCAAGGGGCGCCTGGGTGGCTCAGTCGTTAAGCGTCTGCCTTTGGCTCAGGTCATGATCCCAGGGTCCTGGGATCGAGCCCCGCATCGGGCTCCCTGCTCGGCGGGAAGCCTGCTTCTCCCTCTCCCACTCCCCCTGCTCGTGTTCTCTCTCTCGCTGTGTCTCTCTCTTGTCAAATAAATAAATAAAATCTTTAAAAAAATAACATATTAAAAAAAATAAATCCCAATAGCCGTATAATAGGTCTTTGTATCTGCTGAGTGAAATAATTTTATTTTCTGATCACACCTTCCTTTTTTCTGCAGATATTTTACCTCCAATGTAATGGCCTTATTCAGTAAAGAATAGACACAGAAAAAAGTGAATTTCCTAGTGATATGACTCTCCAAGGAAAAAGTCATCATCAAAAGCAAAATTTTCCTCCTGTTGTGCTTTTTCAGCTACCTACAGTAATAGTAATTTTTAGAGGAAGCCTGTCAAAAAGCTTGTGAACAGCAGTTAAATTAGTTTTTTCTTTTATTTTTGACAAATGGGTTGTAATTAGAGTTCATATTGCTTTTGTTGTTGTTGTTGTTTTTAAACTTTTAGAAGTCTACCAGAGGCGAGTACTTCCCAGGGAACAACTTGAACTCAGGAAAAAAGAAAGAAACCAACCAAATTCCACATATATAAACAGTGATGGAGGATCATTGAGAAAGACGCAGAGCAGGTAATCAGGAGCCCCTGTGCGTCAGGACACAGAGTTTCTACTCCTACAGGGGACCGGTGTGGCCTAATTGTTGGTCTTCCATCCAGCCGCACTCTCTCAAAGTAAATGCCAACAAGATACCAGAGGAAACCATGATGATGGGAGGAGGGGAGAGGAAAGAGATTTTTGAAGAGTATTTTCAGAGTGTGGGAGATGGTTTGCCGAAAAACGCAGCATCTTCAAGAAGTATAAATGACACAATCTAGGTCAGCCCAAGAACTGACTTCTCTGAGCCTAGGAACGAAGACAGGCAGGGCGGGGGTAAGACCCTGGAGATGATGTAGATATCATCCGGAGCAGGTCATTCGTTATCGCCAAGGAAAAGTTCCCATAGAAACACGGCGCTCAGAGCTAGATTCAAAGCCTTAGCATTCGGTAAGTCGAGGCAGCAGTTGTACCCAGCAACAGACTTCAAGAACAAGAAAGGGGGAACTCAGGAGCAACTAGAAAGGGGACTGCGTTCAGGCTTGCAGCTTGAATCCTGCTTGGCTGAAACACAGCTGATGCACTGTGTGCATGCACCTCCCAGCAAAGCAGGAGAACTCGTTCCTTCCAGCCATCTAGATTCTTCATCCTATCTGCTCCCACCTCTGCTGGATGCACACACCAGACGTTCAGCCTGGCTGCAGTAGAACAAGAGAGTGAATATAAATAGTGAGACTCTGAGATCTGCTGTTCAGAGATGTTGGGGAGGAAACCAAAAATCCATTTTTATCTTAAAAGAGAGTTGTGGGTATAGCGGTCTTCTGAAGAAGAAAGCAATTACTTTAATGATTTGTATTATTATGGGAAAAGTACATCTTATTTAAGGAAATGTTAACAGTTTTGAGTATTTAAAGGAAGAAAGAAAAGCAAAACCCACTGTCCCATGAGTCAAATACAATAATAGTTATATTTTAGTGTGTTTCTTTTAGTCTCTTTTGGGACACACAGACATTTAAAAATATTGCTGAAATCATTGTTTAACATTTTGCATAATCATTTCTGATGGTTGGCATACAATTTATATAGTTGAACCACTTCTCATTGAATGAATTTACCATACTTTGTTTTACCGTACCTCTATAATTGAATGATAATGGGAGATCAAGGCCACCAAAAGAGAATGATACATGCCTTTGAAAGAACTTCAAACTAGTTAAGGGTACCTGGAGATGGGGATCTGGGAAGAAGGAACAGATGGAATTAGAAACACATGATATGTGACTAGTGTCATATGAACATATGACAGAGGAAAAATAAAAACTATCTTTTAAATTAAGAACAAATATTTATTCAGAGGAAGATGATGATGAAGATGGCTTTACACTTGGTCATGTGGTCTGTTATTATTATTATTGCCTTTGGAAATTATGGCCAATTTACAATTCCTGTCAACTTATATGATTATTTCCAGAGAATAGATAGAAAGAGCTAAAATGACTGTGTTAAAACATATAGATATTATTGTTTCTTTTTGTTTTCCAAAAACCTTAAACTAATGTATCACCTAAACAGCATATATGATTGTGTGTATTTTATCATAATCAAGCTACCATCCTTATTATTCATTTAAAAACTTTGGTTGGTAACAATTGGTATCACTTTATTTTCCCTACAGTACTGTAGTTGGGTTTAACATTATTTTAATGTTTGCTAACTAACTTTAGTTCTTTCCCTGTCAATTATTGGTTCAAAACCATTGACAATTTGGCTGTTAAAGTGTTCATTTAAGAAAATCCATATATGGGAGTTCTTTATATAACTCATGTATTGTATGTTACTTTTAAAGGCATATTTGCTGCAAATATTCTTGCCAGTGCCTCTTTCTGGGTAGTTGATACGTAGAAGCTGTACATTTTTATGTAGTTATCATTACTTTATACTTTAAAAGGCAACAATTTGCCCATTTCTTCAGTCACTTTTCTCAAGATGTTTGTCTAAACAGTTTACACTTTGCTCCCTTACATGTCAAACTTTGGGAAGGAATTAATCATTCATTATGTCACGTGCGGGTCGTGAGCAGACGTTGGCTGTTTAGCTGACTGAGCTAAGTACGATCCAGAATTTATAATGTTTTCCGAAAGGCAAGTTTTCTGTATGGGTTTCTAATGCTAAAAATAGGACAAATATAACCTTGCATATAAAAATAACCTAGGCCATTTTTTCCTCTTTAAAAAAAATAGTTTGAAAACATTGGTCACTGGTAGCTTATGCTACTTTAGGTAGCACTTATGGATGCATAACATCACATGAAGGAGTTCTGCAAAGTTTTAGATATTCCACTTTCTTGGTTACTTACGTTATTGGGATTCTGATTGCATTAAATATTCGTTCTTTCACCCCAAAGAAGCATACATCTGCTTCTGCTGACATCTGTTCTCCTTTGTGGGTTCTGAGGAAACATTTATTTCTTTTTTGCTTTTCTTCCTGTTTTAGCAATGTCTGCTTCTCATCTTAATAAATCACCTTTGCTAGGCAATAACTTAATAGAGGGAGAATGCATAGCTAAAGACGGAATGTGCAGCATGGAATACAGAATTCTGGACAACATATCTGGCTTGTTGGGTGGTATCTTCTAGGCAGTACAAAGCCAGGCTCATGGTGTACTGACATCCTTTTTAAAAGCAGGCTATTAATTATAATATCAAGGTCATTCGTTTCACACCATGTTTAGCGCAGGGGAATAGGTGAACAAGTTAAGAAAGGCTCTACTTTTGGGGTATAGTTCCAAATATACTGCTACATTTTTTGAGTCCCCTGTATCTTTCTCCCAGAAGGTTACTTTTGCTTCCAGGGTCTGGATCCTGCCTCCCTTTTGGAGGCACACAGACCACGGCTCTGTTAGGAGAGGAAATGAGCAAGAGGCTCTATACCACATCCTCAAGGCAGAACTGATTTATCTTCTCTACAGGCTCTTGGACTCCCGAGATGCTGCTCACATATCCTGATTAATTCCGTGACCCATTCAGGGCTGATATAACTGGTGAAGTGAGAAGATCTTATTGAAAAAAAAAAAAGTCATGACATCAACTGCTTATAACTGCTTTAAGAATGCAATGTTGATTGGGAGGAGATATCCAATCGACAATACATATAATGAACTTATAGTCAGAATATATAAAGACCTGCTGCAGATCAATATGAAAAGAACAGCCCATTTAAAAAATGGGCAGGAGAACTGAGTAAGAGCTTCACAAAAGGTACTATCCCAAAGGGCAACACACATTAAAAAATAAAGGGTGCTCAACACCATCATTCACCAAAGAAATACAAATTAAAACCACACAGAGACTCTACCAGACAATCACCAGAATGGTTAAAATGAAAAACACCTGACTATACCAAGTACCAAGTATTGGCTTGGAAGTAGAGCATCTCATATACCACCAGTGGGGGTGTAAATCAGTTATAACCACTTTAGAGAACTGTCTGGCAGTATTTATTAAAGCTGATCATAACAACAAGTATATGATCCAGTAATTCCACTCTGAGATATATGTCCTAGAGAAATGAGTGCATATTTTTACCAAAAGACTGGAAACAAACCAACTGTTTGTCAACAAGAAAATGAAGAAATAAATAGTGGTATATTTATGCAAAGCAACACCATAGAGTAGGATTGAGCAAATAGAGCCCACAGGCCAAATCCTGGCAAATACGTTTTATTGGAACACACTCACATTCGTCATTCATATAGCGTCTACAGCTACTTTTGTGCTACAAAGGCAGAGTTGAGTAGTTGACACAGAGACCATACTGTCCACAAACTTTTTCCTAAACTATCTGATTCTTTATAGAAAAAGTTCGCCAACCCCTGTTATGAAGCACTAAGAATAGACTACTTGTACAGATAGAAACATGAGATGAATCTCACAGATATTATGTTGAATGAGAGAAGCTAGATGCAGAAGAGTACATACTATAGAATTCCACTTATATAAAGTTTCGAACAGGCAAAAAGAACTGATAGCGTTAGAAATCTGAGTAATAATTATATTGGGGGGATACACACTGAGAAGATACAAGGGAACCTTCAGGGCTCCTTAAAATGTTCTATATCTTGATTTTGGTGGTACCTATAGGAATATGTTCAACCATAAAAGTTAATTGAGCTGTACACACAAGATTAGAGCACTTTACCTTTTTATAGGTCAATTAAAAGAAAAAGAATGGAATCATGAATTTGCTGCCTTTTAAACAGGCAGATTGGCTAAAACTCTCCATATGTGTGTAGGAGGTAAAAACATGTTCTTTTCTGTGACTGTGGGAGGAGCCAAAACCTCAGTTTTTTTGTTGTTGTTGCCGATTGTTTGGTTCTGTTATTATTGAGGTATAACTGACATATAACATTATATGCTCCAAGGGTACAACATAATGATTCAATATTTGTATATATTGCAAAATGATCACAGTAAATCTTGCTAACATCCGTTCACCATACATAGTTACAATTTCTTTTCCTTGAGATGAGAATTTTCAAGATTTACTCTTAGCAACTTTGAAATACGCAGCACAGTATTATTAACTATAGTCAACACACTGTACATGAAACTCAGTTTTCATAACTGAAAGTGAGGCTGGCCAAATTTATTTTGCATCAAATTTGTAAGGATATTATAATACATGATGGGATGGCAAGAACTTTTGCTAAAAAGTATGCCATCTATGAAAGAATGTCTTTAGTTTTTCTTAAATGCTTTTCGTTCCTCTTCACTGAGCTTCTGTTTCACCATACTCTTTGTTTTATGCATTTCTTACTTCCAACAATGGTTTACCAATTTTCTACTTCCTTATTCACCTACATCTGTCTCTTTTTTCCTAGTATATTTATGGTAATTTGCTCGCATAACCCTTGGGCCTACATTAATTTATCTTTGAATGTTTTTCATTTCCCCTTTGTGTCCTTTAACTCCATTGATTTACCCTATTTGATATTTCTTCATTATTCTAGAATTCACTTGGCTACTGTTCAACACTCTTATTTTTTCCCCTTTTGGTTGTCGCTGTGTCCTAATTACCAACCTAACTAGGTTATGAGAACTCCTGCACAGAGGGTCCCTAACCCATACATTAGAATCATAGTGTATGCATCACTCAAGCTTAGCCAAAGATTGATTTCTTTATAGCTCCCTCTTTTACACAGTGCACAATTTAGTAATCTTGTGCCCTGCCTGAAAACCTGCAGTAGTACATGATTTATTCATTTCATGTCATTTCTTTCCAGAGCGCTAAAATCATGTGTAACTAGTAGCCTTTCTCTTAGTGTAAATGAAAAAAAAAAAATGAGATGATATTGAGGAGTAGGCTATTGTGGTAGCGGTAATCAACAGGATAATGAAAGATGAGGGCTTCTTCTTTTAAAGTATTTCCGAGCACTTTGCAATTATATTCCTACTGATCCTCATAACCTTGCTGCAGTAATTGGAAAATTACTAAACGTCTGTTACAGACCGAAGAAGGGGACAACAGAAAGTACATGAGGATTCCACCACGGTTCCCTCAGCTTGCCACCAACTTTGCACATAAGAAGCAGGGCATTTGATGAGCAGGATCAAATTTGTGCTGTTTTATCTTGGTTCAGATAGAAAAGGAGTGATTAAAAACTACCAGTGTTCTCAAAGCTTAAGATGGGCTCCATCTCGAGTTGTGCTAACACAGGCACTCACCGAAACCTCAATATTTATATTTCTAGGATTGGAGAATCACTACCTCTTCTTTACACCACCATGCCATGAGATGAAGCAGCTCAGAACACAGCCCTATGGAGACTTTTCACAAAATCAAGTGTTTTAGGGTTTGAAGGAATCTTTGAAGTCATTAATCTAACCAGTCCACTGATACTTGAATCACCTCTACCACACTCCCACTTACTCCTGAGACCACCAACTCCGCAGTTACACACTCTAACCACAAAAACTTCCTCTCCTTGGTCCCAATTGCACCAAAGAGCTACAGTGATCACAGAACTGTTTAAACATTTGAACACAGCTTGTGTCTACCCTTTAGTCTTCTCTTTTCTGGGTCAACTACCACAATTTCCTATATCTTTCTTTATATAGGTTGGCTTTAGGTCTCCACCCAAACTTGGTCATTCTCTTTTCCCTGAGCTTCTCCTGTCTTTCGTCCCTTAAAAATGCAGGGGTACAAAACTGAACAGCCTTCCAACTGTGGGTTGACCAGCACAAAATGGAGTCAAAGTGTCCCTTCACTCATTTGAAATAATTGATGTGGTTTCAGAATTTGTTGTTCTGGTCAACACGTCCCATTGTTGGCCAATTATGGCTTATTCTCTTATTGAGGTCAGTTCCTTCTCAACCACTGCTCAGCACTCATGGGCGTTCCTTATAAATACAACCAAATTGACAGCCCCTATTAGGTCACTGCCCAGGAAAAGTCACTGGTGGTGGCTATCTGAACTTGACTCAACTCAATCTTTTTTGCCTGGATATGTCATCTCTTGTGGCTTCAGTTAAGATACACACACACATACTGTTAAGAGGCTTGGAAATGCATGTAATTTGGTCATTTATATAAGAGTGTGCATCAGCACATTTGTTCAGCCCCTAAAAGTAAGATTGTTTTTTCTTAGAGCAGGTGTTGTCAAACTTTTACTGCAAAGAGCCAGACAGTGATATTTTCAGTTTTGTGGGCCACATGATCTCAGTTGCAACTACTCAGTTCTGCTGTTGAAGCACAAAGCAGCCATGGACAATATGTAAATGAATAAGCATGGCTATGTTTCAATAAAACTTTATTTACCAAAACAAGCAGTGGGCAGAATTTGGCCAGTGTGCCACAATTTGCTGCTCCATGCCTTTGAGTGAAAGCATTCTGCTATGATTATTTTCCCATTATCCTTGCATACTGCACGAAAGTGGTATATTATTAAGTGCTTTTTATAGGTAGAGGAATTGAATAACATAGAGAATGTGATCATTGCTGAGACAAATTAATATGTACTATTGTGGCAATGTCTTGATTCATCTCTCTACTCAGCAAATGGACGGCGAGATGCTCATCTTTATTTGGGAAAAAGATTTCAGGGGCACCTGGGTGGCTCAGTCAGTTAAGCATCTGCCTTTGGCTCAGGTCATGATCTCAGGGTCCTGGGATCGAGCCCTGCATCGAGTTCCCTGCTCAATGGGGAGTCTGCCTCTCCCTCTCCATCTGCCTCTCCCTCCCCATCTGCTTTCCCCCCTGCTCATGCTCTCTCTCAAATAAATAAAATCTTTCAAAAAAGATTTCAGAAATAGCTCACTTCTTTCATTTGTCTTCTGGTGGCTACCTTTATCAGTAGACTTGATTATAATGATCCCATAAGCTATAACCTAACAAAAGCCTTTATTATCATTATCCTTTGTGCTTTAGAGCAAGGAGCTGCCGGTGTGTGTGGACTTTTGGGGGGTGTATCAGCAATGGCTTACTGTCTTTCCAAGCCATTCACCTAAATGACCAACCTCCCTACAAAGGAAAACAAAACGAGAATGCCCATCAACTCCACGTTTTTGTCACTTAACAAAATCACTTAATGGGCTTTGCTCCAATGTAGCATACATTTTCTGTATGGAGCTTCCACTGCAGTGCTCCGTGGTTTCATGGCTTTTGCTGTTTGGGGTCATGTAGGAGACTCCTTCCCCCCAAACCTCTGCCATTTTAGGATCATGGAGAGGATCACTGAAGCACATGTATGTGATTTTCATGCTAATCTGTAGCTCCACAAATACTGAGCACCTGCTCTGTGCTACATGCCATGAAAGATGTTAGGAAATCAGGAATGATAAACTAGGGTCTCAAGGAGCTCAGGCTGGTAATGACTAAAATGCACAGAAAGACAAATCTCTTGGTTTTACCCCCTAGCAAAATCACTTTTTTCAACTCAGGCATCCCCTATCATGAATATACTTTGGAATTTTCCATTCTCCCCAGATTTACCTTCCTTAGCATTTTAATCTAGGAAGCATTTGTTCTTTTGAATGTCATGCAGTGTGACAAATTTGTTCTTTTACTTTTACCGAAGCACTTAATAAGCTGCTTCTCTCATGCACCCTTACTCTCCCCAGGTGTTCACACAGTGAAAGTCTAACAGCTTTCCTTATTCCCAAAGAGTGTCCTAATGTTTCATTCGAGAATATTCACAAGACAAAATGACAAAAGCATAAAATAAAAAGAAGGCTTGAGATACCACCTCACACCAGTCAGAATGGCTAAAATTAACAAGTCAGGGAATGACAGATGTTGGCAAGGATGCGGAGAAAGGGGAACCCTCCTACACGGTTGGTGGGACTGCAAAGTGGTGCAGGCACTCTAGAAAACAGTATGGAGGTTCTTCAGAAAGTTGAAAATAGAGCTACCCTATGACCCAGCAATTGCACTACTGGGTATTTACCCCAAAGATACAAATGTAGGGATCCGAAGGGGTACGTGCACCTCGATGTTTATAGCAGCAATGTCCACAGTAGCCAAACTATGGAAAGAGCCAAGATGTCCATCGACAGATGAATGGATAAAGAAGATGTGGTATATATATATATATATATAATATAATGGAATATTATGCAGACATCAAAAGGAATGAAATCTTGCCATTTGCAACAACGTGGATGGAACTGGAGGGTATTATGCTGAGCGAAATAAGTCAATCAGAGAAAGACATGTATCATATGACCTCACTGATATGAGGAATCCTTAATCTCAGGAAACAAACTGAGGGTTGCTGGAGTGGTGAGGGGTGGGAGGGATGGGGTGGCTGGGTGATAGACATTGGGGAGGGTATGTGCTATGGTGAGCGCTGTGAATTGTGCAAGACTGTTGAATCACAGATCTGTACCTCTGAAACAAATAATACATTATATGTTAAAAAAAAAGAAGAAGACAGCGGGAAGGGAAAAATGATGAGGGGAAATCGGAGGGGGAGATGAACCATGAGAGACTATGGAGTCTGAGAAACAAACTGAGGGTTCTAGAGGGGAGGGGGTGGGGGTGATGGGTTAGCCCGGTGACGGGTATTAAAGAGGGCATGTACTGCATGGAACACTGGGTGTTATATGCAAACAATGAATCATGGAACACTACATCAGAAACTAATGATGTAATGCATGGTGATTAACATAACATAATAAAATAAAATTTAAAAAAGAAATCATAAAAAGAAGAAGGCTTGAAATCTATGTTAACCCGGCTCTGTCTTCAGTGGGCTTGGGTATATGGTGCTCAGCACTTGCTATAGTGCTGAGAAAACCAGTCTTACTGATTTATCTGGACCGAGAGCAGCAGAATCAGTATTCAGGTCTTGAGGGTGGTGAAAGGTCTTTCTCCAGGACCAAGGAGGTTGACAAGTTGCCTTCTCCAACCCAGCATGCTCAGGTGGAAAGAACCAGAGACAATAAAATAAATTTCAGCTAAATTAAAACGACACACCCATTTCCACAAGGGAATACACAACAAAACAAAGAGTCAATTTCTTATGAAACAGCATCTCTTAACATGAAGAACATTTCGTACTTATTTCTTCCACCTCTGGTGGTAGAATGGATAGAGAAAAATGACCCAATCCCAGATAAAGTCTCTAAGTCCACTCTGTCTACCTCTTGATTTTCAGGATCTTTGCTAAATGGCCCAAATGAATGAGATGCTTCAAATGTCCTCACTGGACACTTGTTATCAGTCTTTCCATGCAAATCCAATGCCCTGAAAACTCTCATGGCCTCACTTTCATCTCTTCACATTGGCAAACAGTTTGGGAGGTCTTAAACGGGCATTTTCCTCCAGGTTCAAATCCGTCCATCCCTCTGAAAACATGAAAATCCAGGCAGAATCTGAAGACTGCAAAGAGTTAATACTTACGGGGAAAAGGCAGTGCCCCAAAGGAATTAACTACATTCCCTTTTCAATTTCTCTGTCTTCTGGCTAACTTTCCAAACAGATTTAATCACTTTCTCAGTATCAGTCATAATCAGAATCTCTCCCCAATGGCTGGCGCACGGCTGCCCCTGGGCTCGGAGGCCGCCGGGCAGCCAGCAGGCACCTCACAAAGCCATCACTCAGTCCCACCAGCTCAGTCCCTCTGGCACTCTTCAGATGCTGAGTTACTGGCATGAATAAATTCCGAGAGCCCTAGTTACCGTGGGGTCATTTCAATGAAATTAACGGTGAAAGCCATCAAATGTGAGGGTTTGGTTTCTATCCAAGGTACATAGGTGGCTTTTGGTCTACTCTTCCTTGCATTGGAGAGGGGGCCGGGGTTTAATACTTCCTGTGGTTTGTCTGTCGCTGCCTTCCAGTTACGAACCAGAACCACGTGTCTGTCTGTGTCTCCTTTCAGAGCACTCATTATTATTTCCTGTTCTTTTGGGGGCAGCGACCAGGGTTTGCAGAAATTAGCATTTCTTTCTCTTGCCTCCAACAGCAGCAGTGCCAAAGGAAAGCTCTTCTAATCAACTCTGTGCCACAAAATAACTTGAAGCCGCGACTCAGAAAGTTCATCCCCAGAGGGTCTGCCTGCCCAACTTGGAGTGTTCACTTCTCATTCAATTCCCTTCACTCTGAAGCAACAGTGCAAGTTTTCATTTTCTCTGGCACTGAGAATGCAGGAAGATGCTCAAGCAGGACACTCGGGCAACATCAAAGTGGGCTCAGCACATAAGGCTCCTCCAACAGGATCCTTCTGCAGCAACTCCCTTGCTTGCCGGAGAACGCGAATCTGACCCAAAGAGATGGCCTTTCAGCCCAACCAAACTTTTCTGCCAATGGCTTGTTTCCTGCGGGCATGCCTGAGCTGGCTTGCTTTGGTGCAGACTCGCTCTAGTTTCCTTTGTAATTGGCTGCAGAAGAATCTGTCATGTCTCTCTCCTCTTTGCATCTGTTTTTATCAGTTTCACTTATTTCCTTGCTCTTGTGGTACCTACTCATCAGACTCACAATCACCATCTTTTCGATATTCAAGAGGCAAATCCCTCCAGGTCTGGTATTCCAAGACTTCGGTAGCCTCCTTCTCCATCACTTGCATAGTTTCCAGGTCTTCTAAATGCCACATCTACCACTTCATTGCTTAGCATAATTTCACCATGATAAGATTTGGGACGTGTAAAGTATGTAAGATGATTTCCAGCTCTTTGCCTGCCACTTTCCTGCCCAGATCCACCTGTGATCTCATCTCGCATTCATTTTTGAGGGCTGAGGTACTTGGTTCTTGGAAATTTTAATGCGTGACAAATGAGATCTGGAAAATTACTGCAACAGCATCAAGAGAGGTGGTCATTTATTGTCGGCTGTTGCTTTTCTTTTAAAAGTCAGATTGTGAAAGTTGCTTCCTACCCCGTAGTAAATATGTTTGTCAGAAGTTAAACTTGATTAAATCTTCATAAAATGCAAAGCCATAACTTAATTGTGGATGATTTAATTAAAGCATAACTTCCTGAGTAGAGCACAAACACCTAAAGGGTGGCATTGGTATATTACATTATATTAATTATATTAATTATGTTATATTATATTATATTATATTATATTATATTAATTTCTATATCCTAGAGGATAGCACAGGTTACAGGCATGCAATAACTTTTTTTTAAATGGTATTTGTTCATTTATCTATATTTATTTGATAGTAACCCCGGAGCTACTGTGAGGTATGATTTAATGATGAGAGAATTTTTTTTTTCTTTTAGGAGACCATGCTGTCTTTGTCCATTGGGCTCTGCTTCCTTAGGATTTCAGGGAGCTTATTCTCTCCATATATGCTTATTGGGCAAGGTGGTGGAAAGTGGCTCCCACCTGCTGAAGCCTCTTAGGAAGCTGGTCTCATGGATGGAAATGACTCTGATCCAGTTTCCAAACTATGGCCATGAGGGTGGCACTTTCTGATATTAACTCTGCATTCCTTTACCATGGAGAGGCAGACTAACACTCCAGTCTTCAGCAGGGCTGACTGACTCACAGAACCCAGGTCCCATAGTGCTGACAGGGACCCAGAGAAGTTTTAAAACTTTAATTTCTTTTAAAATCAGGAGGAAAAAAAGAATGTCATAATAATGAATACATAATAATGAATTCCACTTAGATTATATCCATCCTAACTTCAGTACAGTTGTAAAATATTATATATGTTACTTATATAACGTTATATTATATATATGTATATTTTCTAAAGATTTTACTTATTTGACAGAGAGAGAGAGAGCGCACAAGCAGGGGAAGCAGCAGGTTAGAGGGAGAAGCAGGTTCCCCACTGAGTGGGGAGCCTGACATGGGGCTTGATCCTAGGATCCTGGGATCATGACCTGAGCTGAAGGCAGATGCTTAACTGACTGAGCCACCTGGCATCCAGGCATCCCTACATAAAAATATATATATTTTTTTAATGGAGGAAAGAACTCACAAAGGCAAAAGTATCCAGGGACCATGAAAGTCATAATGTTGCTCTGGTCCAAAAAGATTTGCTTATCAATTAGGCCCAGAACATGCTGGGAACTTATCACTAATTGGCAGTAATAAAAAAGCTATCTGGGGAATGTAATTTTGTTTCAGCTCTGGGCTCCTCTCCCCTGACATCGCCACTCAACCCCCACCCAAAACAGTTTCTCTTGGGCTATCTTCCCCCCACTTTAACGCCAGCGGATCTGCACGGGAGCATGTTGGTGCGCAGACAGGGAATCTCTCAGAGAGTGGAGAGTAATGTGCCTCCACCCAGTTTCTGGGATAGAGAAGGGGTGCAGCTGGTATTTATGGAATGTAAGAATGACATCGCCATGTCCTGGAAAGGGGCAGTGCTTGGAGCCCAAGAGATTCTGGTAGAAATTTTGGCTCTGCCATTTTCTGAGGGTTGTTTTGATTAAATCACTGCTCTGACGAGCCTATGGAAATTAGTGATCATAATGTCTACCTTGCTTGGTGCTGTAAGGTTTGAAGATAACTTATATACAACCAAATACAGTAGTCCCCATGATCTACGGTTTCATTTTATGCAGTTTCAGTTACCTGCGGTCAACCACGGTCCGAAGCAGATAATCCTTCTTTTGACGTATGGTTAAAAGGTCAGTAGGAGCCTAATGCCATGTCATAATGCTACATCATTCACCTCACATCTTATCATGTAGGCATTTTATCCTCACATCATTACAAGAATCAGAGTACAGTAAAATAAGATATTTTGGGGGAGAGAGAGAGAGAACATTCACATAACTTTTATTACAATATATTGTTATAATTTCTTTATTTTATTATTGGTTATTGTTGTTAATCTCTTATCATGTCCAATTGATGAATTAAACTGCCTCACAGGTATAGATGTCAGGGAGAAAACATAGCATATACAGGGCTTGATACTACCTGCAGTTTCAGCATCCACTGGGGATCTTGAAACATGTCCCCACAAATAATGGGCTACTCCTGAATAAGCACTTAATTTTTTAAAAAGATTTTATTTATTTGAGAGAGAGAGAGCACAGAGAGAGAGGCAGAGGGAGAAGCAGGCTCCCCACTGATCAGGGAGCCCGATGTAGGACTCGATCCTAGGACCCCAGGATCATGACCTGAGCTGAAGGCAGACACATAACGACTGAGCCACCCAGGTGCCCCTCCACGTCACATTTCATTCTCCTCATTATGTTAGAGCTTAAAAGATGAAGACATTATTTCAAAATGCTTATATTTAGTTCTTATGTATTTAAATGTAGAATTTATAATTTCTCACCATGTTCTCACCATTTATACTTATTGAGGTAGAGTGGAAAAATGGGATTTTGAACAGTCTTCTTGCCCATCTTTAGTGACTCCTTTGGCTAAAGTAAAATCAGAAATTTCAGTGTGTGTGTGAGGGGCCATAACCAGTGATAACATTCCCCTCTCTCTCCCTCCCCAAACACTGTTATGACCGACCGTAAAAGCACAGCTTTCTCCAAAAGCAACCAGACCAAATTTCCAAATATCCCCATTCTTTATTTTCAAACATTTTTGGTCCATTCATTGTCAGAAATTAAATGAACCAAATTTGGAAGGAATCCAAACTTCCAT